>NW_024429266.1:15342458-16012458 GCF_017639785.1 Mesocricetus auratus
ACAGGGGCGGACGCACATAGAATACTACTTGCCGGTTTAAAAAAAGGTTAATTTATCATTTGCAACAAAGTAGATGTAACTGGAGGACATTGAATAAAACAAGTCAGGCACAGAACTACAAGTAAAGACCAGAGGAGAACAGTGACTGCTGGCAGGAAGGGGAGAGGAGATGTGATGGCAAATCTTAGCTTACAGAAGACAGGAGGCGTGCGTTCTAAATCTACAGCACAGAACAGTGACTATGGATCCCAAACCTTTATACAGTGGATGCGGATCTAGAGAAAAGGGATTTTAGAAACTCAAAAATAAGATAAACGTGTAGGATGGAAATGTTAATTACCCAAGCTGATCAATTCACTTTGTGTACATGTTTACAATTATGTCATGTGTGCCCCATAGATATACAAATTATCGTGTGTCAGTTTAAAAGAAAAAACATTTCAAAACATGAATCTTGGGCACAGTAACAACATGGTCTCTTGCACCGTGCTGCCGCTGCCCCGCTGGCTCTGGGCCACTACACTACAGACGACCCTCCGCTTCCGCCCTCCCAGCCACCCTCCTTACAGCAGCCACAGCATACTGTCTAAACTAAAATGCCATGGCGTCCATGGCGTCCACCTGCACTGGGGGGCACCCCTTTTCACTACTAGAATGCTCCCCATGGGCCATCAACCTACACGACATGTACAGCACTCGGAAACACACAGCAACTACTCTCTCCTCTGCCTTCCCAACATGCTAAGGCCGTTTCCCTTCTCAGAACCTTTGTATTTGCTTCCCACTAATTCATATAACTATTTCCAGTCTTTTCTTCCTCTCTTCTTTCCCTCCTCCTCATCCTCCTCCTCTCTCTCTCCCTCTGTGTGTGAGTGAGAGTGTGCGTATGAGTATGAGCGTGAATGTGAGTGTAAATGAATGTGTGATGTGTGTGAGTGAATGTGACTGTGTGTGAATGTGTGTGAGTGAGTGTATGAGTGTGAGTGAGTGTGAGTGTGTGAATGAATGTGAGTGAGTGTGAGTGTTAGTGTGTTGTGTGAGTGTGTGAGTGTGTAAGTGAGTGTGAGTGTGGATGTACATGAGTAGCCTCAGGGGTAGAAAAGGTGGTTGTGTCCCCTCCTCTCCCAAGGATCCTCTGTTAGGTGATTCTTCTTTTTTTAATTTATTGACTTATTTATTATGTACACGGTACTCTGTCTGCATGTATGCCTGCAAGCCAGAAGAGGGCACCAGATCTCACTACAGATGGTTGTGAGCCACCATGTGGTTGCTGGGAATTGAACTCAGGACCTCTGGAAGAACAGTCAGTGCTCTTAGCCTCTGAGCCATCTCTCCAGCTGCCTCCAAGGATCCTCTGTAAGAACAGCAAATACTAACCACTGAACCATCTCTCCAGCTGCTATAATGCGTTTTGATATCAAATAAAACTACACTGGCAGCCGGGCGTTGGTGGCGCACGCCTTTAATCCCAGCACTCGGGAGACAGAGGCAGGCGGATCTCTGTGAGTTCGAGACTAGCCTGGACTACCAAGCGAGTTTCAGGACAGCCTCCAAAGCCACAGAGAAACCCTATCTCGAGAAACAACAACAAAAAAAAAACACTACACTGGCCTCCTTGCTCTCCTTTACGAGTTCCCTTGGCTGTTCTAGCTAACTTTTTCATATGGTCATTAAAATTTACTTGTCAACTTTCAAAAAATGTTTGTTTCTATTTGTGCTGAATTTATGCCAATTTAGGATGATTTGACACTTTATTATTTCAAATTTTCTATCCTTCAAGCATGATTTCTTTCCATTTGTTCTATTTTTATGTCATGTGGGTTTTCCTGTGGCATGATTTATATATTTCTTGTTGCATCTGTCTATAAACTGTATTTTTGCTGCTATTATATCATCTAACTGCAGTCTTTATAGGATGTTAAGGCTCCTGGTTTCTATATGTTAATTTATTTGAACTATGTATTTATTTATTTCCCTTTGTAATGGTGTGGTGGGGTTCAGAACACCTCTGCCACAGAGAAGGTGGAGGACTTCTCCCGGAGGCTGGCGCTCCTGCCATGCTGAGGAGGTGGAGGACTTCTCCCGGAGGCTGGCGCTCCTGCCATGCTGAGGGCTCCAGGGATTTCTCGGGTTGTCAGGGCTGCGCACAGAACCTCTCCTGCTGAACCACGTTGCCAGATTTCTACATGTTAAGCTTACTTCTTCCTACTTTACTAAATCTTATTTTTCTTTGCAATAGTTTTCTTACCAATTCTCCTAGATTTCCTAGATTGATCACATATCTGCAATGGTTTTTCTTTCTCCTATCTTATCTACCTCTTACCATCTCTTGTGCAGTACTGATATCCATGTTACCACTTGCCCACTTGTGTTAGCTCATGCCCTGGGTTAATATTAATTTACAGTGGCAAATGTAGATATCCTTACCTTGCTCCTAACTTTAACCGATTTTCTAAGGATAGATTTTCTAGGCTCTGTCTGGTTTGCTTTTTCTTCAATTGATTTTCTTAAATACTATTCTATCCTTTTTTTTTTTTTATTCGAGGCAGGATTTCTCTGTATTGTTTTGGAGCCTGTCCTGGAACTCGCTCAGTAGACCAGGCTTGGTCTCGAACTCACAGAGATCTGCCTGCCTCTACCTACCGAGTGCTGGGATTAAAGGTGAGCACCCCCACCGCCTGGCCTATTCTATGCTTTTATGTGATGTGTCTATGTGAGTGGGTGCCTGAGGAAGCCAGGACAGGGTGTTGGACCCCATTGATCTGGAGTTACAGATGGTTGTGAGTCACCTGATTTGGTGCTGGGAACTGAACTTGGGTCCTCTGCAGGGATAGTACAAGCTCTTAACCCCTGAGCCATCTCTCCAGCCCTCTTCAGTTATTTTTTAAAATACTTTTTTGAGATTATAATTATTTCTTCCTTCTGTTTCCTCCCTCCAAACCCTCCCATACGCCCCCTTGTTCTCTTTCAAATTCATGTCCTCTTTTCCTTTGTTCACATACACTCACACTCACACACACACTCACACACTCACTCACACACACTCACACACTCACACACACTCACTCACACACTCACACACACACACATTCCTAATATGTAAAAATACAACCTACTCAGTCCATAAAATGTTACTTGTAAGTATGTTTCCAGAGCTGACCATCTGGTATTGGGTAACCAATTGGTGTGCTCTTCCCTAGAGAAGACTATTTCCTTTGGTGTGGTTCTTTGTCTATGACTGAGACCTCTTGGGCAATGTCCCTTCCATGTTAGCATGTCTATTGGTGCTACCCTTGCTCAGGTCATGAGTAGGTAGCCATGCTGGTGAGACACCGTGCGTGTAGCTTCTCTGACATATCTAGGAGACACAATCTCATGACAAACTTGCTATTCTCTGCCTCTTACAGTCTCCCTGCCCCCTTCACAGCAACCCCTGAGTCTTAGGTGCAGGGTTGGAGTTACAGATGTAGCAGCTGGAACTGGGCTCCACAACTTCTGCATTTGATCAGTTGTGATTTTCTATAATGTAAAAATGACCATTGCTGCAGGTGGGCGGAAGAACACTATAGAACAGAGTAGCAGGGTGCAAGTGCTCTGATGTGGAAAATAAAAATAAATGAAAATTTTAATTAGGGAGGGAGGAGAAAAATTCAGGAGGAAGGAAGGTAAAATAACAGTAAAACTGTTGGGGAAAGTAATGAGAAATCATACTATTATCTACCTAAAAATGCCTACAACACACATAAGTTGGTATATAAATATATGCTTTAAATGACAATTTCCCACCTGGGTTGATAATACTCCCCCAAATAGCCACTGGCTATTTAACAAAAACCCCAACACCGTGCATGAGAAGCCCTCCTCCGAGCTATGGGTCAGAGTGTCCCAAGGACTCCCAAAACATTAAAGGCTATTCATTGCTGCTGCCCTCTGTTCCTCCCAGCCACTACGAAACTGCCCAACCCAATCCAAAGTCACACAACTTATACCAATGGTTTTTCCCAATAGTTTTGTACCTCTAAGCCTTACATGTGTTTTTTTCTTTTGAGTTATGTTTCATACACGGTGTGTGGGAGGAATTGAACATCATATATTTACAAGTACACACTTAGTAGTCCTGGCTCTGCCTTTGCTGGAGATCAACTAAAGAACAGTCTCAGGAAATGCAGCTCTAAAGTAAACTTTGAAAACAGGAAGAAGGCATCCAACCCTCTTTCTCATTTCCAAGACTTCAGGTTACACCAAGTCCCTTACAGACAAACATACATTTCAGAAACAGCTCATCAGCTCAGGAGGAACGGGTGGTGAGGACCAGGGCTGTAATTCAACCGAACAGTGTTTGCCAACCATTCACCAGTCCTTTTATCAAATCCCTAGCCTAAGAAAAAGACGCAGGGAGAAGTGGGAGGGAGGGATGGAAAGAGAGAGAAAATGAATGGGGGGATGAAGAGAAAAGAAAGACTTGCTAATAACTCCACCCATCTTGATATGCGCTTCAAGTGGCAAGTTACCTTGGCCCACTTTCCACTGACAAAGACTCGATCCATGGCCTACTAGACCACAATCCCATAACCCCTTCTATCTCCATGAGAGTCCGGACGCTAGAGTGAGGCTACAGCTCAGAAGAGAAACATAACAAGATCACCCACGTTCCACACAGTACCCATAGAACACCAATCACTAACACACCAGGAAAGTGTTAGTAAGAGACCAGTGAGTTTACCAGAGTTCCAAACACCTGTCTAGGAATTGCATCAGAATTCTTGTTAGGCCTCACTGCCTCACTGCCTTACTGGGTTTTGGGAGGTAATTATATCACAAAGGAAGCAAGGTCCCTGCCAAATCCACAGTCCCCACTAAGAGTTTCTTCCTAAAGCGATTGCTATGTTGTATGCTATTTGATCTGTCTCCCCAGGCACAACGGCTTGTATCAGAGGTCACAAGGTCACATGTCTCTAAGGCAGTCAGGAGAGGCCTCTGAAGTCTAGCAGGAGCTCTGCTCAACAGGGGCCCCCTCTGCGGAATATTAATAAGTGATCAAAGTAGACCTGTCCTGTTCTTCCCTGGGAGTTGTGAAGACAGTACTACATGGCTGGGAGGGAGCAGCAGAGCCGGCGGTAAACAACACCCGAAGAGTGCAGAATCCCTGAGTGGGTAGACACAGAGTGAAGAGCAGGTATTAGAGTAGCCAGAGGCAGGGAAGAACTGTCACCAGGCTGCTAGCCGGGTAGAGATGATGTGCAGCCACCACAGTGACATGAAATAGAGAGAGGGCCCCTAAGCCCTCTCAAAGGCAACAAACACCAAGAAAGGTCATGCCTCTTCTCTGAGAGCTGACGCAGGTCAACTGTAATGCCTAAACGAGCAGCCAGTCTGCAGCTGGGGCGCTGAAGCACAGGACCAGGAGAGCAGGTGAGCCAGAAGACAGGCAAGAGCAGCCCTTCTCCACCGTGGGGGCCTGTCCTAGCTAGCTCTCAGGTTCCCGAGTATCGGCTGTTCTGAAACTGGTTTAACAACGTATGTTTAAGGCTGGGTGTTGGTGGCGCACGCCTTTAATCCCAGCCCTCGGGAGGCAGAGGCAGGCGGATCTCTGTGAGTTCGGGGCCAGCCTGGTCACCCTTTTTTGTTTGTTTGTTTTTACTAGACAGTAATAGTCTTATTTAATTGTGGCAGAAATAATTAGTTCAATTTAATAGATAAGAAAAATAGATCAATCAAAAAGGATGCAATTCTGAAAGTCAATGGTGAGCCTGAAACTGACCCTACTGATGTCTAGCATACTTGTATCCTATTAAATACAAAAAGAACAATTTACAAAAAGTCACATTTCTTAGCAAGATTATAGTTCTTTTCAAATTGAATTTGCAAACTAGCCATATAGACAAAATACTTTCTTGGCCTTTCAAGCATTCCTTAAAGAATATGTTTCTGGCTTTTTATTATTTATTTTCAATAAATTAATTCTGTTCAGGATAACCAAAGTTATTCTATTGTGAAAACTCCCCAGATTGTAGGATAGCTCAATGGTAAATAGAGTATCTGTTTAACATGTGGAGGACCCTGGGCCTGGCAGGAAAAACCAATTAACAAACAACCTAATGTAATGACTTTTTTTGAGACAAGGTCTCACTATGTAACACTGCTGGCCTGAAATTTACTATGTAGAGCAGGCTAGCCCCAAAAGCATAGACATCTGTATGTCTTTGTCTCCAGAGTGCTGAGATTAAAGGTATTTGCCACCATACCCATCCAGCAATGATTTTTTGTCTCCAAAAATTAAATTCATACACAAAAGGTTGATAATCTGAATATTTTTAAAATTTCTTAATGTCAGCAAATAAAATCAAAGGAAGAAGACATGTGGTATTAATCACACACTAAGATCTTTAATTTATAGAACCAAAAATAAGTAAATAAGAAAAATAAGCAAAGGTCGAAACTACCCTTGCAAATAGAAGGAGATGCAAATAATTTTTAGAGCTAGAAAAGGTGTTCATGGTCTGGCAAGATGAGTAAGTAGGTGAAGATGATTGCCACCAAGGCTGGAGGTCTAAGCTGGGTCCCTGGGACCCACACAGTGAAAAGAAAGAAGTGACTCCTAAAAGTTGTCCTGGCCTCCACATGACAGCCATGCAAATGCAAATGCACTCCTCAATACACATACACACACACACACACAAACATAAATAATTACACAAAGCAAAAAAGAAAGGTGTTCAAAATTTAGAAAATAAAAATTAGCAGTTTGACAAACTGTTTCAGAGAGAGAAAAAACAGGCAACTTCACATGGCAAGATGGGAAACATCTTCTCAGGGTATCAATAAGTACCAAAAATACCCACATATATTGACCTGTTTCTAAGACTTTATCCTACAGAAAAAATCTTACAGTTGCAAAATATGACACATACCAAGAGTTTCTGCAACATGGATTATTAAAGCAAAAGCCTATAAGCAATTTAAATTATCAACTAATGGAACTTTATGATAATGTATTATGATACATTGACACAAAGAAATGAAAAACATAGAGAATACAAAAGAATAACCATCAAAATATATTGATAAGTAGGGCAGGGTATATTAATTCCAGTAGAGTCAGGAAGATCTCTATGAATTTGGGACCAGTCCAGTCTACATAGTGAGTTCCTGCCTAGAAGGCCACATAGTAAGACCCTGTCTCAAAAAAATTTTTAATTAAAAAATAATAAAAGAGATTGATAACTGATAAGCAAAAAAGCTGGATACAGGTTGTTTATATACCTTAGTCACTTGTGTTAAAAATGCATACTGTCAGGTGGTGGTGGCACACGTCTTTAATCCCAGTGCATGGGATCTCTGTGAGTTTGAGTTCCAGGACAGGCTCCAAATCACCAAGCAGTGGTGGCATACACCTTTAATTCCAGCATTCCAGCAGGAGGCAGGGGGCAGAGGCAGGCAAATCTCTGTGAGTTTGAGGCCGGCCTGGTTTACAAAGTGAGTTCCAGAACAGCTAGAGCTATGTAGAGAAATCCTGTCTTAAAAACTAGGGGGAGGGGGGACCATATACACCATGCAAACCAACAAACCACTTCATTTAAAAGTAGAAAAGAGGGTCAGTGAGATGACTTAGCAGGTAAAATTGCTTGCCCCTAAAGCCTGGCCAAGCTAAATTCAATCCCTGGAGTGCATCCAGGTGAGCATCTGTAATCCTATCATTCCTACACTGCGGTGAGAACGGAGACAAGAGAAACACAAAGCTCGGGGACCAGCTAGCGTGGAGTATGCAGCACTGCTATGTAGCAAGGAACCCCGCCTCCAGGAAACAGGGGGAAGGACCAGCTCCTGACGGCCGTCCCCTGCTCTCTACATGTACATGTGGTGGTGCACATACATACCTGCACACACACACGCACACACACACACCTGCACACACACACACAATCTACAGAAGAATCAGAGACACTTGTATACTCAAGAGTTAGAAGTAGAGACTCACTTAAGAATATTCTATGTACCTTTAGGATTTACTCTATATGCATATTTTATCTATCCAAATATTTCATTTCCAATCTTATTAATTTCTAAATATAGACTAAGAAACTACATATAAGTGATAATGAAATGTACTATGCTCTGTGTTTTGTATTAAGCAAAATCAAAATACTTCTAGTTAATGATATTAAAAAGTTGCCCAGTATTTTTCAAAGAGCTAGGTTTCAAAACCTAATTTAAAAATGGAAAGGAAAATGAAATCTTTTATAACCCAAAGCATAAAACTATACAGAAATAAGTTAAATTTTCATTTAAGATATTATTCCATATATCACAGCATTGCTTATACCATATTAAATAGGAGGAAAAGTCTGAATTATTAAAGAATATAAAGTGGAGCAGCAACACTAATAGCTAATATTATTTGAGCTAATTGCTTCTGGTTAATAATTTTCTAACAGCTATAAAAATGTCCACTTTGACTGGTGTGTGTGTGTGTGTGTGTGTGTGTATGTGTGTGTGTGTATGTGTGTGTGTATGTGTGTGTGTGTGTGTGTGTGTATGTGTGTGTGTGTGTGAGCACATCAAGGGACAGCTTGTGGAAGTTTGCTCTCTTTCCAATCTGTGGATCCCAGAGATCAAACTTGGTCATCAGGTAATCACTTTTACCCACTAAGCATCTCACCAGCCCTATTAATTTATTTAGAAATTATCATATGCTTACATACATAAAGATTGTAAAAAATAATGTTGCACATCATGTAGTCTTTTAAAACCTCATGACAAAACTAAGAGTGGAAATATTTAATACTGGAGGTTGGAAAGATGGTTAAGAGGTTAAGAGCATTAGCTGCTCTTACAGAGTCCTGGGTTCAATTCCAAGCATCCACGTGGGGGGAGAGGCTCACAATTGCTGTGACACCTTCTCCTAGTCTCTTGGGGGACCCACACACATTTGTATATACATGGTGAACAAAGGTGTATATACACTCAGCTACAGTCACAACACTGAACAAAAGAAATCTTTAAAAATATACCTAATACTACCTTTGCTTTATTAATGCAAACAGTTTTGCCTTCTCAGGCACATGCAGTGTCTTGGAGATGCACAGGGATATCTGGAAATGAGTTGGAGAATGCCCATACTACCAGTCCTTGAGGTGAGGTGGAAGGAGGGCCACAGAGGACATAAGCTCCTCAGCATCAGAAAGCAGGGCTTAGGATCAGAAAGTAAGTTTATTCCCAGGTCCAAGGAAGCAGAGGAAACATTTCAGAAAGTTTCAGAGAGAAGCAAGCATCCTACTGCTCTCTTGGCACTCACAATACCCAGCCTTTTGTCTACCTGTTAGGATAAAACTCCCAATGACACTTTCAGTTTGTGCACAGCAGAGAGAGGGGGAAAGGAAAGAAGCCATCAATACTGTTCAAGCCAGCCGAGGTCTACAGTGAGGGAAGCAATTCTACACTTCCCTGAGGCAGTCAATGCTCTGGCTTCCTCTCAGAGACAGCTCTCCTCCTGCCCAGTGCAGGCCATCTGTATCCCTCCGGAGCTCTTACAACACACAAAAACACTTTTGAGGTTTTGAGAAGCATTTAAAAAAAAAGACAACTTCCAGCTTTGCTGCCTGGACTGGCATTGAACTTGCGGTCATTCTCTTGCCTCAGCCTCCCAGCTGCTGAGATTGTGGGCATGCGTCGACATATCTGACTCAAAGACACTTCTACAACATTCCGCCTACACAGGAGAGAGACTGCTTTCAATCCTTCAATGGCTGAACAGTAATAAACTCTTTACCTGATGTTAAAGCATTTTATAAATTGATAGCTCTTAATGGAGTATTGAACTTATGGAAGATAATGCAATAGATTAGAAGTCAGTTGAAACTGGATCTAATTATACAAAAGGTAGCATGCCATACCCTAGGCCTAACAAGTCAAACAGCAAATATAAACTGTTTAGAAAGTTAAAACTAAACATCTATTTAGACTTTCACTTTTAACCATAAACCATGATAAATTCCAAACAGAGCAACTGCTTTTATAAATGGGGAGAGTTGACCCTGTACACCACACCATTCCCAGGGCCTCCCTTGGGGCTAGTGTGCAGCCAACTTGGAAAATGTTGATGAACAGAAAAAAACTTGAACTCAACTTCCAACTCTGTTGATCATTATGCAACCTGGGCAAGTGTTTCTGTGTCTCTGTCCTTCACATCCAGTTTATAAAGCGTAATTCAAAATGACACCAAGAACGTGAGAATAAAGTTACGTACAAATCAATAGAAGGAGTCGGCACAGTGCATGTACAACTCAAGTCCAGGACTTGGAGGCAAAGGCAAGAGGACAACTACTGCTACAAGTCTGAGGCCAGCCTGAGCTACACGGTTACTCGAGGGCCAGCCTACACTACAGGGTCAGACTCTGTCTCAAAAGGAAAGGAAAACAAACAATATCCTAAGTAATCAAGATTAGGAAGGTGCAGTCATCCACATTACTAGTCTTCTACTATGCTTAATATTAATATTTTAGTGCTAAGAACAATGCCAACTCTTTTAGTAACCATCTTTATTTAATAAAGTAGATTACATTATAAGAGCATATACTTTCCCTTAGGGCTTCAGTAAAATTGTCTTATTTTGGTTTGGGGAAGTTGCAGCCCATAAACATATCTCTTTTTCCTGAATTGGCCCATTTACCAAAGAGACCTGGCTGGCATCTCTACCCTATGGGACATGGGAAATTTCCTTTCACTGTAACTGTCAGTAAAGCCAAAGGCAAGACCCAGGCATCCATGAAGGGCTGGGCTGGGAGAATGAGGGCAGGAGGGCATGCTCCCAAGCAGTCAGGGACTTGGAATTGGAAAAGCACTGGAGGGACACTAAGCAAAGCAAATACTTGCCACTTGTCTCCAAAACCAGAGGTGCCACCCCTCCCACACAAATCAGAACATTACAATGAGGTGACAGACACAAAGCTCCTAGATGTTAAGTACAGGACAGCTAGACAGTCAGCTGGACTGTAAATACTTTTCCTCTTTCTCTCACAAAGCTACAGGAGGGCTGGGATGCAATACAATGCTTGCCTGGCAGGAACAAAGCCTTGGAATCCATCCCCAGACATCACAGCCAAACAGACACACCTAAAGCTATACTTTCCCTGACTTTTCTAACAATACTTCTCCCCAGGCCCTAGAGGAGAATCACTCAGGTTCAAGGAGAGGTAAGAGGACAAGAACTTGTCCATCATATATCTAGTCCATCTAATTGCAAGGCATTGCTTCATGTCCCATGCTACTCAGCAAGCCCTGTAACCAACACCATCCCTCCCTGGAATCGGCACCATCCCTCCCCGCTCGACTTCCTGCAGAGACACACAGATGAGGTTCAGTACTCTTTGCAGAGCCCTTCCCATGGAATGAGATGTGACCAGAGCTTCTGGGAGCTACACGGTGCTGCCCTGCTACCCTTAAGTTCCTGTCACACTTCCACTGCAGTGGCTGAATCCAGACTCACACTGCCCCTGGTGGTTAACCTAGATTATCACCTTGACAGGACCTAGACTCAGCTAAGAGACAAGCCTCTGAGCATGCCTGTGGGACAAGATTAGGTCATGCCCGTCAAGGTTAATGGAGGTGAACGATCCCCTTAACTATGGGCAGCACCATTCTATAGGCTGGGTTCCAGGACTAGGCAAAAAGGAAAGAGTGCTCTAAACTTCAAACTTCCTGACTATGGGCATGATGTGACCATCTACCTCAAGCTCTTGCTGCCTTGATACTGCGCCATGACAGGCTGTACTCTCAAACAAACAGGGAGACAACTAAACCTTCCTTTCCTTGAGTTGCTTCTGTCGGCTATTTTGTTTCAGCAAGACAAGCAACTAGCAGAGCCCACTAAAAGGGAGGAGCTATGGGGACAAATTTAAGCGTCTTCGACCTTGTACAATATCACAACTGCCTTACACATAAATCTAGAATACAAAACAAAACTTTGTTAAGTGTTAACATGAAGATGTGAAGCTGCTCACACTTGTTAATATCAGACCCTCAGGTATGAGAAACTAAATAATGCATATAGTTACAATTTATGAATAAAGCCTCATACTGTTCATTCAGTTTGGCTCAAGTCTGAAGCACTCGGGGCCCTGGCTAGTACAGGAGTAATGGGAGGCCCTGCCCGGTTCATAAGCAGCTCCTAGCTGTACCACTTTAGATCACTCTCCACTGCTTTCCCAGCCTATGAACTCAGCAAGAAACCATCACTTCGTCTGGCCTCCTGGAAGAATGCATTCATGGATGTCCCTTGCAGTATGTGGCACAGATCCTACAGTTTCTATTAGAGTCCTATGTGATTTCCTCTGCTTTCACCCCCTAAGATAGAGTCTCCCTACGCATCCCAGGCTGGCTTCAAATTCCTAATCCTCCTGACTCTAGCTCCTAAATGCTGCAATTACATGTGCACCACCCCACCACATCTGTATTCTACTCCAAATTTACCTATTTTCATCATGTCTTTCCATTTCTCATGCTCTGTTTAGACCATCTTTTATTTTACTTGGGGGAGTATATCATTCTGTAAACATGATTATTCTTTGTAGTGTGTGTGTGTGTGTGTGTGTGTGTGTGTGTGTGTATACACACTATAGTACAGCAGTTTCTCAACATCTGGGTCATGATCCCTTTGGGGTTAAATGACACTTTCACAGGGGTCATCTAAGACCATCAGAAAACACAGATATTTATGTTATGATTCATAACAGTAGCAAAATTATGGTTATGAAGTAGCAACAAAAATAATTTTATGGTTGGTGACCACAGCATGAGGAGGAACTGTATTAAAGCATTAGGAAGGCTAAGAACCACCTGCTCTAGTATGATTAGAGTGTATACAGTTTTTAAAGGAGAAAATATCTATGAATTGTATCCATAATTTAGAATTATAACAACAATAAATATTTCCAAACCTCACATCCACTGTATTATTTGTTTCATGGTCAAACACTTCAAAGGCATCTTTGATCTTCTTATGATATTCTGCCACTATTACCTCTGCAAAATGCAAAGTAAACAAAATTAATTATTTATTCAAAACAAAAATCTCAGTAACCTAACTAGAAATCTTTTGGGGTTTTTTGTTTGTTTGTTTTGTCTGACCATCTGTCTGTCTCTTTTGAGACAGGGTCTCACTATCAAAATATGTAGACCAAGCTGTCTTTCAATTTCCTCAATGCTGACACTCCAAGCACGTGCCATCACGCCTGGCTAAAGTCAAAAACTAAATAAGGAAGAACCTGAAAGAGTCATTCTTGGTCTCTTTTATCATATGCCATGTTAACTACCTCTGGAAATGCCAAAGAACAGATCTGACGAAAGCAGGTTCAAGAAGGAAGGGGCTGCTTTGGTTCAGTCCCTCATGCTGGAGAAGTCATGGCACCAAATATTTTTTCCTGAGGCATAACAGTAAACTTACTTCAGTTTTCATCTTCTGTGTGGTGTGGCATAGTGTGGTGTGTGTGTATTGTGTGTGCTCATGCCTACACCAAACATGGAGCTCACTGTTACAGATGGATTAGCTAGCCACACCCCAAATCCACCTGTCTCTGCCTCTGCACTGCTGGAGTTATAAATGGGCCCTGCTTAACCCTCCCCCCTTATATGTTTGCTAGGGATTCAAACCCAGGCCCTCTTGCTTGTACCACCTCTTTCAATTTCAGTCGCTGAGACATCTCCCTACTGAGCAATCTCTGCAGTCCCTAATGTTGATCTGCAATACACAGTGTTCATACTACTAAAAGCCACCACCCAGCTCTCAATTGAAGACATTCCAGCCTACCCTCTATCTATGTAGTTTGGGTGCCATTCTAGCTCAACAAGAAAGTTAACTTAAGACAACAAACACCATTTACTTATTAGGCCTGCTCATCCCCTTTGTTCTGTTCTTGAAGAGGGTTGAAGGTAGGTGAGAGGCATTTAAACCCACCTGTGCATCCTTCAAAGACCTTTAAACAAGGGATTAAAGCTTACTTACATGAACTAGTGAAGTAGTCAATAAACATTACTGAAAATGTACTACATTCCAGACACTAACAAGGTCATAGCAAGAAGCAAAAACAGACAGAAGTTCTTCCTCACAGCTATTTTTATTGGAAATATATATATGAATGTCTACATATTTGCTGACATATACAGTAGGTTGTATGACCTTAAACACAGAAAAAAAGAGTAAGAGATGTGAAGAGTCCCGGTAAGAATGCCGACCTTAGTGACAAGGTAACAGCTGCCAGGTAGGAAAAGCCCATCTGTAAATATCTCCAGAAGAGCAACCTAAAGATCAGAGGGTTGTGAGCTCTTGGGTGGAGGGCTGAATCCTTTTTTTTTTTTTTTTTTTTTTTTTTTTTTGGTTTTTTCGAGACAGGGTTTCTCTGTATTGTTAGAGGCTGTCCTGGAACTCGCTCTGTAGACCAGGCTGGCCTCGAACTCACAGAGATCCGCCTGCCTCTGCCTCCTGAGTGCTGGGATTAAAGGCGTGCGCCACCAACGCCTGGCAAGGGCTGAATCCTTTAAGGATTTTGAACTTTCCTGTGAATGCAACAAGAACCCACTGGAAGGTTCTAGGCACAATAGTGACCTGGTCTTCTTTTCACCTTTGTCACTGTGTTGAGAAGACACTTGAAAAGGAAAGGTGGTCACAGAGAGCAGTGCAGAGACTGCTTCAGTATCTCTTTCAGATATGGTCAATGGCTGTCTCTATTGCTGTGAAGAGATACCTTGACAACAGCAATTCTTATGAAGGAAAACATTTAATTGGGGTGGCTTACAGTTTCAAGGTTCAGTCCATTATCATCATGGTGAGAGGCATGGCAGCAGGCTGACATGGTACTGGAGAAGGAGCCGACCGTCCTACATCTGATCCACAGGCAGCAGGAAGTCTGTCACACTAGGCCTAGCTTGAGCATATAAGACCACAAAGCCCACCTCCACAGTGACACACTTCCTCCAACAAGGCCACACCTCCTAACAGTGCCACACCCCATAGGCCAAGTCTATGGAGACCAGGCCTATTCAAACCATCACAGTGGCTGAGACAAGAAGGGAAACCATAGACATAGAAAGAAATGATAGGATTCTGGTTATGATCACTAAGATGTGCTGACAGATTTGAAGGGGTGAGGGACAAGACAGTGTCTCAGTGAGTAAGAGAAGAGGCAACTAGAGATGCATCTCAGTGATGGAGCACAAGTGAGGAGCTATAAATGGTGAACCTCAAGTTTTTACACTGATACAGCCATGTAAGCGTGTCTCGTGTGAACCAATATGTACAACAGGATACCCGGAAAGGAAGAGAAGGATAAAGTATATTTTATCACAAATATAAAACCACCAAATATGGAATGAGACCTCATACCTGCCGCCACCGTAGGAAGAGGCCACAGGAAGGAATAATAGTTTAGACGTCAAAAGAAAAAATGGGAAATTTTTATAACACTCATTCTCTTAAAGCAACCACTAATCCTGTTGCCATATTTTTCTCCATCTTTCATTATCACCATTCATTCACTCAAAAGTATTTACTGGAAATTTTCAAGGTGTCTAGCTCCAGGTTGGGTGCTTTATTTATAACACACAGAGCCACAGAGCTGAATACCTCATTCTTAGAACTGAAGAAACCAAGGCTCATTGAGGTTCAGCAACTCACCCAAGGTCAGAGTTCACTAGGGGTAGAGGTGGATGGAATCCAGATTTTCCTACTGAGTCCTGTTCCTCCCTCAGACTCACCCCATCTGACTATCAGTATTCATAGCATAAGAACTATAACCTGTAGTTCCTTTGTCTAAACGCTCTTTTCCAGGCTGTGGCATAATCTTCCATCTTTAGCAGCACCACAGGAACACAACAGAATTTATTGACATAATTAAATTTTACTATAACATGGCAATGAAAAGCGTGCTAATTTTATAAACAAAACATAAATGTTGCTTCATTACTTAAATTTACACTTCTCTGATTACATGTGAACTCAATAATAGCCCATGTGTGTGCTTACCACCTGTTCTCAGTTATTAACTGTCAGCTTGTGTTCTCTTCTCAACCCCTACCAGGGTCTTCTATTATTCCTTAACCATGTGTGTGAGCTCCTTGGAAAACAAAGACTTAACCCTGTCAAAAGCACTTTAATTTAATTTGGTTTTGGATAATGAGAGCAGATGCTCTTGCTGACCATCAAAACCATCCAATACCAACAGCAAAGGATACAGAAGAGTTTAAATTAGCTAAAATCACCTAAAAACCTTTATCTTCTCCAATACCAACAGCAAGGCAAAGGATACAGAAGAGTTTAAATTAGCTAAAATCACCTAAAAACCTTTATCTTCTCCAAGAAGAATCTGTTGATATTGTTCTATAATCTTCCACTCACTCAAAGATAACTTGTAAGTATTCTTCCTTCTCTAAAGATATTGTATTACACATTTTTGTGACTGCTTGGTATTCAATTAGAGGTTTTTATCAAAATTAATTCAACCAATTCCGTAACTGTGGATATTTAGATTATCTTCATTAGTGAACAATCTTGTCCAGTTCATTTTTGTGCATTTGCCATCTATCTCTTTGGAATTCAATGGTGGAGGAGGCTAGGGAGATGGTTTGGTCAGAAAAGTGCTCACTGAAAACCATGAGGACCTGAGTTCAATCCCTGCAGCCACATAAAACTCTGCTCCGTGCTTGTAACCTCAGTGCTCAGGAGACAGAGACAGGAGCAGTCTAGCTAAATCAGTGAGCTCCAAGCTCAAAAACATAAAGTGGACAGCAATAAAGGAAGCCATCTGATGTTAGTTCTGGCCGACACACACACTCACATTCACACAATCTCACTCACACTCATGCATTCACACGTACACAATCGAGCATACACACACACACACACACACACACACACACACACACACGAATGAAGTTATGTGGAATATGAGAAAGGTGGTGCTGCTGCTGTTGTCGAGACAAGGACTCACATATTCCAGGCTGACTACACAGCAGAGGATGACCTTGAACTTCTGATCCTCTTTCCACCACCTCCTGAGTACTGGGACTTCATGCAAGTGCCCCCACTATTTCACCCATGCTAGGCAAGTACTGTACCAACTGACCTACATCCCTAACCCCAGGGAAGTACATGTTAGTCATAACCATCAGAAATCAGATAGAGAGCCCACTGTTAGCCACTCTGGAATGGAATTCAGGGAATTACTGGAGAAATGGATTGATATGGCAGAAACCCAAAGAGCTAGCATTCATCTTAGAATGCATCCAGTTGGGATTGAGGGACCAGTGACTCTCCAAGACTGTAACATTCATCATCACCCACGTCAGCCACTTCTGCTCCTCTGTTCCTCTGTAGTTTTTTTTTTTTTTTTTTTTTTTTTTTAGTTTTTCGAGACAGGGCTTCTCTATTGTTTTTTAGAGGCTGTCCTGGAACTCATTCTGGCCTCGAACTCACAGCAATCCACCTGCCTCTGCCTCCCAAGTGCTGGGATTAAAGGTGTGTGCCACCAACGCCCGGCTCACTTTTAGCCTTTTAGCAGCGGCCAAAATGGCTGTACTGTGTACAGATTAAGTCTTTATCATTATTTTAAGAGGCACTGTTTTTTCTGTTTGTTTGGAGACAAGTCCTCACTATGCAGCCCAAGTAGGTCTGTAACTCCAACTCCTCCTGTGTCCATGATCTGATTATGAGTTACCACAGCCACCCTTGGAATTATTATGAAGTAATGATTAATATAAGAAAGTTCAACTGAATTGATAAACCAGTTATATTAGCAAAAAAATTAAGTTATATTTGTCAGTTAAAATGTATAACTTTAATAATTGCAATTTTCAATGGTTTCAATGTGTTTTCACATTTTTAGTGAAGTTTCTCATTGATGCAATACTATCCAAAATTTAGAGACTTGTACAAAAATTTGTATCAAGAATTGAATCTTGGTAGCCGGGCGTTGGTGGCGCACGCCTTTAATCCCAGCACTCGGGAGGCAGAGGCCAGCCTGGTCTACAGAGCGAGTTCCAGGACAAGCCTCCAAAGCCACAGAGAAACCTTGTCTCGAAAAACAAACAACAACAAAAAAAACCGAATTGAATCTTGGACTAGGTGGTAATGGTGTACACCTTTAATCCCAGCACTCGGGAGGCAGAGGCAGGAGGATCTTTGTAAGTTCAAGACCAACCAGGTCTACAAGAGCTAGTTCTAGGACAGGCTCCAAAGCTACTGAGAAACCCTGTCAAGAAAGAAAGAAAGAAAGAAAGAGAGAGGGAGGGAGGGAGGGAGGGAGGGAGGGAGGGAGGGAGGGAGGAATCTTAGGACAGGCATCATGCCCCCCCCCTTTAACCCTAGCACTTGAGAGGCAGAGGCAGGCAGTAAGAGGCCAGCCTCATCTACTGAGTGAGTTCCAAGACAGCCAGGGCTACACAGAGAAACCCTGTCTCAAGAGGTAAAAAGGGAATTTCAACCATAAGTAGTGGCACACACACACTTGTATCCCAGTACTCAGGAGGTAGAGGCAGGAGGATCAAGCATTCAAGATCCCCTCGGCTATACAGCAAGGCCTTATCTTTAAAAAAAAAAAAAAAGCAAGTGTGTAGGCGTGCGCCCTTCTGAGTGCAGATGGCCACAGATACAGAAGAGAGCCTCTAATCCCTGGAGCTAGACTTACAGGTGGCTGTGAACTAGCTGAGGTGGGTGCTGAGAATCAAATGTGGGTCCTCTGAAAGAGCAACCGAGGCTCTCAATCCGAAAGCAAATTTAAAAGAGAAATGTAAAAAGAATATAATTCTAGAGGTCGTAGCCAGTGGGGAGGGTTTTGGATTCAAGGCCAGTCTCGGCTCCACTGTAGACCGTTTCAAAGACTATGGGGGGGCGGGGGATGGCAAGTGAGCAAATGGTGCTTCCCATGCAAGCCTGACAGACACGCTGGGTCAATCCCTGGAACCCACGTTAATGATGGAAGGAGAGAACTGTCTCCCTACACTTGCCCTGTAGCCTGTATACATCCAGCACAGCACACACCTCCCTCCCAATAATGATGATAGTCATAAATTTAATTATAAACAAGGAGATGTAGCTCAGTGGTAACAGGCTTGCCTAGCATATGCAAGACAAGATAAACCAAAGTTTATCTCCAGCACTGCACAACAAAAGGTTATCAAGTCTCTTAGTAACGTCCAAAAGCTCTTCTAGTTATTATCCCAGCATATTACACAATATTATTTCCATGTGTATGCTTCGAGGGATAAACCATTCACGGCCCCAAGGTCATCACCTTAAACTTTTCCATTCTGCTATGGCTCTACTGTCTCAGGGACTCAAGACTCACCTCCTGCCTTCCTGCCTACTCAAATAATCACCAGCTACATTCTGCTCCCCACTACTACTCGAAACCTCCTACCCGTAGCTTGTCTTTTCCAATTTCTTTAATTAAGGAACTTTCAAAACATAGAGAAAAGTTGAAAGCTTAGTAGCAGCCCTGTGCCCACCACCTAGACTGAAGTATTGTTAAGACTGCCATTTTTTCCTGCCCTCCCTCCATCTCTAAGAAATGGCAGGCACAGTGATACTTTACTGCTGAGCACTTCAATATCAATCTCCTAAAAATAAGGACAATCTCCTATATAATCTCAATGATATTTTAATGTCCTTAAAAAATAACCAAATTCAGTATAATGATCTAGTGACTTCCAAATTCAAATGTCTCCATCTGTCCCCAAATGCCTTTGCCACTTCCTTCAACCTAGAATTTTATAAAAATTTTACTGTATATAAGAGTATACTTTCTTTTTTCTTTTTTTCTTTTTTTGTTTGTTTTACAAGACAGTTTCTCTGTGTAGATTTGGAGCCTATCCTAGCACTTGCTTTGTAGACCAGGATGGCCTTGAACTCACAGAGTGCTTGCTAGGCTTAAAGGCGTGCGCCACCAACGCCCAACAAGAGTATGTTTTCAACAGTCCTATTGTTCCCCACTCCCCAGCACACGTATGAGCTTGTTGGCTAGACCATGCCATACACTAGTTTATGTAAGGTTCCCTATAATCTGGGCTTGACTGACAGCTTCCCTTTCAATTACTGATCCATTAGAGCCCATTCCTTCAGGGAATGCCACCTACCAATTCTTATTGCTGTCACGTGATTCCTGATTCCCCCCCCCCCCCCCCCTGTGTGTGTGTGTGTGTGTGTGTGTGTGTGTGTGTGTGTGTGTGTGTGTGTGTGTGTGTGTGTGTTCCAAATTTATTATTCAGGCTCACTCAGTTTACAAGGCATGTCCAAAGTTCTATTTGACTAAATGTGACTGAACACTTCTGAAATAACTTCCCCTTCCACATTTTGCTTGGCTGATTTTTGTTTCTTTTCTATTTAAATTTTTTCTTTGTTTGTTTTTCGGATTTGGGAACTAGAATCTGGAGTCTTGTGCCAGCTAGGCAAGCATTCTACCTCCGAGCTATAGCTCCAGGCTAGGATAATCTTTCTAAGACGGAAGTTTAATTCTGTGACCTTGTGCCCTCTAACCCTTCACTGGTCCCCAGAGGCATTCATACTATTCCAAGTAACTGCAAGCCTCCTTAGCTGGACACATGAAGGCCTTTATGAACTAGACCCCGGCCTGTCTCCAGCAGATATGTTTATTTTTATATTGTTATTTTTCCTGTTTTAAACTTTAATTTTTGAGACAGTCTCTATGAAGCCCAGGCTGCCCACAAAGTCATTATGTAACCCAGGATAGCCTCCTACTTCAGCTTCCCACATGCTGGGATTACAGCTATGTAATCCTAATGCCTAAATTTCTGAATACATGTTTTAAACTCCTACAATTTAACATGAAAACAGCCTGATTTTAAAATGGCCAATGGACTTGAATAAATATTTCTTAAAAAATACAAATAACTAATCAGAACATGAGTAGGTGCTCTATACTGCAAGTCATTAGGGAAATGCTAATCAGAGGCTTAATGGGAGTGCACTTCACATGCATTAGGATGTCTATTATCAGAAAAATGGAAAGTAACAGGTCACTTTGTTTGAGTGCCTCTGTCCTCTAAAACTACTGTTAGAATTTACTGCTACTGGGACAGTACCAAGAGTCAGATCAGTACCAAGAGGTGACCAAGCCATGTGGCTGTGCTCTTGTGACTTGCTACAGAAACTGAATGAATTCAGCCTCCAGACTGTCCAGTTTTGTGACACAAGCAGACAGTTTGGGGAGAGGGAACTTCAGCTGAGAAAATGCCCCCACCAGACTGACCTGTGGGCAGTGCCACCCTGGGCTGGTGGTCCTAGACGCTGACAGAAGGCAAGCTGAGCAAGCCGTGAGGAACAAACAGAATTTCTCTTCGTGAGATAAAGGATGTCTGCCTTGTGAAGCTCCAGAGTGAAGTTCTGTTGTTGTTACTTGCTTGTTTTTGTTTGTTTGTTTGTTTTGCTTTGTTTTTCAAGGCAGGGTTTCTCTGTGCAGTCCTGAATGTCCTGGAACTGGCTTTGTAGACCAGGCTACCTTCTGCCTCCTTAGTGCTGGGATTAAAGGTATGCCCCACCACACACTGAGCTCAGAGGGAAATTAAGAGTCCCTTAAAAATGCTTTTGGTGAAAAAAAAAAAAAGGCAGTGGCGGTGCATGCCTTTAATTCCAACACTCAGGAGGCAGAGGCAGGAAGACCTCTGTGACTTTGAGGCCAGCATGGTCTACAGAGAAAACCCTGTCTTGAAAAACAAAACAAACATGTTTTGAATATATTTTGAATCAAGAACCACTAAAGTGAAACTTTTGCTTTTCTAGGACAATTGATACTGGTTAGTTGGGGCTGAGAAATTAGCAGTGATTACAGAGACCATCATCATCCACAGAAAACCTTCTAGAAAGTGTTTCTAAGGGCCAGCACACAGAAGCTGTGGTCCAGAGCAAGCCAAGGCCCTACCTTGTGCTGGTGGACAAACTTACCAATGTGTAAGAGTCTCCCACAAATGGTTTCTGGTTTTTAAAGGCATGAAGGGGTTGTTGGGCAGTGGTGGCGCATGCCTTTTGTCCCAGCATTTGGGAGGCAGAGGCAGGTAGATCTTTGAGTTTGAGGCCTGCTTGGCCTATAGAGTGAGTTCCAGGAGAGTCAGGGCTATGCAGAGAAACCCTGTCTCAAAAAAAAAAAAAAAAAAAAAAAAAAGAAGGAATCATGGAACACAGCTGAGGCTTGGCGTCAGAAGGGGCCACTGTTGAAGGTGCAGCCTCAGCTGCAGTGGAGAGATATCTGATATTTTAATGAAACTTAATTTTTAAAGAATTTGAACTTTTTAAAGATTGTAGAACTTTTAAAAGTTGGAGTGTTTTATATTGTGATATTAATATTGGCATGCCATCTTCAGGACAAATAGGAAAGGAAATATTGAGTGGTGATGTGTTTTTGTGTCAGGTTAACAAGGGGTCAATTGTGTTAGCTAGTTTTATGTCAGCTTACACAAACTGAGTCATTTTTGAAGCAGGACTTCAACTGAGAAAACGCCCCCCCCCCACCAGACGGGCTTGTGGGACAGTTTCTTGACCGATGACTGAATAAAGAGGCGCCAGGTGGTACCACCCCGGACTGGTGGTCCTGGAATCTATAAGAAAGCAGGCTGCCAGACTAGCTGCAAGTCCAGTGAAAGATTCTAAGAAAGTAAAGCACAAAGTGATAACACAGGACACCCAACATCCTCCTTGGACCACAGAAAGAGAGGAAAGGAGTTTTGACTATAACTACCACTAAGTAAAAATGGGTTTAAAAACAAAAAACAAAAACCAGACCTGTATTTAACTTCCCTTCACAAAGCAGTCTTTATGGTTTGTGTTATTGTTCTCCCTCTCCTCTCTCCCTGTCTCTGTATGTGTGTGTGTGTGTGTGTGTGTGTGTGTATGTGTGTGTATGTGTGTGTGTGTGTGTGTGTGCACACGTGCTCGCACCCCCGTGCACACAACCTCACCTGTTGATACTCAGGCACACTCTCCTTTTCCTAGAACAGTCTCTAACTGTCCTGGGACTCAAAATGCAGACTAGGCTGGCTGACCAGTGAGCCCCAGGGATCCGCTTCCCTTTGCCTCCCCCACAGTGCTAGGATTATAAGCCTGTGCCAAGATGCCTGGCTTTTTAAAATGTGGATCCTGGGAATCACTCTGGTCCCTTCAAGCACTTTACTGACATCTATCTCCCCAGCCCACAAAGTCTTATTTTAACTTGATTCATTAGTCATGTCAATAAGCAATGCCATAATTCATAAGCTCTAGAAATAACCAACTTCTTGCTACAGAAAATGTTTATAAAGTATAACTTTACCATATATGAGAATTGACTGGCTGATAATGAAAGTACACCTATTTACTTCACGATTACATCTAATTTAATGTCATAAATATTAAATTCATTAAATAAAGCTAAAACTGTAGTGCTTGAGTTTTCAATAAACTCTATGCAACTTAGCTAAGCTTAAAGGACAATATTAACAATTATTAATAATAAAATAATAATAAAATGGCATGTTCAGCAAATGTTCTAGTAAATGTTACTTTACATGGAGTACCCATTTCCAAAAGAGAGGGGGGTAGTGATGGACCATATGTGAACATATGATGGTCAGATGTTAAAACAATTACCAGAAGCACCAGTTAACATAACCACCAAAGCACAGTATAGTTCATTTAGGACTGTTCTATACAACTTAGTATACTGTTCACTGACAGCAGACTTATCTATCTTGGTAAAATATAGTGCCACTCTCCACTTTCCAAGCATTTTTCTGGCATTTACTATATACTAATTCTTACATGTGTATTTTAGAATGGTTATCCTTGGCCAGGCAATGGTGGTGCACACCTTTAGTCCCAGCACTGGGGAGGCAGAGGCGGGTGGATCTCTGTGAGTTCAAGGCCAGCCTGGTTTCCAGAGCGAGTTCAAGGACAGCCTCCAAAGCCACAGAGAAACCCTGTCTCGAAAAACCAAAAAATAAAAAATAAAAAAATTCATTGCTTAAATTTTCCTGAGTTTGATCAGATTTCCTTTCCATTACCATTCTCATCTGAATGCTTCATGTTTTTAATTTTATAAATAACCAGAAGTTTGAAAAATTATTTTGTAGGAAGTAGTAAAAAGCCTATCCTCACTAAAAAATACACCAGGTTCTACCGTTCTTGTTGTCCCCGCCTTAAGAGAAATGTGGTCCAAATAAGTTTAAGATAAACAGGGCTGGCTTCCATTTTGTCATAGTGTGCTATTTTACTGTAAACAGCTGTTATAAACTTGAAAGAAAAATTCTCATTTCTGAAAAAATTTATCAAGCCTAAAAACAGTGTGCAGCCATAGACATGTCTATAAAAAGATTGTCTGTCAACTGTATCTTATACTTTGAAGGGAAGCTTGTTGCAGTTTTCAGTCACTGGCAGCTATTTCCAAGGGATTCTTTTAGAGTGATATAAAAACACAGTCATGAAATGTTAAAGGTCTTCTACATACCAACTGATTTCTTCAATGATTCAATCACTCCCAAAAGTCAGCTTAACAGCTTTCTTTACATTCTCTAATATGAAATACAGCAAAACCTTCCTTTAAAGGCTAAAACTGTATGATAACAATATGAACAGTATTAAATATCAAGAAAAAGCATAGAGCCTGGCAGTGGTGGCGCACGCCTTTAATCCCAGCACTAGGAAGTAGAGGCAGGAGGATCTTTGTGAGTTCGAGGCCAACCTGGTCTACAAAGTGAGTTCCAGGACAGCCTCCAACAAACAATACAGAGACACCCTGTCTCAAAAAACAAACAAACAAAAAATGCTCAAGAAAGGGTTTTGGAGAACTTCTAGACTGACAGACACATCCACATATCAAGAAGATGGGTGCACCACAATTCTACTGGGACTGCAGATCCTGGGTAAGGGCTTTAGAGGCTTCTTTGTTTGTTTGTGTCCTTTATAACACTTTTTTTTCCCAAGACAGGGCTTCTCTGTATTGCTTTGGAGGCTGTCCTGGAACTCGCTTTGTAGACCAGGCTGGCCTCAAACTCACAGAGATCCACCTGCCTCTGCCTCCCCAGTGCTGGAATTAAAGGTGTGTGCCACCAACACCCAGTGATAACACATTTTCTAATAGTCTAATAAACATAATCAGTGTTCCCATCAGTTCTGTGACTGGTTATAGCAAATTATCAAACTGAGAAGGGGATAGTGGGAATGTCCAACTTGTAGCCAAGTCAGTCAGAGGTACAGCTAGCCACTATCTACAACTGGCATGTTTTCATGGCAACAGTTTTGTAGGGCTAACACTTAAACTAATATAGTCTACACTATTTCCAATAGTGTCAGGATTGGGTCTCTCATAAACAACCACTGGTGTCTACAAAGAACCAGAAGGCTGTTTGGTATAGAAAACCCACACACTTGGCCTCAAAAGTGCTGGGAAATAGAATTTTTGAGGGGGAGTGGTGATCGAAATGCTAACAAGACTAAAAGTAAGTGTGGTAATAGGTTAAAATCCAACCAGAGGGGGTAAATGTTAAGCTTAATTCCAAAGGAAGAAATTAATAGTAGTCTACCCAGAGAGCAATCATAACCAAATAGAAAGTCCAATCACCAAAGGGTATAGGAAATCTTGAAATAAGAATGCAACTGAGGTTTTTCTGATATTGAGGTACCTGTGTACATATTCAAACACTTAACCGGGTGTTCAAAACCCTAACCTGCAGAAATAAAGACAAGATAATAAGTCCCAAGAGAAACATTTGTCATGAGAGCCATTTAAAATACACAACAGAGAAGGTAAAGAAATGCCCTCAAGGTTAATTAACTGGAAAGTGTGTTAGTGTCTTGCTTGACTCAAGTAACACCAGCCTCTGTTCTAGCCACAAACTGTTTAAAAACAGCCAAGGAACCAATTCTTGTCTGTGCGGAGGTGGAAGTTCTTAGTGATTCATATTTTATGAATAACTTTATCACCAAACATCCAGCCAAAAATATCGTAAGTCAATCATCATCTAGTTTTCTACATTGTGCTTTTATATGAAACGTTTATTGAGGGTTGGATAAAGTTCAGTGGCAGAGCACTAGCCTAGCATGCTTGAGGTCCTGGGTTCAATCTTTAGTGCTGGCACACATACACAAAGTATTAATCATCCACTTATAGTAGAGCCAATCTAATTTAAAAGACCGGCTACAATAAATCCTAACAGTTCAATGCTAAAACTCAGCAGGGAGTAAATGATTCTGTAGAAATGCCTAGCAGCCTCCACCTCAGCCCTGAGGATAGGCTCTAGAAACTCAGTCTGACTCAAACTAAAGATCCAAGCATTCAACTCCAATCCCAAGAAATCCAGACTTACTAGACTAAAATCCTCTCTGTCAATTCTGTTACCACCTGTCCTAGTTTGGTTTCTGTTGTGATTAAAGACCTTGACCAAAAGCGACAAGCAGAGGAAAGGGTTTATTTGGATTACAAATCTGGGGTTAGGGTCCAATGAGAGGAGCTAAGGCAGGGCAGAGCCACAGAGGTAGGAGCTGAATGAAGCAGAAGCCATAGGAAACACTCTTACCGGCTTGCTCCCCATGACTTGCTCAGCCTGCCTTCTTTTTTTTTTTGGTTTTTACGAGACAGGGTTTCTCTGTATTGTTTTGGAGGCTGTCAGACCAGCCCGGCCTCGAACTCACAGAGATCTGCCTGCCTCTACCTCCCAAGTGCTGGGATTAAAGGCGTGGGCCACCACCGCCCGGCTCAGCCTGCCTTCTTATAGCACCCAGGACCACCTGGTCATGAGTGCACCACCCACAGTGAGCTGGGCCCTCCCACATCAACCATCAATTAAGAAAATGAACCACAGGTTTGCCCACTGGCCAGTCTGCTGGGTGCATTTTCTCAATTGAATTACCCTCTTACCAAAAGATGCTAGCCTGTGTCAAGTTAACATAGTGACTTGCCAGCCATAACATATTTTTTTTTAGTTTTGGTTTTTTGAGACAGGGTTTCTCTGTGGCCTTGGAGGCTGTCCTGGAAGTAGCTCTTGTAGACCAGGCTGGTCTCAAACTCACAGAGATCCGCCTACCTCTGCCTCCCGAGTGCTGGAATTAGGTGTGCGCCACCACTGCCCGACCAGCCATAACATACTTAAAGGTATTTAATAAAGACCTCTAAAATGTCCTCTAAAAATTTATATAATAAAAAGTTCAAGGGTCAAGATAATTTGCATGCAACATATAGATGGGTAGACTCTCTAATAATATTTGAACCCAAGACACCCAAAACTCATACCATCAAACCCACATTTAAATTATGCTGTGTGAAATAATAAAACTTTCTCAGAGAGAATGGGGACATATGAGGAAGAGTGACCGACGGACACTAAGCTACCATTACATAGGTACAAGATGTGGAGTGCCACCACACAGGACAGTGATGACAGCATGAACTGTATATTTCAAACAGCTGAGAGGAAGGACTTGAGGTCACTTAAATAAATAGACCAGGAGACAGACATAGCTTACCTCTAAAGGCAGGAGCTGCACTGAGCTGTCCCTGTCTAAACACTCCAACGGCTTCCTCTTGATCTGAGAGAAAGCTACCCTGTGGCCTTGTTTCAAGGAGGGATGCCTCTGCTGTATATAATACCTCAATTCACATCTCACCCTCTCCTTCCAAGTCCAGCCACCTCGCCTGCTTAGTTCCTCTGAGAAGCCATTTTTCTTTCTAGCTTAGGGCTTTTATGAGTTTTGGTTTTGTTTTGCTTCAAGCTTTTGAATTTCAGCCAACTGTTTTTCAGCAGAGGGAAATGTCACACTGAAAGCCCCTGAAGGAAGGAAAAATTATATCGGTGTTCCTCTGCTGCAGCCTTGAAGTTTTTGAACAATTGATTCCATATGCAATTAAATAATTACATAATTCTGTAATGGTTCTCTCAACAGTAAGTGATAACAAAGGACAAGGCCCACATCTTTTATGCCTCACAGAGCACAGTGCTAACACAGGAAGCACATTTATAGAACTCTTACTACACATGAAGTTCTTGCTACATGTTCTGTCACTGAATGAAGCAGTTCTGCTACAGCAGTGTGACAAGAAATTAGAATACTGAGGTTTCCAGCTCATAAATTTGACTACAGAGTTCATGTTCGGAGCTACTAACAAGTATTATTTACTAAGTGTAGGATGAAAATGTAATACATGCCCAGGCCAAGAGTGTTACTTACAAGACTAACAAATAAGCCAGGCACTGGTGGCTCATACCTTTAATCCCAGCACTCCAGAGGAAGAGGCAGGTGGGTCTCTTTAGTTCGAGGCCAGACTAGTCCATAGAGTGAGTTCCAGGACAGCCAGGGCTGCACAGAGAAACCTGTCTTGAAAAACAAAAAAATTAACAGCCAGGCAGTGGTGGCACACGCCTTTAATCCCGGCACTTGGGAGTTAGAGGCAGGCGGATCTCTGTGAGTTAGAGGCCGGGCTGGACCGACAGCCTCCAAAACAATACAGAGAAACCCTGTCTCGTAAAACCAAAAAAAAAAAAAAAAAAAAAAAAAAAGAAGCTGGCTCCAGCCGGGTGGTGATACCTTTAATCCCAGCACTCAGGAGACAGAGGTAGGCAGATCTGTCTCAAAAAAAAAAAAAAAAAAAAAAGAAAAAGAAAAAGAGAAGCTGGCTTCAAGGAAAGATGAAAATGGTAGTGATATTAGGAAACTATAAATTTCTAGTGATGGGAACCCTGTCTGAGCCAATCAATGTTGACAATATAACAAGGAAACCAAAGGTACTACAAAGATCAATGAAAACAAAGAGGTCAGTCAGCTGTATGCAATGTGGGATCCTCAGCTGAAACCTATACTGGAAGAAACGCAAGAACAGGCATTATTGACTACTGACAAAATTGAAGACAGAAATGTGCATCTACTGTATGAAAGATGGTAACCATTGGGCCAGGCAGTGGTGGTGCTCGCCTTTAATCCCAGTACTCGGGAGGCAGAGGCAGGCGGATCTCTGTGAGTTCGAGGCCAGCCTGGTCTACAGAGCAAGTTTCAGAACAGCCTCCAATGCCACAGAGAAACCCTGTCTCAAAAAAACAAAGAGAGAGATCTGAAGTGTATAGAAGGGTAAACTTTTAAGTTTTCTTCTTCTTTGTTTAGTGACCTAAAACAGTAAGAACAGTTATTAAAGGGCCTCAGAAATATGCACAAATGCTTTATGTATGATCAACAATTGTTTTGATCAACAATGGGACTTAGGTTTGTTTTTCTTACCCTCAGGATCATGTCAAGCACATCCCAGTAATTGCCAGGCCCTCAACGCGAGGAGCTCTCCACTCTCTCAGCATCCCCATGCCAGGCATTGTGGGTGCTGGGGAAAAAGAAGACACCACCCACTAGGAGTGAGGTGGATACCTTTAATTCCCGCACTGGGGAGGCAGAGGCAGGCAGGTAGAGCTCTGTAAAGATCTCAGGCCTAGCCTGGTCTACATAATGAGCTCTATAATAGGTGGAACTACATAGAGAGACCCAGTCTCAAAAGGAAGAAGAAAGGAGGAGAGTCACCATCCTTATCACAACATAAAGAGTATAATTCTCTTTGCTTTATATTTGAGGAATCTGAGGCTCCTTAGGTTTAGCACCTAGGCTAAGATCAGATGGTTGTAACTTGGGAAAGAAAACATACAAATCCAGGTGTCCTTCCAAGTCTCACCTTTGTTAACTGTACTATCCCACAGTCTTTAGCATATAATCAACAGTTACTAAGAAAAAATATGTACACACATATAAGCTCACTTTTATTTCTTCACATCCTCTATTTCCATTTGGATTTCTTTTTTTCCGTGTGTGTGTGTGTGTGTGTGTGTGTGTGTGTGTGTGTGTGTGTGTGCGCGCATGTGTATTACATCTATGACACTATGTGCATGTGTGGAGACCAGAAAAAGACACTGATAGCCTGTATCACACTCTGCCTTAATCTTTTCAGACAAGTCAGGGTCTCTGATTCAACCTGGAACTAGGCTGGTAGCTAGCAAGCCCCAGGGATCCTCCCATCTCTTCCCCCCCCCCCCCCGATTTTACATGGCCATGCAGCAATGGCTTGCTTTTCTCATGGGTCCTGGAAAGCAAACCTAGGTCCTCCTGCTTCTGCAGTAAGAACTCTTATCCATGCACCTCAATTTAGATTTACAAATATTTTGGTTTCAGAATGGTACCTCATGAAGAATTTTTAAAAACCAAACAACACAAAACATGTAAAACCTGCTCCATAATTGAATTAGAGTCATTTTTCCAAGTAATGTTATTGGAGGGTACAAAATATCAAATAAATAACTTAGTACAAAAATAATAAATTTGAAAGGGAATTTGTTAGAAAAACTGACACTCCTTCAAAAGCTCACTGGTCTGCCAAAGTTAGAATTCTACACCTAAGCAGTTGGTTTCCTGGACGTGGTTCTAATTACAAACAGAAGATCCTGCTAGTACTGTGTAAAATTCTCCAGGAGATGAACAATGGGATTAAAAGAACCAACAAATTGGCAACTGCATCAGTTACCCATTTAAACAAACAGAACAAGCCGGAAGGAAAATTTCAAACAAGGCTGAGAAAACTTCAAAGAAATGATAAAACTTAAAAGAGAATTTTTTCATACCACATTTCAAACTTTTTTTTTTTTTTTTTTTTTTTTTGGTTTTTCAAGACAGGGTTTCTCTGTAGCTTTGGAGGCTGTCCTGGAACTAGCTCTTGTAGACCAGGCTAGTCTCGAACTCACAGAGATCCGTCTGCCTTTGCCTCCGGAGTGCTGGGACTAAAGGCGTGTGCCACCACCGCCCAGCTAAACATTCTCTCAGTACCAAAAAAATAAAATAAAATAAAATAAAAGACTTAAAATTAACTTGGTCTTAAAATTTTAAATTAATCTGCTTTTTAGCTAGAGGAAAAATTAGGAAAAAGTAAATTACACTGTCCAAACACAAAATAAGCTACAGAGAAGCAAAACTACATCAGCATATATATAAACACATAGAAAGGTGGCATGTCTTTATTCCAGCACTTGGGAGGCAGAGGCAGGCGGATCTCTGAGAGTTCAAGGCCGGCCTGGTCTACAGAGAAACCCCGTCTTGAAAAACCAAAAGAAAAAAAAAAAGAAGAAGAAGAAAGGTTTTCTAAATACGTGAGATTCCCAAGCAATTTTTAATCTTAATTATCCACTTGACTGGACAGAGATACAGCAACCTCTCAATGTGCCTCAGGGTTTTTCCAGGGACAACTGGATCTTGAGGGCACCAACCTAACCCATTTTAATCCACTGATAGATTCAAAACTTTGAACAGAACTGTGAGAAGGAAGCCTCTTGAATGAAGGATGCTGGGGTGTGCACTGGGCTGTCATCTTGGCCCTGGCTCCTTCCTGTTGCTACACTTTGCTTCTTGTTTCCCAGCTGTATGTGTCTGGCCTCCCTCACTGATATCATGAAGAGGGCAAAGCCAATGCCTTACTCATCTTCCTCGTCACTAAGGTTCTGACTTCAGCTAGGGTGAAAGTTAACCCGCAAGCCCCACTTGCTCAAGGACAGAAAATGTCCTGGAGTGCTGGGGGCTGCTGCTTGTTATCTTACAGATAACAAGTCACATGTTGTCACTTCAATAAACAAGGCTGGTTGCCCCATCTGTACAGGATGTGCTTGATCAGAGGAAGGCTGGAGATTTACATAGACAGGAAGTAGGTCAGGATGTAATGTTTGCCCCCATTGGCCCAGGTGTAAAGTACAGTGGCCTTGTGGATCTGTCCTTTATAGGTACCTGCCGGACCTAATGCAGCACCATTTCTCTGAGAATCATGGATACAGATCTGGCTAGTGTCTACCTTCCTGGTCAGTATTTAAAAAAGCTTGCTTCAGTTGGACAATGATGGGTTTGGTCTTCTCGAAATTCTCAGGTTTAACACTCACTACTTTCCATCAGACAAGCATGAAATACACAAGAACTTTAATTTATGAAATATGCAGTCCAGCTTTCAACAGACACTACTTATTTGTACAGTTGCAGACAGAATTGTTTCTTCCTCTAAACTTATTTTAAGCTGAAAAAAATATGCTTTGTTAATTAAAGAATCAGGAATTCATTCATTCTCTCTCTCTCTCTCTCTCTCTCTCTCTCTCTCTCTCTCTCTCTCTCTCTCTGTAGGGGTAAAATCAGGTTAGGCATGGTGGCACACCCCTTTAATCACAACACTCTCAGAATCAGAGTCAAGTGGATCTCTGGGATACAAGGTAAATAAAAGAATATATTTTCTTTAATTGTAAAAACTGGCAATAAGGGCCGGGCGTTGGTGGCGCACGCCTTTAATCCCAGCACTGGGGAGGCAGAGGCAGGCGGATCTCTGTGAGTTCGAGGCCAGCCTGGTCTACAGAGCAAGTTCCAGGACAGCCTCCAAAGCCACAGAGAAACCCTGTCTCGAAAAACTAACAAAAATAACCAAACCTGTAATTTTATCTCCTGATAGGTTTTTTTCCCTTTTATTTTCTTTCTTGGTGGGAGGGGCAGTAAATAAGAATCTAATTAAACAAAAGTAAACTTTCTAGGCAAGTTTTTTTTTTATCTGAAACATTTTTTCTTTTTTTTTCTTTTTTTTTTTTTTTTTTTTTTTTTTTTGGTTTTTTTGAGACAGGGTTTCTCTGCGGCTTTGGAGGCTGTCCTGGAACTCGCTTGGTAGTCCAGGCTGGTCTCGAACTTACAGAGATCCGCCTGCCTCTGCCTCCCGAGTGCTGGGATTAAAGGCGTGCACCACCAACGCCCGGCCCCTGAAACATTTTTTCATATATCATTTTGATCATATTATTTTACTTACCCCAACTCCTCCCTGATCCTCCCCACCTCCCTACTCACCATCATAGTCTTTCTTTAAAATATATATATATATGAGATATTTTTCATACCTTTCACTTCTAAAGCAGTACCAGAAAACCTTAATAGGGTTAAATCTATACTACAATCCCAGCTTCTGAGGTTAATTTTACCATGTATAAATCTCAATTTCCAGTTATCAATAAATAAATCTCTGGCACAGTCTCATGTTTCCCTGATTTTCTGCGGTCACCATGACGATGGACTAAACATCTCCTGTAAATATTAACTACTTTGTTCCCAACTGAGAGAAGAGTCGATATGGTGTGTTGTGAAAACTCAAAAAACTGCAACAAAGATGGAGCGTTCTATAATATTTGTCCTTTACTATTTTAGGGCTTGCTTTATTTATTTATTCGTTCATGTAGTGGTGATTTTTGTCAATTATCGTGTAATTAATGTTGGGTCGCTAGATGCTAACCACGGATCCGATTTTAAGTCATGCTGCTGGGTTAGAGACCAACTCAAAAGGTCTTGCAGTTCCACGCGGATCATCCGTTTTTTGGGTCTCCTGAGGCCTCGCGGTCACTGCAGCCTCGGTCGCTCCCCAGCACCCGCGGGGAACCCGGCCGGTCTGGGCGGCCCCGACGGGTCCCGGCTGGGTTTTCTTTCCGCCCTTATTATAAAGTGGTTATTTGGGTAACTCTTGCTTTAAACGAGGTTCTAGCGAGACCTGGCGAGCACGGCCCAGTGTGACCTCCAGGCCACGCTCTGCCGCCTGGCGGGTGAGACAAGATGGAGGCGGCCGGCGCCTGGGGCCGGGCCGGGCCGGGCTGGGCGTGGCTACGGCGCGACCGCAGAGGATCCCGCCCGGTTCCAGCGCCCGCTCGCGTCCACCTTCGGGGCCTCCCTCCTGGTCCCCACAGCCCGGGCCGCGGCGGGCGCCCGCAGAGGGCGTGGGGGCCCCAGGAACAAGGACGCCATTATGCACGTCCCCGGTGGCTGCCACCGCCGCAGCCCGCGCGGACCTCAGCGGGGGATGGGAGGGCGGCCGGGCGGGCGGGGCGGAGGGGGCCGCGGGGCGGAGCCGACGGCGGGGACGCGGGCTGGCGCCGCTCCCGGGCCCACCGTCTGCCCGCCGCCGAGGGGCTCAAGATGGAGACCTGGCAGGGCTTTTCCTGTCGTGGCCGCGACTCCGTGGCCCCCCGTCAGCGCTCCTACCTGTACCTTCCCGCTCCTTTTCCTCCGCCATCTTGGTGCGGAGCCCGTCGCCTGGGAGATGCCCATCACAAACCCTGCGGGGCGCGCGAGCCGGGCCTGCGGGAGGGAGCCCCTTGACGCGCGGGGTCCTCCCTCTTCCGCCCGGGGCCGCTCCGCTTTCCCCCCCGGAACCGAGGGGGAAAACCGAGTTCTTTCGGCCTAGGGGAGTCGTTCATTAATAAAGTCCCGTTGCCTGCCTTGGCCTGTTTGTGACTATCCTGAGAGCTCAAGTACTCCGAGCTCCCCCTCGGCGGACGTGGCGGGCCTCGCTCATTTGTTTGTTTGCTTGTTTGGGGTTTTTGTTGGTTTGGTTTTTGCGCAGATCTCGGGTGCAGAGCGCGGTCCCCCAGCCCGGGGCCCCGAGCCCGGCTTCTCCCTGTCCCATTCACAACCGTAAAGCCGCGTGCCCGCCCTCCAGGCCCTGTGCGTCCCCTGGGCCGCCCTCTAGGCGGAGCCACTGAGCAGCCCAGGGAACTGGAGCGAAAACGGACGTGGGCCGGCTGCCGGAGCTCTCTCTGGGATCGTAGGAGAGGACTCGCTGTAGGAAAACATGTGCAAAATAGGCGCAAACACTGCGTCGTCAAGGCTGCAATTTCTGATACAAAATAGTGTTCTCATAGCAACAAATAAATTGCCGGTCTGTTCTCAGTATTACACACATTGATAGGTTGATGGTGCAATTTGGCGTGACCTTCCAGTGAGAATTTTGAATCCTATGTTCCTGAGAAACTTGGCTGTAGTGTTTTGTTATTTCATGGATAAGTTCAGTATACTTGGATATTTCCCTCAAAAAAAAGTTTTAAAATATCTTAACAATGTGGCTCAGATGAATAACTCGTTTTAATCTTTAATGATATTTCAGGATATGTGTGTACTCATTTAAAATTTTGTTGAGGCTTTTAAAATGCAAAATATTAGTATTTAAATTTTGGGGAGGAGGGGGTTCGAGACTAGGTTTCTCAGTGTAGATTTGGAACTTGTCCTGGAAATAGCTTATAAACCAGGCTGGTCTCGAACTCACAGAGATGAGCTGGCCTCTGCCTCCTGAGTGCTGGGATTAAAGGCATGCGCCCCCATCCCCGGCTCCAGCCTTTTATTACTGGGTTTTTTTAACTGAACTTCTATAATCACAGTGAAAGAACCTACAGAGCAGGCCAAGCAGGTGTGGTGAGGAGGAGAACTGGCCATTCCTGATTGCAGAGGATCCTAAATGTCGCCTGCTCCCTAAGTCTTTCCCCACCTCTTCCTCCGTGGCTCCATAGTCCCACAGCCTCTCAAAACGGTTTGTAGTGCTTTTATTTATGTGTTTCTACCACATAAATTTTTAGTGAATAAAGTTGTGTTATGCAGTGGGACATTCTGTCTGGAAATAGTGTCTGTCTATGTGAGAGAGAGAAAGAGTGTGTGTGTGTGTGTGTGTGTGTGTGTGTGTGTGTGTAGTTTGTATCTTTAGATATTATGAGAGGAGAGATTCTCTCTAGGTGCCTAGGCTGGCCTTAAATTCCTGGACTCAAGCGATCCTCTTGTTTCAGTCTTGGTGAATACTTAGAACTCCGGATATAATTAAAACAATTATAACACCCACATCTAATCTGAAATAATATAGGTCTTGAAAATGAAGACAAGTTATTGTTCTCCATGAGTTTTCCAAGAGGCTCAGATTCAGTGAACTTACTGTAAGACAGATTTTCCTTTTGCTTATTTTTCTATCAGTAAAACTACTAGCAGCGCCAGGCGGTAGTGGCACACACCTTTATTTCCAGCACTCGGGAGACAGAGGCAGGTGGATCTCTGTGAGTTTGAGACCAGCCTGGTCTACCAAACAAGTTCCAGGACAGCCTCCAAAACAATACAGAGGAACCCTGTCTCGAAAAAAAGTACTAGCAGCACATAGTAAATAAAATGGGATCCTTATGCAAGCATTTGAACACATACCCAGTTAACATTTTAAAAGTTGAACAGATTTCTCTACAAACCCCTCCCAATATTTTGTACAGTATACTAGTCAATAAAGTATTTTATTTCAGTTATTCGAAAGCATATTAATCTGTACTTCTTTGAATTCCTCTCAAATATTTAAAACAATACCATTGAATCAGCTGTTCAAGATCACACTTGTAGTCTCAGGAGACAGAAGCAGAGGGATCAGGAGTTCAAGGCCAGCATGTGGTTGGAAAGGTTACTCGGCAGTAAAACAAGCATGCTTGTTATTCCTAAAGCCCTGGGCTCAATCCCCAACACCAGTAAAAAGAGACCACAACCAAAAAAGGCTTGAATGGGCTACAGGAGACCCTGTCTCAAAAGCCCTAAAATAAGTAACTAATAAACTGTTGAGCTAGGCTTGGCAATCCATGCCTAGAGTCACAGCACTGGGAAAGCGGAGACAGGAAGATCCCTGAAAGCTTAAGGTCAGCCTGGGCTACACACTAAGACCCTATATCAAAAACTCAAATTTAAAAAAAAGTATGTTAGCTAACACTCTACACAGCACGATTATTTTCCAAATAAAATACAGGTTTACTCCCTGAGGACTAGTTTTCATGGTACAAGAAGGGGTCGCACAAGCTTCCAAAGAAGCAGAGCAACCAACAAACCTACTCTGTACAATGCCTGTGAACCACAACCAGCATGGCAAGATAACCCTGAGAAGAAAGTAGTGGCATGCACAGCTTGGTGGTAACCAACTGCTCTCTAATTGAACTTAACAAGAGAATTAACTCAACAAGAGGGAAATCATGCTTGGTACTGGAATCCTAGCCAACTGCCCAGAGCTAGTGAAGTCATAAATCTTGGAGAACTGAGGGCGTTTGAATGGGAATGGTCCCCTAGGCTCATGTATTTAGATTCATTAGGAAGTGGTGCTCCTAGACAGAGATTAGGAGGTGTGGTGTTTTGAGAATTGAACCTAGGTCCTCTGGAAGACCTCTTAACCACTGAACCATCTCTCCAGCCACTGGTATGGTGTTCTGAATAGGTATGGTCTTCACAGACTCGAGTATTTGAATGCTTGGCCCATAGGAAGTGGCACTATTAGGAGGTGTGGCCTTGTTGAGGTAGGTGTGGCCTTGTTGGAGGAAGTGTGTCACTATGGAGGTCTCATGTATGCTCAAGCCATGCCCAGTATGACAGCTCACTTCTTGTTGCCTGTGGATCAAGATGTAGAACTCTGCTACCTCTCCAGCACCATGTCTGCCTGCATGCTGACTTGCTTCCCATCATGACAGCAATGAACTAAATCTATGAAACTGTAAACCAGCCCCAATTAAATGTTTTCCTTTGTAAGAGTTGTCATGGTGTCTCTTCACAGCAATAGAACATTGATAAAGTCAGGAACCTTTGAAAAGTTTTAAAGAACTTGCAAGGAAATCCACTGTTATAAGTGGAGTCCATATAGGAAGAAACACGGGAGGATAAGCCCCATGTCTGTCTTGAGACTCATCTTCTACTCGGAGAGTCTGCTTTTCCAATGGTTCACATGCACGCAAGGGATGAACTAACGCCACAGTGCCCACCGCTGCTACAACCTGCTCCCTCTACAATGTGAAGTCTATTTTATTTGATGCAAACTTTCTGCTGGCCCTTGGTTCCCACCTTGACATTATTAAGGCTTACTGAGCAGATGTGCCCTTCCATATTCCTGGAGCTCCAAACACAGGACAATGGAGAAAGTGCCATCTACTACTCTGATCTAGTTCCAGATTCTGAACTGTGGGCTCATCCCTTCCCTGGATGACTAATACCGAGAATGCCCATGTCACTCCACTGATAGGTCAGTAATCTGACCCCATGATCTCAAAAAAAAGTCTTATCAGACAACATCAGAGGTGTATCATGAGTGTATCAAATGCTAAGCACGCACAAACACTGAGTGTGCACACAGAACCCTATACTCAAATCAAAGGATTGGATTCGTGACAGAGCTATAAGTTAAAAATAGTTCTTTTCTGGCTGGAGGTATCCCAGAGTTGGTAGAATGCCTACCTCACATGGACAACGCTCTGAGTTCAGTCCCTAACATCCTATAACGCAGGTGTGGTAGTATGTAAACACTAGGGAAGTAGAGGCATGGGGACCAGGGGTCCCAGATTATCCTTGGAATTCAAGGCCAGCCAGGCCTATGAGATCCTGTCAAGATGCTTAACTAAGCTGTGTGAAATACTTTGTATACCATATGTCTTAATCTTTGTGAGGTTGTTCATGCCCCTGTTTTACAGGTGAAAGATATCTTTATATAAATGGTATGCTTATGGTATCATAGGTAGTTAGATATGTAGTGTAGATTACAGCTCATCTGGGTTCTACTTCTCTTTTATGACTGAACCATACTAGAATACTTAAAGAGTGTTAAGGCAAAAATCCTCCACAGAATTAGTCACCTCTCCTGTGGTTTTTCCCTTTTTGAAATGTACGTCAAAACATGAAGCAAAGCATCTGGCAGAATCTCTTAGAGACATTAAAGGAGGCAGACAGGGGTGTGCTCCTTGTCCTGCTGGACAGACGATGATTTAAACCAAATGCCTGGCCAGACGCCAGCTCCTCTCTCCTCCCCACCTGGCTGCTGACTGAGATTTCAGGCCTCTGTCATGAAGGAGGACCGAAAGTTGTAGCCCTGTGTATACAAGGGCATTTTTCAGAGGCACAGGTAGCTTCAATGTTCAGAGACAGTGGACACAGGAAGTCAGGCTGTGGATAGCTTGAAAGCAAGTCTTGCAGGAACCAGAGTCTATAGGAGCAGCACACCCCTAGCCTTTCTCCCAAAGCAAGGCTCTTTCTGCTTCTCTTTTTTTTTTTTTTTTTTTTTGGTTTTTCGAGACAGGGTTTCTCTGTGGCTTTGGAGGCTGTCCTGGAACTAGCTCTGTAGACCAGGCTGGTCTCGAACTCACAGAGATCCGCCTGCCTCTGCCTCCCGAGTGCTGGGATTAAAGGAGTGTGCCACCAACGCCCAGCTCTCTGATCTGACTTTTACAGGAGTACACCATGACACACATGCACACACACCACAACCATACACACAATAAAAAAAAAAAAACAATTGTTTTAAATAGTAAGTCTGGGTGTGTGACTCAGCAGTAGAGCACTTGCCTGGCATTTCTGATGCTTTGGGTTTGATCCTCAGCATGGTAAAAAAAGAAAAAAAGGATGAAAGAAGAGAAGGAGAAAGAAGAGGAAAAGAAAGGAAGAGAAGAGAGAAGAGAAGGAGTACTAAGAAGATCTCTGGTCTGGGTTGGAGAGATGACTCTACAGTCAAGAGCACCCATGGCTCTTCCAAAGGACCTGAGTTTAAATCCCTGACAGCCACAACAAGCAGCTTACAACAAACCTGTAACTCCAGCTCCAAGTAATCAGATACCTTCTTCTGGCTTCTGTAGTCAACCTGTACACATGTAACACACACACAACCTCATACAAAGACTACATTTTTTGGTTTTGTTTTAAGAAGTATAGTAGTTAGAGGTTCTTAAAAATGACGGGCAGAAGCTACATGGTGGTAGCTTACACCTTTAATCCTAGCACTCGGGAGGCAGATCTCTGAGTTCGAGGCCAGCCGGGTTTACAGAGCAAGTTCCAGGACAGCCTCCAAAGCTAGAGAGAAACCCTGTCTTGCAAAACCAAAAAAAGAAGGGTAGTGCCAGGCGTTGGTGGCGCACGCCTTTAATCCCAGCACTTGGGAGGCAGAGGCAGGCGGATCTCTGTGAGTTCGAGGCCGGGCTGGACCGACAGCCTCCAAAACAATACAGAGAAACCCTGTCTCGTAAAACCAAAAAAACAAAAACAAAAAAAACCAAAAAACAAAAAACAAAAAATGAAAAAGGGTAGTGGCTGATCCATAGAGTGAACAAATGTTGACTGCCCACACAGCGCTGCCTCTAATGTGGGCAGTGGGAGAAAGCAAGAGCTCACTGCTGACTGGGGACAGCTTTGTCGACTGCACTTCCGAGGTGGCGTAAACAAGAATGACTCCGTAGGTTCAAATATTTGAATGCCTGGGCCCTAGTTGGCGGAACTCTTTTGTCAGAATTAGGAGGTGTGGCCTGGTTGGAGGGGGTGAGCTTTGAGGTCTCAAAAGCCCAAGCTAAGCTTAGTCTCTCTGTCTCTCTCTGTCTCTCTCTGCCTCCAACTTGTGGATCAGATGTAAGCTTCTGTTCCGGCACCATGCCTGCCTTCCTGCTCTGCCATGCTCCCCAACATGATGGTCATGAACTCACCCTCTGAAACTGTAAGCAAGCCCCCCTTTAAATTCTTTTTTCTATAAGCCTCGGTCATGGTGTCTGCTCACAGCAATAGAACAGGTACAAAGACAAGTTCCAAATAGATCTTTGAAGTAAAGTTTTTTTTGTTTTTGTTTTTTTTGTTTTTGTTTTTTTGGTTTTTTGAGACAGGGTTTCTCTGTGGCTTTGGAGGCTGTCCTGGAACTCGCTTGGTAGTCCAGGCTGGCCCCGAACTCACAGAGATCCGCCTGCCTCCTCTGCCTACCGAGTGCTGGGATTAAAGGCGTGTGCGCCACCAATGCCCAGCCGTAAAGTTTTATTTATGTTAACATTTTTATTAAGAGATAGCAAACACTCCAAGGAAAACTAAAGGATTTGTCTTGTGGGGCAGAGATCCAGGAGTGAATGCCAATACACTGTTTATTAGCTCTGTCACTTTGTTGTGGTTTTATTTGCTTGCTTGTTTGTTATGTAGCGATGGGAATCTAACCCAGGACCTGGAGAATGCTAAGCAAGTGCTTTACCGCTAAGCTATGCCCCCAGCCCAGCTATAAACATTTGGATATATTACTTTTTTCTGATGTATAACTTCAGTTTCAGATATGGGCACAATCTACAGTTCTCCTTTGACATATTGCTGGGTTTAATTTCTTTGGACTGTGTCTACATGACCCTCACATGACTCCAGTAATTCTATATCAGGTGCATTTGCAGTATTCTAGAAACCATGCAAGCATTTCACAGGGATGGCCTTGCTTTGTTGTCGCAATAGTCTTTTGTTTTGTTTTTTGTTTTTCGAGACAGGGTTTCTCTATATTGTTTTGGAGGCTGTCCTGGAACTCGGCTCTGTAGACCAGGCTGGCCTCAAACTCACACAGAGATCCACCTGCCTCTGCCTCCCAAGTGCTGGGACTAAAGGTGTGTGCCACCAACGCCCGGCTGTTACAATAGTCTTATGAGACATTCCTCACAGTAATGGGACTCCTAAGTAAAGATGAGCAAGCGGACACAAAGTAACTTCTTCAAGAGGAAAGTGCCCCCTATTTACCACTCAGCCCCCGTCCCAGCCTCTCCTGAAATTCTGCTCAAAATCTCACTCTGGAATTTTCTTTTCCTCCTGCTGTTTCAAGCCTAAGGAATTGGCCTGCTTCCCTCTCAAGGAGGAGGCATTGTTTATCTCACAGGGTAAGGAGAGGTGCTATGAAGGGGCCAGGTAGCCCAGCCTTCCTAGCTTCCACTCTCCCTGCTGCCCCTTAACTACAGCTAGTATCTGGTTTTTCCATTTGAAGGTATTGAAACGGCTGGTACACAGGGAAGGGGCTGGTGTGATAAGATTTGCAGATGTTGCCAGGTGGTGGTGTCACATGCCTTTAATTCCAGCACTTGAGAGGCAGAGGCAGGCGGATCTATGGGAGTTCAAGACCAGCCTGGTCTACAAAGCTACACAGAGAAACCCTGTCTTAAAACCACCCCTCCCAAAAAAAAGATTTGCAGATGTTAAAAAAGTTCTGGAATCTTAGAAAAATCTCCCAGGCATGGTCTCTGGCTCATAAAGTTCTTGACTCTTTGAGATGATAAGGATACAACTCTTCACTCTGCTATCTGGGGGTCTGCCGCCCGCTACGCAGCCTGTATCCAAGAATGTGCGGAGGGTGTCGGGATTGATGACACAGAGACCCATCGGTGCCTTCCAGAAGGCTCCTCAAGAAGACTCTACTTTATTCCCACCCTGGATGGTTATTATATACTCTGACACCAGAGGTAGCGGTGGGTGGATCAGAAAGAGGCTGTTAGTCTTTGGAAAAGGTCGAGATTAGGGCGTTTCCGTGGCCCAGCCCTTATCAGGAACTTATTGCCCTGGGCACTGTATTGTTTTTAGTAAACATGTTTTTAGTAAACATTGTCTTACAGCTGCTTGCTCCCAGGCTGATGGGGAAGTGGGCCTCCGGCCAAGGTCTGTTGTTCCCACAGGGGTCAACAAGATTATGAATATTTTTTCTACCCCAAGTTTATGAAATACATAATGGTAGTACATGAGACTCTTGAAGGACAAAGGGAAAATACTTTAGATAATGAAAAACATACAGGTGTACAATGTATAATGACAGAGCCCATATATTATGGTGATCCTATAATATTATAGTGGAGTTTGATGCTTTGAATATGCAATAGTCCCCAAAAGGCTTATGTGTTGGAGGCTTGGTCATAGCAGTAAGAAGTCTGACTAACACAGAGCGGAAAGTTTCCTGTCACCTAGTGTTGTGTAGCATGATACGACACACCATGAGTGTGATGACATGGTGACACTAATGTAAATAACTCTGCAACATGCCAGCAGGGCAAAGGTATAGCGATACAATTATGTACAGTACATAATGCTTGATGATGACATCACTGGTTTGTGTGTTCACTGTTATTTTACAGTGTACCCCAACTTATAAATAAGTTTACTGTGAAACAGTATGGGTTATGTGGTATTTTGAATGAGAAATGTGCTCCACAGCCTCATGCATTTAAACATTTGGTTTCCAGGTGGCAGTGTGATTTGGAGAGGTTACGGAGGAAGTAAGACAATAGGGGTGGGATTTGAGAGTTTCAAGCCTGGTCCCACTTCCTCTTACTTCTGCTTCCTGTATGAGAATGAAAATAGGACCCACCAGCCTCCTACTGCCCCTGCCATGTCTAGCCTTATCTGTTGCCATGACTTTCCTGTCCTTATATGCCCTATCCCTCTGGAACTGTAAATTAAAACAAACCCTTTCTTCCTTAAGTTGCTTTTGGTCATGGTTGTCATAATTAGGGTTTCTATTGCTGTGAAGAGACACCATGACCACAGCAAGTCTTAAAAAGGAAAACATTCCGTGGAGCTTGCAGCTTACAGTTTCAGAGGTTCAGTCCGTTATCCTGGTGGCACACGGCAGCATTCAGGCAGACATGGTGCTGGAGAAGTAACTGAGTGTCCTACATCTTGCAAACAACAGGAAGTGAACTTAGTGTCACTCTAGGTGAAGCTTGAGCAAAAGAGACCTCAAAGCCTGCCCCCACAATGACACATTTCCTCTAACAAGGTCACACATACTTCAACAAGGCCACATCTGCTAATAGTGCCCCTCCCTTTGGGGGCCATTTTCTTTCAAACCACCATAATGGTGTTTATCACAACAGAAAAGTAACTAATACAGGTTCCAGAAACAGGAGCAGCATACATCTTCTCCTCCTCCTCTTCCTCCTCTGTCATCTTTCTTCCTCACCACAGAAAAGCAATACACCAATGTCACAACAAGAGCTGAAGAAGGCCCGTCAGACACAATGCTATGACAGCCCAGCCATCACACCGTGCCAGATTTCTTTTTCTCTTTTCTTTTTCGAGACAGGGCTTCTCTGTGTTGTTTTGGAGGCTGTCCTGGAACTCCATCTGTAGACCAGGCTGGCCTCGAACTCACAGAGATCCGCCTGCCTCCGCCTCCCGAGTGCTGGGACTAAAGGCGTGTGCCACCAACACCCAGACAGATTTCTTGATTGCATCAAGATGCCACATGAGGGATTATGTCCCTGTCATTAAGTAAGTCATCTGTAGCAATAGACAGACAGATATATGAATAATGTTGTAGTGCTGGAGATGGATTCAAGGTCTATCCCAATCATTCTACTCCTGAGCCAAGGACATACAAATTTTTGTTGTTGCTCTTGTTTAGATATAGGGTTGCATATAGCCCAGACTGGTCTTCAATTTGATATGCAGTCAAAAATCCTTTGACCTCCACATCTCAGGTGCTGGGCTTACAGGAGTATTCTATCCCACATATACTGAATTTCTTACTCACTATATATAATAAACAATCTGGTGATAAAAAGGGAATTTCTGCCAGACACTGTGGCACTCACCTGTAATCCCAGGTGATGGATGAGGGACAGGGTGGCAAGGTGGGTATAAAGAGCAGAAGATCATAAATTGTTTGTTTGTTCTTTGTTTGAGACAGAGTCTTACTGGCCGGGAACCTGCTATGCTGACCAATCAGAGATCTACCTGCCTCTACCTTCAGGGTTCTGGGACTAAAAACATGTAACACCACACAGGCAGGATCATGTATTTAATGGCAGCCTGGGTCACATACTGAGACTTTCTCACACACAGCAAACTAGCTTGTTACAGAGACAATGAAGCATTATTTTTTTTATTATTTAAATTTGATCCAAAAAAGGGCTGAATGTCTTGACTGTGTAAACCCAACCTATGATCATGGTCACTTAGCAAATAGGAATCAGTTGAGGCTAACATCCTGTGATTTAGATGCTAACTTCTCCATAAACAGAAAGAAAACCCTTCCTACATGATCTTAAATACCTACTCAGAATGAAGGGTCATAAATAGCTTCTTAAATGCTTTTTGTTTTCTTTAAAAAAAAAAAAAAGACTGGCCAGGCGTTGGTGGTGCACGCCTTTAGTCCCAGCACTCAGGAGGCAGAGGCAGGCAAATCTCTGTGAGTTTGAGGTCATCCTGGTCTACAGAGAGAGTCCAGGACAACCTCCAAAACAATACAGAGAAACCCTGTCTCGAAAAACATCAAAAAAAAAAAAAAAAAAAAAAGACCATGCCCCTGTCTTTGTGTGCCTTTATTTTAAAAAGTATTATTTTTTAAAATTTTATGTGTGGGAATGTTTAGCCTACATGAAGGTATGTATGTACCATGTGTGTACAGTGACCACAGAGACTAAGAAGGCTTCATGTCTCCTGGAACTGGAGTTACAGATGGTTATGAATTGCCATGTGGGTGTTGGGAACCAAACCCAGGTCCACTGCAAGAGCAGTCAGTGCTCTTACCGATGAGCCACCTCTCCAGCTCATGCCTGACCTTTACTTTTAAACAAATTGTCTCTGTATGAATGAACCATGTATCAAGATGCTCGAGACACTCTTTTTCTTCTCTTGTGTCTTTTCTTTCTTTCTTTTTCTGAGACAGGTTTTTTCTGTGTTAACAGTCCTGGCTGTCCTGGACCCCACTCTGTAAACCAGGCTGGCCCAGAACTCAATGAGATCCATCCACCTCTGCCTCCCAAGTGCTAGAATTAAAGGCGTGGGCCACCACGGCCCAGCTGCCACCACTGCCTGGCTAAGACTCTCTTAAGACAGCTCTTATTTATTTATTTTTTTCCTGAGACAATACTTTGCCATGTACCTCTAGCTGGCTTAGAACGGAAGCTCAACCATTCGGAACACTGACTGCTCTCTCCAGAGGACCTATGTTAATTCACAACTAACTACCTACATGGCAGCTCACAGCCAGTGTAACTCCAGTTCTAGAGTATCTGATGCCCTCTTCTGGCCTCTGATAACACTAAACACACACACACACACACACACACACACACACACACACACACACACACACACACACACACAGAGTATACAGACATACATACAGGCAAAACACCCGAAAGCAAGACACCCAATGGCCGACCCTCTCAGCTCTCCCAGGGAGTGAACCAAAGGCACTTCAGTTAAGTAACTTTTCTGTGGTGTGCTATGCTGACATCCAAGCCACTGCTATGCCAGCCCATGCTCGGGTATGAGTTTTTAAACAGACCTAGCTGAGAGCTTCCTGTTTTGTGGCCATCCTCCCTTTCAAGTCTATACCCCACATTAATTACTTTCCTTGTCTCTGTAACAAAATATCCAGCACAAACACCTTAGGGAGCAAAGGTTCCTTTGGGTTCATGGTTTCAGAGGGTTCAGTGGTCAGTTCAGATGGAGGTGACATAGCAGAGCAGGGAGCAGTCCACACCACTGTGGGACCGGAGGCAGAGAAAATGTTCGCCTTGGCTGCCTCTTCTCCTTTTCTCCCTACCTCAAGTTTCCAATACTTACAGCCTCTACCACTCTCAGAAGGTTATAAGATCTAATAATATTAAGGGCCCTGTGATGCTGTAACGATAAACGGCACACTTACTGAAAGAAAAACTAATATTTATTGTAGAATTTACTCACAAGATACCAAACAAGCCGAGGAGTTTCCCGCCGCCGAACCGGAAGCCGAAAGCCGGAAAAAGAGACCAAGACTTCCATTGTTCAGTCTTTTATACCTCCCCCCATAACTCCCCCTAGCCATGCCCAAAAGTGGGCCTGGCTAGTGACGTAGTTCACCGTATACGTCTGTACGTCCATCCATATACGTCTTTAGTCATGCCTAAAGTGGGTGTGGTTAGCAGTGTGTAAACCGCTCTTTTATTACCTCATCTGTATGCGCCTCTAGTAAGTCACATGGTTAATGACGGCATTGCTTTCCTCCTATAGCCCTGTGTGCTCAGTCCATATGTAACATAGGAAGGACTCACAACTACTCTGGTTAGCGTCCCCACCCCACCATTCTAGAAAATGTGCAGAGAAGTGAGGTCCTTCCTCCAAAGACCACTTTGTATTGGCCAAACACAGGCCAACTTGACCCCAAATTTTACACGATCAATCACTCCACTGTCCTGTGTTTGTATCCCCAATACAATGCTTAATTTCCACGGCATTTTACAAGTACAAGTTTCTTTTAGATGCTTTTTTTAGGAGGAAATAATGCTCACAAATTTGTAAATCAATTTTTCCCTGGTCCTTCTGTAGGATTTTTTTCTTTTTAAATATGGAATGCTTCATGAATTTGCTTGTCAGCCTTGCATAGGGCCAGGCTAATCTTGGTATTGTTCTAATTTTAGAATATGTGCTATCAAAGAGCACTCTTTTTATGGCAACCAACAAATTCATTCTTTAAATGTATCTGCTTTTATCTGTATTTTTATGGAAGAATTTCTCTCGTTTTAGACAGGGTCTCACTGTGTAGCTCTGGATGTCCTGGAACTCACTATGTAGTTCAGGCCGGCCTCCAATTAATAGAGATCTGCTTGCCACCATACTTGACTCAGAACAGTGTTTTGGGGGGGTGGTTCAAGACAAGGTTTCTCTGTGGCTTTGGAGGCTGTCCTGGAACTAGCTCTTGTGGTCTCCAACCCACAAAGAGATCTACCTGCTTCTGCCTTGTAGGGAGTGCTGGGATTAAAGGCATGTGCCTCCACTTCTTGGTGCTCAGAACAATTTTTGCTGTTACTTTAAATCATAACACACACCCATCTGTCATATTAGGGGGTCATGTTTTAAGATAGGATCTCACTATGTAGATCAAGCTGGCGCTAAATGCACAATTCCCCTCAGCTTTCCAAGTGATGGGATTACAGGCCACATGTCATTGTCATCTTGACAGCTAGAATAAGATAATGTAGTCTAAGGGTACACATTTGATGACTTTCTCATTTAATGTGTCCACAGTAAAGTACCCTAAAAACTGAGAGAAAAAGAACCAACCATGTCAAACAACATCTTAAAGGGAAGAGATTAAGTGAGAACTTGAGCTCCAGTTTTTGTTTGTTTTTGCTGTTGCTTATAGCTCTGACTGTCCTAGAACTCACAGAGATCTGCTTGCCTCTGTCTCCCAGGTGTTAAAGGCCTGTGATTATGTCCATCTCTGTGTATCTCTGGCTGGCCTGGAACTCGCTCTACAGACCAGGCTGGCTTCAAGCTCACAGAGATCCACCTGCCTCTGCCTCCTGAGTGCTGGGATTAAAAAGGTTTGCCACCAGCATTTTTTGAGAGCCAGCTGAGGTTATGGGGAGTGAGTCCCTGGCACAGTGGATAGAGTTCATATCCACCATGCCAGATCTTGGGGTTTCAAATGGCAGAACAGTTTTGGCCTAACTCTTTAATCACCAGAACTGGCAGAGCACAAAGGTAACAGTTACCCTCTTCTTTTAGCTACTTGCCAACCTAGCCATGTGGGCATCTCCACCTCAAATACTTGAAACATTAATTATTCCTGTTGTTGAGTATGTCAGCCCACGTCGGGAATCCTAGCACTTGGAAGGCTGAGGCAGGAGCATTGTTGTGAGTTTGAAGCCAGCCTGGTGTACATATCAAGTTCCAGGCCAAATGGCGCCACATAGTGAGACCTAGTCCTTTTTTTTCTAATTACATAAGTAAATAAATCCTTTCTCCTCCACTTAAAGGCTTTGAAAGGACCTGAATATTGCTGTACTGTATCTATGTTGGTATCAATCCTCAACATTAAGAGATCTGTGCATATTATTGTAGATAAATAGTAATTTATTATCTTAGTCTCTTCATTTGCATATGTATGCATATGCATGTTCTTTCTGCTGTGGAAAAAGGACAGACTGAGCCTGAACCAGAGAAGGGTTAATGTCATGCAAATGCATAGTTAGTTCTCTCGGACTCTTTATCAGCTGCAGCCACCAGTCCTGCTTCCCCTGACTTGATACCGAAGACTGAATTTCTGTGCTTGCTGTGCTTAGAGTCTATTTTTAACTTGGCCAACTGACTTACTAGGGAGCCATGTGAGTGTTGCTATTTTTAAGTAAATAATAATCATCCCTGAAACCCTGTAAGAGAAAAGCTCTGTCCCACTCTACTGCACATGCTGCAGGGTGTAAACTACTTTGTTTGTTTGTTTTTGAGACAGGGTCTCTTATATTACCAGCTGTCCTTTAACTTGCTATGTAGCTAAGGATAGGCTTGGTCTTATGATCCTCATACCTCCACCCCCCCACATTAGGAATTTACTACCACACCTAGTTTTGTAAGCTAATGGTTATTAAAAAACAACGACAACAACAAAAAAGCTCTAGACAGGCATAGTGGCTCAGCCTTTAACCCCAGCAATAAGGAGACAGAGAGAGGTAAGAGGGACTCTGAGTTCTGGGCAAACCTGAGTTTCAGGCCAGATAGGACTACACAGTGAGTCCATCTCAAAAATAAGTAAATGATACTTACTGAGCCCCTGCTGTATGCCTGGACGATGTGCTTACATACGTTTTCTCAGTTAATCCTAAAAATAATTCTGTGTTGGATAGACTTCTTGCCTTACCACCCACATTGGAACCCTGCCCCCCCCAAAAAAACCAAAGCACAGTAGGTATGCATGGCAGTCAGTCCTGAGTTCAAATCCTATCTCTGCCACTTGTTGTCTAGGTGAACTTGGGCAGACTGCCTCTGCCCCCCAAGTCTCACCCAACTTTTTCGGCTGTTGAAATGAGAGTGATACTTCCTTACAGGCTGTGATGTTCACTGGGTTTGTAGTAAGGCCACCATATGAAATGAGGGTGATACTTCCTTACAGGCTGTGATGTTCACTGGGTTTGTAGTAAGGCCACCATATGAAATGAGGGTGATACTTCCTTACAGGCTGTGATGTTCACTGGGTTTGTAGTAAGGCCACCATATGGCAGATGAGGGATGGGGCAAGATCGGCCATGCTCATGTTCTCAGGTCTAGTTCACCCGTACCCAGTCAATAGGGGAAGCTCCATTATGCTGCCCGGGTGAGGTACAGGCTCTACTTTCCTGAATGCTGCAGCTGATAAGGGGGAGGGCCAGCTCCCTTGCCCCCCCACAGGTAGCAGGGGAGGTAGGGAGGGCATCTTTCTCTTGCCCTCAACACCACATGACAGACAAGGGGGTATCTCACTCTCACACCGTCATGCAGAGGACCTGGATTCAGTTCCCAGCACCCACATGGTTGCTCACAACCTTCTGTAACTCTAGTTCCAGAGGATTTAATGCCCCCTTCTGACCTCTGTGGGGGCTGGCAGGGTGTGGTGGCTCATACCTTTAGTTTTGACTTTGAGAAGCTGCCACAGGCTGTGAGAGGCTGCGAGTTTGAGGCCAGCCTGGTCTGCAGGTAAAGTGCCATATCAGCCAAACAAGTTGAGGCCCTGTCTCAAAACACAGAAAAGAAAGTACTGGGGTTTCTGTTGTTGTTGTTGTTGCTGTTTTCCATCCTGGAAAAAAGTTTCAAAGACTTTGAGAGACAAATACTAACTAAAGGATCACTTTGTAGCACCTTGAACTCCAATCTGGTTAATTTCAATTTGAGTGGCAGGAGGTTGCTCCAATAACCCAGTGTGGCATTGAACAATTGTCAGGCCTTCTATTGGGTCTGTCTGAGGACCCTCAGACAGCTGCCAAAGTGTCACCAGTGAATCCTGGTAGTCATTTCACAAAACAGGTGTGACTTCCTCTGCTGGCCTGGACACAGCTTATGAAGCAGCAACCCAGAGCTGACCTGTGAGGAAATCTCTCCTGGCTCCATCTGTTTGTGTCTGGTTAACCCATGAGGGATGACACCAGCCTGCTACACTCCCTGAGAGACTGCCTGGTTGCTTTCTGCATCTAGAGCCCAGAGCTCTACAGGGCGGCCTGAGGCTTTACCTGGTGACTCCCAGATTTTCCCTGAATACCCACAGAGGAAACAGATTCAGTCTACCTTTGTTTTGCTCAGTCAGCCCCCTACGTGAACCTTCTTCCCTGTTTGCTGTGGGATAGCCATATTGGATGTTGGTAGGGTTTCTTCCATTTTAAGACAGAACGTTTGACTGCTTAGGCTTGTAGGTGGAGTTTTTCTGTTATCCCAGTCAGTTCTGTCCCACAGCCAACTCCCAAATGACCACACTGAGATTTATTATTAATTATAAATGCTCGACCGATAGCTTGGATTTGTTACTAAGGAGTTCTTACATCTTAAATTAACCCATATTTCATATCTATGCTCTGCTATGTGGCAGTACCTTTTTCCTTTTTTCTTTTTGTTTTTTTTTCCAAGACAGGGTTTCTCTGTGTAGCTTTTGAGCCTGTCCTGGAGCTAGCTCTTATATACCAGCCTGGTTTCGAACTCACAGAGATCTGCCTGCCTCTGCCTCCCAAGTGCTGGGATTAAAGACGTGCGCCTCCATTACCTGGCTGGCGGTACCTTTTCTCAGCACAGTAGGTTTCTCTCCTGCTTCCTCTGCATCTCTCTGCCTCCTCCCTTTCCCAGCATCCTCTCAGTTTTGCTCTCCTGACTAACCTCTTCCTGCCTAGCTATTAAGCCAATCAAAAGGCACCTTGGCAAAGACACAGCTTCACACTGTACAAAAAGATTATCTCATAACATAGGCTGTCAGGGAAGGAGGCAAGAAGTCTTACATATACTGAGAACCACGTTATCTCAGAGACTTCACAAGGGAAAGACTGTGTTGGCCCAGGGTTTGTTTCCCAGAAAACACTGTATGCAGACGAAAAACTAATTGAATGTCACGCATGGCTGTGCATGCCTGTAACCCCAGAAATAGGAAGAGTCAGGTGGATCCTGGGAGCTTGTTGGCTACATAGCCTAGTCTCAGGTGAGCTTTCAGTTCAGTAAGAGATCATGTCTTAAGACAGACAGTAGTGGTGCAGAGACTGGCGGATCTCTGTGAGTTCAAGGCCAGCCTGGTCTACAGAGTGAGTTCCAGGATAGGCTCCAAAGCTACACAGAGAAACCCTGTTTCAAAAACCAGAGAGAGAGAGAGAGAGAGAGAGAGAGAGAGAGAGAGAGAGAGAGAGAGCATGTCTTTTTTTTTTTTTTTTTTTTTGGTTTTTTCGAGACAGGGTTTCTTTGTGACTTTGGAGGCTGTCCTGGAACTAGCTCTTGTAGACCAGGCTGGCCTCGAACTCACAGAGATCCGCCTGCCTCTGCCTCCCGAGTGCTGGGATTAAAGGCGTGCGCCACCAACGCCCGGCCGAGAGCATGTCTTAAAAGAAATAAAGCATTAAGGGATAGAGGAATACGTCAGACACCCTCCTCTGGCTTCACATGCGTCTGCTGGGGTGCACAGACCTGCACCCCATCTCCACACACAAACCATCCAACAATTTCATATGACAATTAAATAAGTAATTCTCTTTCGGTTATCCAAACACACTTAAAAATGTTTATGTCAACTTTTATCGGATGACGATATAATCCATGCCTTTTCTACATAATATACTTATTATTTGCAGAATGTAGTTCAGATTTCTGGCCCAGGTACTCTTAGATGCGAATGGGCTTTCTCAAGCAACTGCTGTATTTATTAAGTGTTTATTCACTCCTCAAAGCAAAGATTGGGGCTTTCGGTTTTTACTTCTGGTACAGGAGTTGGAACTGGGGTCTCTTACACGCCAGGCACTAAACCAGTGTAGGTGTCTATCCTCTGGCATTTTGCAAATCACCTCACAAGGTCTCTGTCATAGTGAATATTTCAGAGCAATTGCATGGGCGACAAAAGTTGCAGTAATGTTGTCTAGGATGCCAAAACTGGAACCCTTCCCCCAAATAAGTATTTGCATGAAATTTTACAAACTGGGAAACTTTTGATTTGCAGCACACACTACGTGAAACTTTCATATGATCCCAGCAAGAAGATCAGAAGTTCAAGGTCATTGTTAGAAACTTTGAGATCAAGCTAGGCTACAGGAAATCCCATCTGAGAACAAAATTAACAAACAAACAAAAAAACCTGATGACCCGACTCTGATTCCAGAATCCACATAAAGGTGGAAGAAGAGGAAATGCATTCCACATAGTTGTGTTCTAACCTCTGTCCCACCAGCCAGCTCCCCAAATAACCACATGGAGACATAATATTAATTATAAATGCTTATAAATTATAAATTTCTCTTATTACCTCTGAGACAGTGTTTCTCTGTGTAGCCTTGGCTATCCTGGAACTCACTCTATAGACCAGGCTGGCCTCAAACCCACAGATATTGGCCTGCCTCTGCCCACCCCTCCACCCCCAGTGCTGGGATTAAAAGTATACGACACCACTACCCTAGAACCTAAAATCTTGACTGCCTGTGTATCAAATAACTTTCTTTTCTGTTGCTGTGATAAAATACCATGACCAAAAGTGACTTATAGAAGAAAAACCATGCATTTTGTTTTGTTTTTGGCTTATGGTTGCAGAGAAGTCAGAGTCCATTATGGCAAGAAGGCAGCAGAAGTAGGAAGCTAAGAAATCACATCCCCAACCATAAACATGAAGCAGAAAGAGCAAATGGAAAGTGACTTAATAAGTTTCAAGGTGAGACCAAATGTCCTGCTATGGTGCCAAAATGTCCACATGCTGTAGTTTAGGTGCTGAATATCCCCAAGAGGCCAGGGCTCAAACTTAGGCTGTGAGGCTTGGCAGCAGGCCTCTCTACCCTCTGAGCCATTTTGCAGGCTCATTTTTAGTTAAAAGGTGGTAAGTTAACTCATTATGCCCTGTGGAAGTTTTAAAGTCACCTCTGTTTGTCACTACAGTACCAGGAAATGGTTCTGTTCATTTTCTCTGAGGCATTTCAATGTCCATTACTCTATAGAGATAGTCATCACTACTTCGTGACTTTGGTATTTTGTTCATTTCATAATATTTTCCTTTCTGGAGCTGGCTGTGATGGCGCCCACCTTTAATCGAGGCACTCCCTGAGGCAGAGACAGGTGGATCTCTATGAGTTCAAGGCTAGCCAGAGCTATAGAATAAGACCTTGTCTCAAAAACAACCAAAACCAAAAGTTACATTAAACTTAAAAATGAAATAAGAAGTAAAGAAAAACAAAACATCTTTCCTTGTATATTTTGTCAACTCTTTGTTTTATAATTTTCTTATAGTCAACTAATTGTTTTATATTCCCTTGCCTGTTTTTATCTTATTTTATTGTTAATTGTGTGTGTGTGTGTGTGTGTGTGTGTGTGTGTGTGTGTGTGTACAAGTGTGTCTGGGTACCCTCAGAGGCCAGAAGAATGAGTCAGATCTCCTGGAACTGTAGTTCTAGGCAGTTGTAAGCCACCAGATATGGGAGCTGGGAACTGAACTCAGGTCCTCTGCAAGAGTTAAGAACTCAATCTTAACTCCTGGGCCACCTCTTCAGGGCTCCCCACCTTGATATATTACTAGTTAGCTGCATATACAGTATCTATCTTAATTATGTTTGTTTTCTAAGATTTAAAAATATTTTGACCCCTTAAAGTTTATGCTGTAATAGCAAATGGGATTCATAAAGACGTCAGATCAAACACATTTCTTTGCTTTGGAAGAGGGTGGTCCAGGCAGTGGTGGTGCACGCCGCTAGTCCCCGCTCGCAGGTGAACATGACTCTGAATCTCTGACTCTGATCAACACAATGATTCCCAGCACCAAAAGGAAGGCAAAGCAAAACAGAACCAACCAGCCGGAGACAGTCTCCTCTGATTTTAGTTTTTCTAATGTATTTATTCTAGGAGCTGGAGGCCAGTGGCTATACACTTGGCACAGAGTTCATGTTCAGAGAATCAGTTCTCACTTTCTACCACAGGGGACCCAGGGATAGAACTCTAGCCTTTCAGCCAACACCCTTACTCACTGAGCCATGCCACTGACCCATCAGACATCTTTAAACCTGGTATAGAGACAACTTTCCAGTGACACTTCTGTCCTGCCTCAATGCTCCCTCTCCTGAAACTAGTGACGAGGAAGTCCTGAATGCTTTACACAGCATGGCTTTTCTCAGACTGTCCCCTCAACCCCACACCCCCTCTTCCGTGCCTCAGATAATGGTTGCCAATTTGTGGCAGGCAGAACCATTCAGAGAAAAAGGCTTCCTTGTAAACAGTTACTTGAGAGGTCTTCTGTCCGTTGTTAAAACCTGTAGCCAGGCTCTTGGGTTCTGGTTTGCCACTTAATTTGCTATGGAACCATGGGCAATTAATTTAACCTCTCCTACAGGATCCTTATCTTTAAAATGAGGGTGGTGACAGCAACTCATCTCCCAGGGTTATTTTTGAGATTTACAGCTTTTAGATTATTGGCAGATACACACCACACATGTCATTTCACATGAATTTTATTTCTGTCAGCTGTCGCTTTTCGGGACACACCCACTGTTAAGCAACAAACAGCTTGGAGGGTCTGAAGTCAGGATTTAGATCTTGACTCTGAAGTTTTGAGGCAATGCATTCCACCGTAAGACATTGTTACTTCACCCGTCAAAATGCTATTCATGTTCTTCAGAAGGACTCAAGTCGATTGTCTCTTCCTTGCTGGGCTGGATGTGCAGGCCTGTCATCCCCGCTACAAGGTAGAGAGATGCAAATTCAAAACCTACAGAGTGAGTTCAGTATGGGTGATTTAGTAAGACGCTATTTCTAAATTAAAAGTAAAGGCTGGAGCCAGGGATGGGGGGGGGAGTGTGACGGGGTGACGCACGCCTTTGATCCCAGCACTCGGGAGGCAGAGGCAGGCGGATCTCTGTGAGTTCGAGGCCAGCCTGGTCTACTGAGTAACTTCCAGGACAGGCTCCAAAGCAGTACAGAGAAACCCTGTCTTGAAAAAATAAACAAACAAAAGAGAAAGGAGAGAGAGAGAGAGAGAGAGAGAGAGAGAGAGAGAGAGAGAGAGAGAGAGACCCTGCCTCAAAAATCTGGAGGTATAGCTCGGTTGTAGAGCCTTGCTTAGTATGTACTAGGTTCTGGCTTCGACCCTTAATGCCATTTTTAAAGGTTGGGGAAGGATCCCTTCTCTACCATCTTCCCTATCCTTGTATGACTTTAGTTGACTTTCAGTGCATTTAATTGATTATAAGAGACATCATTAGACCTGGGGAGATGACTCAGTCGGTAAAGTGCTTGCTGAGCAAGCAGGAGGTCCCCAGCACCCACAGGAAAAGCTAGACTCCCATTGGGAAAATCGAGACAGGCAGATCCTTGGAACTCACTGGCCAGTCATCTCTCAGTCTTGCCTAATCCGTGAGATACAAGTCCAGTGAGAGACCCCAGAAATAAAGTGAAGAGCAACTTAGAAGTCTCTCTCTCTCTCTCTCTCTCTCTCTCTCTCTCTCTCTCTCTCTCCCTCCCTCCCTCCGTCTCTGTATCTATCTATCTCTATCTCTATCTCTGTCTCTGTCTCTGTCTCTGTCTCTGTCTCTGTCTCTGTCTCTATCTCTATCTCTATCTTTGTCTCTCAACAGAAGACCAGAGTTCAGCTCCTAGAATGCACATCATGAGAGAGGAGTGAGGCTTACAACCTGTAACTGGGCTCTGGGGTACCTGATGCCCTCTTCTGGCCTCTTCGGGTACCCGCACACAAATGACGTACACTCAAGCAGACATATATGCACATAAGTAAAATAAATAAATATTTTTAAACCTCAAATAATATGGAAAAGTTGCTTCTAGAATCTACCCTGTTGATCTGTTTGTTTGTTTTTCAAGACAGGGTTTCTCTATTAAACAGTTCTGGCTGTCCTGGAACTCACGCTGTAGACCAGGCTGACTTTGAACTCACAGAGATTCATCTCCCTCTGCCTCCCAATATCTTTAACATTGCATCCTTTTTTTTTCAGTCTTAGAAGAAGATAAAAGTACTACAGAGAGCTGGTGAGATGGGTGAGCAGGCAAAGTCTGATGACTCGAGTTTGATCCTCAGCACCCACAGGATGGGCAGAAAGAACCGATTCCCTTAAGCTCTCCTCTGAACTCTACATGCACACACACACACACACGACATAAATATAAGTAAATAACTGTAAATTAAACATTTTATGTATGAAGAATACACCACAGAGTGCTATAGAGTTCTGTTATTGAGGGGTTTTAATTTTTTTTCTGTTTATAAAATATAGGGTCCTGCCGGGTATTGGTGGCGCACACCTTTAATCCCAGCACTCAGGAGGCAGAGGCAGGCAGATCTCTATGAATTCCAGACCAGTCTGGTCTACAGAGTGAGTTCCAGGACAGCCTCCAAAACAATACAGAGAAACCCTGTCTCGAAAAAAAACAAAACAAAAAAAAAGGTTGCCACTGTTGTCCAGGCTGGACCTGGACTCTTAAATATTTTTAAATTAGTGCGTGTGTGCGTGCATGCATGTGTGCATGTGTTGCATGAGCATACAAGCATCCACAAGAGAATGAGCGCCTCCCTCTGACTGGCTAAGGGACAGATATTTGCCAGTGTACCACCCTGAGGTTGCCATCTGTTTCCTGTTTTAAAGTTTGCTTTCATTGAACATGGTGGTGCATGCCCGTAATTCTATCAGTTCCAGAAGCTGAGGCAGTTAGACTGCAAATTCATGGCCAGCCTGGAAAGTTCAAATCCTCATTGTATAAAACTTAACTTTAAAAATTACCATAACTTGGGGCTGATGGGATGGAGGGCTCAGGGGGTAAAGGCTTTGAAAGCCTAACAACCCAAGTTCTATCTCCAGAACCCACAGAGGGAAAATCAATTACCAAAAGTGGTCCTCTGACCTCTACACCCCTGCCAAGGCATGTGTGAGTGCACACACACTAGAAAAAAAAACAAAACAATTTTAAATTAACATAACTTAGGTAACTTCTTAAATTTCCAGTTACCAAATGTGTCAAGTAAAATTCTTCAGGGTGACCATAAAGTTTCCCCACAGTCTCTCCACCCTTCCCATCAAGTTTGTTGTTGTTCCTCCTGCCACTGCCCTAGGGATGAACCTAGGGCTTTGATGTACATGCCAGGCAAGCCCTTGACAGGTGCTGTGTAGCATTCACGCTCCCTTCCATTTTTTCTTTTTTCTTTTTTTAGATCTTTGCTGTGGAGTTCTGCCTGGTATGGTACTTGATATGTATGCCCTCCAGACTGGCCTCAAACTCACACCAATCCTCCTGTCTCAGCCTCCTGCGTGCTGGGATTACAAGCGTAAGACATTATGTCCAACTTTTCCATGTAATCTTTTATTTGTTTCTATCTGCAATCTTGGTCCCAGTTAACTGTTTCAGGCATGGAGAGATGGCTCAGTGAGTAAGAGCACTGGCTGCCCTTTCAGAGGATTGGGGTTTAATTCCTAGCACCTGCATGGCTGCTCACAGCCATCTGTAACTTTAGTCCGAGGGGAATCCAGTGCCCTCTTCTGGCCTTCTTGGGTACTGCAGACATGTAGTGCACAGACATGTACAGACACACAAAACTCATACAATAAAGAAAATGTTAAGAACTTTTCACTTCATCTTCCATAATAAAAGCCTGCTAGGGGATGGTACAGACAGGTACTTAGTGAAGGTTGTCTTCTGAGGACATGTTAAGAAGCACAAGTGATAAAAGCAGTCATTGGGGCCAGGCGTTGGTGGCTCACGCCTTTAATCCCTGCGCTCCGGAGGCAGAGGCAAGCAGACCTCTGTGAGTTAGAGCTTGCTCTACAGAGTGAGTTTCAGGACAGGCTCCAAAGCTACAGAGAAACCCTGTCTCAAACCCCTACCCCCAAAAAAGCAGTCATTGGTGAACTGAAGGCTTGATAAGCCAGGCAGAAAGCGTTACAGATGGCAGATGGTCCATGATTGTGAAATGTGTACAAGAGGCAAAACCATAGAGACAGAAAGTAGACTGGTAGTTGCTAGGGGCTTGAAGGAGAGACTAATGAGAACTGACAGCTCATGGATGTCAGATTTGCTTGGGGATGGCTCGAGTAGTCTGGAGTTAGGGTCAGCAAGATGGCTGAGCAGCTAAAGGATGCTAACACCACACTTGACAACCTGAATTTGAGCCCAGGACATCCACATGACAGTTCACAACCATCTGCAGTCACAATGACTCCAATGCCATCTTCTGGCTTCTTTTGGGCACCTGGTACAAATGAGGCGCACAGACACACGCAAGCACAAAATCCTCATGTGCATCAAGAAGTTTCACAAACAGATCCCAGAGAAGGGGCTCTGGGAGAGGAGGCAGGCTGGTCAAGTTAAAGAGGAGAGAGAAGAGTCTTCAGCAGGCAAAGACCCCCGCCACAGTGATGGAGCTCACATTGCAGAGTGGTGCGATCTACAGGCAAATGCAGAGCTAGGGGCTCAGGGGTTCAGCAGAGCCTTTGTGAGGTGCTAGTCCAGCATTCTTCCTGATTGAGGTTTACCAATGAGGCAGGCTGAGACTGAGTTTAACTCTGTCATCTCCTGACAGCTCCTCAGAGATTTTCCAGCTAGAAGCATTTAAGGAGGACAAAACAGTCTCCATCATATCCCAGATCAACAGACTCTGTTTCAGGTGGTCGATACAAGCTCAACAGGGCCAGGTCAGGGTTTTTAAGCACCTGCTTAGCATACACAAACACAGAGAGAGAGAGAGAGAGAGAGAGAGACAGACAGACAGACAGACAGACAGACAGAGACAGAGATAGAGACAGAGACAGAGAGAGACAGAGAGAGAGACAGAGAGAGACAGAGAGAGACAGAGAGAGAGAGAGACAGACAGAGAGAGACAGAGAGAGACAGAGAGAGAGAGCGAGGAAGGAAAAAACTGTCTGGACTCCACAACCAGCTCTATTGGTTTGAGGCATAACTCTGCTGTTTATCAGATGAGCCCTCAATTCTTCCATTTGTAAAGTGGGTGGTCTAACGACGCCCCAATTCCACGGGTATTGAGAGAATGAAGTGTGCTGACTGGGTGCAAAGCCCCCAGCACAGGCTGTGATGAGCCTGACAATATAAAATCAGATTGTGCCATTCGCTTAGTCACAGGGCTCTTCCTCTAAGTCTCCTGCAGCAGCTGGCAGGTGGCTAACACACTTCTGAATTAGGCAAGATGATATTTATGGACTTGGTGTAGTTCTGCCACAGCCAGTTCCTCTCTGGCTTCCTTGTAAGGCATTCTGCACTTTAAAATAAATGTTATACACTTTTGCAATTTTCAAGCAATATAAAATCAGAGAAATGATCCCAGTGCCTCCCTTCCCTGGGGCTCATCACTCTGCTTCAATAATTGTCAGTTTGAAGCCGATGGGACTCCATCATGTGGTACCTGTTTTGTGTCCCCCACCTTAACTAGGTTATTTTGAAAAGAACTCAGATTTCATTTCATCTAAGATATTCCAGCTTGTATCTTTAATTTATCAAAAACCGTGTAGGCCTAGTAGGGTGGAACGTGCTAGTAATCTTCCTGATGGCAGGAAGATCAGTAGTTCAAGGCTTTCCTCTGTTGTATAATGAGTTCCAGGCCACCCTGGGCTACATTCTGTCCTTTGAAACACAAAACAAAACCACTTGTATGTGTATGTATTATTGGCGATCCAATGCAGTGTAATAGGCCCCTACTACTGATCTGCCAACCCTAACTAACCTCATAAGGTATTTCTTTAGTTTATTTTTTAGATGTCTTTATTTTATATGTAGAGTGTTCGATCTGACCGTATGTATGTACACCACATTTATGTCTGGTGCCCTCAGAGATCAGAAGAGGGTGTTGGATGCCCTAGAACTCGAGTTACAGATGGTTGTGAGCTGCCATATGGGTGCTGAATCAAACCTGAGTCCTTTGGAAGAGCAGCCAGTGCTCTAAACAGCTGAGCCATCTCTCCAGCCCCACGAATACTTTTTAATACTATCATATCATATTAACATCTATAAAATTGGACTGTGGTTATTGTTTAATATCATTAACAAGCTAGCAGTTGTCAAATGTCCTTGATTTTTCTCATGCTAGTTTTTTATTACATTTATTTATTGCGCATGTGTGGGCATGCATATGCCGTGGTGTATTTACTCATGTGGGGGTCAGAAGACAGCTTTTGGGGGTTGGTTTTCTCCTTTTACCATGGGATCCGGGAATGGAACTCAGATTGTCAGGTTTGTGCAGTAATTGCTTCTATTCTCTGAGCCATCTTGTTGGACCATGCAGAGTATGTATATGTGTGTGTATGTGTGTGTGTGTGTGTGTGTGTGTGTGTGTGTGTGTTAATCAAAATTCAGTGGGTTGGGGCCCAGCTCAGAGGTACAGCCAGCACTGATTTAACTTGTGAGGTCCTAGCACCACAAAAATAAACCACACGGGGTGGGGGAGGAGGGCCTTGGTCCCGCCTCAACAAGATGATGGGACAGACTAAGTAGACTTCCTGGGGAACAGATGGGAAGTGAAAGGGGGAAATGGGAGGAGCAGGAGGAGAGGAGGGAAGAGGAAATGGGATTGGGATGTAAAAAATAGATTAAAATAAATAAATAAACAAACAGATCCATAATTAATAAAACGTAAAAGCAAGATCATTCATGTGATGTCTCTCTGGTGTCTTGTACTATAGATTCATGTCTTTTTCCTCTTTGACCTTTATTGCTGAAGAACCCAAGTAGTCTTTGTTTTGTTTTTTTTCTATCAAATCTGCCACATCTTATATTTTGCTGAGCCCTGGAATACTGTATTGTCAAGACTTCCGAGGCTGTATCTGAAGGTCCCAGTAGTTATGGTTGAAGGGAGAACACCCTGAACTTCAAATAAATGAATAAAACAGTTGCAGTGTATTGAGACACATCGAGTGTGGTGATTCTTTCTCATAAGCCTTCAGAAATAAATACCTTGGTCATCTCTAGAGAATGCTGAGGACACAACTCTCCATTCTAAAACTAAAGAACCGAGTATCTATTCAGTGTGTCCTGGATGCCCTGTAACTCAGGGTAACCAAATAACCAATCAGGAAAGATCCTGCTCATTAAAGACGAGGAACTGATAAAACTAGTGTTGCCATTCAACGTCTAACAAAATAAAATCCCTAACATGATTGTCAATGACTGCCGAGAAGCAGACAGACAGCCTCATAGCTAACTATACAGGTGGACAGCACCCGAACCCACTGATCATCTTGGCATCATGGGAGGAACCATAACACCACTTCCTTTTCTGCGATAGGTAGTCTGCAGCCTGTGAAGTGACTGAACCACTAAATCAGAATCTGAAGCCGTGAGATGGCTCAGCCGGGAAAGACGCCTGCCACCAAGTGAGACGGACCTGAGTTCAATTCCTGAGACCCAAGTGATGGAAGGCGTGAACAGGGGTCTGCATGTCGTGCTCTGACTTCCACACGTGCATCCGAACCCCATAAGAAAACGTAACAAAAACTTTAAATCTAGTCTGGCATTGGTGGCGCACGCCTTTAATGCCAGCACTCGGGAGGCAGAGGCAGGTGGATCTCTGTGAGTTTGAGAACAGCCTGGTCTATAGAGCAAATTCCAGGACAGGCTCCAAAACAATACAGAGAAACCCTGTCTCGAAAAACCAAAAACCAAAACAAAACAAAAAACAAAACTTTAAATCTAAACTCAGAATCTAAGTTTCCATGTATAAGTACCAGCTTCAAAGTAGTTTGTACTTCTCCCTAAGATGATTAAATAAAAGGCCCTTAAAAACCAGTGGGCATTTGTCAAACCAGGCACTTCTTAATGGTGGGGATAGCACTCAATCCCTTTAAGTAAAAGCAAGCCTTCACTCTCACTGTGCTAAGTAGTGGAGGAGGGGTGAGAAGCTCTCTGTGTGGAAGCAGCAGCGACTGCAGCAGCGCAGAGTGGGTTGTGGACCTTGGGACATGCCTGTGTTATCTCCCCCTCTGGACCTTTCCATCCTGTCCTTCCGGGTACAGGGCACTGAGCCCCAGGTATAGCATGCTTAGACAAGCTCCATCATTAGCCACACACGCACACCCCACCAACCCTGTCTTAAGTGTTCTTTTGCCTCGCTCACAGTTCCTGATATTTTTCTTTTCCTTCGTTCATCCATCCACCTTGCTGCTGGGGATGCCTCAGCCCCGGATGGGTGTAGCTCTTTTTCTATCCTCATCTGGAAGGTGAACCTGTCTTCCGCACATGACCTGGCTTTCCAAGGCGGCAAGCATCTGTCCCGGAAGCAGGCGTCACGAGTCCCTTCCGTGAGGCAAGCAGGGTGGAGGAGGCTGTGCCAGGCCCCCGCACGCACGTGACACTGTGTGGACGCGCGCCCGCCCGGAGCAGCAGCACGCTGGGCCCGACACAGTTGTCAAGTGGGCTGGTGCCTGGCCCCGCCTGCCGCCCTGGGCTTGCCGTTCCCAGGAAGTGCAAGGCGCGCACCCCAGCCTCACGATTCCCTGGGGCCCATGCATATTTATAGTCCTATCCCTGGACGCCTAGGCCTCCTAGGCTTGCTCCTGTCTTCCCTCAGGATCCAGTTCCGTGTCCCCATAAAAGGCCACACAGATACGCACAGCACTTTAACAGATATTGCATGCACTCCTAAATGCCCATCTCAGAGATTGCACACCGATCCAAAGGACCTAACATACTGAATATTTTGGAGTCACTCAGTATTGATGCTCCACTTAAGAACATTAATGCACATGCGCGCGCGCGCACACACATACACACACACACACACACGCACAGGGGAAGGAGGAGTGTGTATGCCACAGCACCAGTATAGAGGTCAGAGAAAAACATTTTAAGTTTATTCTCTCCTACTATGTAGGTCTCAAGGATTGAACCCAGGTCATCAGGCTTGGCCACAAGCATGCTTTGCCCTATTAGCCACCTCACCAGCCCGGAGAAAATGTCAAAGTATGGTGGATTCTTTCATTTTCTTGTTTTGTTTTCCAATGCACGAGGAGAGTAACCAAATGGTGCTTTAAAAATGATTTTGGAGGGCCGGGCGTTGGTGGCGCACGCCTTTAATCTCAGCACTCGGGAGGCAGAGGCAGGCGGATCTCTGTGAGTTCGAGGCCAGCCTGGTCTACAGAGTGAGTTCCAGGACAGCCTCCAAAGCCACAGAGAAACCCTGTCTCGAAAAACCAAAAAAAAAAAAAAAAATGATTTTGGAGGAAAAAAAAACAATTTCTAACACAGTCTGACAAATTGCTAGGAAAAGATACATGTAGCGGTATTCTGGCCTCTGCCATTCTTATGGAAATATAGAAATCACTGTTCCCTCTGAGTGGTCAGATGGCCACAGTGTCCCCTGGATTAGCTCTTTTCTGTTTTCTTTTTTAGGGAGGCGGAGTGGGAGACCCTGGGAGCAGTCTCAGGTTTCTCAGCAATATGAGATAAATCCAAAGGGGCTCTTGGTTGTGCAGAATGAAAGGTGACAGATCAGTCTCCCGCTTTACCTTCAGCTTGGAGGAGAATAATTATTCGAGACCTGACATCTAATACCGACCAGTGGTCACTGATACTGCAAGTGAGAGCTTCACCGACAAAGCACAAACAGCACTGTCTAATTTTAAGTCCCAAGTGAGGGGCGGAGTTAGGAAGTATGGATAAATAAACGACCCCAATGTTGAATCAATAAATCTTTTGAACATAGGGGTGCTCAAGGGTATGGGGGGGGGGTGACAGACTCCCAGACCAGCAAAGCAAAGAGAACCATCTGTATCCAGTAAGCATGAGCTCACCAGGGCACGGGACATTCAAATACAAGAGTCTAGCCATGAACAATGGTCCTTACATTACTTTCCCCAAGCCTGTGGAACCTAACCTCCTGAGAATGGTTTCTATGTTGCAATCTCTAAGGATGGAACAGACTGGATGAAGTGAAAAGACAGAATTCCTTGTTATATTGCATTGGCAATTGTTTCTCTCCCCAACTGTCTTACCCCTACAGCTCTCTTTTAGAAGATAACCTGTGCTTGCTGCTCTGTTAGTGGTGCTTATAACCAAGATATTATTAATTACTTAAAATGCCCATTAACTTGTTTTTTAAAAATTGTTTTGACACAGGAGGGTGGTTGCACATTCCTTTAATCCCAGCACTCGGGAGACAGAGGCAAGTGGATATCTATGAGTTCGAGGCCAGCCTGGTCTACAGAGCATGTTCCAGGACAGTCAAGGCTGCACAGAGAAACTCTGTCTCCAAACAAACAAGCAAAGAAAGAAAGCTTGTTTTGATAGCCATAGGGGGATATTACTCAGGCTCTGGTTCAAACCAATACAATGATTCTTGAAATTTCACATTTTATTTTACAAGTAGCTGTTCCTAACAACCCCCCCCCAAAAGTATAGGGTTGGAGCCATGGTGAGCTGTACAAGCCTGGGTACTGAGTTCAGCTCTCCAGTACTCGTGGTAAAGCAAGGCCTGGCGGTATGTGTCTGTAGCCATGCTAGGGAGTAGGCTCCTTGGGGCTGCCCAGCCAGCCAGCCTAGCTACCAGTGGAGCTGCATGTGCTTTTGCTCACCTTTAATCCCAGCACTCAGGAGGCAGGGGCAGAGGCAGATCTCTGGTTCAAGACCAGCCTGGTCTACATAGTGAGTTCCAAGCCAGTCAGAACTACACATGAGAACCTGTTCAAAGAAAGAAAGGTAGAGAAGCCAGAGGAAGACACCTAACCTCTACAAGCACACACACAGACGAGCACAACCCCACACATACACTCCTACACTTAAAACAACTGAAGTGAAGTCATCAGAATCATTATCCATTAAATACTGTCCCTATCTGGACAGTGTGTTGGATACCACGCCCACTTCACTTTCTCTGGTGTGCTGTGGGGGCTGAGAGCTTGTCAAGGTCATGGTCACTCCTTCTTCTGGCTCCAGTGTCCTGATACACTGTTACAGTTACAAGAAGGGTTTGCTGAGCGGACCAGTGTCTTATGAGTCAACTTCATCCGTTTCTCGTTAGACACAAACAGCAAGGTGAGAAATTACAGAGCAACACTAGGAAAACAGCGTTAAGATCCCAGCTCTGTGGTGGAGGTGGGAGGAGGGGCCTGCTAAGAAAAAGAAAAGTTGCCCTACTTCCTTAAAAAGCAGTGGTAAGATAGGCATGGGATGTAAGTCTGTAAACCCTGTCCTTGGGTGGCAGAGGCAGGAGGGTCAAAGGTTCAAGGTCAGCTTTAGCTACCTAGTGAGTTTCTAGTCAGCCTGAATGCATGAGACGTTGTCCGCAAAACAAATAACGGAGAACTAATGCCTAAGATGGAGACATACTGGGCTTCACTAAACACATGTCTCATCCTTACTCACGATGAGCCAGGTACCTTTCCTTCCATCTTCTTTTCCTTTCCCCATCCCGGCCTGCCACCCCTGTGGATCTCACAGCCTCGTGCGCAGTTGGTAAACTCCATCTTTGGGCTGTATTCCCCAGTGCAGGGAGCTAATTTATCATTCTCAAGTTCAAAAACAAAGCCTCTATAGTCCTGCATGCTTTCGATCCCTAGCTGAAGGGCGTGGGGGCAGGAGGATCAGTAGTTCAAGGTCATCCTCAGTGACACCTGCCCTGTCTACACACACACACACACACACACACACACACACACACACACACACACACATGCAAAACAGGCTGCACCTGGTGGTACAGGCCTATAATCAACTACTTGGGAGATTGAAGCAACAGGATGGGAGGTTTCAAGGCCAGGCTAGGCAGTTTAGATCTTGTCTTAAATTAAAAAGCATAACCAGGGTTGGAGACATAACCTAGTGATAGAGTGTTAGCCTGACATGTTTGAAGTTGTGTGTTTGATCCCTGGAATCACAAAAAAGAAAGAAAGAAAGAAAGAAAGAAAGAAAGAAAGAAGGAAGGAAGGAAGGAAGGAAGGAAGGAAGGAAGGAAGGAAGGAAGGGAAGAACGAAAAGGGATCTATCTATAATAATTTTGATTTATTTCCCTTAAAATAATTTGTTTCTGCCAGGCATGTTGGTTTGCATCTATAATTTCAGCACCAGGGAAACTGAAGCAGGAGGATGAAGCAACTTGATGTTGCATGCCTTTAGTCACAGCACCCATGTGGATCCTGAGTTCGAGGCTAACCTGGTCTACAGAGTGAGTCCCAGGACAGCTAGGGCTACATAATCCTACCATCTCTAATAATCTCCGATAATAATACTGCCCTGAGCACTAGCACACATCCATGCTGCCCTGAGCACTAGTGCACATCCATGCTAGGTTCTTTCACATGCAAAAATGCCAACTTTTAAAGCTGGAAGAAGTCAGAAGAAATCAACACCCTCAATTTACCAAGAAAAGAATGGAGACCCAGAGTACCCCAACATGATGTTCCCAAATAAACAGGGTTCCCGCCCAAAACCCCAACAATTCCCTTAGTCATGGATCTCATTTGCTAGGCCTCCTTTCATTGGGGTCAAAGCTTATATTAATTACTAATTAATTCTATAATCTGGCTGTTTTGCTTGTTTTTCCTTGTCTAAAATTTTTCAAATATAAGCTTTAGAGATTTCTAGTTAATAGTGGTAACAAACAGGTAGGGCATACCCTTATTTTGTAGAAATGTTATATTTTATAAGGGAAACCATGCAGCAGAGGGTTTCTCTTCCTCTCACCTCCTTTCCTTTTCCTTTTTTGAGACAGTCTTGTTATGAAGCCCACACTAGTGGGCTTTTAATTCATGATGTGGTCCAGGCTGATCGTGAACTAGGGATTCTTAGGCCTTAGACTCTCTATTTTTGGGATAACAGACAGGTCCCATCAGACCTGATTGAGGTTCTGAAGTCTCTCCCCCTCCCCCTGCCGGATCACTTGGGACTCTGGGAATACCTGCAGTGAATTCTCTTGATTGAGCTGATAGAAGACCCACATTCCCTGTGACCAGCTGCTTCGAGCTCCCACTGCCTCCGCATCCCCACCAGGATGGGCTACATCTTGAACTGTAATCCAGATGAAACCCTTCCCTCCTGTCTTAGTGAGGGTTTGCTATTGCTGTGAGGAGACACCATGACCACGGCAAGTCTTCTAAAGGAAGCATTTAATTGAGGGGGCTCACTTACAGTTTCAGAGGTCCAGTCCATCATGGCAGAGAACGTGGCAGTATGCAGACAGGCATGTTGCTGAAGAAATAGAAATCTTGCAGGCAACAGGAAGTCGACTGATACATTGGGCGGTGTACTGAACATAGGAAACCTCAAAGCCTGCCCCTACAGTGGCACACTTCCTTCAACAAAGTCATACCCTCTCCAACAAAGCCACATCTCCTAATAGTGCCACTTCCTATGAGATTATGGGACTATGGGGGTCAATTACATTCAAACTACCACACATCCTTAGGTTGTCTTTATCACAACAACACAAAAACAACGAAGACATTATGTTTCCCAGGTGTCCTAGAACTTGCAATCCTCTTGCCTTATCCTCTGAGTACAAAACTCTAACTCTTCCTCTCCAAAGAGTTTGGCAATGATCAGGAACAATGATGTGTCATTACATGATAATTCCAAAAATAACATTGTACTACTGAAGCTAGGATGCAGCTCAGTGGTGTGATGTTTGCCTAGCATGTGCTCATGGGATGTTGGGTTCAATCCCCACCAAAGAGCATTCAGGCATTAAAACAGTATGTTACTGAAAGCACTAAATGTTCTTGAAAGATTCGAATTGTCAGTTTGAGTGTGCATTAATGATAAGAATAACAGAAGATAGTTTGTCAACTGTTCATGTACCAGGCATTGTTCTCCTAATACTTTATGAACATGACCTAGATAACATCAGCAATTCTATTCCTCAGTCATATTTGACAATATGACTACTCATGCTACAAATACAGGAGACAAAAGCAACCTGCTTGCAATGGTGAGCAAGCAAATCCCAGGAACTACCAGAGTAAAGCAGTTGCTAAGTGATGGAGCAGGGCTGTGCCTTTCTCTTGGCATGCGGGTTACTGCTGGAGCAGTTGGTGGTAGCGCTCTGCATGCTGACAGCAGCAAGTGTCTTCAGACTGGTTGCTTGCCCACAGTATTGCACTCCATCTGAAATATGTATCTAGGGGAGGAAGAGATGGATCAGCGCTAAGAGCACTGCTTGGTCTTCCAGGGGTCCTGAGTTCAATTCCCAGCCACCACCTGGTGGCTCACAGCCGTCAAGAATGGAAACATACCCTCTTCTGTCTGATGCCCACTTTTGTCATGCAGGCATACATGCAAATAAAGTACATATATATATATATATATCTTAAAAAAGAAATATACAAAAAATTTTAAAAAAAGAAATATACATCTATGCATTATGTGGGGCAGAGGTCACCTTCTATGTTAGTTGTGGTTCTCTAGTGGAAAGACCCAACAGAAAAATGTATCTTAAAAGTGGAGGTTATTCATAGGATCACACATACAGCCTACATAACCCAACAACATCCATCTTCATGCTGAAGAAGCTGAGAACCCAGTAGTCTAGAGGCTGGTGCCAACTCCTCCTCCTCCTCCTCCTCCTCCTCTCTACTTCTTCCCTTCCATCTCCAGCTCTTTCCTTTCCTTCTGTTCTTCTCTTTCATGTGCTAGGCATGAAATGCAGGCCAGCACCTGCCGGGCAGGTAGCTCCACCACTGAGCCATACCCAAGGCACACACAGTCGACTTTGAAAGTCTTCCTACCTGGGCACGTTCTTGGTTGTCACACAGATGCTACTACCAAGATTCTTCTATCCAGCTGTACACAAGCTAGAGTCATCAGAGGAAGGAGCCTCAGTTGAGGAAATACCTCCATGAGATCCAATTGTAAGGCATTTTCTCATTTAGTGGTCAATGGGGGAGGGTGCAGACCATGATGGGTAGTGCCATCTCTGGGCTGGTGGTCCTGAGTTTTATAAGAAAGCAGGTTAAGCAAGCCATTGCTGTTTTAACTTGTCACAGTGGCTTTGCTTTTTTTTTTTTTTTTTTTTTTTTTGGTTTTTCGAGACAGGGTTTCTCTGTGGCTTTGGAGGCTGTCCTGGAACTCGATTGGTAGTCCAGGCTGGTCTCGAACTCACAGAGATCCGCCTGCCTCTGCCTCCCGAGTGCTGGGATTAAAGGCATGCGCCACCAACGCCCGGCTCTAAATCTCTATTATTCTAATAAAACTTGAAAGTCAAAGGCTAGCATGAAAACCTTTGGAGCTCAGAGAGTTAGAGTCGCGACTGGCTAACTTTCTTTCTTTGCTGGTGCCCTGGAAGGCCCTCTCCTTCCACACTGCTCCAACTAAAACACCCACGCTCTGCTCCTCCCTGCTACTTCCTGTCAACTAGTTCCTAACCCCGCCTCTCTAACCCCTATTAATTTTATTTAATTAATGCAAATGCAACACATCTTTACATAGTTAGACAAATGCAACATAGCTTTGCCTAGTTAAACAAATATTCCACCACAAGCTTTGGGAAGAAAGTCAGTAAGCAGCAGCCCCGCTCCATGGCCTCCATATCAACTCCTGCTTCCAAGTCCCTGCCCTGTTTGAGTTTCTGTCCTGACTTCCCTCGGTAATGAATGGCAATGCTGAAGTGTAAACCAAATAAACTTTTTCCTCCCCAACTTGCTTTTTGGTCACAGTGTTTAATCTCAGCAATAGAAACCCTAACTAAGACGCCAACCATCAACCTAGGCATTTCTCCACGTTTCAAAAAGATGCTATGTGAGTGTATCCTATGTCATCGCATAAGCAGTCCTATTCTTCAAGGACAGCTCCTAATTCAGGCATAACCTTAGATCGGTGTTGACTGGCCGTCGTGGTTTTTGTTTGGAGTGTCCTCCGCTGGCTCATGTGTTTGAACAGTTGGCCGTCAGCTTTGATGCTGTTTGGGAGGTGAAGCCTTTGGAACAAACATGTGGCCTACTGTGATGGTTAGTTTTAAATATCAACCTGCCACAGCCTGAAGTTAGCTGAGGAGGAAGTCTCAATTGAAGAACCATATAGATCAGGTTGACCTGTGGGAGGTTGTCGTGTGAAATATTCCTTTACACTGCATAAGTATATGTTGTTGTGATTGGCTTAATAAAGAAGCTGACTGGTCAATAACTGGTCAATGGCTGGACAAGATAAGGTTAGACAGGAGGGCCAAAATGAGAATGCTGGGAGGAGGGTGGAGTCTGGGGAGCCTCAAATAGACACAGAGAGAAGCAAGATGGGCATGCTGTACTGAGAAAAGGTACCAAGCCATGTAGCAAAACATAGATAAGAAATATGGGTTAATTTAAATGTAAGAGTTAGCTAGTGCCAAGCCTGCGCTGTTGGCGAAACATTTATAATACGTCTCTGTGGGATTACATTTATAATACGTCTCTGTGGGATTACTTGGGAGGGATTTGTGGGACAGAAACTTCCAACTGCATTCTCATGATCGTTAGCTAACGTAAGGGGTTTCTGTCCTCTGTGGGTGGCACCATTCCCTGCTTTGGGGCCCTGGACTGTTTAAGAATAGAGAAGGATAGATAGCACAATGTAAAAATAAAGCAAGCAAGGATTCATGTACTCATTCTCCCTTTGCTCTTGACTGCCCTTAAATGATGGGGTGTGACTTGGAGTTGTAACCCAAATAAACCCTTCCCCCTGTTGCTAACCCAGAGCATCTGCCTTGCAAAGCTGAGCCACTGAGGCTGGGCCTTGAGAGCTATACACACCTCTCATGGGTCTGATGCTGGAATGGCTTCTCTGGTTCCTGATCCGACAGGGTGTGGGGAGCATGTCCCACATGCTCTGACGGCCATCAACTACGCCCTGCCTATCCCGTGGAGGAAATAAAATCTTCCTCCCTTAGTGGCTTCTGTCAGGTAGTCTGTCAACCTAGGACAAGAAAACAAAGCTTTCTTTGAATCCGAAGGCTGTGAACATTTGTGCGGGAGGTTTGTGTACACATTTGACTCTTCTCAAGGCCTCCTCCTGGTTGACTCCCTGCATCTCACGGCAACTTTAGCTTAGCTGCTGAAGAGCTGTTTCCTCGGCAGCTGCGCCATTCTGCATTCCCACAGCACAAGGGTTTTGACTGTCCCACATTCTTGAGAATGCTGCTCCTCATTTTTACGCTATCCCCTTTGCCTCTAGCCATCCTAGTGGTATGCAGTGGGTGTCTCATGGTGCTTTTACATTTCCTTAACTAATGATGTTGAGACCCTCTTCTCCTTTTTTTTTTTTTTTTTTTTTTTTTTTTTGGTTTTTCGAGACAGGGTTTGTCTGTGGCTTTGGAGGCTGTCCTGGAACTTGCTCTGTAGATCACGCTGGTCTCGAACTCACAGAGATCTGCCTGCCTCTGCCTTCCGAGTGCTGGGACTCTCTGTCTTTTTTGAGACAAGATCTAGACATGTAATCCTGGCTGAGCCTCATCCTCAGCCAAACAATGGCTATTATTTTTGTGTGTGTGTGTGTGTGTGTGTTTATTGTTGTTATTGATTTTTGGTTTGGGTTTTCTTTTCTTTTTCTTTCTTTTTTGCATGGGTTTTGCTTGCTTATTAGTTTGGTTTTAGGGGTTTGTTGTTGTTGTTTGTTGTTGTTGTTGTTTGAAACAGGGTCTCATATGACTTAGGCTGGCCTCAAACTCTTTTTTTGGGTGTTTTTGATTATTTGCTTTGTGTAGCTTTGGTTGTCCTGGAACTCACTCTATAGACCAGGTTGGCCTCAAACTCGAAGATGCACCTGCCCCTACCTCCCAAGTGCTGGAATTAAAGGTGTGCACCACCACCACCTGGCTGGCCTCAAACTCTCCATCCCCCTGACCGCACCTCCTAAGTGCCAGTGTGTGCCACCACAGCTAACAATGAATTTTTCACATAAAAACACTAAAATTCTAGTCGATCAAATGCTTGTCCAAAGTAAATAACTACACAGGAGCAGTTTGAGACTCTCTGAAATTTGGGTGTCCCTTCTTTCAGGCCAAAGCTTTTTGCACTTGACAGACGCTTGGTAGCTCTGAGCTGCTTCTGAAGATGGTTTCCACAGTGAGTGGAGGTTAGGAGCACTAGCAAGCAGCTGCCTGGCTGCTCATGGGCCCAAGTCCCATCTCTAGCCCCATTTAAAGACATTCACATCTGCTGGGTGTGGCGCACACCTTTAATCCCGGCACTTGGGAGGCAGAGGCAGGAGGATCTCTAAATCAGTCAGGATTACATAGTGAGTCCTGGTCTCAAAAACCATAAATAAATCACCTGCAATGTTTATAACCAAATCTTTATAACTGAAACCAAATCTTTCATGACAAAATTCTGGAGTCTGTCATGACTCAAGGCCAGAGTCAAGATAGAGGCCCAGGTAGACTTGCTCCAGGGAGCACTAATCCTTGGGACAATTCTTCTGCTTTCTCTCTCTCTCTCTCTCTCTCTCTCTCTCTCTCTCTCTCTCTCTCTCTCTCTCTCCCTTTCTTTCTTTCCTTTTCCATTTCTTCTTTCTGGAAAAGTTCCCTAGGGCTTTTCAGAGGCTCAAGTTCATTGCCAAGAAGGTTAACTGGAGTTAACGTTCCCAAACTTCTATGACCATAGGTATAGGTAACTTCTTGCTTCCCTCCCTCCCCCCTCCTTCCTTCCCCCCTTCCTTCCTTTTGACCAGGTTTGATAGAGACTAAGATAGCCTTAACCTCACTATGTGGCAGAGGCTGACTTTGAACTCTGATCTTTCTGCCTCTACCTCCCAGGTGCTGGAGTTATGGGCATGCACTGCCATTCCACGTTGATTGATTGGTGCTTTTTCTTAAGAACATTCAAAGAAGCCCAGGCAAGGGGACACACCTTTATTCCCAGCACTCAGGAAGCAAAAGCAGACGATCTCTTTGGCTTTAAGGCCAGCCTGGTCTACATAGCACGTTCCAGGCCAGTCAAGGCTGAAGCGACTATTTTGGACACACTCTTGGAGAGGGCTCAGTAGAGTCATTCAAGGTCACTGAAGACATGGTCTTCACAGCTTGGGTTTCGCCTCTGTCCCTGGCTTCCTTAATCACAGGACTCCCTGTCTGCTTGTTTATAGTGTTGCAGTTTCTGCTTTCAATGCTGTGGTCTTCAGGGTTGCCTGTTGACCTGGAATTCTGAGTGCTATACTGACTGTGGAGTGTGCCTTGACACTTGACAATTCCAACACTGGTGCCTGAGAGAGCGTCCCTCTGCCCTTCAGTGTCATTGGCCTGTCAGTCACTTCCATGTGAACGAAGTGACTGGAAGTGTGCATAGCCACTTCCAAAGCTCTGAGCAAGCCTTGCCATCCTTGCAAAGACAGGAATTGGCTTTTGTTTTCTTCCTATTGTAGAGCAAACACAAGACCTTTTCAATGGTGTTGGGTACATTTTCTAAGCAAGCTTCACTAAGCCTGTCTCCTGACATTCCTGCCCTTGCCTTACAGTCAAGGGAGTTCCTATGTTTTTGTGAGTGGGTGGGTCTGTGCTATTCTGGGTCTCTCTCCCGGCTGCCAACAGAGCAGGTGTTGTTCATGGGGCACTAGAGCTGCCAGGATCCCGCTCTCTCGCCTTTGTATTTAGCACTTGTGTCTGGGCTGTCTGGTGCTGCCTGGGCTGGTGTCATATTTCTTGAGCCTTCTTTTCTCGCCACATGAAAAGATGAAGACTCTTGGGGCTGGCAAGATGGTGAGGAAGGTAAAGGTTCTTGCCACCAAGCCCGCTGGCGTTGAGTGTGAGCCTTAGAACCCACGTGGTGGAAGGGAAACTGAGTCCTGCAAGTTGTCCTCTGACCTTCGTGCTCACCTCGTATACACACAGGCCAAATCACTCATTTTGAGAAAGAAGATGCCGAATCTGTCAGAAAGACATGCAGCTTTCCCCTTGGACTTTACGAAGGAGAAAGACTCCCCAGTCTTTGTTGTCTTCGTATTTAAAGAGTCAGGCAGAGGGACACATGCCTCTGGTCCCAGACTCTGCGGAGGCTGAGGAAGGAGACTAGCTCGAGCCCAGGACTTTGAAACCAATCCAGGCACCATATTGAGACCATCATAAAAACAAAAGAAAAGAAAGGAGAAGAGAAGAGAAGAGAAGAAAAGTAGAGTCACAACAGAAAACTCTATACAGGTATCTTAGGAACCAAGTAATTAGACGGCACTTTCCCATCCTTCAGTAAGCAGAGCACTTTATCAGCATACATTATTTGGTAATGGAAATAACCTCATAAAGAAAGTAGGAAGATGGCCTGTGAGATGGTTCAGTAAATAAAGATACTTGCCACCAAGCCTGATGACCAGAGTTTAACTCCAGTGTATTAGTCAGGGTTCATTAGTATAACCAAATTTATAGGATGAACACACACACACACACACACACACACACACACACACACACACATGCACACGCACGCACGCATGCACAAAGAGAGAGGGAGGGAGAGAGAGAGAGAGAGAGAGAGAGAGAGAGAGAGAGAGAGAGAGAGAGAGAGAGAGGGTTTATTAGAATGGCTTACAGGCTATGGATCAACTTGTCCAACAATGACTGTCTATGAACAGAAGGTCTAAGAATCCAGTTGTTCAGTCCATGAAACTGGATGTCTCAGCTGGTCTTCAGTATACACCGGAATCCTGAAGAAGTTGGCTCTAATGTCAGTGAAGCCAGGGAAAGAATGGACTTGCTAGCGAGGGCAAGACTAAGCAGGAAAAAAACCAAAAGCTCCTTTTACACAGGCTGTCAGCAGAAGGAGTGGCAGAGTCTAGAGGTGGGTCTTCCCACTTCAATGATTTGACTAAGCAATTAAGCCATTTGGGGGTTTTAATTCATTCCAGATGTCGACACGTTAACAATCAAAACAGCCATTACAGGGTCCACATGGTGTGGGGACAGAATGAACCTCTGCAAGTTGTCCTCTGACCTCCACACTTGTGCCATGACATATACACATATATGTGTACATATACACAATACACTTTAAAATCTTTTTTTAACGCCGGGCAGTGGTGGCGCATGCCTTTAATCCCAGCACTCGGGAGGCAGAGGCAGGCGGATCTCTGTAAATTCGAGGCCGGGCTGGACCGATAGCCTCCGAAACAATACAGACAAACCCTGTCTCCTAAAAACCAAGTGGGCTGGAAGTATATCTCAGTAATAGAGTGCTTGCTTAGTACACAGACAACAAAGGTTCCATCTCCAGCACCAATAGAGGGGGTTGGAGAACAAGTATTTCTGTGACTTGGAAAGTAAAGGCATGAGATCAGGAGTTCAAGGTCAGTCTCTGCTACTTAGCAAGTTTGAGGCCCGTTTGAGAAGCACGAGGCCTTTAATCCCAGAACTTGGAGGTAGAAGCAGGCAGATCACCGTAAGTTGGAGTCCAGCCTGGTCTACATAGTGAAATTCATAGCCAGGACTACATAGAGAAATCCTGTCTCAACAAAGAGGAGGAGAAAGAAAAAGGAGGAGGATGAAAGACAGACAAACAGACAGATGGCTAAGGCTGTAGCTCATTTGGGAGAGCACTTGTCTAGCACTCACAAAAACCAGGTTGCCATCCCTAGGACTGTATACACTGGCCAGGGTGGCAGTTCTATAATCCCAGCATCCAGGAAGAGGAGGATCAGAAGCTCAGGGTCTCATCCTCAGGTACTTAGAGCGTTTGAAGCCATCTTGAGCTACTACATGGGGCGCTGTGACTTTGACATGGCAGAGTCAAAGTCAAACATGTGTTTCTCTCAGTGGCCTCCTGAAATTCCGCCCAAGTGACAAAAGAAGCGGATTTAAAGGTGCAGGTTCTGAGAAGACCCGCCCACACAGGAAAGACATCAGCCCCTCCAAGACCCCAACCCCAGCGAGTCCAGCTTCAGGTGAGATTGGGTCTCCGGCGGGGACCGCCCGCCCATCCCCCATCCCCCTTGATCTTCCGGGCCGCTCCTGGCATCCAGAAGACCCGCCCACACAGGAAAGACATCAGCCCTTCCAAGACCCCAACCCCAGCGAGTACAGCTTCAGGAGACCTGCCCACACAGCAAAGAAGTCAACAATTCCAAGACCCCAACCCCAGTGAGACCAGCTTCATGAAAGACATCAGCCCTACCAGGACCCAAACTCCGTGTCAGCATCCCCAGCTTCAGCTGCAGGAAGGAAGAAGACCAGTGGAGACGGAAAGACCCCACCAGCACCCACTGAAAGAAGAGATGGGAAGAAGACAGAATAAGAGATCACTCAGCAATAGAAACACCAACATGACCCCACCAGAACCCAGGGATCCAACACCAGCAAGACCCGAAAAGCACTACATAGACGAAGAAGAGGAGACAGACCTTAAAAAATATTTCATGAAGATGATGGAGACCCTCAAAGAAGAAACGAGGAAATCCCTTAAAGAAATAGAAGAAAAAACAAACAAAAAAATCCATGAAATGGGGGGAAAATTCAAGAAATAAATAAATCTCTCAAAGAATCTAAAGAGCACCAAGAAAGAACAACCAAAAAAATTAAGGAAACAACTCAAACAGTTGAAGGATTGAAAGCTGAAATAGAAACGATAAAGAAAACACAGAATGAAGGGATGCTGGAAATAGAAAAGCTGGGTAAACGATCAGGAACTACAGATGCAAGTATCACCAATAGAATACAAGAGATAGAAGAGCCGGGCGTTGGTGGCGCACGCCTTTAATCCCAGCACTCGGGAGGCAGAGGCAGGCGGATCTCTGTGAGTTAGAGGCCAGCCTGGTCTACAGAGCAAGTTCCAGGACAGCCTCCAAAGCCACAGAGAAACCCTGTCTCGAAAAACCAAAAAAAAAAAAAAAAAAAAAAAAAGAATACAAGAGATAGAAGAGAGAATCTCAGGTGTTGAAGACTCATTAGAGAATATAGAGTCATCAACCAAAGAAAATCTCAAAACCAACAAATCCTTAACACAAAATATCCAGGAAATATGGGACACCGTGAAGAAGCCAAACCTGAGAATAATAGGTATAGAAGAAGGTGAAGAAATTCAACTTAAAGGTACAGAAAACATAGTCAACAAAATCATAGAAGAAAACTTCCCTAACCTAATGAAAGATATGCCTATGAAAGTACAAGAATCTTACAGAACACCAAATAGGCTCGACCAGAAAAAGAAGTCACCTCGCCATATAATAATCAAAACATCAAACCTACAGAGTAAAGAGAAAATATTAAGAGCAGCTAAAGAAAAAGGCCAAGTAACATACAAAGGCAGACTTATCCGAATTACACCTGACTTCTCAATGGAAACGATGAAAGCCAGAAGATCCTGGACAGATGTCCTACAAACGCTAAGGGAACAAGGATGCCAGCACAGACTACTATATCCAGCAAAGCTCTCAATTACCATAGATGGAGAAAACAAAATATTCCATGACAAAGCCAGATGTAAACAATACGTACCCATGAATCCAGCTCTACAGAAAATGCTAGAAGGAAAACCTAGAGCCAAGGAAGATAACTACATTCACAAAGACACAGGCAATATATAATCACACTTTACAAAACACCAAAAGAAAAAGGGAGGAGAAACTACACAAAATAACTTCACTAACAATAAATCAAGCACAAACAAGGATCACCAATCAATGGTCATTAATATCCCTCAATGTCAACGGCCTCAACTTGCCTATAAAAAGACACAGACTAGCAGAATGGATATGAAGACAGAACCCTTCCTTCTGCTGCATACAAGAAACACATCTCAACATCAAATACAGACGTTATCTCAGAGTAAAGGGTTGGGAAAAGATCTTCCAATCAAACGGTCCCAAGAAACAAGCGGGTGTAGCAATCCTAATATCTAACAAACTAGACTTCAAATTAAAATCAATCAAAAGAGATGAAGAAGGACACTTCATATTCATCAAAGGAAAAATGCATCAAGACGAAGTCTCAATTTTAAACATCTATGCCCCAAATACAAAGGCACCTACATTCGTGAAAGAAACATTACTAAAGCTCAAAATGCACATAAAATCTCACACACTAATAGTAGGAGACTTCAACACTCCGCTCTCACCGCTAGACAGGACCTCCAGATAGAAACTTAACAAAGAAACAAAAGAACTAATAGAAGTTATGACCCAACTGGGTTTAACAGACATCTATAGAACATTCCACCCAAATACAAAGGGATATACCTTCTTCTCGGCACCACATGGAACCTTCTCTAAAATTGACCACATAATAGGAAACATAGCAAATCTCCACAGATACAATAAAATTGGAATAGCCCCCTGCATCTTATCAGACCACCATGCATTAACATTAGAATTCAACAATAACACAAATCGCAGAAACCCTACAAACTCATGGAGATTGAACAATGCACAATTGCACCATCCCTGGGTAAAGGAACAAATAAAAAAAGAAATTAAAGACTTCCTCTATTTCAATGAGAATGAAGACACAACATACACAAACTTATGGGACACTTTGAAAGCAGTGCTGAGAGGAAAGTTTATAGCACTAAGTGCCCACATGAAAAAACTGGAGAACAGTCATACTAGAGAATTAATAGCACAGCTGAATGTTCTAGAACAAAAAGAAGCAAACTCCCCCAGGAGGAGCAGACGCCAGGAAATAATCAAATTGAGGGCTGAAATCAATCAAGTAGAAACCAGAAAAACACTGAGAAGAATCAATGAAACAAAGAGTTGGTTCTTTGAGAAAAATCAACAAAATAGATAAATCTCTGTCCAAACTAACCAAAAGACAGAGGGAGAGCATGCTAATTAACAAAATCAGGGATGAAAAGGGGGACATAACAACAGACTCTGAGGAAATCCAGAGAATCATCAGGGCATACTTTGAAAATCTGTACTCCACAAAATTTGAAAATTTAAAGGAAATGGACAATTTCCTGGATAGATATCACTTGCCAAAACTAAATCAAGAACAGATAAACAATCTAAACAGACCTATAACCCCTAATGAAATAGAAGCAGTCATCAAAAGTCTCCCAAACAAAAAAATCCCAGGCCCAGATGGCTTCAGTGCAGAATTCTACCAGAAATTCAAAGAAGAGCTAATTCCAATACTCCTCAAAGTATTCCACACAATAGAAGCAGGAGGCTCACTGCCAAACTCTTTCTACGAGGCTACAATTACCTTGATACCCAAGCCACACAAAGACACAACTAAGAAAGAGAACTATAGACCAATTTCCCTCATGAACATTGATGCAAAAATACTCAATAAAATACTCGTAAACCGGATTCAAGAACACATCAGAAAAATCATCCACCATGATCAAGTAGGCTTCATCCCAGGAATGCAGGGATGGTTCAACATTAGAAAATCTATCAATGTAATCCACCATATTAACAATCTGCGAAAGAAAAAACCACATGATCATCTCACTAGATGCTGTAAAGCCTTTGACAAAATCCAGCACCCCTTCATGATAAAGGTCCTAGAGAGATCAGGGATAACAGGAATGTACCTGAATATAATAAAAGCAATATACAGTAAACCAACAGCTAACATCAAACTAAATGGAGAGAAACTCAAAGCAATTCCTCTAAAATCAGGAACAAGACAAGGCTGTCCACTCTCTCCATATCTCTTCAATATTGTACTTGAAGTTCTAGCTACAGCAATAAGACAACAAAAGGAGATAAAGGGGATACAAATAGGAAAAGAAGAAGTCAAACTTTCACTATTTGCAGATGATATGATAGTTTACATAAGTGACCCAAAAAACTCTGCAAGGTTACTGATAAACACCTTCAGCAATGTGGCAGGATACAAGGTAAACTCAAAAAAATCAGTGGCCCTATTATATACAGATAATGAAGTGACTGAGAAAGAAATCAGAGAAACATCACCCTTTACAATAGCCAAAAACAACATCATATATCTGGGGATAATGTTAACCAAGGAAATTAAAGACCTGTATATCAAGAACTTTGTGTCTTTAAAGAAAGAAATCAAAGAAGATACCAGAAAATGGAAAGATCTCCCATGCTCTTGGATTGGTAGGATCAACATAATAAAAATGGCAATCTTGCCAAAAGCAGTCTACAGATTCAATGCAATCCCTATCAAAATTCCATCACAATTCTTCAAGGACCTGGAAAGAACATTAATCAACTTTATATGGAAAAACAAAATGCCCAGGATAGCTAAAACATCCCTATACAGTAAAGGAACTTCAGGAGGCATCACCATACCTGACTTCAAGCTCTATTATAGAGCTATAGTCCTGGAAACAGCTTGGTATTGGCACAAAAATAGGCAGGTAGACCAATGGAACCGAATTGAAAGCTCTAATTTTAACCCACACACCTATGAACACTTGATTTTTGACAAAGAAGCTAAAACTGTACAATGGAAAAAAGAAAGTATCTTCAACAAATGGTGCTGGCATAACTGGGTACTGGTATGCAGAAGACTGCAGATAGATCCATGTTTATCGCCTTGTACAAAACTTAAGTCCAAATGGATCAAAGATCTCAACATAAATTCAGTGACACTGAAACTTTTAGAAGAGAAAGTGGGAGATACTCGTCAACGAGTTGGTACAGGAGACCACTTCCTAAACATAACACCAGTGGCACAGGCACTGAGATCGACAATTAACAAATGGGACCTTCTGAAACTAAAAAGCTTCTGTAAGGCAAAGGACACAGTCAAAAAGACAAAAAGGCAGGCCACAGAATGGGAAAAGATATTCACTAACCCTACATCTGACAGAGGGCTAATCTCCAAAATTTACAAAGAACTCAAGAAACAAGTCTCCAAAACACCAAAAGATCCAATTAAAAGGTGGGGTACAGAGCTAAATAGAGAATTCTCAATAGAGGAGGCTAAAATGTCCAAGAGACACTTAAGAAAGTGCTCAACATCCTTAGCCATCAGGGAAATGCAAATCAAAACAACTCTGAGATAACATCTTACTCCTGTCAGCATGGCTAAAATCAAAAACACCGAAGACAATTTATGCTGGAGAGGATGTGGAGAGAGAGGAACACTCCTCCACTGCTGGTGGGAGTGCCGACTCATACAGCCTCTTTGGAAATCAGTATGGAGATTCCTCAGGAAAATGGGAATTAATATACCACTAGACCCAGCAATTCCACTCTTAGGCATATATCCAAATGAGGCAAGTTCATACAACAAGGGCATCTGCTCCACTATGTTCATAGCAGCCTTATTTGTAATAGCCAGAACCTGGAAACAACCTAGATGCCCCTCAACTGAAGAGTGGATAGAGAAAATGTGGTACATTTACACAATGGAGTATTACTCAGCAGAAAAAAACAATGGAATCTTGAAATTCGCAGGGAAATGGATAGCACTGGAAGAAACCATCCTGAGTGAGGTAACCCAGTCGCAAAAAGACAAACATGGTATGTACTCCCTCATATATGGATTTTAGACATGGATCAGGATAGTGTCAGTCTGCACTTCCACTGATAGTCTGGGAAACAGGAAAGAACCTAAAAGATATGCATATATGCATAGTACCCAAGAGAAGAGGATGGAGACAAGATCCCCTGAATGGATAGGGAACACGGCGAGGGGTGGGGGGGGAGTGGGACCTGGGAAGAAGAGAGGGGGTGAAGAGGAAGAGAGTTGGTCATGGGGGAACAGGACGTTGAGGGGGTGGAGGTAGAATAGGGGGAAGAGGGAATCATAGGATCGAATACAGATCAGGCACCAGAGCGACCTCGAGTGATCTAAAGGGATAACACCAATTGGCAAGCTAAGCAATAGTGGAGAGACCACCTCGAATGCCCATTCCTGATAATGAACTTGATGTCTATAACCATCCAGGAGCCTTCATCCAGTGACTGATGGAAGCAGAGGCAAACACACAATTAATCACTGAACTGAACCCAAGGAACCCAGTGACAGAGAGAGGAGTGATGAGCAAATTGGCAAAGAATGCGCTGGCAAAACCAGCAGAGACAGCTGATCTGAACAGGGGAGAGCTCTTGGACCCCAGACTGACAGTGGGGAGGCCAGCATGGGACTGATCTGGACCCCCCCAAATGTGAGTGTCAGCGAGAAGGCCTGGGCAACCTATGGGGCCCTGAGCTGTGGATCAGTGTCTATCCCTGGTATACAAACTGTCTTCGTGTGCCTATAGCACAAAGAGGGATGCTCTCTCAGCCTGGACTCTTAGGAGAGTGCCTAGACCCTACCCAGAGTAAAATGACAGACTCTAGATATCCCCTATGTGGAAGGATTTGGCAATAGGGTGGGAGGGTGGGGGGGGAAGAGGAGTGCGGGAGGAGGGGAGGGAGAGGGAACTGGGATTGACATGTAAAACAAGCTATTTAAAATTAAAATAAAAAATTATAAAAAAAATTCTGAGCAGGGCAGGATGGCATAAGCCATCATTAGCAGCAGGACCATTGCAATGGTAAAAAGACCTTTGGTATTTTAGGCAACTGATTCTACAAAGCGTTTTGCAGAACTCCCAGTGTTATACAGAGAAATGATTATTCAAAAAACAATTTTTTAAAACTATTTCACCCAAATAAATTTATATACAAAAAAAAAAAAGGTGCAGGTTCCAAGAAAGCAAAAGGAGCTCGAGGGTGAAAATAGTACGTTTTAAAAGGACTTGATTTTGAGAGTGGGGGCAGGGGTGGGTCTGAGGAGTTATGGGGAATAATGGGAAGGGTGAATATATCAAAATGCGTTGTATGCATGTGTGAAGTTCCCAAAGAATTAATAAAAATACTACAGAAAAAACCCTTCAAAAAGAATAAAACAGTAAGAATAAGACTATGAGATTTGTGGCTGTGGAATCGGATGAAGGAGGCTTGTGGGAGAGCGCGTTAGTGGCACCAGGGCAGAAGAGGCTACCAGTGTGTTCCTTGGAAACGCTCAGACCTGGGAGGGACCAACTTCAGCTTCTGCTGAGCGTGGGAGGAAATGGGGAGCTGGTTTGAAGCATGCATTAGAATTACCTTTTTCTCTTGCTCACATAGCCAGAAGAAAATGCCTGCCCCAGCTCTCGTCGCCCCAAGAGTCCAGAAGTTGATTTCTGGAACGAGTGACTGAATAGGTCAAGACTCAGACAGATGTGCTGGGGAGGTGACTTCCTATGTGAGCAGGAAACCCGGCTTCCAATCCCTAGGGCTCCTGTAAAAAGCCGAGTGAGACGAGGCGGCACATGCTTTTGCTCCCAGTCAAGGGGAGGGAGGGGCAGCGGCTGAGACAGGAGAATCCCTGGTGCTTGCTGGCTGGTCATTCTAGCTGATTTTTTGAGCTTTGGGCTCAGGGGGGACCGTCTTTCAAAAAAAAATAATAAGGGGCTGTTCTTCTAGAGACCCTGGGTTCAAATCCCAGAGCTCACACAGTAGCTCAAAACCATATTTAAGTCCTGTTCCAAGGGGTCTGGTCCAATATCCTCTTCTGGCCTCCTCAGGCACCAGACATGCATGTGGTACCCAGATGTGCATGCAGGCAATGCACTCATACACATAAAATAATGTTTTTAAAAATGTGGAAAGCAAGACACCCAGTGTCACACACACACACACACACACACACACACACACACGCATGCACAATGATGATGGTGATGTTGATGATAAGACTTAGAGATGGGTGACATTCCGGAAGGCTGATAATAAGCTCCCAAAGTACTGACACTAAGTACTGAACTGTCCCATCTGTTCTCCAACAGAAGAATGAGCCTTCCTTGAGGGAATTGTTCCATTGAAATTCTGAATAACTGGCTAGGGCACAGTGGCCCTGTCATCCTAACTTGAAGCTGACATTACTAAGTTTCCTTCAGCAGTGCTGTGAGTCACCACGGTTCAGTGTGAGTGACCATGTAAGGAGGCCTCCCACTCGAAAGGCAGAAACTAAACAAGTGCGGGGAGCAGGGGAGATGACAAAGCCATCGCAGGAGATGGACAATGCTTCAGCAATAGATGAGACTGGACAGTCTCCTTAAAAAGGCCAAGTAACAGCAAAACATTTTCATGACAAAGTTTCCCACAACAGAGAAAAATGGGTAACAGAAAAGTTTTTAAAAATGAAGGCTTAACTCTGGCAGTCTCATAGACAACCAGTAGAATTTAAGAAGCAAAATACCAGGAGGAGAAAAGTCTCAAAGAAATAACGGGGAAAGTCCCTGGGATGCGAGACCAGAGTTCCAGATTCCAGGGACCTGTGTGGGGAAACGCATAAACATATTTGTCTAAGCTGTATCCCAAAAGGTTCAGAACAGTAGAGGTAAAGAGAAACATTATCAAAGTTCTTTGAAGGGAGCCTAAGGTCCCATGTACATAGCCATTCTTTGGTGTCAATGGAGTTGGTTCTGGGACCTCTGAGTATACCAAAAGCCATAAAGTCGAATCCATTGAATCAAATGGAATGGAATAATACCTACACCCTTTCCGTATACTTTATGCCTAGACTTCTTGTAATGCATGCTCTATCAACAAGTGTTATCTATACTGCACTTCTTAGGGAATAGTGACCCAAAAAGAGTCTTATGAATTTAGAACACACACTGTTTATTGAACCTGCTGACGAACCCAAGAGAGCAGGGGACCAAGTGTACAAGTTCTGGAATCAGCTGAACAGTGGGGTTCTCAAGAACATTAGAAGCCGGGCGTTGGTGGCGCACGCCTTTAATTCCAGCACTCGGGAGACAGAGGCAGGCAGATCTCTGTGAGTTCGAGGCTGGGCTGGACCGACAGCCTCCAAAACAATACAGAGAAACCCTGTCTCGTAAAAACCAAAAAAAAAAAAAAAAGAAGAAGAAGTAGAATGTGGGGCTGGTGGAGTTGAGAGCAACCTAGCATGTATGAAGGCCTGGAGCACCCGACAGCCCTGCGTTAATCAGAAAGCGCTGCCGCGCCTCTGTAATCTCAACCCTTGGACAATGTAGGGAGGATGATCAGAAATGCAAGGTCATCTTTGGCAACACAGTAAGTTTTGGTCAGCCAGCACTGTAGTGAGGACAGGAGCTGTGGAACCCAGAAAACTTGAATCTTTCCAGAGATGCTCAGAAGTAAGAACAGAAGAACTAGGTGACTAATTGGAGGTGAGGGGACAGGGAAGTGTTAACAGGGAGTCAAGGTTTCTAGTATAGGGACACATTCATTTTTATTATTAGGAAAATTTGGCTTTCTAATGCTGCTCTAACAAATTACCACAATGTAGTATATTGGCACACATTTGTTAACTGACAGCTCCAGGGGTCAGAAATGTGATACCACTTCCTGGGTTATATCCAAGCTATTGTGCATGGAGTTTTTGTTGTTGTTGTTATTTGGAGGGGGGTGTTTTGGTTTGGTTTTGGCTTCCTTTCAACTCTGTCTGTCCTGGAACTCACTCTGTAGATCTGCCTGCCTCTATGTGTGCCTCCACGGCCTAGTTTGCAGGTTCTTGTTTGTTTGTGATCTTTGCAGAGCCGGAGATTATCAACACACTAGGTAGCTAGGTAACGCTCTACCCCTGAGCTACATCTTCAGCCCCAGGACTGTGTCTGTCTGGAATGATCCATGGACTCTATGGGATAAATCTGCTCTTGCAGAGAATCTGGGTTCAATTCTCAGCACACATGTGTTAGTTTACACCAATCTGTAACTCCAGTTGTAAGAATTCTGACACCATCTTCTGGTCTCCTCAAGCACAGCACATATGCAGATGCACATGCAACCAAAAGAACCTGCACACATAAAGATAAATCTAAAAGAAACAAGCAACCACCCACTGTGCTTTTAGTCATGGAAGTGACAGTTAGAATGATGTTATCAAAGAAGGCATAGCCATAACTGAAATCATATGAACTGATCATTTTCCTTCTGACCAAAGGGCTGGGGCTCTAGCTCAGTGGATCATACAGCTAGCATGTGTGAGGCCCCAGGTTCAAGTCCCAGCAGTGCCAGAAGAAGTAAAAGGGAAAAGGAAACCTTGATGCCAGGTTGCCTAAATAAATAGTATTTCTGACCAACCTTTTCCCAAAGCCATCAACTTAAAATATTTTATAAAGAGCCAGACTCTGGTGGTGCACGCCTTTAATCCTAGTGCTTGAGAGGCAGAGGCAGGTGTATCTCTGTGAGTTCGAGGCCAGACTGGTCTACAGAGTGAGTTCCAGAACAGACTGCAAAACCACAGAGAAACCCTGTCTAGAAAAAAAAATACATGAATCAGTGGTATTTGCTAATTAGTAATATGATCCTTCCTAGCTGTGTACACGGCTTTGCAAGCATTTACTTAGTGTAAAGACTCTATGTGAATATCTTACTCGCATCTTGTGAGATGAGGAAACAGAGGTACATAAGGGTAGGGAAACATTTGTGTGAGGCAACATTATTTGGGAGGGTCTTATTACATAATCTAGGCCGGTCTTTTTGCTATGTTTTTTAAGACAGGGTTTCTCTGTGGCTTTGGAGTCTGTCCTGGAACTCGCTCTGGAGACCAGGGTGGCTTCAAACTCACAGAGATCTGCCTCCCGAGTGCTGGGATTAAAGGCATGAGCCACCCTTGCCCCGCTTAATCTAGGCTGGTCTTAAACTCACAGCAATCCTTCTACCTCAACCTCTGGAGAGCTAGGATTATAAGTGTACATGACCATACCCAGTGTTTTGTTTGTTTTTTAGGTTGGGAAACTTGCCTCGGTTTACAAATCCAGTAAGTGCTCTTAACCACTGTTTGAGACCTCTGTACAGGGCCCATGGAAGCCAAAGGACATCAGTTTCTTATCCAGAGATTGTCCCCTCTGTCTCTTTCCTCCTTGCCTACCACTGGAAACCAGGGTTCTGGGGCTGGAGAGATGGCTCAGCAGTTAAGAGTGCGTACTGGCCGGGCGTTGGTGGCGCACGCCTTTAATCCCAGCACTCGGGAGGCAGAGGCAGGCGGATCACTGTGAGTTCGAAGCCAGCCTGGTCTACCAAGCGAGTACCAGGACAGCCTCCAAAGTCACAGGGAAACCCTGTCTCGAAAAACCAAAAAAAAAAAAAAAAAAGAGTGTGTACTACTCTCAGCACACACACACAAGGGATCTGACACACCCTGCTGGTCTCCCTGGGCAACTGCACTCATGCACATACCCCAGCAGACACATAGACACACAGATAGACAAAGCAAATGTTCTACCAATGACCAAAACCACAGCTGAGTAAGAGCAGGGTGTGGTGGGTGACACGGGCCTATAATCTTTGTACTTGGGAAATAAAGACAGGAGAGTCAGGATTTTTTTTTTTTTTTTTTGGTTTTTCGAGACAGGGTTTCTCTGTATTGTTTTGGAGGCTGTCCTGGAACTCACTCTGTAGACCAGGCTGGCCTCGAACTCACAGAGACCCGCCTGCTTCTGCCTCCCGAGTGCTGGGATTAAAGGCGTGCGCCACCAACGCCCGGCGAGTCAGGAATTTAAGGTTACCCTTTGCTATGGAGGGAGTTGGAGGCTAGCCTAGGCTCCAAGAGATCTTGTCTCAAAAACAAAATGATTTTTTTGTTGTTGTTGTTTTTTTAATCACTAGCTGCTCACACCTTTAATCCCAGCACCTGGAAGGCAGAGGCAGGCAGATCTCTGTGAGTTTGAGGCTGGTGTGACCTACAGAGTGAGTTCCAGGACAGCCAAGGCTGCAGAGAAAAACCCTGTCTTGAAAAAGAAAATCACTAATTATCCTTTTTCAATACCCCTTTATTACCATGGTGATGGGGATCACTGCTAATTTGGACCTTAAGTGTACTTCAGCTTTTATATTTGAAATTCAGGTTGGGTTGGACATGGTGGCACACACCTTTAATGCCAGCATTCAAGAGGCAGAGGCAAGCAGATCTCTGTGTTCAAGGCCAATCTGGTCTATAGAGTGAGTTCCAGGACAGCCAGGGCTACACAGAGAAACCCTCTGCCTCCTGAGTGCTGGGATTAAAGGTGTGTGATGTCTCAAAAGATAGACAGACAGACAGACAGACAGACAGACAGACAGAAATCAGTTCCAGGAATCCACACTTCTTTCTCCATTTTGTTTCTCTTTGTCTCTCTGACTCTGTCTCTCTCGTGTTTTTGAAACTGTGTCACGTACAGAGTTCAAGGATACGCTTGAACTCTTTGTGTACTGGGGCTGATTTTGAATCCTTGATGCTTTTGCCTCTACCTCTCCTAGCATCTTAGGTTCATGTCACCATGCCCAGTCTTATTCCTTTAAGAAAACAGTATAGCCGGGCGTTGGTGGCGCACGCCTTTAATCCTAGCACTCGGGAGGCAGAGGCAGGTGGATCTCTGTGAGTTTGAGACCAGCCTGGTCTACAAGAGCTAGTTCCAGGACAGCCTCCAAAGCTGCAGAGAAACCCTGTCTCAGAAAAAAAAAAAGAAAGAAAATAATATAACCAGATGCTGAAGACACGAAAAAGGGAAAAAATGAGCAATGAGTCCCATTTTACTGCCCATCAAATCTCTCCCAGGAAAGGAAGAAATTACAGCTGGTCTCTGATAGACTCAAGTCTATGGTTAAAACTTAACTGGCCTCCATCTCTCAACTTGTTACTTCTTGTCCTCCCTGGAGGCAAGAAGATAAATTCCCTCTGCTCTTCCCAGGCAGGCAGGAATGAAGATTCTGTTTACAAAGTACTTAATTAGCTGGTGATATTACTCATCTTAATTTGAGCGAATTAGCTTCAAACTCATCCGCTGAAGGACTACTGGTCTACCCTTGTTATGTAATACAGCCAAGTTCAGAGTTCAGTTTATGATAGAAAAGAATAGATCAACTAAACTCTTCCAAGGTGAAACTGTAGTCTGCGTCCTAATACTTGCCACACATAGTGCCTTTCTGTTGGCCATTTCTCCATCCAGTCAGGGGTGGACAATCATTGCCAATTCATCTCCTTTACCAGGAAGAAACTGTCTTATTTGATGGACAGCTGGTGATGTTATCTTCATACTTTAAAGCATTACACTAATGCTAGGAGAGCTGTCTCAGTGGTTAAGAGACTACTTCTCTTCTATAGGACTCAGCACCCACCTTGGATAATTCACAACTGCCTTAACTCCAGCTCCAGGGGAATTTGAGACCTCTGTTCTCCATAGGCATCTGCATTTATATGCACACAAACACACAGATGAAAATAATCAGTCTTTTAAAAATACCTTATTAGCCGGGCGTTGGTGGCGCACGCCTTTAATCCCAGCACTCGGGAGGCAGAGGCAGGTGGATCTCTGTGAGTTCGAGACCAGCCTGGACTACAAGAGCTAGTTCCAGGACAGCCTCCAAAGCCACAGAGAAACCCTGTCTCGAAAAACCAAAAAAAAAAAACTTATTTGCTTATTATTATTTTTTTGAGACAGGGTTTCTCTGTAGCTTTGGAGCCTGTCTTTGCACTTACTCTGTAGACTTGGCTGGCCTCAAACTCACAAAGATCCTCCTGCCTCTGTCCCCGGGGTGCTAGGATTAAAGGTGTGTGCCACCACTGCCCAGCTCTTATTTACTTATTTTTGAAACAGAGTCTCTCTGTATAGTCCTATCCTGAAACTCACTAAATGGATCAGGCTGTCCTGTTACAGAGACCCTCCTGTCTCTGCCTCCCAAGTGCTGGAGTTGAAGGTGTGGGCCACCACACCTGATCCCCTCCCTTATATTTAAAAGTAAAAGTTATTACGTGTCTTGGTGTATATGTTTCTGTGTATGGTGACATGCATGTGCCACTGCATATATGTAGAAGCCAGAAAACAGCTCTCAGTAGTTACTTCTTTCCTTCTATGTAGTATGTCCTGGGGATTGAACTCAGGTTGTTGGGCTTGGTGGCAACCACCTTTACCCACTGAGACATCTTGCTGGCCTCAGTTTTAATTTGTGGTTAGCTACGATAGTTACAGTGCTTCTGCACAAGTAACATGAATAAGGCACCTGGCTATCTGCTTTCTCTAGAAAAAAACAGTGCTTGGATCCTATGCAAAAGATAAGCACCCCAGGAGTTAAGAACTTCTAGCTGGGCTCAGTGGCACAAGCCTTTAATCCAGACACTCAGAAGGTAGAGACAGGCAGAACTCTGAGTTCAAGGCTAGCTTAGAATACAGGGCAAGGGACAGCCAGGGCTACACTGAGATACACTATCTCCAGAACACAGATGAATGGAGCTTGGTGTTGCCTTTCAATCAAAAGAAGTGTTGTTTATTGATGTCTTCCTCCTAGAGCTATGGAAATGAAGTTGTAAAGCCTTTTTATTTTTTTTATTTTTTGAGACAGGGTTTCTCTGTATTGTTTTAGAGCCTGTCCCGGAACTCACTCTGTAGACCAGGCTGGCCTCGAACTCACAGAGATCCGTCTGCCTCTGCCTCCCGAGTGCTGGGACTAAAGGCGTGCGCCACCAACGCCTGGCACTGTAGAGCCTTTTAATAGTTGCTATGCTACCAGTCAATCTCAGGATAGATAAATAAAAGTTTTCCATCTCCTTTCACTCCCAAACTCTAGGATTGGTAAATAGATGGTAATTAGATGAGTAGCATTCATTTCAGTACCATTTTCCTGTTTGTGACTTTTAACACTCTGGAGTAGTTAGGACCAAAGTGGTTGTCATTTGGAAGGTTAAAAGGGATTAATTAAAAGGGAGGGGGAGGAGGTAAAGACGGGTGTTTAGAGGAGTTGGACTCAGTGTACAATGTCCTTACATAGTAATGTCCTTACATAACAATTAACATACTCATTTCTTTTACAATTATTTCTTTTTTGTTGCTGTTGTTGAAGGGCATGGGGGCATTGTATGTGTGTACCACAGCTGGAGGACACTTTTCTTAAGTTGGTTTTTCTGTCCACCACATAGGTTTTAGGAATCAAACTCAGGTCAGAGGGCTTGTGGTGGCAAGTGTCCTTATTCACTGAGCTAACATCTCACAGGCCCTCATTGAAAAGATAGAATTAGCTGTGCATTTGTGGCCCATGACTTTAATCTTAGCACTCAGGAGGCAGTGGCAGGTGGATCTCTGAGTTCGAGGTCACCCTGGTCTATAGAGTAAGTTCCAGGACAGCTAAGCCAGAGCTATATAGAAATACCCTGTTTCAAACAACAAACATAAAAACAAAGAATTAAGAAACAAACGAATAAAGACTTAGACACCGGAAGGAAGCTGGTTTGCCGAGGTCACCTGGCAGGTGCAGTGGAGGGTGCTGGCTGAAACGACCTGCCATCTCATGGGCTCATTCATTCCCCACATCTGGGGGCCGGAACCATTCCTTCTAGCAGCTACCCACTGTGAGAAGACCAGTCAGAGAGGAGGACAGACACAGACACAAATCATTGCAAAACTATGGAGATTCTCAGAGAAGGCCTACTGGACGCAGTGGGGTGGCGTGGACACGGGGGCGGGGAGAATCTTTCTGGAGGAAGGGACCGCACTAAGAGACCTAGCTTCAGAACTGCTCAGAAGTTGAGATAGTGGGATACTGTTCATATCTATTCTAAGAATTTAGTAGACAATTCAGCTAGTGTCTTCCTTAGGGCTTCTATTGCTATGGTAAGTCACCATGACTGAAAACAATGTAGGGAGGAAAGGTTTCTCTGTGTAACAGTTCTGGCTGTTCTGGAACTCACTTTGTAGTTTGCACTCAGGCTGCCTCTACCTCCTGAGTGCTGGGACTAGAGGCCTGTGCCACCACTGCCTGGCCCAGCCAGAAGACTGATCCTGAGAGTATGTGTGCTTCCTGAGAGTAGGTGGTCTTGTCAGAGTTCACCCCTGAGGTTCTCAAAAACCTCTGGAATCATAAGTAATTTGGGGGGAGGGGTTTGAGACAGGGTTTCTTTGTGTAGCCTTGGCTGTCCTGGAACTAACTCTGGAGACCAGGCTGGGATCAAAGGCGTGTGCCACCCCTGCCCATCGTAATTTTTTCTTCATAACTCCTTAACCTATATTAAGATTAAACTGTTGGGCTGGGTGGTCAAGGGCTGGGACTACAGGTGCTTACCATCATGCCCAGTTTATTGGGTGCTGGGATTAAATTTAAGTCTTCAGGCGTTTGAGCCAAAGCACTGTACCAATTGAGCTACAACTCCAGTCCATGAGTTGGGCTTTTTGTTTTTCTTTCTTTCTTTCTTTTTTTAAAGGCATGTGTCACCACTGCCTGGCTTTCTTTCTTTTTAAAATTTATTTATTCTTATTTTTGTATACATTGGTGTTTTGTCTGCATGTATGTCTGAGTGAGGGTGTCAAATCTTGGAGTTAGTTTTTAGCTGCCATGTGGGTGCTGGGAATTGAACCTGGGTCTTCTGGAAGAGCAGTCAGTGCTCTTAATTTCTGACCCATCTCTCCAGAACCCCCAAGTTGAACTTTTTGATATAGGAAATAGAATTTGAGGAGAAGAGTTAGGTAATCTTAGCTTTATCACTTAATAACCTTGGGCCAGTATTTTAAACACCCTTGTTTCCATTTATGTAGATTGAGGTTAATATTTCCTACCTTGAGAGATTGCCATGCAAATCAGAGCTATGTTGTATAAGATTCCTGGCACGGTGGGCTGGTACACAGCAGGTACTCAATTTTACCAGGTAATAATCACAAATTAACTAGGGCAAAGCACTTAAAATCATTTATATAGAATTTGGTTGGTGTGCCTCGATGGAGCGTACACAGCGTCTTGGAAATTAGGACAGAGTTCAATTTTACCCCTAGACCCCAGGCAGCTTTTCTGTGTGTGACTGAACTCAGCACACTCGCCCACTGAGCAACACCACTAGTCCTTCTCCCCCAGCTTTTGATGAGGCTCTTACTTAATGACCAGCTAGCAGAACTCCACATATAATGAATATACGATATGATCTTGGCTAATTACTGCATACAGCTGGCTTCCTGCGGTGTGTGTCAGATTTGATTGGGTTTTGGTTTTGAGTGTGGGGACATTGGTGTGGGACAAGCGTGTGTACGAACCTACACCATGGAACCATGCAGATGCCTGGCTCCTGTGCGGCTGGCCTCAGGTCTCATGACATCTTGGTTACAGCATGCCTCTCTCCAAACTACAAGCTGGCACTGCGTTGCTCACATCTGTTTGACTGCATACCGTACAGAATTGGACACAGCAAATATTCAGTAAATATTTGTTACATAGATAAATTGGAAACTGTGGAGACATATGCTGCTCTTCAGATGTGTATTTGTCTGTGTATGTGACTCACTTTTCTCCCCATTCTTGGGGCCAGTTTTCCAAGTAGCCTGTCAATTGAGTCACATCTAATTGCTGCTCAGCCGTTTTGCTGGATCCTTGGTCTAACTGCTGTCCCAAGGCAGTCTAGGATGGAAATATTCTATTCTGTATTATGCAGTACAAGGCCACTGGCTATGGAGGACACTGAAAAGGGCTGAGTGACTGCAGAATGAATTTTAGATTTTTTAAAAATTAATTGATTTAAATAGCCACAAGTGACTAGTGGCTATTGTATTGGCCAACTCTAGCTTACAGTCTCTTGCAGAGGAATGGTGAGAGAAGATCTCTTGTAGGTCACACTAGCTTAAACTCACTATGTGTCTGAGGCTGCCTTGAAGTTTTGCTCCTCCTGTTTCTACCCCTCCCCCTCCAAGGGCTGGAATTCTAGATGGTTCTATAGTCTCTCATGTTGGCCATCTTTTGTGCTTTTCTATACCACAATCATCTAGTAGATGACAGACAATCCTTTCTAATGCTGTTTATAGTTGCAAGGCTTCCCTGGTAGTCTTAAATCACCTTTTGAAAGGATAAACCTTCTTGAAAGATTTATTTTCATTTATGTGCATGTATGTGAGTGTATACCATGTATGTGAGGTGTGCCTGTAGAGGATTTCAGATCCTTTGGAGTTATAAGCAGCTGTGAGCTGCCCAATGTGGGTACTGGGAATTGAACTTGGGTCCTTTTGGAAGAACAATAATTGCTTTTAACCAATGAGCTATCTTCACCAAGCTAACCCTTCAGCACCCACTTTCTAAGTTCTTTATTTAGTACTTGGGAGCCAGAGACAGGTGAATATGAGTCTGAGACCAAACTGGTCTACATAGCTAGTTCTGGACCAGCTACATTGAGATCCTGTCTGAAAAGCAAGCAAACAAGAAAACATATATATGAATACACACACATATATAAGGATACAGTTCAGGGGAAAGGTGTGAGGCCCTAGGTTTGCTCTCTCACTTCTACACATCAATTTAAACATGTGTATATAAGTTACTCATGTGTGTAACTACATACACACAAGTCCAGTAAAACAGTCACTATTTAGAGTTTTCAGGAGGTAAAATAAAATGTGGAGTGGCAGCTATGTTTAAAAGATGAACAGTTCTCTGAGCACTGAGAAAAACTGTTTCCCTTTCCAGGGCAGCACAAAGGACGAGAGCAGTGCTGCTGAGGCTATGAAGACCTCAGCTTCCTGGACCACGGGGAACGGGTGGAGAGGGTCCACTGCCCCACTGAACACTACACGTCTGCAAACCCCTTGCATATGAATCTGTGGATCCTTCTGCTGCACATCTAAAATTATATTTCACACTCATTACTGAAATCAACACTATTCTAAGAATGGTTGTTAATAATAAATAAATGTGGTCCTATTGGCTATAGAAACTTTCTTAGTTTAGCAGGGTTTTATAGCAATGTGACCCTGGATGGCTTCAAACTTACTGAGATCTGTTGGCCTCTGCCTCCTGAGTACTGGGATTAAATGTGTCCAAGACCACATCCAGCTGCAGTTTAATTTTTCACGAGTTAGATGGAGATCCTTTACATGTCATTGATATTTAAAAAATGTAAATATCTGCCTGGTGGTGATGGCTCATGCCTTTGATCCCAGCACTCGGGAAGCAGAGGCAGATGGATCTCTGTGAGTTCAAGGCCAGCCTGGTCTACAGAGTGCCAGGGCAGGCTCCAAAGCCACAGAGAAACCCTGTCTTAAAGAAAAAAAAAGCAAATATCTGAGAGCACATAAAACCACATTAATAAAATTGTATACTGTCTAATTAAGGGACTAATAATTCAGTTTATGAACTTGTACTCTCTATAGTTATCTTCCATTTTTGAACAAGAGTTTAAAATTCTAGTTTGTGTTTATTTATAAGCTTAAGAAACCTTAATTTTGAGGGCTGCCCCACCACCTCATCTAACTTGAGAACTACCAGACTGTACTAGTTCATTGATTTCAACTCAAATCATTTCACAGATTCTGATACTTCCTACTTACTCATGACTCCAGAGTAAGACAAAATGCTTTTTAAAAATGATTTCATCAGAGTGTGGTGGTGAATGCCTTTAATCCCAGTACTCAGGAGGAAGAGGCAGGAGGATCTCAGCTAGCCTGGACTATAAATTGAGCTCCAGGATAGCCAGGGTTAATTAGAGACTCTGTCTCAAAAAACAAAACAAACAAAAACAATCAACCAAATAAATCATTTTATTAACAGGTTAAATTATATTAGCTAAATAGGATAAACTTCATTTCTATACCTCCAAGTTTCAGATGCACAAAAAGAAGACAGAGCCAACCATAGCTTTACTGCCAGAGCACTGAACCATGTCCTTGGTTTTGTAGAGACAGGGTCTCAGGTAGCCCAGATTGGCTTTGAACTCTATGTAGCCAAAGATGACACACACACACACACTTTTTCCTTTTTGGTTTTTTTTGAGACACAGTATCTTTATTTAGCCTTGACTGTCCTGGAAATAGCTCCGTACACCAGGCTGGTCTGGAACTCAGAGATCTGCTTGCCTCTGCCTCCTGAGTGCTAGGATTAAAGGCATGGGCTACCACTGCCTAAATTCACCCCCCCCCCTTTTGGTTTTTCCAGACAGGGTTTCTCTGTGGCTTTGAAGGCTGTCCTGGAGCTAGCTCTAGTAGACCAGGCTGGTTTTGAACTCAGAGATCTGCCTGCCTCTGCCTCCTGAGTGCTGGGATTAAAGGCGTGTGCCACCACCACCCCGACTGATTGAATTCTTGATCATCTTGCCTGCATCTCCCAAGTGTTGTGATGTATCATCAGACTCAGTTTAGGCACAATTTATACAGGATGGCCCCTGTGTAGAAAATAAATTCTATTTCTACCTAAATAGCAACTTTTTTTTGAGATGGGGTCTGTTTGACTATGAAGCCCAAAGTGGCCTGGACTTTACTATGTAGCCCTGGCTGGCTTTCAACTCTTGATACTTCTGCCTCAGTCTAACAAGTGTAGGACTACAAGTGTGTAGACAATTCAGTGTGTGTATGAAAAGGCAGAGAGAGAATCAAAGTGCATAACTTAGCTGGATGTTGCTCTTATGGTTAACTAAGGGATCTCCAAGTTAAAGGACCAGATCTGACGCGGGACAGACTCAAGTCCTTCCTGTAACTCTAGGGGAAACTTCCACGCCATTCTAAGGGGTCACTAGTAAAGACAGCGAGAAATGCACAAGGCCCACTCTGTATGCTGTGCAGCACCGAGCAGCAGAGCAAGCCCTTACACCACTGGATATGGAAGAGACAAAAGAAACGCTCTGGCCTCGCCCTTGCGGAACTTAAAAGTCGGATTGACAACGCAGGACTTGTAAAAATTAAATCGTAATTAAATAGAGGAAAAAAAACCACGGAAAACTACCCCTGTCTAACAACCGCTTATTTGTGCTCTACAGAGCAGCAGCGGAAACTTGAAGGAGTTTTAAAGCAAGAGCCGGAGGGACAGACAAAAAAAGACAAACTAAGATGGAAGAAAGGAGGGTGTCCTCCAGGGGGAAATGCCAGGTGAGGACCGAAGGCGGGTGGAGGAGAGCCTCCTCCGGGCCACAGAGGCAGAGCGCCAGTGGAGCGCGGCCACCGAGAAGCCGGAAAGGCCGGTGGCCACTGCGGCCAGTCGGTTTAACCGAAAGGTGGCTTCCTGAGCCTCCATTTGCGCGCCTGGGCCCAGCGCCGAGGTCGCACCGTGGGGGCGGGGCGGGGCAGGGCGGGGCCTGCGCGCGCAGCCGCCCTAGCGAGCCTCGCCTGGGCAGGGGGCGGGGCGCCTATATTACGTGCGCGGCGCCGCCCCTGCGAGAGGACGTTGCGTGCTCGCTCGCGCCAGGCGAGTCTCCGCGTCTTGCCTCGCGAACTCGGTGAAAGGAATTGGCGCCGTTCGACACCAGGCGGGTCCGCTCTGCAGCACTCAGCCATCTCCAGCCGCAGCCGCCGCCCGGGCCGACCAGCAGCCGCCGCCACAGGCCGAGGGAGCCAGCAGTCTGCGGTGAACCGGGGCCCTCACCATGAGTTCTTCGCCTGTTAATGTCAAGAAGCTGAAGGTGTCGGAGCTGAAGGAGGAGCTCAAGAAGCGGCGCCTCTCCGACAAGGGCCTCAAGGCCGATCTCATGGATCGACTCCAGGCCGCGCTGGACAACGAAGCAGGCGGCCGCCCCGCCATGGAGCCCGGGAACGGCAGCCTCGACCTGGGTGGCGATGCGGCCGGGCGCTCGGGAGCAGGCCTCGAGCAGGAGGCCGCGACCGGCGCCGAAGACGACGAGGAGGAGGAGGGCATCGCCGCCCTGGACGGCGACCAGATGGAGCTGGGCGAGGAGAACGGGGCGGCGGGGGCGGCTGACGCGGGAGCCATGGAGGAGGAGGAGGCGGCGTCGGAAGACGAGAACGGCGACGACCAGGGCTTCCAGGAGGGGGAGGACGAGCTCGGCGACGAGGAGGAGGTCGCGGGCGACGAGAACGGCCACGGGGAGCAGCAGTCCCAACCGCCGGCGGCGGCGGCCCAGCAGACCGCCCAGCAGCGCGGGGCCGGCAAGGAGGCCGCGGGGAAGAGCAGCGGCCCCACCTCGCTCTTCGCGGTGACGGTGGCGCCGCCCGGGGCGAGGCAGGGCCAACCACAGGCGGGAGGTAAGAAGGCGGAAGGCGGCGGGTGAGTGCTGCGTTGTGGGTGCGCGCGGCTCTAGGCCCGCGTGGGGACCGTGCCCCAGGCCTGCCGGGGCCCCCGGGGGCGAGCGCCGCGGGAGGGGAGGCGGGGGGACCGGGGGCCGCCGAGAGGATCGGCTCGCCATGCCGGCGGCGCCTCCATTATGTATGTCGGGCGCCGGGGGGAGCTGCAGCTGCCGCGGTGGGGGGGAGGAGCCGGGGCGGGCGGGCGGGAGCGCCGGCCGCTGGAGCGCTGCGTGCGCGCGGTTCGGGCACATGTCTGGGGGGGAGGGGGAAGGTCCCGGGGCGGGCGGGCTTTGGCGGCTCAGCGCCGCGGTATTGTGCAAGGAGCGCAGGGGCTCGGTGTGACGTCACTTCCGGCGGGAGGCGCCGGGCGCGGGGAGTGGGGCGGAAGCTCAGTACAATGCGGCGGCGGGGCACGCGGGCTCGGATGGGGGAGGGGAGGCGGGCTCCACGCTACACCTCCCCTTCCCCGCGCACCGCGCGGCGCACGTGGGCCCGGAAGGCGGCTTTATTCCTTAAGTGCATTCTGGAGGCTTACCTTAGGCTGGCAAAATTAGTAGCGTCTTTATACTGCGTCACTGTCTCCAGGCCATTTCCAGGCCGATGTATATAATTTTCTAGATTCGTATTCGTTTCGAGGGTTAAAAAGTCACAGAACCAGCCGGGCGTTGGTGGTGCACGCCTTTAATCCCAACACTCGGGAGGCAGAGGCTGGCGGATCTCTGAGTTCGAGGCCAGCCTGGTCTGCAGAGCGAGTTCCAGAACAGGCTCCAAAGCTACGCAAAAACTGTTTCGAAAATAAACTTTTAACAAACACAGTCAGAACCAGAATAGGGGAAAAAATAACAGCACTTGAGGCTCGGAACAGAAAAGGTTGCTTTTCTCCATGATTGAGTTTGTGGCCTGATGACTTAAGGCAGTGTTCTGTGTCGTTATAGGAGACGGCAAAACAGAACAGAAAGGAGGAGATAAAAAGAGAGGTGTTAAAAGACCTCGAGAAGATCATGGCCGAGGATATTTTGAGTACATTGAAGAAAACAAGTACAGCAGGTAGAGCATCCTAACCTAGTTTTATTTGTCACCCCATGCATGGTTGGGAAAGCTTTATCAGGAGACGATTCTGTCTTTCAGAGCCAAGTCTCCTCAGCCACCTGTTGAAGAAGAAGACGAACACTTTGATGACACAGTGGTTTGCCTTGATACTTGTAAGTGAAGCGAACTTTCCCGCTCTTTCTCAAATATTTAAGTGCAGTGCTATTTTGGTTTTAACTGTTAGGAAAAGTGTGTATCTTAAAGTGGAGAAACCCGTTAGAGATTTTTTAAATCAGGAAGATAATAGCTCATGTTCAGGTTACAGTAGTTTTATATTTAGCACCACTTCATTTGTATTGCTGTTTTTTACAAGCTCTACTAATTGATAATTTTATGACACGGAAGTTCCCAGTACTTAGGGATGTAAAACTAATACTGATTTCTGTTCAGCTTTCAGAAACTTGTTTTAAAAAATCTGCCTGTAACTTGTCCTTAGATAGGTAATAATTTTTTTCTGTGGAGCTATATTAAGTGAGCTGTTTGGACTAGTTGAATACTTACTAATGGTTTTCCCATTAGCACACAAGTACATTCCCTATTCTAAGGATTGTAATATTACCTTTTCAATAACTGCTCTTTTGTTCTCAATTCCAGTTCAGTAGCTGCTGCTTTAACATAAGTTGATTTCTTCCAAAGACCTGGGGCAGCAGCAGTGGGCTATCTGAGCCACTAGCTTTCTTCAGCAGCGAATGGTATCATTGGCAGCGCTGTAAATATGCTACTTTACCCAGTTGGGTTGCAATTGAGTATGAGGAAGTATTGCAAACCATGAAATGGGCTTTAGCTGTCAGATTGGTATTTTGATCCTTTCAAGAAGTTTGTTAGTTTAGTATTTGATAAGGATGTATAATGTTTGGTATGAGCAGAACAAAAAATAAGTGCTTGAATAAAGAGTTAAAGGGTTTCACATGGTGGAGGGGGGTAAAAAAAACTTGGGTCCCCGTGTTTGCTTATACAAATTGTTCAGAGTCCTGAGTTAAATGCATAAACCTTGACTGCTTTCTAACTGCATACCTTGTACAGTCAGTTAGGTCTTGAAAGAGAAAGGATAAAACAGCTGACTTGTTAGTTTTTTTTTTTCACTGAAGTATAAAAATATTTGGAAATCACTAGGTGTTTTAGCCATGATTGAAGAGAATGGTTGGTTAACAGTGCTACTTAAGAAAAATAGTTTTAGATCCAATTGGCCAGGATTTTTTTAACACAAATTTTAATTTTGTCAGCAGTCAATAGAGCTTAAATTCCAAACTGCAGATGCATTCAATGAAAACCAACAGTGTTCTAATTTAATATTATTTGCCAAGTGAATTCTGAGAGGCTGCATAATGAGCTCTAGTGACCCAAAGATAGCTAGGTTAAAGACCGTATATTTATAATCCAGACAGTGGTTAATTCCTAGTTGGTGATAACCTTACCAGGGTGGTAAAACAGACCTGAAAGGCTGCACATTAACACTTGAGACTGTCAGGCTTGTGGGTTGAGCTGGCTTACAAGTTTTCAGAAGTGTGTTGAGGTTCTGGAACCCTGGTGTTAGTTTACTAAGTACAGGATCGGCAGCTCTCAAAATACTTGGTGGTGACTTTCTTTAGTTGTCACTGGTAAATTCTACCTGGTTCTGGCATGCTTCACTTTGGTTTCCTGCTGTCCTCTACTGCTTGCCTCTAAATCAAGGTAAAGAGCAGAGCAGGTATGTATTTACTGCATTGTCTTAATCATTTTACATACCTAAATATAACCTGAGACGTTCCCATTCATTGATTAAGACTACCTTGGTGGGAGTGGGGGCTCAATGAGAGTTAAGTAGGAACAAGCGCATGATACAAAGATAATTCTCAGCAGTAATTAATACAATAAAAACATCTAAATTATCTCTACATGGCTGTAATACGTTGGATGTCAAGAATAATTTGGCATTTGATATAATTTCAGATAACTGTGATCTGCATTTTAAAATATCAAGAGACCGCCTCAGTGCTTCTTCCCTTACTATGGAGAGTTTTGCTTTTCTTTGGGCTGGAGGAAGAGCATCTTACGGTGTGTCAAAAGGCAAAGTCTGTTTTGAGATGAAGGTAAATGGAATTTTGTGGCTTCTTGTGAACTTTATTGATTGGTACTGGTCACAGGAACCTGCTAAGTTTTCTATGAAGAAGGCCTTAGGAGACTTTGTTTATCATTAGAATTTTTTGATACCAGAATATAAGAGAGCTAGCTCAGTTATAATAGAGTATTTCTTTAAATCTATTCTGACCTTTGTTGGTGCTGTGCATCAACTTGTTAGTTGGGGGTTGGGGATACGTGATTGACTAAGCATTGAATGTTTTTCTCTATATTCGTATCAGGGAAGAAATTGAACCCATAGCTCAAACAAAATAAGTTAGGGTTTAAGGGATTGTTTTGTTTTTCATAGCTTAAATGTAATTTTGATTTTTAGGTAACAGAGAAGATCCCAGTAAGGCATTTGTACACAAAAGATATTGATATACATGAAGTTCGGATTGGCTGGTCACTAACTACAAGTGGAATGTTGCTTGGTAAAGTTTACATTTGAGTAATGTGGAAGCATAAATGTTTAGGGTCTGACTTCAGTAGAATTAGAATAGATTTTTATCCATTTAGTGTTACTTTTTTAGAATGTATAGACAAGTTGTAAAGATGGTTGAAATAGACTACTTTTAACATGTAAACTGTTAATTTAATGTGTGTATCCTACCAGACTGTAAGTCACTTAAGCATTTGGGATAGAGGCAGATCTGTCAGATTGTTGCTCACTGACTTGTTAAAACTTTTTATTCATTTTACATGCCAACCACAGTTATCCATGTCTTTGTGGTCATGTGTCCTGTCCCCCATTCCCGATTCCATTCCTCAGAGGGTGATTCCTCCCTTGGAGTCAACTAAACTAAGCCTGGCATATCAGAGTTGATGCAAGATCGAGTCCCTTCCCAGGGATTTTTTAATCATGTTTTTAAATGCTTTAGTGGGTCTTTGAACTGCTTAAGCCCTAATAATTTTTTCCCCTTTAGGTGAAGAAGAATTTTCTTACGGGTATTCTCTGAAAGGAATAAAAACATGCAACTGCGAGACAGAAGATTATGGAGAGAAGTTTGATGAAAATGATGTGATTACATGTTTTGCTGTAAGTTAAACTTACTGTAAATGTCAGCATAAAGAAATTTTACCGGTATGATTAAATTTATGTACTAGTTCTGGGTTAAAGATAGGAGGGACTTGGGGAAGGAGGCTCAGTGGGTAAGTTCTGCTGGGTAAGTTTGGATACCTTGCACCCATGTAAAATCAGACAGGAGCAGACTTGAGTTTGGGTGGGAGTGGAAAAGAAACAGCCAGTATAGCTGAAGCCTCCGGCTCTAGTTTTAGTGACAGGAATATACCCTACATGGAACCCTGGCCACACAAACAAAAGCAGTTGAAATGGGGGGAAAGACACATTTCAAGGATCATTTAAATATTTTGACAGAAACAAAATAATGGCCTGGGAAACATCCTTTAAGTCATGAATCGTGTTTTGTTAATAGCCATTACTTGTTAGCATTTAGCTTAAACGCATTAACTATATGGTGAGTGTACTCCTGTTTCTTGTCAAGTTTAGAAAGCTCTAGTTTCAAGCTGATTTTAAAAACTTCTGTTAACAGAATTTTGAAACTGATGAAGTTGAACTCTCCTATGCGAAGAATGGACAAGATCTTGGTGTTGCCTTCAAGATCAGTAAGGAAGTTCTTGCTGACCGGCCACTGTTCCCGCACGTTCTCTGCCATAACTGTGCAGTTGAATTTAATTTTGGTCAAAAGGAAAAGCCATACTTTCCAATACCTGAAGACTATACTTTTATCCAAAATGTCCCCTTAGAGGACCGAGTTAGAGGACCAAAGGGACCTGAAGAAAAGAAGGATTGTGAAGTGAGTTGTTTTAGTGTGGTCTTCGTAGATTGTTTATAACAGACTTTGAGCAAGGCTAAATTATGGATAGATTATTGTTAATAGCTGGATGAATAATAAGTCCATCTCCCATCCCCCACTGTAGGTAGTAATGATGATTGGCTTGCCAGGAGCTGGAAAAACTACCTGGGTTACTAAGCATGCAGCTGAAAACCCTGGGAAATATAACATTCTTGGAACAAACACCATTATGGACAAAATGATGGTAAGTAAAATTGAAATTAAAGTGTCTAGAATAGTGGGAGATATCTCTGAGGAAGGGCATTTACTTGCCTAGTACACACTATATGTACCCTGGCATTAATCTTAACATTATAGAAAATGGGGTCAGAAGTTATCATACCTAGGCTTGTGTTTCTTTTAATATCTTAGAGAAAAGAAAACTTGGCTAAAACAAAATGGGGTATCTATCTATCTGTAATAAACTAATGGTTGCTTCCCTATAAATTAACCTTCAACAGCAATTTAGAAAGCAAGGTCATAAAAGCTACTCTTTTTGTAGTAGTGAAATGAAAGGATTCAATTGAATTTGTAAAAATTGAACCTGGTGTCTTATGTGCAGTTCAAAGCTTTTAAAATATACAAAGTAAAAGAAACAATTTTGATAGGTGGCAGGTTTTAAGAAGCAAATGGCAGATACTGGAAAACTGAACACGCTGTTGCAGAGAGCTCCACAGTGTCTTGGAAAGTTCATTGAGATTGCTGCCCGCAAGAAGCGGAATTTTATTCTAGATCAGGTAGGCAATATCTTTGAAGTTTTAAAAAAAAGTTACTCGATGGGGCGTAATATTAATGTCTGTAACTCTTCACTTTTTTTCCCTTTAAGACAAATGTGTCTGCTGCTGCCCAGAGGAGAAAAATGTGCCTGTTTGCAGGCTTCCAGCGAAAAGCTGTTGTAGTTTGCCCAAAAGATGAAGACTATAAGCAGAGGACACAGAAGAAAGCAGAAGTAGAGGGGAAAGACCTACCAGAACATGCTGTCCTTAAAATGAAAGGCATGGAATTTACATACTATTATTGTCTTAAGTCTGTTTCTGTGGTTTATCTCTCAAAGTGTATTCTTAAAACCACCAGCACTAGTGGATCAGTGTCTATCCCTGGAATACAAACAGTCATCGTGTGCCCATAGCACAAAGAGGGATGCTCTCTCAGCCTGGGCTCTTAGGGGAGTGCCTGGACCCTACCCAGAGTGAAATGACAGACTCTAGATATCCCCTATGTGGAAGGAATTGGCAATAGGGTGGGAGGCTGGGGGGGGAGGGGAGGGGGAGGGAACTGGGATTGACATGTAAAACAAGCTAATTAAAATTAAAATAAAAATGATATAATAAAAAAACCACCAGCACTGTTAGGGATTATATTAATTTGGCAAATAGAAATGTGTTTATAAATGCAGATACTCTAATAGGTTGAAAGAATTAAAAATAACTCAAAGATAGTTAAAAGTTACAGAATTTATATGGCTTTATTTATAAGTTTACTCTGACTTTATATTTCTTAATAGGAAACTTCACCCTGCCAGAGGTGGCTGAATGCTTTGATGAAATAACCTATGTTGAACTTCAGAAGGAAGAAGCCCAAAAGCTTTTGGAGCAATACAAGGAAGAAAGCAAAAAGGCACTCCCACCAGAAAAGAAGCAAAACACTGGCTCAAAGAAGAGCAATAAAAATAAGAGTGGCAAGAACCAGTTCAACAGAGGTGGTGGCCATAGAGGACGTGGAGGATTCAATATGCGAGGTGGCAATTTCAGAGGCGGAGGCAAGTGAATTTTTAACACTTTTCACTTTTCGAGGCAGGGTTTCTCTGTGGCTTTGGAGGCTGTCCTGAACTAGCTCTGGTAGACCAGGCTGGTCTCAAACTCACAGAGATCCGCCTAACCCTGCCTCTGCCTCCCAAGTGCTGGGGTTAAAGGCGTGCGCTAGCACTGCCTAGCTGGCAAGTGAACTTTAATATTCTACGTAATTGAAGTTTAAAAATGAGCTGAGGATCTTTCAGTTTCAGGTATCAAGTAACTAAAGAGGTTAATTTCTTAGCTGTTTCGATGCTGCCATGTCTAATTAGTATATAATTTACAATTCATGCTAGGTATATAGTAGTAGTTAAACCGTATGTAGCATTACTTGTTTTTCACTAATGTAACTGGAGTGAATGAACTCTTTGTGTATGGTAAGACTAAATAAACTTTTCTTGTGTTTAGCTCCTGGTAATCGTGGTGGATATAATAGGAGAGGCAATATGCCACAGAGAGGTGGCGGTGGTGGAAGTGGTGGAATTGGCTATCCATACCCCCGTGGCCCTGTTTTTCCTGGCCGAGGTGGTTACTCAAACAGAGGAAATTACAACAGAGGTGGAATGCCCAACAGAGGGAACTATAACCAGGTAATGGCTCCAAGGGGTGCTAACATCTATAATTTGACCTAGAAAGTTGTAGGTGGCATTGACATAGATAGTTGTGAAATAATTTAGTTTATTGATCTTTGCTTTTCAGATAAACTAACAGTAACAACAACAATGACCAGGGATATAGAGGGTTTCGGCATGCCCCTTAAAAATGTCCAACCTTTGCTTGAGAACTCTATTTACAGGTTTTCTTTTTCCTTTCATAGAACTTCAGAGGACGAGGAAACAATCGTGGCTACAAAAATCAATCTCAGGGCTACAACCAGTGGCAGCAGGGTGTAAGTAGTTTTCTTAAGTGATTACATAAATGGTAGTTTTTATGTTTACAAAAATCAGATGGAAGCTATTATCTAGGGATTGAGGTGCTTAATGTATATTATAGTCTAATACTGTGTTATAAATTATAACCATGGATAGGCTGGAGTTTTAACAGATTTTTAGATGAAGTAATATTTACTACATATGGTGTTTTTATTATGGTTCCTTTTAATAGTTTTAATTACATAAACTAACCCAAGTCTTGTGTTTCTTTTTGTAATGTGTATTGGTAAATAATATGGGTAATTGATAAATTAAAACTAAGTCTCTGGTCTGATGTAGAAATTTTGACAAGTATAAATTTGTTTCCAGCATTTACTCTGAATTAGATCATTGTCATTTCCTAAAAACAATTTGAGTGGCTTATTGATGTTTTTTTTTCTTTAAAAACAAAATTTTCTCTTACAGCAATTCTGGGGTCAGAAGCCATGGAGTCAGCATTATCACCAAGGATATTATTGAATACCCAAATAAAACGAACTGATACATATTTCTCCAAAACCTTCACAAGAAGTCGACTGTTTTCTTTAGTAGGCTAACTTTTTAAACATTCCACAAGAGGAAGTGCCTGCGGGTTCCTTTTTTAGAAGCTTTGTGGGTTGATTTTTTTTCTTTTCTTTTTTGTACATTTTTAATTGCAGTTTTAAAGTGAATCGTAAGAGAACCTCAGCATTGTGCACGATAAGAGAATGTGTCAGTATTTCAGGGTTCTACATTTTATCTGTAAAATGTGACTTTTTTTTTATCACAACAAAAAGTAAAATGTTGCTTTGTACCTGGTGTCTTTTATTAAGCATTTACTCCCCCGTTTCTCACAGAGAATAACAGTCGGGAGTCATTGTCACAATAAAATAGCAATGTTAGCAACCAGATTCATGGAAGGACTAAGTGGTCCTCATGAATTGCCTAAGATTCTGTATTGCTCATAATACACTCCATCCTCTCTGTAAACTGGTGGGTAATAGTGGAAGGGAAATTTCTGATAAACCGGGAAGGCTATTTTTTTTCTGTTTTAACAATGGAATTGGAACAATTGGGAATGAAGATAAAATTTAGAACCAAGATTGAGAAGATGGAGTGTATGTAGAAGGGCTGTTAAAAATGTAAACGTGGTTGCATTATATGTGGAGGCTCAAACTTGTGAAGGTTAAATACCATACATTTTTCCATTTGTTCTGCATTTTGATTCTGAAAAGAAAGCTGGCTTTGCCCATTTCTTATTAAAAAAAACTTGTTGTAAATCCAGTTGTCTAATGGGATCTATATGAAGTTAGCTATGTCTGTATGCCCTTCTCCCACAAAATACTGTATAACTAGTGTGCTTGTAGTAGTTAACTCCACCATCTTTGTAAGCTAATGAAATTGTGAGTCACCCATTTATATCTTTTAATCATGTCAGTTCTTGAATGGGTATCTCCTTAGCCTGCTGATTTCTTTTTCTTTCTAAAAAAAAGTGGGTGGAGAAATTAATTTAGACGTTTGTTTGCAATAAAAAGAATTCATTTTACTCTCGTTTTGGGATTCTCGCCATCAAGGTTCAAATCCCTTTATACTACATCTCCCAAGAGGAGAAATTTTAAGTGTGTGCTTTCTGGACAGCTTATTTTACTCTGTACTTAGAACATTTAGGTTTTAAAAACTTAAATGTATATTCACAATTGATTTATATAGATTTATAATATAAAGCTGAATTCTTCCCTTCCCCTCCCCCCCAGACGGCTTTTAACATGAGGGGCAAAGGTACTGGCTGGGAGAAGTTAATGCTCAGTTGATCATGCTTACAAAATGTGAATGGCTGTCCTCACCTGATTATATACATATATATTACATGAAACTTTGGGAATAGATGCTTTTAGAAGCCATCATGCAAGCCAGTCGTTGATTTCACTACTACACAATGCTGCTAACTTAACTAGCTATGTGATAACATTGGATCCCCTAATTGTAATTTTATTGGGTTTGCACAGAACACTTAAATCTAAAGGAGCCTCACTGTGAAGTGAGGAATCAGGAGTCAAAGTGTAGAACTAAAATTAGCATTTAGTCTAGTGTGCCAATGTTTTTAGCCTGCTTCTGGTAAGTTCAGGTTTCCTATATTGATTGCTGTAGGATTTTGTTGAGAAATTTTAGATCAAATTTTTTTTAATGTGAGTTTATTATAGTATACTCCTGGAAATTGTTACAAGCTAGTTTTAGATAAAACAGGTTGACATAGAAATAACACTAAAAGGTAGTGTCTTGGCATTTGGCTTAAAAGTAAGCTTACTATTAGCAATCACTGGTATGAGTGACTGCTGCATATACATTAAGACTATATTCCTAGCCTGGGGGACGGGTCAAACTTAATTTTGATTAATCAGTGTTGTTTGTGATATTTTAGTTTGTGCCTTTCAAAAATCTTGTATAGACCTAGCACTAGAGACTTAAAAACAGGAGAAAAGGGATCAGCTAAAAGCAGGACTTGATAAAAGTAAAATGCTTTTATGGTGGAAAACACTACACTAATAGTTACGTCTATGTTTGCACATTCTCTTTAGTAATTTACAGTGAATGCATACAAAGGGGAGAGAAATGACTTGTTATTTTTTAAAATACTGATGAAGTCAGACCCGAAGGAAAGAATTGACTTAAAACATGCCCAGTGATAAGCAAAATTGAAACATTGGTCTGAAATAACATGTTGACCAGAAGAAGAAAAAAGACAGGATGCTTTTGGTTCATGAATGCTTTTAGTCAGGTTGTGCAAAAGACCTGTAGTCTACACAGAGGCAGAGAAATCACCACAGACCTGGGCTGCATGTGTTTCATAGTGGGGCCCTTTAAAGGTCCTCCCGATGCCTGCTGAGGAACAGGGCCACAGTTTTAGATCACTGATAGAGTACTTGCTTAACAATGCTTAAGGGCAACATCTTTTGGTCAGCACTGGTACTTAGGAAAATATTGTAGGTTAATAACAAAGAATAGAAGTATATAGGCCAAATGGTAGTCTCTCAAGTTTCTGATAGGACCCAACAAAGTAGATACTGAAGATCTTGGTTGTGACTAAGAAGATAAATCAATTTCTGGATTTATTCTAGAAAACCCAGTATTTTTGCCTTTGTGGTTAGATTTTAGTTTGACTTTAAGATTCCCTGTTAATGAGAATCAATGGCTTTTCTATAAGCTTGTTGATTAAATCAAGTCTAGATGGACTGACTATACTGCACAAAAAAGACTTTGATATAGGTAGTATGCAGTTGTATGTACATCAGTATGAATGAATATATTTGATTTTTTTCTTAAAGTTTAAAGCTCGTAAATTCTTTTTTACAAAAATGTAATATATTTTTATTAAAGTGAACAATTTGTAGCAGATTATACTCAAGTATTCATTCAGTTGTTTTCCCAAGAAAGGTGACCAAAAAAAGCAATTTACCTAAAAACTGTTTGGGAGCAAAATTAGTAAGATGATTTGAGTATAATTTTTTTTCTATACTAAACATTGTGGTGCCTGTGTATTGGAAGTAATGTTTGGAAACTACTAAATTGTAAGTTTAATAGTAATTAAGCCAAAACCTTAACCTTATGTGTTTAGTGACACCTACCCATTGAGGGTGGGTATAGTTAGACCATGGCCACTTGAAAGGGCTTAGTATAAGTCACAAATCTTGGAATATCTAGCTTTGTGGCTTGTCTACAACTCAATTGCTTTCCCTGGGGAACCTTTTCCATATATGATTTGAGCAGAGACGTAGGTGCAACTTTTGCTTCAACTAGTAAATATAAAGCCTAGCCAGTTTTTTTGAGTTTTTAGTCTGGTATTATTTTTTCTTGTTGTGGGTGTACATACTTGTTAGAGACAGGTATTCAAGGAACTTAGTACCAGGGATCTTCAAGTGTCTCACTAAGTATATGCTAGTTTATTTGTAGACACACGGATCAGACTCATAACAAACATCAGATTGGAATCTAGAACTTGGGTGGGAATGAGTTTTCATCTTTACCTGTTGAGTTAAAAGGACATGTGGTTGAATATTAAGATGCCATAGAATCTTACATACTTTGTAAGGTGGGATTCAGAAGGTTAAGATTAACATCTTAATTGCAAGCTCAATGCCAGTAGGCTAACAGGTGTAGAAGGATAAGTGATAAGCCAATGTTCTGTTACCAGGAAATTAGTTTAGTCACCTATCTACCTAAGTACAGTTTTATATGCCAAAATTATATACTTGTAGCAAAACCGGGACAAAGCTGAACCAGCATATGGGGGAGCTTGCTATACTCAGCATCATTAATGGCAGTTTAGAGTACTTTGTATTCTGGAAAACTAGAAAGGCTCCAGGCATTTCTTGAACAACTGGATACCTTGTATAGTAGCGAAATGATGCCATGTTCAAATTCCATGGGATTTACTTGGGCTTGAGTAAGCTAGCAGCTGAATACTGAATTCTTGTTCTGAACACTTTCCTATAATCATCCCCTTGGGTGAGACAGAAAATGGTTCACCCACTAAAAAGATCCTACACTTAGACAACTAAAAGTTTGATAGTGACCAAAAATTGAAGTCATAGACCAAAACGTGTGAAATCAAGTATTAAAAGCATACTTACCTAGATAAAAATAGTTTAAGTACCTAAGCTAGATGGGGTGGGAGAATCATGGACAAATAAAAGAATCAAGGGTTCCAGCATTTTCTTGAAGCTTAGTAATAAAAGCAATGTGTTGATTTAAATTTCATTTCCTTTTTCTTAGTCTGTCCATGTGACTGTGCTGTGTGAAGAGTAAAAGGGGCCCAACTAAATGTGTTCCAGTGATTCTAATAGGTATTCAAATTAATTGCTGCTTGTATGTTTATCAGTTATGCTAGGTTTCCAGGATCACCTTACACAAAGTTATTGGCAATCAAGTGGACAGGCCACATCTCTTAAGCTTTTCCTAATTTTGCCTTTTATATCGGAAGTGAATGTCAGACAATGATAATTTTTGTGTAGGTTTACAGGAATACATTTAAAAGACTTGAACCAAGTCCTAACACATTACCTTCAGGGGCCTATTTGTTGCAAAACAATGACCTTTAGGGTACTTTCTGCCCTTGTTTACCATATTCTATGTTGGCACTAATGCCAGCTTCAGACATTTTGGGGAAATAGACTGGTCTTTTTGGAGTAATGAAGTGATGATGATACATTACAAGACGCTAAAGTTAGTGGGAAACTCGGTATAAACTTTGGTTGTGTCTCCCCTGGGGCATTTACTACAGTAATGTCTGGGTGAAATCAATGAGGGGATTTGGTTTCAGTTTTGATAGGGGTTTTATGCAGTAAAAATAGCCATACCCTCAAGGCAACTTCGTGACTTTGAATGAGTAGGCTACTACCATTGCTCATCTGAGGGGAAAGGCGCAGAAAAGCAAATAGGCTTTGATTTTATTGGCAGTGCATGTTTCCACATGGTGTAGAAGCCTTCGCTAGGGACACTGGTAGTGCACGCAGACTAGTTTTCCAGTGCTGCATCCCAAGCAAGTGTTACCTAGTAACATTGTTCACTTAAGTGAACAGTAGAAACACCTAACCAGATACTAGCCTTAAGGTCTGCCAATATCTTCCTCATTAGCAACTGGAAGACTATGATGAAACAGTTGAAACACACACTTGAAGCCACATGTGCTTAGCCAGTAGTTGGGGAGACTGAGACAGAATTATCTGTTTAGTGGTGCTTTTAACTGTATCACACTTGAATTTCCTAATTTTTTCTTGTTGCAACAGCTTCATTTTCTCAAAGTCGAAAATATCTAAAAATTAAGATGTATAAAAGTACCAGTATTCGGGTGGTAGTAGATACTGGCTATTTTATTGATCTGATACAATTACTAGACCATTAAGGTGCTTCAAAATTCTAGAGGACCGTCAGAATTAATAGAAACTGTTTAATTTCCTATTTACTAAGGTCTGCGTACCCAAAGAATAGTGCATATTTAACATGACTTTTAAAGGGGTGCTTTGACACCTGTCACAGATTTTTATCTAGGAATAGAAGGATTCAAACCCTATTTGATCCTTAGCTCTTTGCTGAAAAGTGCATAAACAGGAATCCTGAATTTATTATATAGACCTCCGCATTATATAATCGAAGCAAAGGGAAACCACCGATGGAGTTAGAGGTACGTAGACTCAAAAGATGCTTGCAAATCAAATACTGGTTTTAGCATAGTTGAGAGTTATTGTTTCCAAATTCAGTCAATAAGTCACAAGTCCAGAAAAAAGCTGCTAAATCTCCTGAGGTCCTTTTACTAAGATGGAAAAGCAAGGAATCAGAGGTTGGGGTTGAGGGAGGGGGCAAAGGGACACAGCCTAGGATTGGTAGATAAACTACCAAAAGACTTCAAAACTACTAACACTACATTCTATTTTAATCAGCTATTTAGCTGGTACCTACTGCTATATCACCTAGCATGAAATTCCGGGATTGTCGGAACAATGAAGGAAGCTGTGCACAGAGGGCATTGAAGGTAGGTTGACTTTAAAATTGGCAATGTAAAAGTTTCGGGTGGGATGTACACATGGACCTTACTTACCTAGTGAATAAATAGCAATGAGGCTCAATTGTGCCTGACCTTTTGGGAAACCTAAGTGTGGTGTTTTAAAATCCCCTACAGCAGATGCACACCCAGCTTCTAAGGAAAATAAAGTCTGCAAAGGTTTCTGGCAAGCATGGAGATTCTGGTTTGCAAGAGGCTCATCTGTCATTGTTTGGATGGGTGACAGGTTGAATTAAGCTGCAATAGTAACTCATACCTGTAATACCAATACTTGCAGTGAGATTGTAAAAGTACAAGGTTGAAAACAGTGCTCATGGAAGTATGTATAATTCATGTTCAGGCAAGTCAAGGAAACTAAATACTTTGTGGCTCTTTTTATCCAGTTGTGCTCCTGTGAAACTGAACTTTGTAAGTAGCAGAAGACACTGAAAATGTTACCAGCCAAGAGAGGTTTCTCTTCACGGTAAGATATAATTGCGGTATGATAAAGATGGAGCTCTTAGTAAATTAAATCTGAGCGCATAAAAGAACACTGTCCATAATCTTGTTAGAGTACTAGATTGACCACTTAACCATTAACATATTGCAAACTTATCAATGGCTAAGTAAGTTCTGAGGTGGCTACCAGCTGAAAACTTAGTACATGTGTATAAGCCATCATTGGCTGGTAGCTACCCAAGTATGCACCCTGGCCTTCATGGTGATACAAAGAAAAACAATCTTCATGTTGAAGGATTGATGTTCAGGTGCATTCAACAGCTAAGGCATACTGTGCTGGCTTCCCAGACCAGAAAAGATGTTCATGCAAGTGACAATACAACTCACTTCAGAGCCTTTTTATTGTACACAGTATACATTTGAAGTTGATCCGAAGGAGTAGTTCTCTCTGGGTTTTCTATGTTCAAGGTTGCTCAGTTGCTGTTACTGCTCTCAATTTTTCTCTCAGGATCAAGGTGGGTGCTTTCATATAAAATCTTATTTTTAATTCCTTCTCTGGCAATTCTTTCCTGGATTCTTTGCTTAGCAAAATTATACCTACAGTGGAACCTTGTAAGAAAGAAGATGAGTTAATTTCTAGTTTCTACATGACTACCCTAAGGGATTTTTAATTAATCCCATACAAATTTCCAAAATGGCTACCTGTCAGACTATAAATGCTTTAAGTTTTTTGTCACCTTAGATTAATTATCTGTTGGGACATGAATATCTCTGGGTTGGGCTCCATGAAGATAGTGGGTGTTTGTGAATTGCCATAGCATAGGGTATATTTTGATCTTAAATTTTTTCTTAGCTGAACCTTAATGGCTCACACCTTTAATCCCAGCAACACTAAGTGGGGGAGGAGCCTGGTCTACATAATGATGGTCAGCCAGGACCACAGAGGAAATTACCCCATCCCAAAGTGTCGGTGATGCTGCACACCTTTAATCCTAGCATTTGGGGTGGGGAGCAGATCTGAGTTTAAGACTAACCTAGTTCTAGGAGAGCATGGATACAGTAAACCTTGGAACAAACAGCAAACGTACCAGCATCCTAAAGTCACCAGGATAAATCCTCCTACTCCAACATCACATGATCTTCTAATTCTACCTGTCAAGAACAAGCGTGGTCAGTGATCATGCTCTATGTAGACAATGTTTCATCACAAATAATATTCAGGAGAAGTACTCACTGGTCACCAAGAAATGTCCAAGTCCAGCCACAACAGATCCTAATGAGCCATATAGTATAGATTCTCGAGCACAGGGAGTGTTCTCAACATCTAAAATTCCTAGGAGCTTAAAGGGCTAGGAAGAAAATGAAAAAGAGTTGATATGTTTGAACATAGTGCTACTTTGGAAGAAGAAATTATTTCTGAGGTTGCACTTTTGTATTTGACCTCTAGTCAAATAAAACTAGTTTTATATTCTATATTTTCCAAGGAACTATCTGTTCACACTGGCTATGGGATTGGGATCAGACTTAGCCAGGCAGCTTGCAGTAAAAAGGCTGGTGTGAATTGAAAATTGGTCTGAGCTCCAAGATTAAAACACTCAAGCAAATTGCAGCCTGTGTGAAAATTATAGCATGTGTGAAAAGAAGCTACCCTGTATTGGATCCCAAAAGCATGTCTGGATAAAATGAAGGTCGTCTTCAGTGCCATTCAATGCAGCTAGAACATTGCATAAGAAGTGGCACCTAGATGGAAGTGATGAGGGTGGGGAAAAGAACAAAGTAAAGGCGATTCAGACCCTTTAAAGATGGGGGAGAGCTGAACGTACATCACCGTGTCTTATTACTCCTTTGGCTCAAGGATCTGCTTGAAGATAAAATGTGACTTGATTCTCATTAAAAGTAAAGTTTTGCTTTCTCATTTGGCTTTCTATAGTTTTTTGCTTGTATCATGCCGAACTTTTGGGCTGCTTCATGAACACAGGCTGCAGGCTTCTTGGGAATTGCAATCACCATCAGCTCACATCAAAAAGAGCTATGGTCTAGTGGGGGAATACTGCACACTGCCACCCTGGAAATGGCTTGCTGTAGCAGAAAAATGATCGGATAGTGGGACAGTTACAGCACTCATTTGCATCCAGATAGAATGGACTACAAGGCTATATAAGTGGGATCTCTAAGTTGGCCACAAATGTACCACCTATCCTTAACAAATCCAGACCACCTCAATTGGATTCCTTCCTATAGTTATAAAACACTAATTTACAGGTCAGTGTTCTTAGCTTGGACAGCTGAGACAAAATAAACCATCAAAGTTCTCAGTGCAAAGAACACTGACTGTTTTAGCTACAGGTCACCCCTAGCACCTGCATGGTGGCCTTATCACTGTTGGGTATGTGCAGCATACACGCAAAAACACAGATGAAACCTTTTTAGAGGTTTGCCCTTTAATGTAGAACACGTGGTGTCACCAACAAAGGGTCACATGTGGCTGCTAGGCAAGTTCCCCACCTGTATTCTAAGCCCCCTTTTCCATTTATCAGTCCTGCCCCCCTGAAGGGGTGTCAGATGGCAAGACTCCTAGGTAACCCTCCACCTGATTTTCCTTTTATTGAATCCCTGCTTGGCAGGGTAGTTACACTGTCAGGCCAAAGATACAGTTAGAATTCATCTCAACGCCGGGCGTTGGTGGCGCACGCCTTTAATCCCAGCACTCGGGAGGCAGAGGCAGGTGGATCTCTGTGAGTTCGAGACCAGCCTGGACTACCAAGAGAAACCCTGTCTCGAAAAACCAAAAAAAAAATCTCAGCAATGAGTCGCAGATCTGTCTGCCCTTTCATATGGACTTATCTTCCTTGTGCTCCTTGTGGCTCAAGACTTACTGTTGAATGCATCCCACTTTCCACTTGCACACCTACCTACCCGTAGCCATTCTATGAAGTCTGTCTGTTCACTGCCTAACATGGCAGTTTCCTCGGGTCTGGCTTAGTAAACGAACTTCCACATTCTAATTGCCAAAGTAGGATGTAGGCCTCATAAAGTGCAAAGGATGTCCGTTTGTAATAGAGCCCAGTACATGCAACACTCAGAATTAGCAAATTACATTACCTGTGTGCTCGTGTGTTACGCAAGCAGAAACTGACACATAGCTAGCCCAGGCTGGCCTAGATCTCAAGCTGCCCCTGCCGCAGCCTAAATGCTGAGATTACTGGCACGTGTCACCTCGCCCAGCTCTCGGGATAAAAGTCACGACCCCTCTACTAAGTACGGTGCAGTGCTAGGTCAGCCGCCGTTTTTATTCCGATCCTGCGGGTCTGCTCTTGCCAGTTTGAATCAACTGCGAGTAGACCGCTAGAATGGCTCGTGGTCTGGGGGACAGGACCAGAAAGCCGATCGCCCTGCGCGCCCTCCCCCGCGTGCTTTACCTTCTTCTCCGGCTCGTGGGGCTCCCGCGCCGCCGCCATGGGTGCCACTCATCGCCCCGCCCAGGCCCGCGACGGAAGCAGCAGGGCTCCGCCCACCCTTCCGTGCGGCGGCCATCTTAGGGAGCGTTCCTGTGGCTGGCCCGAGCCCGCCGTGCCCCTCCTTTGTTTCGTGGGACCGGCCACAGTCTTTTTTCGACCCCGTAACTGGCCGTCAGGGATGGAACGAGACAAAGGAGACGACCTAGAGAAGCGCCATCGGCTCCGGTTTCGCAAGCCGGGTGTCTCGAGACAGAGCAACGAGAAAGTTCGCTTCCCCCCGGCCCCTCCTCCGCCTTAACCGCCATTTCCAACCGTTGTGCGCGTGTCCGTGTGGGGCGCCGGGCGCGCGCCAAGGGCGGGGCCGGGGCCGCGCGTCCGTCCGGCGCCGCTTTGTCCTCCGAGAGGGCGGGAGTCCGGGCCGTGAGGCCCGCGCACTGCCGGAAGTCGCCTAGCCCTGTTTCCGTAGGCCTCGTCCCCTACGTGTCCTTTGTCCCGGCTTTGGTGACCTTGGCAGCCGCCCGCGTCCCCGGCCTCAGCCCCTCGCGCGGCCTCCGTGAGCCTTCACGCCCCTCCCCTCCCGCCTTCAGCTGAGGACGGTTAAAAATAGCGGCGCCGCGCGCCTGGAGGAGACCCAGGACAAAATGGAGGCGGCCGCCAGCTCGGGCGCGCGTCTCCCGCCGGCGAGGAGAGGACGGGGGGGGGGGGGCGGCGGCGACTCGTTTTGGGGTTCTGTCTTGGCCCCAGCCTAAGCCTTTCTTTGTTTACCTCTAGTTCCCGAATGGCCCCTTCCGTCCCAAACGGCCCTCCCCGGACGATGTCCAGCCCGTCCCGGTGCAGTCGCCCTCCCTGAACGCGGCGTGAGCCCGGACGGTGCCGCTGGGCTCCCTGCCGTCGTCACTGCCCGGCGGGCTGCACTGACTGCCTTTCCCGTGTTGGTTAGCCGCCTTCCCACAGCCCCGGGATGCAAACGTGGTTTACAGCTCTGTGTTAGTGCGTGGTAGACGTTGTGTTTTGTTTTTCTCAAAGAAACGGAACAGCTATAAAGTGTAAAAGGCTCTATTATTACTACGGAATAGAAAAGGAACTGCTATATTGACAGTTTGGGATGCTCTACTGAAATTCTTGGCTAGCCAGGCTTTGAATTCTTGTCTGGAAGGAAATATTTAAGGTAGTAATATTCCATAAAGGAGAGAGGAATTCTTTTGAATTCCTAATTGCGGTATAAAGGACGTAACTGGAAAAGTACCGAGGAACACTGCCATTTATATGTCACTGAGAAGTTGCTAGGGTAATCTTGTGTTTTAAAAATGTTTATGGATTCGCTATATTAAAGGTTCTTAATTTATCAAAATGGCCTAAGTTCCAGTTTTCTTTAACAATTGATAGTGAAAAGTAACGTGCTCAGCTGCCAGTAATTCCTCTCCTTCCTAAGATGTGCAAAAAAAAAAAAAAAAAACCCACAAAAACAATTTCACCTCAGAGGGAATAGAACTTTTTTTTTTTTTTTTCGAGACAGGGTTTCTTTGTGGCTTTGGAGGCTGTCCTGGAACTCGCTTGGTAGTCCAGGCTGGTCTCGAACTCACAGAGATCCGCCTGCCTCTGCCTCCCGAGGGAATAGAACTTATTCTGGAGCCAAATATGCGTCTGTGGCCCAAGAACATGGATTCAAACCACAATCAACATTGTAACAGTTTTATGAAGTTTATACGACATTTTTCAAATGCATTGATGGATATCTAGCTATAGGCTTTCGATTGTATATGATGACATTCTTAGTCTTTGGAATTGGTGGAAACTGGTGTTCTGTCTGTACATTCCGAAAGGATAGTCACAAGATAGACGTTAGGCTAAACACAGAAGTGGGGATGAATGGCTATTAGGAGGCTAAGGGTAACCTACGATAATTTGGCTCCAGGCTGCAACACTCCAGTCTATTATCATAGTTGAATCAATCGGCCTTGTAGAATTTTTAACTCGGGAGGTAGGTGAATGTGGGTGTGTAGCTTTTTGTCCCTTGGGAACTACAGGAAAAGAGCAGTTTGTTGTGTTTTTCCAAATTCTTTTCCTTTTTTTTTTTTTGTTTTTGTTTTTGTTTTTCGAGACAGGGTTTCTCTGTGGCTTTGGAGGCTGTCCTGGAACTCACTTGGTAGTCCAGGCTGGTCTCGAACTCACAGAGATCCACCTGCCTCTGCCTCCCGAGTGCTGGGATTAAAGGCATGCGCCACCTACGCCCAGCTAAACTTTTCAGTTCTTTAAAATAACATTGGATGCAGGTATGTTGGCTTTCACCTGTAATCCCATCACTCAGGTTGATAGAATGATTTCTGATTGTGATTTCATTGCCAGCTACAGAGCCAGACTGTCTTCAGAAACAAATTGATAAGTAAGTCACTGGAGGCTTTGAAAGTATAGCTCAGTGGGTGAGTATTTGCTGAGCATACCCAAGGAAGGCCATGTTTTGAGTTTGATGCCTAGGGCTTTTTTTTTTTTTTTCCCAGACAGTTTCTTTCTAACAGCCCTGGCTGTCCTGGAACTAGCTCTGTAGGCCAGGGTGACCTGGAATTCACAGAGATCTGACTACCTCTGCCTCCTAAATGGTGGGATTAAAAATATGCACCTCCACTAGACCTATACCCAGGATTGTTAACACACACATACATTTTATAACCCGCCCTAACCAGCCAGAATATATAGGGTAAAAAGTAAAGCCTCCAGTCTAGTGTATGCATCTTTATGTTCATCTCTGTATGGTCTTTGTGAGTCTGCCCTGTCTACCTTCGGTCATTCTGAAAGTTTTTCATGTAATGAATGCAATTGTGCCGGATGCCGAAAGCAACTGTTTACAGAAGCAGAGAGAGAACAGCTAAATGGTCAGGCAATTAACTTTTAGCTCAGGGTCATTGTTCAGGAATTTGGGGCAGGTCCAGAGACCAGTTTACCCAGTATAGTTTTAGCACTTAAAAGTATTTTTAGGCCGGGCGTTGGTAGCGCACACCTTTAATCCCAGCACTCAGAAGGCAGAGGCAGGTGGATCTCTATTAATTAGAGATCAGCCTGGTCTACAGATCGAGTTCCAGGACAGCCTCCAAAGCTACAAAGAAACTCTGCCTACAAAAAGTATTTTAGGGATTTTCTGATGAGATGGCGTAACTGTAGTTCAGTAGCCTCCTACACTTCTGCCATGTGGGTAGTGGGAATGGAACTCGGGTCTTCAAGCGAGGCAACAAGCTGCCTCACTGTCTTACCAATTCCTACCTACTCCTCTCCCAAGAATCAACTTTTCAAAGCTGTTGTGCACTCACAGAATTGGCTGCAGCTCAGGGTAGAGCGTGTGGCTAACATGAGTGAAGTCTTGGGTTCATCTTCAGTGTCACAAACTCAGTGTCTGGGACTCAGAGACCCTCCTGCCTTCGCCTCACACACGCTGGGGTTGAAAGTGTGCTCCACCACTGCCGGGCTTTTGTTTGTTTTCTTGATCATAGCCCAGACTATTGAATGCAATATTTTATCTGTTGATAAAATGTTTTGTTCTTTTCATATTCTTTCTGCTTTGTTGGGCCTATGGATGATGCTTCCCACTGTGTTTACTGTCTGTTCAGATCAACTGCCTACTTACTGTTTTTTTTGGACACAGTTTTCAGTCTGTAGTTTTGTAGATCAGACTGGCCTTGAGCTAATAGAGACCATGGATTTAAAGGTGTATACCACCACAGAACCATCCTGTGTTCCCAGTACCTTTTGTTGAAGAGGCTGTCTTACCTCCAATGTAAAAATGAGGTCACCGGGGCCGGGGAGATGACTCAGCAGTTAAGAGCTTGTGTTGTTCTCTGACACCCTCTTCTGGTCTCCACTAACTCATAAATAAAAATAAAGGTCAGATGTCTTAAATAAAAGTAACAATCAGAGGACTGTAGCTGTGTGGGTTTATTTCTGGATCCTCTGTTCTGTTCTGTGTATGTCTGTGTTAGCATATGTCTGTGTAGCTTAGGTAATACCAACACTCAGGAGATGGAGGCAGGAGTGTTACTGAGATTGACGCTGGGCTGAGGATGAGGTAGGTGTAGGCCTACCTGGGCTGTACAGGGAGTTTGTCTTCAAAAGAAGAGAAGATGATGGAAATAAAAGGTTTTAATGTAGATTTAAGTGCGGAAGTTTGGAGGGGCATGGTTGTTAGGAAAACGGTAGTTACACACACTCAAATAGGTTTGAGCAGAGACAGTGCTTGGGAACATAATATTTAACAACCTTAACAATAGCTGTATGTGATTCTGGTGACTTTTGAAGTTACATTGTCCATATCACTTAACAGATTGAGCAAAATATTTTAGTACACTTAAATTTATCTCAGAAACTTTTCTTTAGTAAATGAGACCATTAAGTTGTTTATGAAGTGTGCACTGTATAGATTTACAGGTTGGCAAGATCAAACCTTGTCAAAGGGAGTCAAAGGAGTCCTACTGTGTCCAGGGTCACAAGGTTTGTAATCTTGCTTGTGAGATTCTCAGAAAAGCACTCACAGATGGGAGGGACAGATGGCCATACTCTCCACCTTAAGCATCCTTCATTATTCTTATTTGAAATATCTCTCAGAAAGGAATGCTGAGAAAATGTCTATGCAGTCATCTTCATAGCAACGTTTGTTAGCTATATAGAAATTCTTGGCTCTCTGCAGGCACAACTTAAACTAGGTTCTGGGATAAGGGGCTGTTTTCCTTTCCCATACCCCTTAATGCCATGGTGGTCTCATACGTGGTTCCCTGAGATGGCCTGGTGAGCTAGTGTCTGAAAAGACTATAGTTCCTTGGTAGCTGTTCGTAACTGCTGGACCTACAAAGTACTAGCTGTGAGGAGCATTAGCTGTGAGGGACCATGAAAGCAGTGTTACTTTAAGATCTGAACGCAAGCCAGGCATGGAGTTGATGTCTGCAATCCCAGCACTCAGCAGCCTGCAGGAAGGTCACCATGCATTTGAGACCAGCTTGGGCTACATAGTATGATCCTGCCACAAGCAAACAAAAGTCAGGATATTACTAATAGGGATTTTACTTGCAAATCATTTAAAAAATGTCCTAATCCAAGACCTGTGCAAAAGTACAATAATATAGTCTGTTAGAATGAAATAAGATAATTCCAAAATTAGAAACAGGAACTGTGTGTGTGTGTGTGTGTGTGTGTGTGTACAGGGGTATGACTTGGGGGTAGAGTGCAGGATGTAACACAGGTAATGCCCTGGACTGGATTCCAGAACCAAAATAAGCAGATGAATAAAGTAAATAAGCAGTAAATAAGTAAGTAGATCAATTCCAAAAGATAGACTAGCCTCTATTTCCACTAGCTGAAATGAATGACATTTTAATAATAAATAAATAAATAAAATAAGCAGATGAATAAAGTAAATAAGCAGTAAATAAGTAAGTAGATCAATTCCAAAAGATAGACTAGCCTCCATTTCCACTAGCTGAAATGAATGACATTTTAATTCTGAAGTCTTTCAGAAAAGTCATGTAAGCTTCAAGTTGACAGAATAATCTAATGCTGTCCTCCATCTAGCTGCAGCCATCAGCCTTGGGCCTATTTTATTTTGTCCATCAACATCTGTCTTTTTTTCTTTCTCTCATGTATATGTGAAAAAGATGTGTGGGTATAGGGTGTCTGTGACCACCATGGCTAGCAGAGTATGGATCTGAGGGAGTTTGGTTCAACAACACTAAGCAGTCAGTTGTTGGTTCAACCTTGGGGCTGACCCTGAGTATTTTAGGTATATTTAAACAGAACAAAGTTTGGTGAAAAGTCGGCTGTTGATAATTAGCCCAATCCTGTGCTCACAATAAAGCCCAAAGTAAGCCAAGTAAAGATTGGATGTGAGTACATTTGAACTTGTAAAGTACATGTGACACCTTCCATAAAGATGGGTTCCACAGATTGGGAAAAACAAGAGTTTGGAGAAGGCCTTTAATCCCAGCACTCCAGGGGCAGAGAGGTGGGGCCAGCATGGTTCACAGGGCCAGTTCCAGGCCTGCTAGGGCTTTTACACAGAGAAATCCTGTATCAAAAAAAAAACAAAAACAAAAACCAATAAGGGTCTGGGGAAGGAGCCAGTGTGATCTCTGCCACCCAGATAGCACAGAGGTCACCAGGCCATCCAGGCCATTAAAGACACCCACTCCCAGCCTTCTGGGCAGGTAACAGGTTATGCATCCTTCCCTTGAAGGAACAACCCTGAGTGTTTAACATTCCTGATTTCCCTGGTGCTTATCTGTGAGCACGAAGACCTCAGTGTGTCTCACATGTGCACTTATGGAGGCCTAAGGTCTGCATGGGGTCTTCATTGATGGCTCTCCACCTTACTCACTGAGCAGTTGTGGAGCAGTTTTCTCTGGATCAAGACATCCCATTCTGGAACCTGCCTTAAGACTTGGGAAATAACCGACTCACAAGTGTCTGGAAGTCCCCTAAGCTAACCTGATTTGACAAGGCTCCTCCCTTCCTGGGGTTACATAAGCAGTAAGGAGCCCTGAGCAGAGGAAGCCTCTACCTGTCAATCTGCCTGTACAGCATGCAAAACTCCAGGGTTCCATGTCATGAGTTGTCCCCATGTTGGGGTGGGCTTTCAATGATGCGGTCATCCGTGTTCCTGTAATACCTCCAGGAAAGTCATTGGTTCACCAAACTGAACTTGGAGGGGTCATCACTCGTCTGTCTTCAGCTCCCTCTCTGGGGTGACTGGACATTGCTCACATCTCTGGGAATGGTGTCGCACAACACTCACTGAATCTACAGCGTGCTGATAGGGCTGGCTCCTTGTCCAGGCAGCTCGCTCTGCGGATCCCATCTCTACCTTCCGAGTCCTGGAATTACAGGTGGACCAACCACACGTCCACCTGGCATTCGTGTGGGTTATGTGGGTCCTTATGTTGTATAACAAGTCATCGTCCCAGTTCCCCATTTAGTTTTTACTAAAATATTTTTCTTTATTCTTGTTACTGAGACAGGGTCTCACTCGGTAGCTTAGGCTAGCTTGGAGCTCAGTATATAGCCCAGACTGTCCTGAGACTCACAGCTATCCTCCTGCCTCAGCCTTCTAAGTCCTGGGGTTATATGTGTGGGTCACCATGCCCAGCTCTTGTGAGACAGTAGAAGCATTACAAAAGTGGCTTCAACTGATTATTCCAATACTATCAGCCGGACCAGTTTGCATTTGCACTTAATTGACCTCTGAACCAACCATTACTTGCTCTAACCATTTGGTCTCACTCTTTGAGGACATTTTGTCACTCCCCTTGCCATTTGCCACTGACCATTTATTTGAAGAGGGAGGCAAGCAGGTAATTTTCCAGTACCATTTCCTCTCTGTTGGGGCAGGCTGGCTCTAAGTTGCACCCCCACCTCCCTTACTCCTGAGAGGCCACATTGCTGAGGCGTCTCTCGTCTCTCTCGATCAGGTCTAACCGGGTTGGTGGGGCTCCTCCAGAGAGATGTCATGGGCTTCTCTCTCCTCTCCTCTCTCCCCTCTCCTCTCTCCCCTCTCTCCCCCCCTCCTCTCTCTCTTTCTCCTCTCCGCTCTCCCCTCTCCCCTCTCTCCTCTCCTCCCTCTCTCCCCTCTCTCTCCCCTCTCCCCTCTCTCCTCTCCTCCCTCTCTCTCTCTCTCTCTCTCTCTCTTTGGTTCCATCTCCATCTCCTGCCCTAAATCCCAGCACTTGAGAGTGGAGACCAGGGATTCAGAAATCCAAGGTTATCCTCCTCAGCTACATAGTGAGTTCAAAGCCAGAGTGGACTACATGACACTCTTTCTCAAAAAACAAATAACAATCCATTTTATCTTATGCAGAGGATCAAACCCAGGGCTGATCACATGCTATCAGCTACAACCACAGACCCTGAAGCTTAGAGGAGGAAAAGTGACCGGATTTTCGTTCCTTTGCTGTGTTTACATATTGGGTCCCTCTTTCCAGAGAAGAGTTGCCAGTATCTGCACTGACGTTGTAGACTATTATCCAAGGGTCATACATAATTTTGCTCTTTTCTGATTAGCATGAAGGGATCCACAAGTGCTATGAGCACTTACAGTGTAGGCATACACGCACCCCAGTGGCCAATGCTTTTATTACACTGTTAATTGGGAAAAATGCAAAGGCAGTTACAAAAACTCCACTGAGTATTTTGTTACCAAAAGATTTTACAATTAAGTGTTTTTACAGTGTGTGTGTGTGTGAGAGAGAGAGAGGGAGGGAGAGGGAGTGTATGTTCGAGTGCCAGGATGCTAAGCTGAAGGTCAGAAAAAATTTTTAAGGATTTATTTATTATGTATACAATGTTCTGCCTGCATGTATTTCTGTAGGTCAGAAGAGGGCACCGGATCTCATTACAGATGGTTGTGAGCTACTATGTGGTTGCTGGGAATCGAACTCATTACCTCTGGAAGAACAGCGAGTGCTCTTAACCTTTGAGCCATCTCTCCAGCACAATCAGGAAAATTTAAGAGACTTCTCTCCTTCCTCCTCGTGGATCCCAAGGATAGAACTCAGGTTGTCAGGCTTGGCTGCCAGTTTGTTTACCCACTTAAATAGCCCACTGACCCCAGACTTGCAAAAATTTTGTCAAGTATGTTTTTCTTTTGTTTTAAAACACAGGTGCAGATAATTGCACAAAACCAAATATATATATTAATGGATCCTCCTGAAGTAAAAACCCTTAAAATTACCACCTGGGCCAAGAAATGCAATTTGCTAACCTCTAGGAAGACATGTGCCCCATCCAAGCGCGGGTAGGCAGCTATGTCATTAACAGATGTTCTCCAAACCCCTGAACCAATGGACACCATGTACTGTAAGCTCCTTCCAGAGACTCAAGACTAGATGGCTTTGTGACAGTGGGACTCTAGCAAGACTTCTGAACTGCTGTCAGGTACAGGGCCTGGGGATTTGGGTGTGGAAGAGGAGGAGGGTAGTGAGAACATACATCCCTTACAAACTGCTGCCAAAACTCGGCCAACTCCAGAAACACCAAGGAAATGGCTGGGAATGACAGACTTGGTGATCACCCACAGGGTTAAGGTCCATGGAGAGAACTTTTGAGTATTGTGGGGACTTTGGGAAGAGCTGTTCCTTGGGGTATTTCTCCTGCCTGGTCCTCTCCAGGCTTCTGAGAGCCTGGGAGTTTGATGAGTCTCTCTGGCAGACCTTAGACCTCACCCAGATAAGACTGCTTGCCTTGGCTAAGCCTTTCAGGTCTTTCCATGCCCGGAAGGAACTGGCTTGTACACGTGCCAACTCTTCACGGCATTATCTTAGTTTTCCAAGTAGCAGAAGTGTCTAAAGCCTGGGGGAGCTGCAGTTTTCAGATACCTCTGTCAGTAACCCGGCACAGAGTGGCAGTGTCATGCTGCTAACCCTGGATTCGCCTTGAAGGTCGGAGAAGCAGCTGCTTCGGACTGGATGGGCTGAGCCTCACCGGTGGTGCCCCTGGCAGAGCACCTGCACACGACTGCTCCACATGTCTTAAGGACCACCTCCCGGCTGGGTCTCAGTGGCCACTGAAAGCATAGCCAGAATTCAGATGCCTCGGCCTTACCCAGAAGATGCCCCAACTTTGTCCACCTCAACTTAAATGATAAGGTCATGCTAAAGATTCTGAGTGTGTGGTGGTTTGCCCAATGCTGCACCCGCTGCGCAGCCTGTGCGGAGGATGTCGGGGATTGACAACACATAGACCCGAAGGCTCCTCAAGAAGGCTCTCCTTTATTCCTACTCTGGCTGGTTATTATATACCCTGACACCAAAGGTGGGGATGGGTGAGTCTTTGGAAAAGGTCGAGGACAGGGCGGTTCCCGTGGGCACGCCCTTTTCAGGAACTTATTGCCCCGCGCTTTGTATTGGTTTTAGTAAACATTGTCTTACAGCTGCCTACTCCCAGGCTGATGGGGAAGTGGGTCTCTGAACAAGGTCTGGTGTTCCCACAGCCCAAGACACCTATAAGCACTTGGTCCCTGGTCGGTGGCAATGTTTGGGGAGGTGGCACTGTTTTGCTATATCATTTGTGGCAGTTTTTTTTTTTTTTGGTTTTTCCAGACAGGGACATGGTTTCTCTGTGTAGCTTTGTAGACCAGGCTGACCTCGAACTCACAGAGATCCACCTGCCTCTGCTCCCGAGTGCTGGGATTAAAGGCGCGAGCTACCACCCAACCCAATTAAATCAGTTTACAAAGTAGCAGGATTCCATAGGGCTTTCCCTTGGAGTTCATTGTTATGGTCTTGTTTTATTTTTGTTTTGATATGTATGTTTTGTTTTGATATGTGTGATATGTAACCCTGGCTGCCCTCAAACTCCTAGAAATCTGCCTGCCTGCCTCTGCTTCCCAGGTGCACAAGAACTTTTCATTCATCCTTAGATTTTATTTGCTCACTCCATTCCCTCCTCTACTCTTTATATTATTTAACTTTTATTTAAACTTCATTCCTGTTTAAAAAAAAAGACCTGGAAGTCACTTATTACTGGAGGTGCAGCAGTTTTGACTATTTCGCCACCAGGTGTCGCCACAGCACACTTACCCATGCATCTTCCATTGGTGAATTCTGATTTACTAAATGCTACAAATTTAGTTTCTTAAAAGCAAACAAATAAAAAAACTGGTATTTAGTTATACCATGCACCCCAAAATAGCTCAGAGACTCTAATGAAAATTAAAAGGAAGATAAATAAAAACCATTAGCCAGGTGACAAGGGAGACCTAGGTAAACCGATGAAACAAGAACCCAGGGCGGGGACGCTGCCAGCTGCCGTGTGGGGTCCACTTAATGAACCAGGAAGATGTGCAGTTTTCTCTACCACCATCCTTCTGCCAGAGGCTCCATCGTGATTTTCTTTCTTTCTTTCTTTCTTTCTTTTTTTTTTTTTTTTTTTTTTTTTTTGGTTTTTTGAGACAAGGTTTCTCTGTATTGTTTTGGAGGCTATCCTGGAACTCGCTCTGTAGACTAGGCTGGCCTCGAACTCACAGAGATCCGCCTGCCTCTGCCTCCCAAGTGCTTGGATTAAAGGCATGTGCCACAACGCCCGGCCTCCATCGTGATTTTCAAATGTTATCGATTTGATATTTCAAGGCCAAGTATAGTGGCATAATCCTTTAATCCCAAGACTAAGGAAGAGACAGGAGGATCACCATGAGTTCAATTAAGGTCAGGTTGATCTACTACATATAGAGTTCCAAGCCAGGCAGGACTACACAGTGAGACACTGTCTCAAACAAACAAACAAACAAAAATTAAGCCCTCTTAGACAATGTCTGTGAATTACTAAAGAGTGTGGGTTTAGCCGGGCGGTGGTGTCGCACACCTTTAATTCCAGCACTCGGGAGGCAGAGGCAGGCGGATCTCTGTGTGTTTGAGGCCGGGCAGGACCGATAGCCTCCAAAACAATACAGAGAAACCCTGTCTCATAAAAACCAAAAAAAAAAAAAGAGTGTGAGTTTAGTTCAGAAGAGAGTCCTGAGATAGAGGGGCAAACAGGTTCTGCTAGTCTTCTGTGGAGATTAAAAAGCAATCTTGTGTGAACAGGTCTACAGGACAATTTAGGGTCAAGGGCCAAATGAGTTTTGACTGTGAGTGCCGTGCTCTGGGCTCTGGGATGGATGCTGAATGTCATGGGCTTAAGGAGCATCCTTAGGATCTCCAGCTACGGAAGCCAAGCAGCCTTGGCAGAGCCTGGAAGGCTGATTTGAGCCCTTAATTTCTGTGGGGCCTCCAGTGAGCATCATTCTAGTTGGATCCAGGCCCAGTGGTCCACAGGAGCATTGAGGACATGCAGGAGAGACCAGAGACCAGCATTGAGGACATGCAGGAGAGACCAGAGACCTACTCCAGGATGGGTCTACAGAGGGAATACTGCACCCTTGATGCAAAAGTGCAATCTTGAATCCACACCAGTGCTGGCAGTGCGATTACAGAAGGACTCTGCCTGGTGACCAAACTTGGTTTCCTGGGAATTTGTTTAGTACTACAACATGCAGGTAGGAGAAGAGAGGCAGGTAATTTGTTCCAAGGCAGGCAGTGTGTTCGTGCATGTGTGCATACATGTGTGCATATTTTTGTTTGTTTTTTTTTTGACAGGGTCTCTCTGTATTGTTTTAGAGGCTGTCCTGGAACTCGTTCTGTAGACCAGGCTGGCCTTATAATATGCACACATGCGGCCGGGCGTTGGTGGTGAACGACTTTAATCTCAGCACTCGGGAGGCAGAGGCAGGCAGATCTCTGAGTTTGAGGCCAGCCTGGTTTACAGAGTGAGTTCCAGGACAGCCAGGGCTACACGGAGAAACTCTGTCTCACCCCCCCACCAGAAAAGTAGGTAGTGTCATCCCACAGTCTGGGGTCCCAGACAAAATAAAGAGGAGACAGGTAAGCTGAGTGCCTTGCTGTAAATGCAGTGTGCTCACCAAAGCCCTCTGCTATGGTGGACTGTACCCTTAAACTGCCACCAAAGTCAACTCTTCCTCCCTGTTTTCTTCAGGTGTTTTGTTATAGTGATGACGAAAGTAGCCTACTTGGTATAAAGAAATGTTAGCTCCTGGGAGGTCACCTCTCTGGGGTTTAGGTCACCGGTCTGTAGAAATAAGAATTATTTCTATCAAGTTTCCAAAACGGTCACAGAAGATGTTTACGAAGCATCTTCGTAAACTGGAAAGCTCTCAAGCACAGCACTGCTTCAGCACTGCAGAGGTAACAGAAAGGGGAGAGTGAATTAATTATGTCCTCAATGGGAGACCCTAAATGACGTAAAGCAGGTAGCCTTCCTGCACCAGACTCCCAGAAAGATAAACAAAACTGAAGTGCTAAAGTTCACTGCGGCGGCAAACCCATGTGTTTTGTAGCACACACACACGTGCGCGTGCGCGCGGGCGGGATGCACACAGGCTCACACAGGCAAGAAAAGGAAGATAACTCAGCTTCTCCCACACGAGCCTTTGGATGTGTTGGTATGATCCATGAGCTATGACGCACAACTTGCAACCCTTACCAGCGCCTCACTAATAGTAATTCTTTCAAAAGTAGATGAAATGAGGCCAAGAGGTTACACGGTTCTCCCCTTCAGCTTAGACTGTGGGGGGCGCCACGAACATGACCTTGCTGTGTTATCCTGGCTCAGCAAATCCTGCCAGTGTGCGCCACCAAGTTTTGATAGGAATTTACAAACCTCTAACTAAACCCGAGCATCTTTCGGCTGTAAAGCCAGGCAACACACCACAGTGGCAAGGTTAGATCCTGTGATTTTTGTCATCAAGAGATGCCAGTCAGCTATCTGCACATGTGCAAGGGTATGGGTGGCCATTTTCTTTTCTTTTCTTTTCTTTTTTTTTTTTTTTTTGGTTTTTCAAGACAGGGTTTCTCTGTGGCTTTGGAGTTCTGGCCTCGAACTCACTTTATAGACCAGGCCCGTCTCGAACTCACAGAGATCCACCTGCCTCTGCCTCCCAAGTGCTGGGATTAAAGGCGTGCGCCACCAACGCCCGGCTGAGACAGGGACTGTTGACCCTGGAGTTCAACAAGCAGGCTACTTGGTTGGCCAGCAAGCCCCTAACTTTCCTCTGTCTCCCCAGCTTTGTGCCTACAAAGTGCACCACCATGGCATGTTTGGGTCTTGAACCCAGGTCCTCATGCTTGCACGGCAGCTCATAGAGCTATGGTACCAGCCCCACCACAGCTATCTCTGTGTCCCTCACGCTCCCCCATCACTCCCTGTTATTGAATGGGAATCAATCATATATCTAAACATATTTGAGGCCTGGATGGGTGATGCCGTGGCCAAGAAGACATATTGCTCTTGCAGAGGACCTGAGTTCAGTTCCCAGCATGGACACAGGTGACTCACAGCCACCTGTAACTCCAGCTCCAGGGATCCAGTGCCTTGTCTGGCCTCCAAGAACAATCGCAGTCGTGTGCACTTAACACCACACAGCATGTGCATAATTTAAGAACTATGGGCTAGAGAGATATCTTTGAGCTTAGCAGCTGGTTCCCAGCACCCAGTCCAGTGGCTCACAACCACTTGTTCTGTGCCTCTGCCTTCCACGGGCACCGCAGACACATGCTCAACCCCACACAGAGATGCACACATATACATATAATTTAAAATAAATCGTTTTTGTTTTGTTTTGAAGACGTGGTCTCACTATGTAGTTCTGGCTGTCCTGGAACTCATTCTATAGACCAGGCTGGCCTCAAACCTATAGAGATATGCCTGCCTCTTGCCTCCTGAGTGCTGGGATTAAAGGCATGTGCCACTACACCCAGCTTAAAATAGATCTTCAAAATAATAAAATAGAACAAAATATTCATGATATTTGATATGACTTGTTTCCTTTATGATGCTAGGTATTTCTTCCCCCAGTGCTGGGACAGAACTGGAGTTTCCTGTGGCCTACCACTGAGCTGCTTATAGAGCCCTGCATTTTATTTTATTTTTAATAATTTTTTATTTTTATTTTGTAAATATTGGTGTTTTGCCTGCAGATCTGTCTGTGTGATGGTGTTGGATCCCCTGGAACTGGAGTTACAGACAGTTGTGAGATGCCATGTAGGTGCTAGGGATTGAACCCGGGACCTCTGAGAGAGCAGCTAGTGTTCTTAACCACTGAGTCACCTCTCCAGCCCCTTGTTTTATTTGTTTTTAATGCATATAGAGGCCATTGCTCTGTCCTGGAGAGATGGCTCAGCCCTTCAAAGACCAGGTTCACAGCCAAAACTACAAAAGCTTTGTTCCTAGCAGAGGTCCACAGCTGGTGTGGTGATGCATAGTTGTCGGTCCAGCTATTTAGGAGCCTGGAGCAGGAGGGTCACTTGAGCCCAGGAGCCTGGCAATTATCAGGCAAGCCTGTCCAAAAACAAATAGAACCATAGACAACACCAGACTGCCAAAGAAAGTTAAGCAAGACACCAAGATTCGTTCCAAAGCTGCATTTCTCTACAGGAAGTTTTTTTGCAATACACTGTTAATATGACTCACACATCAAAGAATTGTCAAAACACTGGAGACTCAATGGAACATGGTTGCTGGGAAACTAAAGCCCAGGGAAATGATTACTTCTTTTGAGACAAGGAAAGAAAGCATGGAATGTCCATGGAAGGCTGAAGATGGTTTACTTACTCTCATTAATACCTTAAAAACATTTCGGGCTTGTGAAATGGCTCAGCGGTTAAGAGCAGGTACTGCTCTTGCAGAGGACCTGAGGTCAGTTCCCACTGATTCACAACCTGCTGTTACTCCAGCCAGAGAAGCTGGTGCCCTCTTTCGGACCTCATGGGTATCTGCAATCACTAGCACATTACATCATCACCATCATCATACACATGTAATTTGAAATTAAAACTTTTTGCAATGCTGAGGATCAAACCTAGGGCCTTGTGCATTCGAGGTAAGCCTCTGTCACCTGGCTGTGTCCCCAGCCCTCTCCCCATAGAAGGTAGAGAGAGGGGGGAGGGAGGGGAGTCACATCTTCCGGAATGATCCTACTCACCTCTGATCCTGATACTGGCTAAGTGCTTTCTGCATGATGACCCTCTGGGGGACATTAAAATGTCACATGATGTCTTAGTTAGCGTTACTATTGCTGTGATGAAACACAGTGACCAAACAACTTGGGGAGGCTCACACTTCCGCATCACAGTCTATCACTGAAGGAAGCCAGGGCAGGAACTCAAACAGGGCAGGATCCTGGAGTCAGAAGCTGATGCAGAGACCACGGAGGGATGCTGCTTACCGGCCTGTTCTTCATGACTTGCTCAGCCTGCTTTCTTATAGAACCTAGGACCACCAGCCCAGGGATGGCACCACCCACAGTGGGCTAGGCCCTCCCCCATCAATTAAGAAAATGCAGCCCAGGCTTGCCCACAGCAGGATCTCATGGAGGCATTTTCTTAATTGAGGCTCCCTTCTCTCTGATGACTAGCTTGTGCCAAGTTGATGTAAAACTAGCCAGAGCATGCGGGGTTCCTCACAAATCCACTAGCATCTCACTTTTCATGGCGCCTACCAAGTACTTTCCTAATTCCCATCCAATCTCTGTGCTGTTGAAACTGATATTATAGTAATCCCAGTTTTATAACCGAAGAGACTGAAGACTCAGAAAAGGGAGGAATCTGGCCCTTGGCACCTGGTTCACAGTCATTTGTGACGCACGGTGCACAAGGGCTTGAAGTTGGTGCCCATGCATGGTGCTGTGGAGTAGAGTGGCTTCTTCCACACACTGCTGGGACTGCTCCTCCGACCTGACCCCCTGTGACGGGTCCAGAGATGGGGACGACCTGGCCTTCTCACCCTGACTCCAGCAGCTTCCCCGAGTGGCTCAGAGTCAAAAGCGATAGTGGCAATCGCCATCTGGGGCTCTGGAGACACTAATGAGGTGTTTGCCCGTGCTTTTCTGAAAATGGCCTACATCATCACCTCTGTAGAAAGAAAGCCTTGCAATGTCCTGTGGAGTTTCTTCCCTAGACCAGTGCCCACTGACACCTCAGGGCCTGGGGAGGCAGCCCTGGTCTGCAGAAAGGTGCCTTACAGTGGAAGACACACATTTCTAGCCCCTGTCAAGAGCAAACATCTCATGAGTGCTGTAGTTTGGATTTTAGAAGTCCTCCAAAGACCTATGCATTAAAATCTTGGTGCCTAGGGTGGCTGGTCCCACAGGGAGACGGGGAAATGCTAGGAGGTGGGGTTAGTGGACAGTCGTAGTCACTGGAGGGCATGTCTTTGCAGGCCTGGTGTCTTGTTCTTTCCTTTCTGGTCACCAGGCCAAATTACTCCTTATGCTCCCACTACAGGCCCAAAGCCACAGGACCAGTTGATTGTAGATATAATCATCCCAGTTTCATTATAATATTTATTTAATTGGGATCCCCACAGCTATGAACCAAAATAGACCTTTCCTCTTTGTAAGTTGTATTTCCCTGGGTATTTTATTATAGTATAAGAAGCTTACTTAATTCACTCTCACTTCTTTTTGCTTCTCAGCTAACCTTCTATGTGGGATTTTCATTTTCCTAAATCTTGACACCTCACTGATTGACTTTGTCCATGGAATGTCTCTGTTAATATTGCCAGAGGGAAGCGGGGGGTGGTGTTATGTTTAAGGGGACTCAGAGGTGCTTGGTTTCGTTTTAAAATGGGTCCCATCACATGGAAACAGGAATGTAAATGCAGGGCTTTCCCTGTAGAAAGCTAACCTGCCTACTTGATACTTTGTTGAAAACTTGATCACCCCATGCTTTTTAAATTTGGATGTCTAAGAAAACCAAATCCTATTTTTTTCAGCATCTCAACAACTTCATGCTTGAAAAAAGACTAAGTGTTAATGACTTAATTCACACAGTGTGGAATGTTTCAGTTACGGTGTTAAGACTTCTACTATAAAGAAGGAAAGCCTGGGGCAGGGATGGGCTAAGCCCACAGAGTGCTTGCCTGGCACGCATGTAGCCTTGGGTTCAATATCCAACACCTTGTAAAGCAGGCATGGTGGTGCACTCCTATAATCTCAGCATGCAGGAGGTAGAAGCAGGAGGACTGTGTTAATTCAAGGTCTTGTTCAAGGTCAGTTAGGTGCTACAGAGGACCCAGATCTCAAAACAAATAAGTAAAATATTTTAAAATCCATTTGGATGGATTGCTTCCCAGAAATTCTATATTAAAAAAGGAGCAATCTGAGAAATTATAGTTTCATCTCTGACATGCCTGCTGAGTAGGTCACGCTTAACAGATTCAATGACAATGTGTTTTTCTGTTCTTGCAAATGCTTTTGTAGGAATGTAATGCTAAAAATAGAGATGGAAATAACATCTATCAGGTAAAAATATAGTAATTTAGAAGGTCTGTCGGGTACTGTGAGTTCTAGGAAGAGCAGTTTTCCACCGAGGGCTAAAGCTCTGATGACACACTAGATCTTTCTGGCACAGGGATGCTCAGCACTTGATACCACCAGGAATTTTAACACATTGTCTCAGTGATTGACACTAGACACAGTTGTCCCTTAGTATCCATAGGGGATTGCTTCCAGGACAGTCAGAGTCTGTGAATTCTAAAGTCACATATAATCTATTCAATTCTTCCATGTCCTTCAAATCACCTTTGGGTTACTTAAGATACAAATAATGTGTTTGCTACCCAAGTCAAATAATGGTTTGTACATATTTAGCATACACAACAAATATATATGTACACACACACACACACACACACACACACACACACACACACACACTCAGTCTAGAGTCGGTTGACTTCATAGCAAGGACACCATAAAGATCTGACTATGTATGCACCAAAGGGAGGGAGTGGTTCTCTCTCATTCATAGGTATAAGCTGATTTTGATCTGATTTAAATTTCTGTTAAATTTCCTTGTCCATTATTGTATGACCCTAACAAATAGTTACATCATCTGTTCCACCAAAAAGGATGGATGTTCTTGCCTGAGAGGTGTTCAGACATGAAGAAGAGATGTTACCGCAGTGTGTGTGTGTGTGTGTGTGTGTGTGTGTGTGTGTGTCTGTCTGTCTGTCTGTCTGTCTGTCTGTCTGTCTATGCTGGATAGCTTGTTACTGTTGTCAAGAGGGGATCTTCTACATATTTATATAAATATGAATTTGTTTCTGCTTTCTTCTTAATCTTCCCATCTGCAGAGGTTGTGTATAGCAGTAGTTATGGTGGTGTCCCATCTCTAAATCAACATGACCTCCTGGTTCCTGCAGCCCCACCCAACTAGCTAGAGTCTCTGTCCCAATTCTCGTCCCAATTCTTACAGAAAGACCCTTTCTGTCTCTTCTTTGTCCGGGGTGGGAGTAGGTTGTTTATGTGACAGCTGATGGGCTAGTGAGGTGACTCAGTGGCACTTCCTGCCAAGCCTCATGACTTGAGTTCAATCCTTGGGACCCACATGGTGGAATAAACTGTCCTTTGACCTCTGAAACTTCAGTGTGCTATGTATGTGCATGGGAAATAAATGCAATGAAAATTATAAATTATGGGACTGGAGAGATGGCTCAGTGGTTAAGAATACTAGGTGGTCTTCCAGATGTACTGAGTTCAATTCCCAGCAACAACACGACGGCTCACACCATCTGCAATGAGATCTGGTGCCCTCTTCTGTCCTCAGGGATACATGCAGACAGAATACTGTATACATAATAAGTAAATAAATCTTAAAAAATTATAAGTTACAGAGTGGTATCTGACTTCCTTGAAGAGGAAGAGTGATTTGGACATCTCCATTGCCTTCCTCTGAGGGCTCCAAGAGGTCTGCAGAATTTCTTTGCTGGAGACAGAGCTGGGCTCCCCGAGGCACAAAAACCTTTAAAGGTTTGGTGCGCACCTTTGATCCCAGCACTCAGGAGGCAGACACAGGCAACTCTGTATGAGTTAGTGAGTTCCTGGGCAGCCAGAGCTATGTAGAGAGACCCCATATCAAAAATAAATAAGGGAAACACCCCCAAACGTGTCTAACGATAGTGAATATGGACATACACAGGCTACCCACGCCCCCACTGTAAGTCAACAGTGTGCAGGCTGGTGTCATGGATGTGTCCCTTCCCTTTCCGCCCAAGATACTTTAAATTGCAGACATCACAGCGTTTCATAATTCAGTTCTTCAGCATAGGTTTCTAGAGGGCAATGACACCCACACATGGCCTGCCAGTATTCGGGGGGGGGGGGGGTAATCTAGGAAAAGCTAAGAAACAGCTGCCGGAAGAGCTATGGACACTCAAGACAGAGGGAAAAGGCCACAGCCAGGGTGGCAGCAGCATTATCAGAATGGGGTGCCAGGAAAAAGGGCTCTCTTCTATGCTTGGTGCCGGGCACTGGGCAATCCAGAGCAGAAGAAAATGCCACAGCAGTCTGAGACCCTCATGAACTGCGCTCTTGGGAAACAGGTCAAATGTCATGGGACTGTATGCTGAAGTCGGACCCACAGAAGATGTCGACACTGCATTCAGCAAGCTGAAAACCTGCTAGGAACCTAGTATACAAGGGAGCTTTCCCAGAGACTCCAGGTAGCGTGCAGGGGGTTGGAAAGAGCCTCGCTATTGGCCATTCAGCTCTTGTTTAGGACCATCGGTGTTTTAGACAAAGAATCACAGCTTCACAGAGTTAAACAAACGCAGCATAAACAAAGTGAAAAAGTGCTTTAGCCTCTGGAGTGCGGGGATTAGATGTGTATATCACCATACACGGACACCTTTTCACTTTTAAAACCTTGAAGTGCTTTCATTTTGCACTCTGATTTAAGTGGCATTCATTTTGGTACTTCCAAGGGGGAGGGGGTGGAGAGGGGGTCTCTAGGAGGCTTTTTACCTTCATTAGAGAAAGTGGCCTGAATATCAGCTTAGGCCACAGAATGAAGAGGTTCACGCTTGGGCAACTGAGGCAAAGTTAAAGAGGCTTTCCCAAGTAGCTGGTTCTTTTAGTTCTAAACATTCAACTCGCCCAAGGGGTAGATTTTGGGATGACACGTTCTGAACCCCTTCATCTACATGGGGTTCATCGTTATCCCAAGTGGATTTTTTTTTCCTCTGTTTTCTCAATCAGTAAAAACAGGACTCTTCACCTGGGACTCATTTCCTGTGAGGGTTATGTAGTAATTTATTCCCAGTACATTTGCTTTTTGTCAAGCGTATGCTAAATTATATATGTATTCTATATCGACAAATAATTTATAAGGCCTAAAACTCCAGGCCAGCACAGCCAGAGACCCAGGGCCCTGTCCAATGTTGCTTAGTAGCGTCGCAGAGTAGGACTTCGGGACCTTCAAGACTTTTCTCAACATATCTGAAGTCATGATGGAAGAGCTCAGTCCCCGCACCTCTTCTGCTTCTTTTGGTTGTGATAGGGGCTCACGATATCCCAGGCTGACCTCGAACCCCTGAGTGCCGAGATTACACACGTGCCACTGGGCCTGGCTTTTGTGCACCGGCTCCTGGGCCTCAGGATGCCTGGGGTCTCTGGAAGCTCCTCCAGAGCTAGGCTGGCATTGTGGAGTCACCCTCCACGTTTCCTTGGCAACCTAGTCCGAGGGGGAGGCCGCGGGCACACAGCCCCTGAAGGCCGCGGAGGGACGCAGGTCCTCTGGTGTCCTGGAGGCCACCACAGAGCTGCGCAGCCGGTGGCTTCCCGAGTTGTCGGCTCCGGGCCAGCCCATGGCGGAGGCGCGGGGACCGCGGCGCGGGGGCGTGCAGCACGAGCTGCTGGAGAAGGTGGCGCGCTTGCAGCGGGGCGCGCGGCATGCGGAGCCCGAGGTGGCGGCGCGCAGGGCGACGGGCGACAGCAGCTCGGGCTTGGGCTTCTGGTGCTGGCGGCGGCTGTTCGCGCGCGGAGCCCGGGGGGCGCGCCGGAAGAAGGGCAAGTTCGCGCGGCCGGGCGCGGCGACCCCGGAGCGCAGCGTGTGGGGACCGCACGGCCTGCAGAGGCTGCTGCAGAGGCTGGCGACGTGGCGGTGGCGCTACCTGCGGCGAGGGGAGCGGCCCGAGGGCCTGGAGGAGATCCCGCTGCTGGTGCTGGACCGCACGCGGGCCGCCGACTAGGGGCGCCCTGGCCAGCTTAGCCCGCACACGCACCGGCCTCGGGTCGGTTAGGTTTTGTAAACGAAAACAAGAAGTGACAATAAACCCCGCACTGTATGAGTGAGAGAACGAGGATCTGGGGTGTCTCTCGGGAACCAAGCGCCTCCCAGGCGCGGGAGGGAGGCACCAGCTTTGTTGAGCGCATCTGGGAAGTCTCTAGGAGCCTCCAGGCCGGTCCCCCCAGGGCAGCGGGGGCCATGTGGCCTCCTTGACACCCCCTACCACTGTGATGTGGAATTGCGTCACCATCCTTGGTTCCATTTGTTTATAATGCAGATATTGAACAAACACTGCTGTTAAAAAACGATTATTTAGGGCCTTAGATGGCTCGGCGGGTAAACCTGAGACCCTTACATGAGTTCAATTCCCTGAACCCATGTAAAGGTGGATAACCGACTCCACAGAGTTGTCCTCTGACCGCAATACTAGGCAAAAATCATTATTCTTTCACAATTTCATATATACACACACGCTTGTATGTTTACCTCATACGTTGATCTATCCCTACCCTTTGTCCTCTCGTCCACCTCTCTCCCCCGCCCCGGGAATCATTTTCCTCAAGTCCCTCTCCCCTCTCACTTTCTTTACAGGTTCTTAGGAGCCTGTAAGCCAACATTAGAAGCAAGACTCGGGGGTGTTTAGGAGTGTGAGAATTGCTGTTAGAGATAAAAGCAAGGGAGCGGCCACCGGAGATTTCCTGGGGGCGGGAAAGGGTGTGGGGTGACCTTTGGCTTCTCTTCCTCAATAAAAACTTCCTAAGGATACTCTGCCTAACACACCTGCCAGGCAGGATGCAGGTGTCGCCAGTGAAAGCCCTCACTCGAAGCCCTCTCAAGGACGCAGAGGTCAATAAACTCCTGGAACGGTCTTTCCTCAGGCTGCCCCCTCATCCTCATTTTTCACTACTCCACGACCTTTCTAGCAAGTCCAAGAGTTGTGCCCTGGTGTAGCAGTCTCTGTTAAGAGGCTTTGGAGTTTGCCCTGGCCGATACCTAGAGATCCGCCTGGGGGGGAAAAGCCTGGAAATTACCATAATGTAATTCAACACCATCCAGGGGCTGGTGGGCAGGGGCGGTGGTGGGCAGGGAGTGTCAAAAGGCACAATTACAGCCCACCTAAAGAACCTAATTGTCTTTGGGTTCTAGGATCAGGCCACGCTGTGTTGTATGAAACAGTGACGTTCTGAGCCATGCAGAGGTTGGGTTTACGTGCAAAAGGACTCGAGCACACAGAACTTACCAAACTATCCATTGCAAAGTCACTTTCCTACGCTGCGGGGTAGGGGAAGAAAGCGCAAAGACACCTGGGTAAAGGCTGTTTTCTGTTGTAAGGATTGAAACGGGGAAACTGTCAACAGTTGTGAGTCAATCAGCAAAGGGAACTTCATGCTGAGATAACTGACCTGTTTGGGGCGTTTTGTTAGCTTTGCCAGAGAGGCCTCAGCTTGCAGACCATGGAGGACAGATCCTGAGCGACCAGCCTTGGACCCCACCTCCCATCTCCTTGGTTACAACAATTTTAAGAAAGGGACGCTTCATAATCATTCTTCCTTCAAATATAAAATACCAGAAGACAAAGGTGGGGGCATCAGGGTTAGGCCCCTTACAGGAAAACTACCTCCTTTTGATTAAAAGGTTGGAATCTGGCGCCAGGCATGGTGGCACATGCTTCTAAGCCCAGCCCTCTAGAGACAGAGGCAGGTGGATCTCTGAGTTCTAAGACAGTCAGGACTATACAGAAAAACCCTTGTCTCAAAAAAAAAAAAAAAAGGAAAGAAAAAGAAAAATTGGACTCTGAGTTCTACCTGTGGCCAGAGGTGGAGCCATGGATTTTAATATGACTCAAAGATTAGAACATTATTGCCCCTTCCAACTGTCAGTCACATGGCCTTGGTGATCATCCCTCGGTAAAGCTGATTCATCTGAAGACATGAGTAGGAGGGGGGGGGAATTACCCCCATCCCCAGCATTTTGGCTGCTACATGTCTTCCAATTTCTGTAACTTTAACAATCTGATGTCTTTGAACGTGGTATGGGTGGTTCCATTTTGATCTGTTGGCCCTAGTGTTGAGCCTCAAACAATGGTCTTCCGTGACTTTTATTTAGCAGTGGGGGACGAACCTGGAGACTGAGAATAGCAGGAAAATCAAGGCATACATGCTCAGAGCGCTGGAACCAGGAGCAGAGGCTTGCAGCTTCCCGGCAGTTCTGGTGTTAGCCTTGAGCAGTGTGCTTGGTGTTTTTTGTGAGTTTCTTTATCCTGTCATTGCCCAGCTAGCTTAAAGAGTCTATAAGTCTGTGACAGGAGAGACTTTTTTTTTAAAGATTTATTTATTTGTTTATTTATTTACTGTGTATACAGTGTTCTGCCTGCATGTCTGCCTGCAGGTTAGAAGAGGGCACCAGATCTACTATAGATGCTTGTGAACCACCATGCAGCTTCTGGGAATTGAACTCAAGACCTCTGGAAGAGTAGCCAGTGCTCTTAGCCACTGAGCCATCTCTCCAGCCCAAGACTTTTTTTTTTTAAACCACAAAAGCCATGAAACTTCATTCTGAGAAGAAAATCTGTTTTTTTGTTTGTTTGTTTGTTTGCTTGCTTGTTTGTTTTTTTGCTTTTATCTTGTGCTGAACTCATTGGGCCTCAGACCCAACGATGCCTGAATTTATTTATTTATTTTTATTTATTTTTTTATTTTTTGGTTTTTCGAGACAGGGTTTCTCTGTGGCTTTGGAGGCTGTCCTGGAACTCGCTCTGTAGACCAGGCTGGCCTCGAACTCACAGAGATCCGCCTGCCTCTGCCTCCCGAGTGCTGGGATTAAAGGCGTGCGCCACCAACACCCGGCGATGCCTGAATTTAAAGGCTGTTCTGCAGGCCCACTAAAGTCCTCTGCATGGAGAGTCTGGCTAGACCACCAGAATATCAAACTACTAAACCCTCACACACCAGAATGGAAGCGCTGCTAAATGACCGGCAAGAAACGCCAACTACTTAATGCTTCCTGGATTTATTTCTTTTATAAAGAGCCAAATGAAACCACAGTGCATTTTCTAACCTTTAATTTGAATGCAGCTGTGCCTTTGTGTTTTGACCGTTAGGTGGACGCCACGGCATGTACCCCCACTAGACTCAAGTTAGCCAACACTCAGGTTTGGTCTGCAGGGCGCATGCTCCCTCTTCCTCGCCCATTCCTAGCTCCTCCCCTTTTGCCAGGTCTTTGTCTAAACACACAGCTTGAGGATGGTTGTTGTAGGGATTTAATGAACATCTTTCTCCTTTGACTCAGGCACCACACCCAGGCTAGCAGGTTTGGTGTTGTTATGAGGCCGCAGCTGGCTCCTCCTGGCTACCTCCCCCTCGGAAGGGGCAACTTTTACTAAGTTTGCGAATTAACCGGCAGGTGTCTCCCTGTAGGGCAATGCTCTCGCTGGGTGCTCTCAGCTAAACTTTGGGAGTGAGGACCTGGCGGTGTGGTGTTCTCTTTCCCTCTTGTCTAGCTCGCGGCTAGGAATTTTCCATGTTTTATAGTGGGAACTCTTAACTGTGACCTTCTGGGGTTTGTTCTAACGCCATCTTCTTCGTAGTGGAAAACCAGGGACTTTTTTTTGTTTTTTGTTTTTCGAGACAGGGTTTCTCTTTATTGTTTTGGAGGCTGTCCTAGAACTAGCTCTTGTAGACCAGGCTGGCCTCGAACTCACAGAGATCCGCCTGCCTCTGCCTCCCCAGTGCTGGGATTAAAGGTGTGCGCCACCAACGCCCGGCTCCAGGGACATTTTTAATGCAACACCTCATTGTTCAGGCATTATTTGGTGACTTAAATATTTCAGAAACACATCTCACAGCCTGAGGAGGTAAGTCAGCTTGGGTTTTTGTGTTGGCAAAGCTTTATTTATTGTTTACTATCGGCCCTGGGAATGGAAGCCAAGACCTACTCACGCTAGGCAAGGGCTCTACCACAGAACCGGAGGCCACAGCCCTCTTGCTTTTGACTCAGGTTTTCGATTATGATGACTGAACACCATGGCCAAAAGCAACTTGAGGAGGAAAGGGTTTATTTCAGCTCACAATTCCATATCACACTCTGTCACCGAGGGAACTCAGGACAGGAACTCAAGCAGGACAGGAACCTGGAGGCAGGAGCTGACATAAGAGGCCATGGAGGGGTGCTGCTTTCTGGCTTGCTCCTCATGGCCTGCTCAGCCTGCTTCATTATAGCACCCAGGACCACCAGCCAAGGGGTGCCACAGTCATAGTGAGCTGGGCCCTCCACCATCAAGCAAGAAAATGTACCAGAGGATCACACACAGGTCAGTCTGGTGGGAACATGTTCTCAGCTGAGGTTTCCTCTTTTGAAACTGACTAAATTGACGATAAAACTAGCCATCACACAGGCTCTCACCAGACCCCAGCTTCCTAGACAGAAACGGTGAGCTTACTGCCACAGTGCTGGCCAGCTTCATCTTTTAGAGGAACTGTGTGTTAGGTTCCCCCAGGCGACTGCAGTAGAAATGTTAGCTTGAAGGCCCCTCAAGTAGGGCTGGCTCCTCCCTGTGTTTCTCTGTACCCAGCCTCCAGGACTCACTGCACAGAGCTTCCCTTGTCCTGATCTGAAGGGCACGGTCTGAGGGACCTACACCAGTGCCATCAGTGACTGTCTTTGACGAAGTGAGATGTCTTCTACTATTCAAGGCAAACCCTTAGCTATGGGTCCCTGAAAATTAAAAAAGAAAGAGAAACAACATACTTCCAACATGCACAGAGTAAATATTCCCATCATTCAGAAAGGGAATGAAGAAACGAAAGGACTTAGGCCAGAGCACAGCAGAAAATACACCAAAGCCTGCAACTCGGTGTTGTGCGCCTGGGGCTTGTGGTGGCATCAGCTGGGCCCCAGCAGCCTTGGGCAGCCTGCCTCTCCAGTCTGACACCTCTGGCATACACAGTCCCTCTGTAGGATCAGCTCTGCGCACCGCAGTCCTTACCCTTCGGGAGTGAGGTTTGCTTATTAGCAGAAAAGGCCTTATGGCCAGGATCACACCTGGAGCTGGGACACTAGAAAGGAACAGTAAACTGGGCAGTGGTGCTGCACGCCTTTAATCGCAGCACTCTGAGGTGGTGGGGGAGGGGAGTTGGGTCTCTGTGAGCTGGAGGCCAGGCTGCTCCATAGAGTGAGTCCAGGAAAGTCAGAGCTACAGAGAAACCCTGAAGGAATGTATCAAAAGAGAGACAGACAGACAGACAGACAGACAGACAGACAGACAGACAGACAGACAGAGATTTATTGGAATGACTTATCAGTGAGGGAGTCCTGAGGTTGGCTTTATCTGACCTAGACTCAGCCACCAGCCACCTGAGCTGGCCCATCTGGAGTGTCCACTACAGTTATCCTTCTTTTGAGGCTTCCTTTTTTGGTCCTATCTTTTTAATGTCCTATTTTTGGGAACCCGTTGACCGGTCCTTCTCAGAGCTAACCTCCTGTCTACTACCAGTACCCAGATCTGTGCTAGGAAGGGTTCTTCAGAGGGGCAGAACTAGCATAATGTAGGTATAAGATTTACTAGATTAGCTTGCACTTAAGGGCTGTGTAGCTAGCCCTGCAGTGGTCACTTACATACTGGAGAAGGCTGGTAGCCTCTAGTCCCAGTCCAGCACCAGGGCCTGGAGCTCCCTGGGAGCTGTGGATACAGTCCACAATAGTTTAAGAAGCTGGAGTCTGAGGGCTGGGGTGAACTGCCTTCCCTCAGATCCTTATATCTGACTGCTCCTTAGAAGCTGTGGCCCCAAGAGGGCGGGCCTTTGTCTGTTAATCTTCTCTGGAGGCATCCTCATAGACACGTCCAGATCGTGTCTTCTAGATGATTCCAAAACTCATCAGGTTGACAATTGATAGCAACCATCACAGGTATGAAGCGCCTCCCAGGGACTCCCAGTTGCCTCCTTGGCTCACAGATGGTGGCACTGCTTAGGGAGGTTCTGGCAGCATGGAGGCAGAGCCTGGTTGCTGGAAGTAATAGCTGCTGAGGTTTATCTTGTCTACAGGAAAAGTAGCCCTCACTAATAATCAGGAATGTATACATCAAAAGTGGGAAGAGTCTGTCCACACTCAGCAGACATGGACAGTATCACAAAGATACAAGGGACAGGAACTAAACCCAGGTGTTGAGAATGGCAAAGCCACATGGCAAAGCATTTACTACCTCAGGTGGCTTGGATAAAGTATGGGCTCTGATGTTATGATAAATCATATATCCTGTGGGATATGAAGTGCTGTTATCTTTCCAGTCTGTTTGTGGAAGAAAAGTAGTCAATCCTCAACTGACTGCCAGAGAAACTTCCCAAATTTGTGCAAGTTTTAGGACTATTTGGTGTCGTGACCAACACTATAGCCAAGCCCGTATGCTACCACAGAGGACACACGAGATCAAAGTCACAATCTGGAGTCAACAGATTTTTGAAAACATTCATTGTATGTGTGAGGGATGTATGTGCCACAGCGTGTATGTGGGAGTCAGTTCTCCCCTCCCATCTTGTGGGTCCAGGGGATCAAACTCAGGTTGTCAGGCTTGGCAGCAAGCACCTTTACCCTCTGAACCATCTCTCACACCCAATAAACACTTATTTTTAATTATTCCTTAAAGCTTTCCAACTCTAAGCAGGCTCTGTTGCTCAGTTTTGAATCATAATATTCATGAGTGCCATTCTACAGACAACAAGACATACAATTAATTTACTGATTTTTTTTTTTTTGAGACACCTTTTGCTGTGCCGGTCAGTTGGTCTCAAACTATCTTGCTTTGGTTCCCCAAATGCTGTGATTACAGCTATGTGCACTGTGCCCACCTTGACTTGATTTAAAAAAACAAAAACCTTTTCAATGTTGAGTGTTATTTTTCCCATTGGCTGTGTGGGAGGTTAGTATGAGATTTTCATCTCTGATTCCTTTAGTTATGAAAAATATTTTTAAGGCGAAGCTTTGAGAAGTTTCATTATGTGATATTATAAGAGAGTAATTGGATCATAGAGTTCTGTTTGATTAGCAGATGGAGAAAGGGCTGAACAGGATTTTATTTACTAAAAGTGTAATAAGAGTATATTGTTTTCTACATCAGTAAGTTTGAACACATACATTCCTAGCAGTTCCTAGACAGAGTCTCACAACCGCAGACATGCCTCATAGTGTTCACAAAGTATTGCTCATCAGAGAAGAAAGCTGCAACAGTTCAAACATCCACCAAAGGGGGAATGTGTAAACAGAATCATGGTGTGTTTGTATAATACAGTAGAATACAGCAGTGGAAACGAGTTAGAACTATACATGATAATATGCATGGATTATAAAAATAGAGAATCTTAAACCATGGGATATATATGATTTCATGTATACAAAGCTCAAAAAATAGGCATATGCAGGTGATAACACCATAATGGAAAAAAAACCCAAAGGGACGGTGTACACAAATTTCAAGATGGTGGTTCCCCTTCTGGTGGAAGGAGGAGGTAGTGATGGGGGAGGGGTCTAGACATGTTCTCCAGACCCGTTATTTAAGCTGAGTGGTAGGTACAGTGTTACTCATTTCATTATCCTTTAAACTGTACACACAATTATATACACACCCCATGCCCAGTTTTCAAACAGCGCTGGGATGAACTCCTGGCTTTGCAAATAGCAGGCAAGTGCTCTAACACTTGCTACACTGGGAGCTACATGACCAGTCCTCAGTTCTATTGTATACATCATTCAAAATCAAGGTGATTTTCAGAATAGTGACTGGAACATAGAGTTGGCAAATTTTGGTTGTGGAGATGGAGAGGTTTCCCTTTGTCCTAGCAGGACTCAAGGGGACATTGTAGAGGAGATTCCTCCATGCTTCCTGCTGATAGGCAAGCGAGGATATGATGTTGAGGAGTGTGGGGAGTAATTGCGAGAGACAAAGCCTGGAGACGTGTGTGTGTGTGTGTGTGTGTGTGTGTGTGTGTGTGTGTGTGTGGCATTTGATCAAAGTAGAAAGCACCGCCCATGGTAGCACAGTGTCTCTGGAGACAAACTTAGTGAGTCTGTAGATTGAGAGATGACGAGAGGCCAGTTGGCCTGACATCTTTTTACTGAGGCATCAGGTGAAGGTCTCAACTGAGATATGTGTGGGGAACACGTTGGCGCCACGAGGAAGGAGAAGGCATGAGGGGCCTCCAGCTGGGAAGCTCACTTCCAAGGGGCCAAGAGTAGGCCATGGTGCAGTGGTGAATGGCCCTGCTTTGTGGAAACAAGGCTAAGTCAGCCTACACAGTGGTAGCCAAGGGGCGCTGAAGTGGCAGAGGAACCTGAGGAGGAAATGACGTAGTTGCTGGCTATGGGATTTGGTTTGGGTGAGAGGAGAAATAGAAGATGGGTTTAAGGAGATGTTAGTAAGTGCTAGGTTTAATGGTTTTGGGATCTTGTCAAGGTCAATGACTTAATGGTCAGAAATGCTTGGAATGAAGATTCCAGAAGTGACCAGGCATGGCTCATGCCTTTAATCCCAGCACTTGGGAAGCAGAGGCAGGTGCATCTCTGCGTTCAAGACCAGCTTGGTTTACAAAGTGAGTTTCAGGACAGCCAGGGCTACACAGGGAAAAGCTGTCTTGAAAAACTAACAGAAGGTTCCAGAAGTGGTTTAGAACAAACAGTTCAGGGTTGAAGTGACAGAGGGACTGGGACAATGACAGTGGTTATTAACTGGGGATGGATGGTGAAACTTGTGGCTGTAGAATATTGATCAGCATGATGATTGGGGCGGGGGCTAGCAACTGGGGGGCAGGATGCCAAATGACAGAGGCAGATGGGATGGGCCATCTATGTGGATGTAGTCACTGAATATGAGGACAGCAAAAGGCTGGAGAGGAAGACAGCAAGATCAAAAGTGTGTGAAGCAGCAGGTGGCATCTGGCAAAACTGGACAGCTCGTGTTCAGTTGGCTGGAGGCTCTGTATGGAGAAACGACTGAAGAAGACATGGAGAACACAAAGGTTTGAGGGCAGGATGTGGCTGAGAGATGCTTCTTGAAATACACCAAGTGTCACTCACTAAGGCATTTTTGCCTGCCACACTGGGAGTGTCAGAGGGGACAGTAAGGATCAGCAGCTGGCAGATGAGGCTATGGGCAGGATCCCTGGGGATTTAGGTCTGAGCAGTTTTCGTCTTCAGTGATGACATAAACATGAATGACCATGATGGAGATGGCCCTTGGATAAACAGCCCAGCCTTAGCCAGTGGACTAGGGGCTTCTAGATAATTCTGTCTGTCTGTCTGTCTCTCAAGTACTCAGGCTTATGTTTTATTTTGTGGTTACTTTTTTAATAATTTGTATGGGTTGACTGAAACCCATTAAAAACTTGAGAAATCCTGTCTCTACCTCTACTGAATTTTGTAGGGGAACCAATGACTACATCCTCCAATGGGTCACCTGTCCAGGCTGCTGTGTGATTGCAGGCTAATGGTCTCTACATTGTCTTTGTGATGCACCAGATGTGATACATGTAATGTATTTAAATTAAGTAACCTAGGACAGGCCCGAACACATCAGAGGTAGAACAAAAGGACTTTGCTTTTTATTGTCTTCAGTCTAATATATATATACACACACACACACACCTCTTAGTACCTTAGCATGCATGCATGTATGTATGTACCAGTGGTGTCTGTTTACTGATGCTGGCAGAAGAGGGATGTTTGCTACACTTAATTATGGCTAAGTCTGGCAGCCTCTACTTCCTCAAGTCATATTCCAGCTTTGCCATTGCAAAGTTCCAGCTCTTATTTGAGGGATAAGGACAGGCCACCTACACTGCCCCCCACCAGATGTTTTGCCTGCATGTATGTCTGTGTACCATGTGAGGTCAAAGAGGCAGAAGAGGACTTCAGATCCCCTGGGACTGGAGTTACAGGAACCCAGGTCCTCTGAAAGGACAGCCAATGCTTCCAACTGCTGAGCCACACTCAAGCTCTAAACTGTCTTTAGTTTGTTATTCACATCACTCGTGTGTTCGGGACAGTCAAGCAATCTGCATTCAAGGTTTTGAGGAGTTTGGTTAGTACTCTGGATATCTGTACCCAAGTCCTCTGACTCACAGAGGTTCCAAGGGTAGCCTGAGATCCCGTGAGGGTGTCAGAAGCAGATGAAAGCTGCCCTGACACTAATGCACTGCCTGCCTGTGAGTCTGGGATGTGGCAGGAGACAAGGAGATTGCCACTCTTAATCTACCTGGAGGCCCAATTCAGATGAAAGCTCCCCAGTGTGAGGTCAGGAAAAGACTTTCAAATGGCAGTCCTCAACAGCGTGGGAGGGAGGGGGTCACTCTCAAGTGGGACTATGAATTCTTCCAAGTCAGGGTAGGGTTGCAGATCTCATTGAGGCTCATCTGGTCTCAGGAAATAAACAGATGCTCAAACCAGTGGAGTGGTGGCTTCTAACATTTCCTTAGTGTCCCTTTGGCTTGGACAGGAAGGAAATTGTTCAGATGTGCTGTTTGAGTCAGGGTGTGTTGAGAGGAATTAAAGACAGGTTTGAGAATACTCAGCAGTTCTCTGTTGTGGAATATTTGTTTAAGTAGGCAAAGATGTATCACATTTGTTTGTGCTATATTTGTCTAACTATGTAAAGATGTGTTGCATTTATGTTAATTAAATAAAATCAATCTGGGCTCAGAGAAGCGGGGTTAGCAACTAGTTGACAGGAAGTAGCAGGGAGGAGCAGAGCGTGCAGTGTTTTTAGTTGGGGCAGTGTGGAAGAGAGAAAAGTTAGTTGCTACTCTAAGCAAAGAGAGAAAGTTAGTTGCTACTCTAACTCTCTGGGCTAGAGGGTTTTCACCCTAGCCTTTGAGTCACAAGTTTTATTAGAATGATAGAGATTTAGTTAAAGCTGCCTTTGGCAGCATCAACAGAGCCATTGTCTAAAGGATCAGAATTCCCCCCAAGTTATGGCCTGAGCAGCAGGACTGCTAGTGGTTTTAAGTGCAGCCACTGTGACAAAGATTGTTTTCTATCAGTAAGATCGTTAAGTAGCTGTTTGCTACTAATTTACCTTTAACAAAGTATAGGAAGCCATTAACCTTCCTTAGCACAGACTTCTAGAAAGTTAGAGCAAGACCAATACATGGGTTAAATTTAGGGACAATTAAAAAATGATAGCTGTTCCCTAGTTTTACTGGCATTTTTTTTTTAATAGAGAGGACCTTTAAGCTGTTTTTAGCAGATCTGAGTCTGTTAGGAAACTACTATGGTCAGAGTTCTATTTTGTGTCCCTGAGGTGAGAACAGCCTAGTTACAGTGTTATCACTCTTGTTTGGCAGAGTGGACAAGTATGGTCTTGATAGAATGTAAAAACTACATTTACTTGATAATACTTAATTTGAGGGGAAGAGTTTAAATTAGGGTAGGAAAACATTGAGCTACGTACAAAAAGGCCAATGGAGGTGAAAGGCAAAAGTTCGGGTTAAAGGTACCAAGCAGAAGAGGCTAATGGAAAATCAGAAGCATAAGCACGCAGGCGCATACTTAATTGCTGAAAGAGGATTGGGAAAGCCTTCCAGTCGGCCCACTCTGTTGCCACCCTCCAGAGATCACCCGAACTGTTACTTGCTGCCTGTGCACAAGAGTAATCATCAGTTGAGTAAGGGAAGCTGTGAATACAAGAAAGCCATGATACAGAAGGAGCTGGCCGAGTTCCTACAGAGCAGATGAGATTCATGGATTTTACAAGAAACCCCTTCCCAGAGCAAATACAGAACAGCGTTGTCTCTTAGAGGTCAGAAAGAACTATAAAACATTTCTTATAAAAGTAGTTTTTAATAAATCGATGTATTTCAATGTTGTAACATGATAACCCAATGCTATATCAAGGTAGCAAAAGTGAAGGTTCCTGGTGTTTGATAAACACTGTGAATGACAGTACACTTGCATTCAACTTCACAAGAAATTCTCTTCAGGTCCATGAAGATTCATTGACAGCGTCCCACCTGTTGATGGTGGTGTGTGTGTATATAGATTGAGCAGACAATGAAAGTCTAACAATGGAGCTACACTCTCAAACCATACTGACAAGAATGGCATGTAACGGCAGGATGGCCAACTGCCGACAAACTTCCAAAATTAGTCATTTAAAGCAAACGCAGCATATACCAAAGCTATAGGAAATATATAATGGAGCCATAAGACGACACATGGGTTAGAGCCCTGAAGCAGTGAACGTGTTTCTACCCGTCTTGTGATAGAAGAAGCCATGGAAACAGAATTCTGCAGCTGTCTGTGGTGCCTAGTCTCCATACACACACAATGCTATCAATGGACTAACCCTGGAATTCCCTGCTCTGTAAGATGCTGGTGATGGGTAGGTATGCTATTGCTGTGAGTCAGAGCAATAGTTGGCTGGAGTTCAGGCCTGGAGGTGCTCTAGGACAATGACCACCTCTACAGCCCCATGTTGCACTTCTAAAGCTGATGCCCCAGTGAGGGTTAAAAAACCCCAAGCATATTTAAAACCAGAAACCAGCTGTCTGATCTGTTACTGCTGTTACTGTTCAACCTACCTACCAGGAGAAACAGTTTCACCTGGTTACAACTACAGAAGCTGTGTCCAACTCCATGGACTACATGTATTCATGACTTGGGATTTTCTTCTTATGAGTTCTGGTTGAGAACAAGATTGCTTTCTTCCAAGGGCAAGAAAAGCAAAATTAATTAAACCCATTCTTAATGTGCACTGTAGAGAAAGTCCTCACTAAATGAGATTTTCTTTCTCTTTCAACCTCAGGTACACTAGACTGCAACGAATCTCATGTCCAGAATTTGACCTGCTGACTTTCCGGGAACTGGTTCAGGTACTGTTATTTTCCCAGAAGATCTTTATACTACTTCAAACGCTACAGACAGGTGTGAGAACAGCAAGTCACTTATGTGTTGAGCTTCTGAGATCTAGGTGAGCAGAGGAGCTATTTCTAGCTATTTACCCAGACATGTCTGAGGGGTCATTTTTCCCTTGGGTCAATAGCAGATTTAAAACATTTATATTTCAATGGCTTAGAAAACACCATGATCCATGTTATTAATTTAAAAAAAAAAACCCAAGTCAACCGCACTAAACATTTCCTACTAACCTGGGCTTGAGGGCTAGGGCTCTTCTTTTAGTGAGCAACCTCCTGGAGAGCATTAGTGTTTTGTCCTAAGTCTCATTTTCAGACCTGAACCAAGTCAACTCTTTGTAAAGACCGAATATTCTGTCTTACTGCACGGTTCCTGAAACAAATGCTCTGCCCCCCATGGAGCAGAGTAACTTGCAACGGCTTTCCTCTCTGGAAACAGAACAGTCAAACAGCACAAAGTGGCTTCATTTTCCTCAGGCCAGTGTTTATAACCCAAGGTTTACTTTCCCTAAAGAGGGTGTGCTTACGTTAAGTATCAATCAAAATCAGCTCATGGAAAAGTTAAAGATGTAGTTTACTTAAAGATATGTATGCTCACATAGAGAACTGTGACTTCCATACTAATGAAGTATCTAAAGCTGCAGTCGGTACCTTGGATGTTTCTATGCTGCGTCCACTACTTTACACAGGACACTCACTCTTAAGGCAGAACATTGATTGTGACATGTAATGATTGGTTCTTACATCCAAGGGTCAACTGGGGGTAGACTCTAGCAGACAACTTCCTTACTAAAGAAGACTTAGCTGTAGCGACAACTTCATTCCTAAGATTATGTTATGTAAGAGACACACGTTTGAGAGAACATAAAAAGATAAATCAGACACACAAAAATATGATTTTCCAATGAGAGATCAATGAAAATAGAATTTCTATTATGAGGTGAAACTACTCTCATTATGAACTAATAAACTTCAACAAGCCATTTCTGATATGGTATACACAAAGTATTAAACATTAAAGAATTACCTTTGGGGGGTGTTTCTTTAGACTCTAGTTTTGAATGTCTAGTATAAAAGGTAGCTTGGCTAGTTAAAAAAGCAGTTTACTGTCAGTTGTACTGCTGCTCAGGAAGCTAGGTTAGGACACTCCCACCCCACCAAAAACATCCTGTGCAGGGAGTTTAGTATGTATTAAAATAAAAATGAAGGCCCTGCCCCAACACATGTGCAAAAACACTTGTCAGTTATAAGAGTATCTTCCATGAAAACATCTTCATTACAGAACTGAGGCATGAAGCCAGGCAGATACAAGAGTACCACCATGCTGAGGTGGGCATATTTGGGATGAAACCAGTGGCTCCATGGGCACCTAGGGGAAATGTGCTACTCAGAATGGGAAGAGGGTGGAGAGGAACTGACCCAGGGCCCCTAGCCCTTGGGCTGTGTGTGTGTTCCTTTATATTAGACCAGTTTGGATCCTGTATCTGGGTGCCAAAAATGGTATCAAAGCAAATACAGATCTAACACACAGCTCTTAAGCAGGTGATGGAACTGTAACTGTGTAAGTACCTCTTCATATGCCTGCTTTTTATGCTGTAGCTCTGGCAATCTTCAGAATGTGTATAAAGATGACCTGCCTAATATCTGAAGATGAAGATTTTCTTCTTTCATGGTGGCAGAAGTCCATGCAAGATTTGTAAACAGTGATACAAAATACTGTAAACGTAATTTAACAGAGCTCATATAAAACACAGGAAGTGAATCCAAATTTACAAGTGGATTAAAAAAAAAAAAGAGGGCAGCTTCATATAAAGTTTTCCCTCCTGCGCCAAGTGATTTTTCTTCTTCTTCTTCTTTTTTTTGATTACAAATATAATCCTGAGCTGAAAAACTGGGATTTGGGGGAGAGCCATCTTTGCATACAAAATATCCAAAGGACATTTACTCTATTTTCTTTTCTCTAGTACTATTCAACTGCCAGAGACAGTTCTGAAGGTGTGACTTTGGAGATGCTCATAGTTTAGTGTGACGCCCAGTTCTGGCACCAGTAGCAGGACTTGCCATGGCAGCGGATGCAGCTGCATCCTCTGCTTCTTCCAGTTCATCCTGGAGCTCTTGGCTGACACTCGACTGCAGTGCAGCGGGAGTGAGCCACTCCTTTGGGAGGCAACTCTGTAGAAAGGGTATACAGGAGCTGAAGTAGGCCAGGCGGTTGATCCAGCGCGGAATCTCTTTCCCACAAAGAATCTGAGGAGGAGAGAGCTCTGTTAGGAGTGGGCGGCTGGAGAGAAAATACAGTGCAGGCCAGCCTGTGGTGCAGCCACTGCAGGCTGCTGACAAATAAGCCTTAACTCAGGAGCCTGGGCCCTCCCGCAACCTCTTTACCTTCTTTCAGCTGTGGGTTTTATTTATTTTATGTTTTTGGTTTTGCGAGACAGGGTTTCTCTGTATTGTTTTGGAGGCTGTCGGTCCAGCCCAGCCTCGAACTCACAGAGATCCGCCTGCCTCTGCCTCCCCAGTGCTGGGATTAAAGGCGTGCGCCACCACCACCTCTCGGCATGTTTTTTATTTTTACAATTGTGAAATCAAGTTAATTCTGCTTGGCTTCTGTCTTGGATCCTTGAACTACTTTGAAACATAAAATTACTTTGAACAGTATACAGAAGAAAAAGGCTTGTTAGTACAAGATGTTATTAGAGTAAGAGAAGCCTCTTGGGTATTTTTTTTCCCCTTAATTTTTTTTTTATTTTTCTTGTTATTTTTTTTCTTTTCTTCTTTAATCCCAGCTCCTCCTCCCACCCCTCCTCCCTTGCCTCTTGGTTATTTTTGTCACCTCTTTTTCCAGGTTCTTTTCTACTCCCAGTTTCTACCATCCCACTTTTCCCTGGGCTATATTCTATGCCTCTGCATTCAACCATGACCCACTTGTTTCAAGGGTGCTCAGATGGTTCAGAAAGAAGTGTCCCCAAATGAAGACTAGCTCCATGATACACTGGCAAAGGTACTGTTAATGGTGGAAGTTCCACCCAAGGCCCCATCATCTCCCTCCAAACACTGCTGCACCTCAGAAAGCCTGCCAAATGATGACCCCTCCCTCAGAGATGCTCAAGGCTACTTCCACAGAGTATTTAAACTGTCCCCCCATAAAATGGACAAGTGGTTTTCCAGTCTCTCTCTTTCCTATCTCCTCTCTGAGGGGCTGGAAGGCCACCCAGGAGTGATGTATCAATTAAACATGGGCTTTTCTAATTTGGTTTGATTTGGTCGGATTTGGATTTCTGCATCTGTGGAGAAGCTTATGGGGTATAGAAACTTTTCAGGGACAATGGTCAGAACACAGCATGGAGGCCTGGCTAGGCTTTAGCCTATAGACTTTAGTGGGCAGAAGTAGGTGTTGGCTGGGTTCCTTCTTGGCTAATGACCTGCTGGGTTTCTCTGCCTCCTGAGTGCTGGGATTAAAGGTGTGCGCCACCACCCAGCTATAGACATGACTTTTATGTCCTGGTGTTAGAACTGCTAAAGACTACAGGGCCTTTTGAAACTGGACTGAATGCATTTTGTATTATGAAATGCTGTGAGCTTCTTGGGACAAGGAACAGAAGTTATGACTTACAAGTATTAAGTTTGGTATCAACTCAATAAGGAAGTCAACTTTATTTAGACTGAGGATAGGCAAACATAAACCTCTGGGCATGTCTGTGAGGGATTATCTAGGCTAGCTTATTGAGGTGGGAAGACCCACTCTACATGTGGACAGCATGATTCATGAGTTGGAGTCCTGTATATTGAACAAAAGGGAGAAAATTAGCTGAGTACCAGGGCCCATTTCTCTGTTTTCTGACTGTGGATGCAATGTAATCAGTAGCCCCAGGCTCCTGCTGCCACGCCTTCCCTGCAAAGATCAACTATGTGGATATCCTTCTGCACACTAGAATATGTCTTTATTGACTGATGAACAAAGATCAACTATGTGGATATCCTTCTGCACACTAGAATATGTCTTTAGTGACTGATGAACAAAGATCAACTATGTGGATATCCTTCTGCACACTAGAATATGTCTTTAGTGACTGATGAACAAAGATCAACTATGTGGATATCCTTCTGCACACTAGAATATGTCTTTAGTGACTGATGAACAAAGCTGCTTTGGCCTATGGCAGGGTAGAATATAGCTAGGTGGGAAATCCACACAAAGGGAGAAAGAAGGCGGATTGAGGAAGACACAGCTGTCAAGGTGGCAATACATAGACGACTAGAAATGGGTTAACTTAAATGTAAGAGCTAACTAGTATTAAGCCTGAGCCACTGCCCAAACAATTATAATTAATACTAAGCCTTTGAGTGATTATTTGGCAGTTGCTGGCAGGACTGTAACTTCTGCTTACAATGGACTTCCTATAAATCAAAATAAACTCTTAACTTTTTTTCTTTTTTTGAAGTAGGGTTTCTCTATATAGTCCTGGAACTCACTCTATAGATCAGGCTGGTCTCAAACACACAGATATCTACCTGCCTCTGCCTCCTGAAACTATTTCTTCTCTTTATTAATTAATTAATTAATTTATTCATTCATTCATTTTTTTTGTTTGTTTGTTTGTTGTTTTTCGAGACAAGGTTTCTCTGTGTAGCTTTGTAGACCAGGCTGGCCTTGAACTCAGAGATTCACCTGCCTCTGCATCCTGAGTGCTGGGATTAAAGGTATGTGTCACCACTGCTCAGCACTAACAATTTTTGGTTTTTCAAGACAGGGTTTCTCTTGTGTAACAATCCTGGTTGTTCTGGAACTCACTCTGTAGACCAGGCTGGTCTCAAGTGCCAGGATTAAACGTGTGTGCCACCAGCTAAGTTTCTTTTTTTTTTTTTTTTTGCTGTGATGTGTGCTTTTTTTTTTAAAGATTTATTTATTACATATACAGTGTTCTGTTTACATGCCAGAAGAGGCCACCAGATTGAATTATAGATGGTTGTGAGCCACCATGTGGTTGCTGGGAATTGAACTCAGGACCTCTGGAAGAGCAGTCACTGCTCTTAACCTCTGAGCCATCTCTCCAGCCCCACCAGCTAAGTTTCTTAACCTTTATTTTTTTTAAGTTAGGAGTTTTAGTTTTTTATGGTTTGAATCTTAAACATCCTCCCAAGGTGCATGTACTAAGTGTGGTTGCTAGTTTAGGGTGACTGGAAAGTATAGGACTTTGAAGGGGTAGGGTCTAGTTGAAGGAAGTGTGGTTGGGGCACTTAAGGGATACCAGGCACCAGCAGTGCCTTCTGCCACGTCTCTCAGTGACATATGCTAAGCTGCTTTGTTCTCACCAACACATACTGTGCACAGGCCCCAACGAGTGGCAATCACTATGAATGGAAAATGTTTTTTTCTCATGTATTTGTCACAGTTATAAAGTGCTAACATAAGGATGTAATGAAGTAAGTAAGAGGCAATTATCTGTAGTTATTCTACCTACAAAAGAATGAACAGAATCACCACTTAAAACTTTGCTGACTCTAAAACTGCCACATTGGATAAAGAAATACAGTAATTTTACGTACATGAAGAATCAGGGGGAAAACACCAAGATTGGATAGTGACATAGAAAGTACACCAGGAAAGTGTTATCTGCAGAACTTGTAGGATGAAATTGAATTTACCTCTGATAAAGCTGAAGAAAAGTGATTGCAGTTTTTGTGCATCAAATGATAGGCATTGCCTTTATATTCTTTTCCCAGTTCTTCTACAATTTTTTCTATATCATCTTCTAAAAAGTCCGTACTCCCTAAAACAACAGCTTCTCTTAAAGAACAAAAAAACAAAATAAACAAAGCAGTTTTGATCAGGTCATTTATAATAAGCATTATTAAATACTTGCTTACTTCCAGGTATATTGCAATAAATAAATCAGGGCTAACATTCAGACTAAAGGTAAATGAGAAACTTAGACATTTCAATGATTTTAGCTTCTATTTTGTTTTGTGAAACATATTCATTAATGGAGAATCAGATTCAAGCTAAAAATATCCCTGCTAAATACACATAGCAAAGAGCCATGAGATAAGCCATGAAATCTGACTAAACTTTAAAATATACCAAAATATCAAATGAAAACACTTCAACATATTTCCTCAAAAATGTAACAGATAATACTCAACAAAAGGCAGAATTTTAGATATAAGCTAGTTGTAAAAGACAACTAAAAATGTCGGGCGTTGGTGGCCCACGCCTTTAGTCCCAGCACGTGGGAGGCAGAGGCAGGCAGATCTCTGTGAGTTTGAGGCCAGCCTGGTCTACAGAGCGAGTTCTAGTACAGCCTCCAAAACAATACAGAGAAACCCTGTCTCAAAAAACAAAACAAAACGTTGGTGGCTCACGCCTTTAATCCCAGCACTTGGGAGGCAAAAGCAGGTGGATCTCTGTGAGTTTGAGGCCAGGCTGGACCGACCGCCTCCAAAACAGAGAAACCCTGTCTTATAAAACCAAAAAAACCAAACAAAACAAAAACCAAACAAAACAAAACGACAGCTAAAAATTATTAGAAAATCATTTTATCAGACATAACTGAAGGGGCATTAGTGCTAAGTTCTGAGAACTATGCACTCAGAAGTGTTGTAGCCTTCCTTTTTTGAATTTACCTGTTATCCTCTGGGCACATTAACTATTACAGACCCAGAAGTTTCTTTAACGCTTCTTGAAATGAAGACTCTAAATATCATGTCAGCTGCAACAAGTAAGGAAAACAATGACTAACAAAGGGAAGGGTCCCGAGACACCTGCTTGGTTTAGAGCTACTGCTGCATCGATGTTATCAGCAACAGTTTCCAGGTTAATCAGTTGCTCTGAATTTACAAGGGTTTATTTCACTGAGAAAATGAAGAGATTTTTATATTAGGTCACAGTAAGAAATCGCACTCTGTCCACTCTCCCTCTGAAATAGGGAGACCAGGCAGGAGATCACTAGGTGAGTTTCCTGAGGCAGAGTGTAAGGTAAGCAAAGACAACTATCTGTGAGAAGCAGACAGAAAGCAACTTAAGAGATACTCCGAACAAAAGCAAAGACAAGCTATCTCACACATTATTTGATCTTCCATCCTTACGTAACAACTTAATTCAATTTAAATTAAAAATAAAGTATCAGCCACTAAGCCAAAATTTAAAACTATTTTAACTTTTTAGATGTTTAATCTACAGGATGAATTCTTTATACCCGCAAAACAAGCTCTGACACCTACAACAGTGTAATAGAAATTACCCTCCCTACTTACTTAAATTTAAATGTTTCTCCTAGTTCAGAAGCATTTCCTGGGGAAATTTCAAATATTCCAGAAAAAGGATAAGGATGGCCTCCATAAGCAAATTCTGAAAAGATAAAAGCCAAAATTTTTAGTATGTGTTGCATGACATGTAATCAGAATGCTGACGCAGCTTTAAAATACCACAAAGATAATGCCATCTGAATATTTTTCAGTTTACAAAGGGCACTTTGTAAGGTCCCGTTTGGGGATTACTAGTACAGAATACCTGTCTTTAAAAGCTGAAATGATAACAGTTGCAGACACTCCAAAACTTGTGTGACTGCTCTGTGCCTACTCCAGCAGGAGACTGACAAGTAAGTACTCAAGTGAGAGTCTCTGTGGCACCAGGGTAGCATGAAGTCAGCAGCTCAGGACTCGGTTGCTTTTCAAGCTTGTACTTCCCTGGAGAAACTGTCTAATGAGACTGAGTCTTCATGGTCCCCACGATGAGCTGTTTTGTTTTGTTGTGCTTTGCCATTGTGCTGCATGCATCCACACCTGCCTGAAGACTCCTGATTGACACTAGATTGGAACTCAAAACACCACTGTACCACGCATGGGGGCATATGTCTGTAATCTTAGCACTCAGGGGGGAGGTGGATCATGAGTTTTAGCCTAGACTGGGCTATTCCTAGTGAGTTCCAGGCAGGTCTGAACTATATATGAATTGAGACCCTGTCTGAAAAAAACATCAAACCTAAAACACTGTAAAATGACAACATAAACATACAGCCACCCTCATAGTCTTCAGAGTAAGTCTTGTAGCTAGGAGGGCACTATTTGTAAATTCTCCCAATACATGTATTTCCAGCTATACGCTCTCATCTACAACAAAAATGAAGATAGCTTCAAGTTAGGAAAGAACCAGAACTTCTGGCTTCAATTCTGGCATCTCATTTAGATATTAAGTGGTAAAGTCTTAGTAGTTATAAGCAATCCCAAATACATGCTTAAGTAAGTTAGTCGTATCACTTAGGATTTACTAAATAACTAGGCATGGTAGTGCATGCCTATGATCTCAGTGCTAGAGAGTTGGAAGCAGGAGGAACACTATAAGCTTGAGGGCACCTTGCTCTACATTGTGAGTTCCAGATTAGCCACGGCTACATAGCAAGACTGTCTCAAAATGATTAAATAAATGAGCACATTTGTTAAATATACAGTCCTTTATTTTTAAGACAGGGTTTCTCTGTATTGTTTTGGAGGCTGGCCTGGAACTTACTCTGTAGACCAGGCTGGCCTGGAACTCACAGAGATTCGCCTGCCTCTGTCTCCCGAGTGCACCACCAACGCCTGGCTAAATATACAGTCTTAAGTTTTGAGACAAAGCACAGGAAAGAACACAGCACAGGAAAGAACATAGCAGCTAAGGTTTAGCTTTTCTCATTTAAATTTTATTCAGATGTGTTTGTATCTAGGTATATATGCTATCATGTATGCACAGGTGCCTGCAGAGGCCAGAAGAAGACAATGGATTCCCTGGAGCTAGAGACACAGTTATTAACTCTAGTCTCCCTACATCCACACCCAACAGAACTGAAACAGCAGGAAGTACTCTTAATCACTGAGCTCCAAGGTTATCTTTTCTTTTTTTTTTTAAGATCTATTTATTTACTACACATACAGTGTTCTGCCAGAAGAGGACACCAGATTGAGTTGTAAATGGTTGTGAGCCACCATGTGGTTGCTGGGAATTGAACTCAGGACCTTTGGAAGAACAGTCAGTGCTCTTAGCTTCTGAGCCACCTCTCCAGCCCCAAGGTTATCTTTTCATTCACAATACTGTTACTTTAGCTTCCTAAGCGCTGGGATACAACCATATACCACCATGCCCAGCTCCTCTTTAAGATTCAAATATTGTATATACCAAGATTGGATTTGGTTAGAATTGGTTGTTTTTTTTGTTTGTTTGTTTTTGTTTTTTGAGACAGGGTTTCTGTGTAGCCCCGGTTATCCTGGAACTTGCTCTGTAGACCAAGCTGGCCTTGAACTCAGAGATCTACCTGCCTCTGCCTCCCAAATGCTGAAACTAAAGGGGAGTGCTGCCACCACTACCTAGTTTCAAAAAAATTTTTTTTGGTTCTTTTTTGAGACAGGGTTTCTCTGTGGCTTTGGAGGCTGTCCTGGAACTTGCTTGGTAGACCAAACTTGGTCTCGAACTCACAGAGATCCACTTGCCTCTGTCTCCCAAGTGCTGGGATTAAAGGTGTGCGCCACCACCGCCCGGCAAAAATTTTTAAAAATTTATTTATATGTTATGTATGAGCGCTCTTCATGTATACCTGCACACCACAAGAGGGCATCAGATCCTACTATAGATGATTGTAATCCACCATGAAGTTGCTGGGAACTGAACTCAGGACTTCTGGAAGAGCAGACAGTGCTCTTAACTGCTGAGCCATCTCTCCAGACTCACATGGATTCTAACCTTCTTAGGTATAGTAATGGAAGACATAGGTCCTTTTAGTTTTTATTTTTTTGTACAAGAAACAATTATAATTTCTCTGAATTTCCATGAACAAGTTTTGAATCGTATTTTTGTTTTTAAATTATTTTATGAAGGGCAGTAAAAACTGTGCAGGTAAAATAAGAGCACTGGACTACCATATAAGAATACTTGGGCTCAAATTCTAGTTCTGTTATTAGCAGTGTGAATGGTGACAGGTTAGAGCCTTAATTTCTTTTTATAAAGAAAAAATGCCACATTCTCTTACCTTACAGCCTGATCATGTGGTACCAAAGTTCACAGTACTATGGAAACCATAACACACTATTCAAATTTAACCAAAAAGGGGTAACACAACTTAGGCAAAAGGTCAGAGAGGACACCCATGGTCTATAATCCCATCCATTGTATTACTTTAATCACTGAAAACTTCCCCTGAAGCTCCTCATTGTTTCTTGGGGTTAGCAAGTAAAAGTAAACCTTAAATGACAAATCTTTATAGCCAAAATTTAATATGCTAGAAGCAACTAAGAAAAGGGGGGGATGCTAGGGACATAGCCTGAAGTGCAGTACCTGCTTAGTAAGTCTGAGGCCTTGGATTCAATTATCAGCACCTCTCTACCCAAACACAAAGACATTAGAAACATCATATTGATTCTGGGCATTGGTGGCGCACGCCTCCCAGCACTCTGGAGGCAGGGGCAGGCGGATCTCTGTGAGTTCAAGGCCAGCCTGGTCTACAGAGTGAGTTCCAGGACAGCCTCTAAAACAATACAGAGAAACCCTGTCTCGAAAAACAGAACAAAATAAAAAATCCAAAAAGAAACATCATTGAATAGGTAGGCAGGTAGTTTACCATGGGTAAATTGGATAATGTATCTAGAAGGTTACAAAGACTGCCCAGCTTATGCAAATGCAGGAGCTTCTGCTAAAAGACAAGCTTATAATTCATGCTTATGTATCACTCTAACTGAGCAAAATGCTAGATGTTACTAAGGCAAGATTGCTTAGCACATTCTTTATTGGTACTCGAAGGCCTGCAAAATCTAATGTTCTACTGAAACTCCCTAAGGAAATTGGTATTTCAAATTTGACACTTTCTACACTAACCAAAATGGTTTTTTTTTGTTATGAAGTTTTTCAAAATGTAAAAGTTTCTCATGGTTTAACAACTTCAGAAAGAAGGACTTGGGTTTTTGAGACAGGGTCTCACTTGTAGCTCTGGTTGTCCTGGAACTCACTCTGAAGACCAGGATGGCCTTGAACTCAGAAATCTCTCTGCCTCTGTCTCCTGAGTACTGTAGAAGATACAGTAATTAAAAAAAAATAATGAAACGAATGTACCCTCTTATATTCTACCACAGACATTTCTTTCAAAGCACAGTATTTATTCTACTTTCTGCAATAACATATGTAAGTCACTTAAAAGAAAAGGGACAAAGAAAAGGACCTAACATTATGATTCTGTATTTTCTCTAACTGGCAGAATTTTCAGAAAGCATATTTAAACTGTGTTCACACATACCTCTGCCATACACTTCAATTCCAGAATGAAAAACTCCAATTCCAATAGATGAGGTGTATTCATTCATCCAGTACTAAGGAGAGAAAAAAAAACAACTTTTAAATATCCATTCATTTACAGTCCAATTCTACAGGACAGGTAGAGCACAAACCCAGTTCTTGCTTTTTCCCTTACAATGCTGAAACTCTACTGAGAGTAGCCTAGTCTGCTCTCCCACTTCTAACCTGGAAGGCCTTCCTGTGTCTAGACAGTGTTTCAACTTAAGTCCAGCACACTATTTAAGGTTTAGCACATAATACATAAAATTTAAATGAAGTGAAATCTAAATCTGGATCAGGTTGGTAACAAAAACTGACATAAAAGTACCATTAGTGATTAAAATAGTACACATAGAGGGGTCATGGTGGCACACTCCTTTAATCCCAGAACTAGGGAGGGGAGGCAGGTAGGGTCTCTGTGAGTTCAAGGCTATGAATGAATGAAGCACAAAGGAACACTAAGGAAGGTAGGAACAACTGTCCTGCAATCGGCATGAAGACAAACTTCCTATAGAAGGGAGTCAGTATATGAAATGGGTCTACAGGAACAATGAGATTTCCTCAGACACAAAGTTTGGACTGAGCAGGAGAGGGAAAATGAAAATCTAAGAATGTGGAAGGGGAAAGAAGATGTATATCAGTAGTACCGTATGAAACTACAGAGGAGCCAGACGGTGGTGGTGCACACCTTTAATCCCAGCACTTAGGAGGCAGAGGCAGGCGGATCTCTGTGAGTTCGAGACCAGCCTGGTTTACAGAGCGAGTCCCAGGACAGGCTCCAAAGCCTCAGAGAAACCCTGCCTTGAAAAACCAAAACCAAAAACACCAAAAAAACCAAAAAATCAACCAACCAACCAAACAAACAAAAAAACTTCAGAGGATAACTATGAAAGGGGTTAATAAGAGTGGGCTAGAGAGTCTTAAGCCTAGAAAGAGATAAATGAATTAACAGTGCATTAAACAAATACCTAGGCAATAACTCAAAGTGTTATAAACCTATTGGACTTCTCTTGGGTTAGATAATTGACAATTTGTCTTTAATTTTAATTTTGCATCTGTGGTGCAGGTGGTATTGTGGAATATTATTTTAACTATGTAAAGATGTGCTAAATTTGTTTATGCTGAGGAATACTACTTTAACTGTATAAAGGTGTGTTACAGTTGTTTATGCTGTACTTGTTTAATGATGTAAGAATGTGTTTAATTATGTAAAGATGTGTTGCATTTGCTTCACTTTGACTGTCTAAGGCACCGGATTAGTCTAATAAAAAGTAGACGATCAATAACTGGGCAGGTGAGGATAGGCAGGGCTGGCAGGAAGAGAGAACAAAAAGAATGAAGAGAAGAGAATTAGGGAGAAACAGTGACACACCTGGGACCAGAAGTCAGGCAGCCAGTCATCAATCAGACACAAGCAGTGAAAGTAAGACATGCAGAAAGGAGAGAGGTAAAAAGCCCCCAGGCAAAAGGCAGATAAAGAGAAACAGGTTAAAGTTAAAAGAGCTAGCCAGAAACAAGCCTAAGCTAGGTGGAGCATTCATAACTAATAAGAAGTCTCCGAGCCAAGTGTTGGTGGCGCACGCCTTTAATCCCAGCACTTGGGAGGCAGAGGCAGGCGATCTCTGTGAGTTCAAGGCCAGCCTGGTCTACAGAGCGAGTCCCAGGACAGGCTCCAAAGCAATAGAAAAATCCTGTCTCAAAAAACAAAACAAAACAAAAACAAAAGGAAAAGTGTCATGATTTGGGAGCTGGTTGGTGTTCTAAAAGAAAAGGCCTGTAATAATTTAGTATACACCCGTTCATATGTACATACATGAATGCCAAGATCAGATGTCAATATTGTCTTTCTCAATTGCTTCTCCATTTTATTTTATTCAATTCTATTTTAAGACAGGGGTCTCTCACTCAACCTACAGTTTACCGACTGGTTTGTCAGCAAGCTCTGGACATCTGCTTGTCTCTATCTTCTTGGCACTGAAGTCAGACAGACAGGACTCCTGGGTTTTTCCTTGGGTGCTGAGGGTTCCAATTCAGGTCCTCATGCTGTACTGCAAGCACTTTATCACCTGAGCCACTGTGGTGGCTAGTTTTATGTCAACACGACACAACCTAGAGTCACTAGAGAGGATGGAGGCTCAATTAAGAAAATGCCTCAGTAAGATCAGGCTATATGGCCGGGTGTTGGTGGCGCACGCCTTTAGTCCCAGCACTCGGGGGGGCAGAGGCAAGTGGACCTCTGTGAGTTCGAGGCCAGCCTGGTCTACAGAGCAAGTTTCAGGACAGCCTGCAAAGATACACAGAGAAACCCTGTCTCAAAACACACACACACACACACACACACACACACACACACACACACACACACACCAAAACAACAACAACAAAAAATCAGGTTATAGGCAGGCCTGTAGAGCATTTTCTTAGTGTCGTGGAAGGGTCCAGGTTATCGTGTGGTACCATCTCTGGACTTGTGGTCCTAGGTTATACAAGAAAGCAGGCTGAAGCCGGGTGGTGGCGGCGAACGCCTTTAGTCCCAGCACTCGGGAGACAGAGGCAGGTGAATCTCTGTGAGTTTGAGACCAGCCTGGTCTACAAGACCTAGTTCCAGGACAGGCTCTAAAACAATACAGAGAAACCCTGTCTTGAAAAACCAAAAAAGAAAAAGAAAAAAGAAAGCAAGCTGAGCAAGCTATGACAAACAAGCTTAGTAAGCAGCACACTGCCCTTTCCCCCCGCCCACCATGACCATCAGCTCCTGCCTCCAAGTTCTTGACTTCCTTCATGGAAGTGTAAGCCATATAAATCCTTTTCTCTCCAACCTGCTTTTGGTCATAGTGTTTGTCATTGAAATGGAAACCTAACTAAGACAAATATTACCAGGACACTGGGGCATTGCTGTGAGACCTAACCACATTGTTTTAGGGAGGATTGTGGAAGGACTTAGGGACTTTGGTCTAGAGCCACTGATTGTTGAGAAATCTGTGCTGTTGTGTTGCAGCGTGGAAGATAGCAGTGTTGAGAGTAGTGCAGTGATGGAGGCTTGGCTTGTGAAGTTTCAAGAGGGAAGCAAGGGCTAACAGGCCATTTTCGTGAAGAATCTGTGGTGTTCAGTCAGCTGGCACTGATGAATCAGCTGTGATTAACAAGCGTCTAGAAACACTTAAGTAAAATCTTAGTAAAAACTGGGATAACTGATGCTTGTTAGCTGGAGCTGAGAACTCAGTGATGATTGAAGAAACCAGCATCACTGAGGTGAAATCTTCTGGGCAGTGTTTCTTCAGGGTCAGACACAGAAGCTGTGTTCCAGAGGTGGCCAAGATTGTACCTCACTCATGCTGGCAGCTGAACTTGGTCGTGTAAGAGTCACCCAGGTGGTGCTGGTTTGGAGGGGTGAGGTCATGGAGAGCAGCTGAGGCTTGGCACTGTCAGAGACCAGGAGAGGCCATTGGTGAAGGTGCAGCCTCAGCAGCAGCTGATGCTTGGCACCACGAAGAAAGCCTAGGAGAGGCTACTGGTGAAAGTGCGGCCCAGTTGGAGCAGAGACCCCAGCACTTTAGAGGACCATGGGATGACCCCTAAGAACAGCAGAAGAATTGGAGTGGAGCCTGCAGAGCTTATAAGACAGCTGTGTGTGCTGCAGAGGGTGGAGCTGGGGAAGTGACCAAGACCTTTTGAAGGAGCCTTAGAAGACTGTGAATGAATCCCAGGTAATTTGACATTGAATTATTTACACTGTTAAGAGTTTGGTTTTGTTTTGTTCAAATTGTGACTGTGCCCTAGGTCTCCCCTCTTGAAGTAAGAAAGTGGTTTTTTTGTTTTTTAAACTTATCAGGAGCGTTCAGTAGACTTTGAATTTTAAAAGACTTTAGATTTTAAAAGAGACTGGCTATTTTAAAAGGACTAGATTTTTAGGTGTTTGAATTTTTATACTGTGGAACTTTAAAATTTGGAATATTTGACACACCTTTAGTTTCAGCACTAGGGAGACAGAGGCAGGTGAATTTCTGAGTTCTAGGACAGCTAGGGCCACGCACACACGCACGCACGCACTCACGCACACACGCACACACACACACACACACACACACACACACGCACGCACGCACGCGTGTTCTCGCACAGAGGGGGGGAGAGAGAGGTAGGGGGAGGAGAGGAAGGGAGGGAAGGAAGGAAGAAGGACTGGAGAGATGTTTCATCTGTTAAGAACTCTGGTTGTTCTTCCAGTGGTTCCGGGTTCAATTCCCAAAACCCCAACTGTCTGTAACTCCAGTTCTAGGGGATCTGACACTCTCACACTAATGTACAAGACATTAAAAAATTTTAAATTAATTATTTAAAAAAAAAGAAAGGAAAAAAGAAAATGCCTCAGTAAGATCAGGATATAGGCAGGCTGTAGACCATTTTCTTATGAGTGGGGTCACCCCAGGCAGGTGATCCTGGGTTCTGTAAGAAAGCTGGCTAAGCCGGGCGTTGGTGGCGCATGCCTTTAATCCCAGCACTCGGGAGGCAGAGGCAGGCGGATCTCTGTGAGTTCGAGGCCAGCCTGGTCTACAGAGCAAGTTCCAGGACAGCCTCCAAAGCCACAGAGAAACCCTGTCTCGAAAAACCAAAAAAAAAAAAAAAAAAAAAAAAAAAAAGCTGGCTGACCAAATCATGAAGAGCAAATCTGTAAGCCGTATTCCTCCATGGCTTCTGTACCAGCTCCTGCCAACAGTGCCAACCCAGTTCCCCAGCCACTATTAATTTTTTGAGACAAGTCTTGCTATGTAATCCAGGCTGCCCTGAAGACCTTCCTACTTTAACTCCCTGAGTGCTAGGATTACAGGTTCATACCACCATATCTAGCTCTTTTTCTAAATTTAAGTCAAGTTTTAGCTGTGGTTTTACATCCCTAGCTAGAAAACATACATTGTCATAGGTTACTAGAAAAGGCATAAAAGGACAAGTCATTTTCCCCCTAAATTATACTTAGAAGTAAAAATTAAACAGTAGGAAATATTTGGCAACAAGCAAGGTATCTTCCTGAGGTGGTTTGAATGAAAATTGTCCCCACCCCACCCCCACTAGTGGAACTACTTGACAAGGATTAGGAGGCATGGCTTTGTTAGAAACAGTGCACTGGAGGCAGGCTTTGAGGTTTCAAAACGCTGGTGGCAGTCCCAGTGCTCTCTCTGTCTCCTACTTGAAGACCAAGATGTGAACTCCTAGCTCCTCTAGACAGCTTCCATCTGAAACTCCAATTAAATGTTTGTTGTTGTTGTTGTTTTCTAATAAGTTGCCTTTGTCATTATCACAGCAACAAAGAAAACTAGGATACTTTCCAATTAGGTATCAAAGTCTTCACTACAGACGAGGAGGTTATCTGAGCTGTAGAAGCCCAGTTCATGTACCAGACCCTGCGTTTGGATGCCAACACTGAAAAATTAATCATAACAATACAGTATACAGCAAAAACATCCTGAAACATGTATGTATATATATGCATATATATGCATATATATACATAAAAAGTTCCTGTTTGACAAAGGTAGTATTTAAAACCAATTATTAACAATGGGGCAGTGGGAAGGTAATGAATGAGAAGTATAATGAAACATGAAGATATCAGATGAAACTCATTACTTTATATACTAATCTAACAAAAAAAGAGAAAACTCTAAAAAGCAAAGAAAATCCTCCATCCCCTTTTACAAGTTTTCTCTGTGTAGTCCTAGCTGACCTCAAACTCAAGAGATCTGCCTACCTCTGCCTCCTGAGTTCTGGGATTAAAAGTGTGCATCTTTTAAAGAGGATAGTTACTAAAATGTATTGGCAAAAACCTGACAAAAACTTCCATGCATCCAAAAATTCTAGTGCGTCTAAAGGTTAGAAGTCAGGAATGGTGATGGATGCTTCTAATACTAGCACAAAGGAGACCGACACTAGAGGACTGTGAAGTTGAGACCAGACTGGGCTACATAGTAAGTCTGATATCAGGATTGGCTATAAAGCAAGACCTTGTCTTAAAAAAAATTAGCTGAGAAAAGTGAACTTAAGTAAAAGATTTTGATTGAACTTGATGCTTGAACTTACCAAAGGAGAATATCAACATTTTATACATTTTATCTGTCTGTCTATCTAATCTATCTACACACACACACACACACACAATTGTTGTAGATAATTTTGTCATTAAAGAATTATGTATACTTAAGTAATATTGAAAGATTAAAAGAACACATATGGAGAAAATGCAATAAATATAACAAAGCTTAATATGATATTGTGAATATCATCTCTACTCAAATCTACTGGGTTCCCTTTCTGCACAACCAGAAGTGGAAGGCAAGAACCAAATAAACATAATCTGGGAAGAAGGGGAGTCCAAGTACAGATAGTAACGGACTCCACAAAACATTTACCCAAATATATCTATCCTTACAGACAAATAAAAGCTCAGAACAGCCAGGTGTTCTTAAAAAAGAATCCCCCAAAGATGTGTAAGTAACCACAGAAACAATTTATAGTCAACTAACTAACATGAACTAATAATCTCACTAGTAAAGGGGAAAATACTCACTATAATCTCTTTTTTTTTTCTACTATGACTATCAATAGTTTGTGTTAGGAAAACCACACATTTATGGAGAAAACTGACATTTATGAATCAATCTAGATACTTAACTATTCTACCTCTTGGAATCTTATATACAAATAAAGGCATGTTCTAAAATCTTATTATTGTCTGTAATGCCAAAAAACTTGAAATAACAAGTGTCAGTAGAGGAATGGTGTGTTGAGTTAATTTTTTGTTAACTTGACAAAAGCCAGAGTCATCTGTGAAGTGGGAACCTCAACTGAGAAAATGCTTCCATAAAACTAGCTGTGGGAATTTTTTGACTAATGATTGATATGGGAGGGCCCAGCTCACTATGGATGATGTCACATCTGGGTTGGTAGTCCTGAGCTGTATAAGAAAGTAGGCAGAGCAAGATTCGGGAAGCAAGTTAGCAAGCAGCATTCCTCAGTGTCTCTGCTTCAGTTCCGGCCTCCAGGTTCCTTCCAGGAATTCCTGCTCTGACATCCCTCAATGATGGGCAGGGATGGAAAAGTACGTCAGAAAAATCCTTTCCTCACTAAGTTGCTTTAAGTCATGGTTGTTTTTATCAAAGCAATAGAAACCTAAATAAGACAAGTGGTTAAAGAAACTAAAAACCTGTATTATGAATTATAACACAATTACTATATATACAGTATATACAGTTGCAGATTGGCTGTTGCTCATTTGCATGGCTGTCTTGAGAGTTTTGTTCCAACACTCTGAATCAAAATCACAAGTTATAATATCTGTAGCAACTGTAACAAAAGAAACCGAGAGTGCAGCTCAGTTTTAGAATCTGGCATGTGCACAAAGCCCTGGGTTTAACCTCCAGCACTCCTGGGCATGGTGGCACATGCATGTAGTCCCACCAATGGTAAGTGGAGGCAGAAGAATCATAAGTTTGTGGGTATCTTTGGCTACAGAGTTAATTTGAGATTACCCAGGGCTATATGAGACCCTGCCTCAAAAATAAGATATGAAATACACCAAATTGTTAGCAGTTCAGTGATGAACACAGACAGGGTAGGGATGATATTTAGAGGGATCTTTTCACTTAATTATATATATATATATTTAACAATTAGAAAAAGGGCAGGGCACAGAGGCCCACGCCTTTAATCCCAGTGCTCAGGAGGCAGAGGCAGGTTCAAGGCCAGCCTGGTCTGCAGAATGAATTCTAGCACAACCAAGGCTGTTAAACAGGGAAACTCTTCTTGGAAGGGGGCAAATTTTTTGAAAGGTTCTACCTTTTAGATTTTAGGTATTTTAAAGTAGAATGTTACAAATGCTTGATAATTTCTGATAATTTAATAATGAACTTGAGTAATCCTGCATTCCGGAACATCACAGCTTAGCCATAGTCAGACTGGCTGTGGACCATTTGAATGGTTGGAGATTTGGCCCACAGTAATTGTTGTCCAATATGCAGAAATCAAAATTCAAAAATTCAAGTCTAGTTTCTTCTGACTGTACACTGCTTTTGCACTACTGTGAACCCAAAAACCCACTGATGAAGCATCCTGATTAGGGCACTGTCTGGAGACATGGCAGCATGATACAGAAGCTGACCACAAGTGGCTTCTATTGCCCAACTGTAGGAAAATTTGAACATTATTAAACAAAAGGGGAGAGGCTAAGTAGCAACCAACTAATGAGAATGCTTAGTTCTTTGCCTCCTTGCAGCAAGACTTTTCCTAGTTCCTCCCTATCCTCTTTTTGCTCTTTTCAGAAATATTAAGAAAGCAGAAACACTCTAAGGTCTCAGGACTATCTGTTAGTCTTTTCCAGTTGAGCAACTAATTGCTCATACATCTTGGAACCAATGCTTTGGTATATGTGCGACTATCCTTAACAACACTACTAACAGGCTTTTATTCTGGGTACGCATATACTTTTAAAGTTACCGAATCTTTCTTTTATGTGTACTTCCTTCAAAATACAGAACATTTTCCAAAAAGAGATATATATGTTGTGTTTGCATCACTCAAAAAGATTTTAAGCAAGTACTAAATGGAATATTTTCATCTAATGTTCACTATTATAATTTTCTTTTAGGCAGACAGTAACTAGTCTTCCAAAAGTGCTTTGTAACACATTTCTAGAATCTTAAGTGTTTTATTAAAAAGAGAAACATTTTTATGAAAAATATTATACTTAAATGGTAACTTCTGACATGAGAGTAAGACCAGAAGGCAGTTGGCAGAATGAGGTCCCTGAACTCAGAAAATCTTTTCTTTTCACACATGAAAATTTCTCTCATACTTAGGAATTCAAAGCTTAGAATTAGTATGTACTTGTGGATTATATTCCGTCTAAACTTCAAGTCTTTATATTCTACAACAAGAGAATCTTAGAAAGAAATGTGCATTACCGCAAAAATTGGTCAGACAGTTGTGTGACTTGATCTGTTTGTGGGGTCCCTGACAGTGGGACCAGGATCTATCCCTGGTGCATGAGCTGGTTTTTGGAACCTATTCCCTACAGTGGGATGCCTTGTGCAGCCTTGACGCAGGGGGCAGGGGCTTGTTCCTGCCTCAACTTGATATGCCAGGCTTTGTTGACTCCCCATGGCAGGCCTTACCCTTTCTGAAGTGGATTGGGGGAGGGGGGTGAGGAGGTACTGTGGTTGGCATGTAAAATGAATAAAACATTTAAAAGAAAAATGTAAAACTTAATTTTAAAATTCATAATGACATGTGGTCTGTATAAAGCAGCTGAAGAATTGCTGAGGCACACAATGACACATGAATACTGGGTAGCTTTCTTTGCAAGTGGTAGTTTCTTTCAAATGGAAAGTTGGACAATGAGATTGCTTTTGCTCAAGGTTCTAGAAAGCCACAAGTTTAGCTAGGAATGAAATTTTTTTCTTTTTAACAAAAGTATTCCTTTGGACTGAATTAAACAACTTAAGTACAATTCTCATTCCTAACATCTTTTTTATTTGAAGGCTTTTAATGCTGTGTAAGGCACAACAATACTGTTGTTGCTTAGACTTTGCTTGCAGTAACAACACATAACACATTACATGACTTGTGTGAACAGCCCATAATAGGCAAATCTATACAGATAGAAAGTAGAAAATTAGGTCACACACTGTGACTGAGGAGTTGGCGGTGTGAGGAGTGACTGTTGAAGGGTATGAGTTTCCCACTTATGGTAATGAAAATTTTGTAACGTCCTCAATGTAGTAAAGCCTCCACTAATTTGTAACAAATAGCATAAGAATGCTTGTACAAACACATTTTAAGACAAGGGTCTTGCTACACAACCCAGGCTAGTTGGAACTGACGATCTTCCTCACTCAGCTTACTGAGTAGAGAAGTTACAGATGTGCTCTAATACTATACCTGGTTGAGTGTACTGTTTCATAAATACAAATCATAGTTATCTGTTTTGACTAAACAAAAACTATTTTATATATGCTATGAATCCCTCACCAGTAATTTTTCAAGTATAATACAAATTTTATTCTTTTAATTGGCAATGCCAATTTCTTCCTTGTTAGCAAACTGAGAACAAAGAATTCACGAGGAAATAAGTTTCTGTTCCCTTTTTGTTTGCTTTTTTGAGACATGGTTTCTCTGTGTAGCTTTGGCTGTTCTGGAACTAGTTCTGTAGACCAGGCTGGCCTTGAACTCAGAGTCCCACCTGCCTCTGCCTCCTGAGTAGTGGGACTAAAGGCGTGCACCACTGCCAATAAATTTCTGTTCCTTATTCTGAGATGTTATACAGTAAAACTTTTTTTGGGGGGGGGGGTTTCCGAGACAGGGTTTCTCTGTATTGCTTTGGAGACTGTCCTGGAACTCACTCTGTAGACCAGGTTGGCCTCGAACTCACAGAGATCCATCCGCCTGCTTCTGCCTCCAGAGTGCTGGGATTAAAGGTGTGCGCCACCACCGCCTGGCACAGTAAAACTTTACGATGAGAAAACATCTGAGCGTGTAGAACTCAAGTCCTCACACATGATGATCCCATAAGATTGTAACAGAGCTGAAAAGTTCTATTGATTAATGATGCGTAATTAAGGTAAGGATGTAACAGTATGTTTGTGGTGATGTATATGTAAGATAACCTACAAGTATATATAAGATAACATTTTATATAAGTATAGTACATGTAATTACAGTAAAAGAACTTGATAATAATAAATGTTACTGGTTTAAGTATTTCTATACTTTTTGCTGTTCTTTTACACTGTATTTCTCATACTTATTAAAGAAAAAGGGGGAAAGTTCCCTGTAAAGCTAGATGTTGTGTTATGTGGCAGGGCAGGATCGCAGCATCTCCTGTTTATTTCACCTTTTATTATATACACAGGCCGCATGTACTATGTGCATTGGGTTTCAACCACAGCACCAGGTCATAGTGAGGTGACTGGACTATACCACATAGGTTTGTGTAAGTACACTCTTTGAAGTATGTACAAAAAAAATTATCTGATAACACAAATAGGAAACTGATGTATGTCCTGTCTTAACTGATACTTGCTTCCATATAGATAATGGATATGACTATCAATGAAAACAAACAAAAATGCAAAATACAAATACCCTAAAATTTTTTCTAGCAACACTAAATAGTTCTTGAACTTTCTATTCCTGGCCAAACGTTAAATAGATTACTTCTTAAATTACAGTCTGCATTTCTAATTCTAAGCTGCCTTCTAAACGTGTGCTTTTAGTTACAAGGCAAACAGGATATAAAAAAGTAGCATTTCAACAGCAGCAGGAAGGAAACTATGTATTCCAGTTACCACCTCTTCATATACAACAACAGCACATTTCTGAAAAAACTATTTTCATTACAAAATGAGTAAACTGATGATGATTTCTTTGGGTGAGCATTTTCCTGGACACATTCATCACAGAAGGGTAAGCCCTTCCTTGGAGAGTTGGTCAGAGAGACAAGCCCTCCAAATGTTTCTGGTCCTGTTCAGGCTTCCTTCATCTATTATTAGAGAACAGGCCTGGAAGGCTCACTCCTTACATAAATGGCAGGCTGCCTGGGAAGACAGGAATTTAATTCAAGGTCAGCATGCCTTATCAAGTCCTGCCTCTGCTACGCAGACAGTATGGATGAGACCCTGTTTTGAGATTTCTTGAGATAACTGTAAACAAGCTAGGAGAACTGAGCCTTTTACTGAATGATTTCAGTTGTGAAATTCTCCTATAGTTATTTATCACTGCTAATTATTCATGCTGATAACTAATGTCCTTTTACAAGTAAAATTTGTAAAATTAGTAGTAGTGATTTCCAATGCTTCCCTAACTTGGTGTTTACTCCTTGTCATCACTTTTTTTTTTCTTTTGAGTTATAGTCTTGCTATGGACTAAGGCAGACCTTGAGTTCCTTGGATGAACTAGGTAGCCTCTGGAGCGTTAGGATTACAAGTGTCTACTCCAGCTCTTTTATTATTATTGTTATTATCATCATTATTTCAGTTTTTTGAGATAGGCTTTCTTTGTGTAGCTCTGGCTGTCCTGGAACTCTAAACAGGTTGACCTCAAACTCAGAGATCCACCTGCTTCTGCCTCCCAAATGATGGGAGAAAAGGTTATACCACCACTGCTTAGCTACTTTTATTATTATTTCATGTATGTATTTTTTTCTTTTATGGCATGTGTGTGGGTACATGGTATATGAAGAGACCAGAAGCTGTGTGTTAAGACTGGAAATGTCACTGAATCTGGAACTCACAAATGTGGCTAGGCTGGCACATCAGTGACTTTTAAGAACCTGCCTGTCTCTGAGCCCCTACCCCCAGGGCTGGGGCTGTTACAGATGCATGCCTGGCTTTTAAATGGTACTGGAGATCTAAACTTTGGTCCTCAGGCTTCTGTGGCAAGCAGTTTCCCAACTGAGGCACAGCTCTTTTTTAGTCCTTTTCCTTTTTAAAACAGGGTTTCTCTGTGTATGTAGCCCTGGCTAGTCTGGAACTCAAGTCATCCACCTGACTCTATCCCAAGTGCTGGGATTTAAGGCATGCATCACCACTGCCCAGCTTTACAGTTCTTACCATTACTTGAAAAAAATTATTTTGCTACCACCAATATTTATTTTATATAGCATCTAGAGCAAAGTCTCCCTAAAAAGCTCATAGAGCTTCTTAAACTTGCAATATGGAAAGTCATGCTTTTGTAGAACACCAAGTATACTATATCTGTTTAATTCCATTTTATAAACTAGAAACATTTTTTTCTAAGAGAAAATATTATAAATATTCAAAAATGAAATCACAGCCAAGAAGCATCTATGAAAAACAAAACAAGCTTCTGAACTAGATTATGACTGGATGTTAGCAAGATTTCTGTTAATTTGTGTTGAATATGTATTTATTTATTTTTGTTGTCTAAATAGTAACAGATGCCAAAAGTTTAAACATAACATACTCGAGAAGAAAATGAATTATCCAGGATATTTTATTCAAACGAAGTCTTAGAAGCTGACTTTTTATTTAAACCAGGGGAAGGCCACTTCTATTCCCAGAGTGTGGTCCAACCAGAGTTGAGTGGACTGAGAACACTTATTCTGAGACAGCTGCCAAGAGTGGGGTGAAGAGTTACACATGATACGAGGGGCCAGCCCTGCAGACAAAACCTGTCACAGAAAGGCGGGGCTGTACAAGGGAGGAAGAAGCCAGGGCAGATCAACTAAAGGAGGAGCCATATTGACAACTATGCAGTGCTGGCTTCACAACACGATCCCCCTATTAGTATTCAGGCATTTGTACTGGCCTGCCCTTGGGGTCCTGACAGGCTTCAGCTGCTGCCACTACGATCACCAGGTGTACATTCGTTTGGTTTCCTCTCCCTCCCTCCCCTTTTCTCTTCTACCACTCTTGTCCCCAGGGACTAGTCTCCACCCCTCTCTCTCCTCTTCAATAAATCCCCATGTGAGTCCTGTTGTAAGGCTGACTGCATCTTGTGGCGTTGTTAAAATTACAACCCTGCCAGGAATTGTATGGGGGGAGGGGGAAATGACAAACATTTTCATTTGAAACTTAACAATTTCTAGTACACTCAAGGGCCCTCAATCTTCTAGTTTGGAGCACAGGGGAATTTCTACTTACTATATTTAAACTAATATAGTAGTTCAATTTCTAATCACCTTAGAAAAATGTATCCAAATATTACAATAACAGAAATAGCATAAAAGACACTGGATTCAGTGAAGATCCAGCTGTTTGCCCTTGGTTTGTTAGTGGGTTTGGAAACTTGGTGGGAGGTTGGAGACAGGGTTTCTCAGTCCTGGCACTTGATTTGTAGACCAGGCTGGCCTCGAACTCACTGAGATCTGCTTGTCTCTGCCTCCCCCAAGTGCTGGAATCAAAAGGTGTGTGCCACTACCGCCCTGTGGATCTGGTAATTTTTTTAAGGTACTCATTCTGTCTCAAAAAAAAAAAAAAAAAGAAAGAAAAAACAGTTAATGTGATGTTAATTCAAAATGCTGGAGCAATGGTGTAAATAATAGCTTAGTTGTTTTCTAATTCAAATTGGCAGATGTCTAAGTTCTCTGATCCTTGATGACCCTTGATGCCCACGTGTACATGAGGAGGAAATAAACAGAATTCATCTTAGAGGATTAAAGGAGTCAACAGTGTGCTTAGAAGAGTGGGACCCCTAGTAAACATCAAATATTAGAAATAGCAAACTTGGCTTATACCTGTAATACCAATACTCAGGAGCATTTAAGGCCATTGAGGCTACAATGCCAGTCACAAGCCGGGGGTATAAAAAAAGATTAAGAAAAGAAAAGAGGGACAGGGATGTACTTTCTATACTGAAAAGTAAGTAGCAAATGCATATATCTACTGAAGAAAATGGACTTTATTTTTCAGCACACTAAGAAAGGTTGGTGCATTTGTAAACAAGTAGATCAGTTCTGGTTATCTGCCAATCTGTGAATTCTTAACAATTTTCATGATTCTTTCTGAGCTGAAGTCAAATTTGAACCAACGGTGGTGACTCACTAAATTGAAGAGCAAACAGTGTTTGCCTCTACTTTAAGACTCCTACAAGATTTATTTCTATCCTGGAGAAGCACAAGGTTGCGTGCAAGCCCTCTTGAAGAAAGGCTGTATTTTATAGGCTGTTACTATTTGTGAGGACCATGAGAGGGCTAGAAACCCAAATCTCATTTTGGTACAAGATTTTTACTCTCTTATGTCTAGGGAAATGGTAAGCACACAGACGAGGGCCAACAGGGCCGCTGATGTACATTTTACCTCCTCTGCTATCATGAGGACTTACTTATTCATTCACATCTTGAAAACTTTTAATAAAGCATTCCATAGTATTAACAAAAGGAAAGGAAACAATGGGAAAGATATGTAGGAAGGCAATTACATAATTACTTTAGGGCTCAATTTTGCTTCAATACAAAAAACTGGCCTAAATACTTCTATTTATTATTTTAAACTACTGTATACTCAAATGAATTGGGTTATTGACTTTCTGACAGAGACCTTTCATTAAACTTCACTTTAGTCAATGACTTGCTTCATCAATTTAATAAACCCTTATGCTTCCAGTTTAGATCGGCAATAACAAGTGCTATTTCCCTGGTCTGGAACCTGAACTACTTAATACAGCCACTTAGGACTTGGAACCAACTTCAGTACACAACAGTGTAAAACAATCTGAATAAGTGTAAAGTATGGCTGTTTTCCTCCAAATCGAGAGCAAGTGTTTGTGTAAGATGTTGAGTGGAATGCTCGACTTGCCCCCCCCCCCCCACAAAAAAGTGCTCAGGGAATAGAAAGTATTTAATTTACTGAGTTTTAAAGCCTCAAACCATGAATAACGGAAACTGTAGGTTAATTAATTACCACAGTAAGATCTCCTATAAACTGCCCTTGGTGATCAAAACATTATCTTACAAAGTTATTACATAAAATCATTTCATTATATTATTTATATAGCAGTCAGTACTTAAAAGCCTTGAAGTTTAAAAGTACTATTCCTAACTATAAAGGATTAGCTAGCACCTTTTAAATAGCATTTTAAGCTTTCAAAAAACTTCTATAAAGTTTTTTTTTAATGGTTTTGAGAATATATCTTAAACTGAAGGTTCCTAATCATTAGTGAATTCCTGAATTGTTTCAGTGGGTTACACCAGCATTTTAAATGAACAACATATAGTAGTATTCACTGAGGACATGTGATAAGGTTCTTTCTAAATATGTGGCTTTAGTTACATGTGTGCATAGGGGTTATTGTAAGAGACTTTTTCTTTTTTTGGTTTTTACGGGACAGGGTTTCTCTGTATTGTTTTGGAGGCTGTCGGTCCAGCCTGGCCTCGAACTCACAGAGATCCGCCTGCCTCTGCCTCCTGAGTGCTGGAATTAAAGGCGTGCGCCACCACCGCCCGGCTGTAAGAGACTTCTTAATTGCACCTCAGTTTAAAATGTATTTTACAGTTCGTGTTGTTTTGAGGTAAGGTCTCAACTCTGTAACCCAGTCTAGCTCAGAACTCAGAATGTAGTAAAGGTTGGCTTTGAATTCATGGGCTCACCCATGTTAGGGAAACAAGCGGCTGTAACTACAGACCACAGTTTTTAGCTGACCATGGCAACTTAAAAAACAAAACAAAACATGTATTTATTCCTATTTTATGTGCATTGGTATTTGCCTGCATGTATGTTTGTATGATGGTGTCAAGTTCCCTGGAACTGTAGTTATATTATTATATTATTTATGATTTATTAAAGCTTGCTTGAGGATTCAGAAAGCAAAGTCAGCCACAAGCAATAGAGGTTAGGAGGTGATGGCATACTGTTAATCACAGGACTCAGGCGATAAAGACAGATCTGTTAGTTCAAGGCCACCCAGGGATACATCTGAGTGATCAGTCTAAAAGAGAATTAATAGCTCACACCTTTATTCCCAGCACTAGAGGGGCAAAAAAGAAGCAGGGTCTTCTTCAGTAGTCAGTGCTGGGCATTCATTCTCCAGTCACACTGGGGACAGGAGGCATTCATTCTCTAGCCATGTGGAGAACAGGAATGCCCCAGCCTTTTTAGAGGTTAAGAGCTCTCTGGTAGTTTGGCTGCTTTGCTTCCCTAATCTTCAGGTTGAGCCCCAATATTTGTCTCTGGGTCTTTTATTTTTCATGCTACAACAGACAGTTGTGAACTGCCATGTGGGTGCTTAGAATTGAACCCAGGACCTCTAGAAGAGCAGCTAATGCTCTTAATTGCTGAGCCATTTCTCCAGCCCCAGCAGCAACTCTTATAACAGAAAACAGTTAATTGGGGCTGGCTTACAGTTTCAGAGAGTCCATTATCAACATGGTGGGAAGCATGGCAGCATATAGGTAGACATGGTGCTGGAGAGGGAGCTGAGAATTCTACATTTGATCAGCAGGCAGCAGGAAGTGAACATCATAATAGATTTGGCTTGAACATTTAGACCCCAAAGCCCACCCACTAGTGATGAACTTCTTCCAACAAAAAGCCATACCTGGTCCAACAAGGCCACACATCTTAAGAGTGCCACTCCTTATAAGCCTATGGGGCCTCTATTCTTTCAAACCACCACACTCGCTGAACTTTTTTACTCACAGAACAATTTGCTAACCATCCCTCTCTTTCTTTAAAACAACTTTCATAATATTGAGAGCATTATAATGCCCGATTAACCCTAATTTTGCACATGCATTAGCACTTTGAAGCTAGTGTCCAAGAACAAAAAACAAAATTACTTTTAGTACTTCAATTTGGTTAACATTGTTCTTTCTCTATAGTGTAGTATTTCTTTAAAGTGAAGAACTTTAAACTGCACTTTAAAGCTTTCTTCCCAGGTAGCATTGGAGAGTGAACACAGTGCTTTATCACTGAACTATAGCTAAACTGCAGTTACTATGTAACTGCTGAAGCAGGTAAGTGATAGCTCACTTGGCTTACATAGTCCTGCAAATGATAACACTACTAATAACAGCTAGCACTTTCTAGTGCTTATTGGGTGCTAGCTATCATTCTAAGCATTTTAACTGACTCACAATCCTTGGAATAACTATCACGTGGAAACTGCTGTGATTCTCATTTTAGAAAGGAACACAGTCACAGAAGTTGACTTCCCCAAGGTCACACAACAATAAAATGTAAGGATCTAAACCATGCTCCCTGATTCTAGGCTTACAAAGTTTTGCATTATACCACCCCTGATAACAGATTCCAGGCAGCAAGCTTGACTAAGAAGGAGATCAAATATAGCCACCTGTTGCTCCCTCCTCAGTTCTGCCTCTTAGACCAAATCAATAAGGATGGTTGAGGGCTTTCAGTTTCTCATCTGACAGATTGGGAAGACCAGAAAAATAGGTAGCTGAGAGGGTAGAACGACAGCACCATTGCTCGTCTCCATCAGCACGCCTGCTTTACTGTTCTGTAAGCTTCAAGAGGAAGCCCAATGGTCCCCACTCTTTTTTTTTTTTTTCTTAATGGTGTCTCACAGTATAGCATTGGCTGGTTGGTTGGCCAGCCTGTAAGTCACAAAGATCCACCTGCCTCTGCCTCCTGAGTGCACACCACACCTGCCTCCAACAAACCTTTATAAGGAAGAAAAAGATCAGCTAAGAACTGGCCTCTACTCTCAAGTTCACTGCCTGTGGTAGTATGTATGTAATTGGCCCCAAAAGCTCATAGGCAATGGCACCATTAGGAGGTTTGGCCTTGTAGGAGTAAGTGTGTCACTTTGGGGTGGTTTTGAGGTCTTATACATGCTCAAGTCACACACAGTGTCTCAGGCCACTTCCTGTCACCCACACAAGATGTAGAACTCTGAACTACCTCTCCAGCAACATGCTTGCCTGCATGCTGCCAAGTCCTACTTAGATGATAATGGACTGGACCTAATTAAATGTTTTCCTCTGTAAGAGTTGCCATTGTCATGGTGGCTCTTCACAGCAATAGAAACCCTAAACACAAGTTGGTATCAGGGACTTGAGTATTGCTATGATAGGTCTGTCCATGCTTTTGTTCGAAGGAATATGGACCTTGGGACTGTGAATTAGGAAAGCAGTGAAATGTTTTAAGTGCTGCTTAATAGGTCAACCTAGAAGGAACATGAAAGACAGAGGTGCTGAATGTGATTTGAACTGTGGGGGGCTAGATAAAGAGGTTTCAGAGGAGAATATTAGTTTGTGGCCTAGAGACAGGTCTTGTGATATTTTGGTGAAAAATGTGGCTGCTTTTTGTCCTTGTATGAAAAGTTGGCCTGAGGCTAAAGTGAAGAGCTTTGGATTAATTCCATTGGCAGAGGAAATCTCAAAACAGTGTAGTATAGACTCTGTCATGTGGTTCTTAGTGGGAACTCTAATGAAGACTGATAATGAAAAGGAGCAAGCAGAGCAGAATAAATTACCTAATTTAAATTTTGAAGAGAAAAAGAGTACCAGAAAATGTAATAGAGCTAAATTCTGTGTTCAAGGAGATAAACAGATTAAGAAATGGACTAGGAGGGGTAACCTCAGGCCAAGATCCTACCCAGCCAAGTTTCCAACTTGTGAAAAGGAACTAAAGGAAAGCTCAGAGTCAAGTGTGGTGGCCCACACATTTAATCCCGGCACTCAATGCGGAGGCTAGCAGATCTTCGAGTTTGAGGCCAGTCTGATTGGTCTACAGAGCAAGTTCAAGGTCAGCCAAGGCTAGGCAGTGAAGGTAGCCATTGAAAACAGAAAGTTGGTCAAGATGTAATTGAATGAGGGGGCCATGTTTCAATCCCAGAAAGCAGCAGAAGTTGTCATCTCTGGCCATGTGGTTCTGGAGGTAGGGATAGAAGAAAAGGACTATGGACTTTGCCTCCCAATCTAAGAAAAAGCCACTGAGGCCAGGATGTTTCAGGGGTGTCCCTGAATGGAGGCCTCGAGAGGCCCTTGTGTGAAGCTGTGAAGTTGAAGCCTAAATTGCCTTGGAGAACCCAACATGTTGCAGATGCCAGAGCCCTGGTATACCTGATGAGGAAGGCTGCTAACAGGGAACAGAACCAGCCCAAGAGAAAGAAAAAGAAGTATGACTCACTCAACAAAGCTGAAGGGAATTGGAGATTTGAGGAGCATTTGACATCAGACATGGTGATGCAGAATTTGGTGTTTGCCCAGTCGGTTTTTGGATTTATTTAGGTCCAGTATTTCCTCACTATGCTTCCTTCCCTACTTTTTGGACCAGTCATGTATAGCCTGTGCCATTATATGTTGGCAGTATGTGATCTGTTCTTTGATTTTATAGGGGATTACAATTGAGATTTCATGAATCTCAGAAAAGACTTTAAAACACTGTTGAGACTGTGATAGAGTATGGGAACTTTTGATGCTGGACTAAATGCATTTTGCATTATGATACTGTTACAAGCTTGTGGGGACCAGGGAGTGGAATGTGTAGTTTGAATGTAATTGGCCTCCATAAACTCATTGGGAATGGCACTGTAGGAGATGTGGCCTTGTTGGAGTAGATGTAGCATTGCTGGAGGAAGTGGGTCACTGTGGGGGTGGGCTTTGAGATCTTACATATGCTGAAGCCACACCCAGTGTCCCAGACCACTTTCTGTCACCTGCACAAGATGCAGAACTCTCAGCTGCTTCTCCAGTACCACGCCTGCCTGCACTCCATGTCCTACCACGGTGTAATGGACGGAACCTCGAAACTGTAAGCCACTCAATTAAATGTTTTCCTTTGTAAGAGTTTTCACGGTCATGGTGTCTTCACAGCAACAGAAACCCTATTTAAGACACTGCCCTGTTGGGAGAAGCCTGAAATATATGCCACTGCATTACTGTTTAGTACCCACAGAAAAAATAAACAGGTCAGTTCTCATTATCACCAGCCTTAGTACTACAAAGACAGCAGGAAAACAATAAATAGTGAATTGAAGGCCAGGCTAGGACCACAGTAAGACCCTACCTAGAAAAGGAGAAACACTTTTACAAATAACAATAAAAGTAATAAAGTTCTGGAGGAGTTGAGTTTAAAAGATCAATCTCCAGGACTCTGCAGTTAAAGCATACCGAGCTCTTTCAGAGGACCACATTTCAGTTCCCAACAACAACACTGGGTAGTTCACAACCACTTGTAACTCCAGCTCCAGGGGATCTGATGCCCTCATTTAACCTCCATGGACACCTTCGTGCACATGGCACACCCTCACACAGACACACACAATTAAAATAATAAAAATAAATCTTTTTGAAAGAGGACAAAGTTCCATCTTGAGATCGTGATACAATGCAATGGATGATTAATGTCATTTCCTCTGAGTTTAAATGGCTCTGTACTGGAAAACATGTTAGCACATATACTTGTTAACTGGAATGATGCAGTGGAGGGGGAAAGTGATATAACAGGAGAGTGGTAACTATGCTGAAGGAAAAGAGCTTACACTGGCAGGCTAGAAAAGAGGTGGCTCTAAAGCAACATGGTAAAACGTTTGACCACAGCATGGGCAGCCTGTCACTCCATGCAACAGGAGGAAAGAAGGTAACAGGTCAGTGGTGGTGGAAAGAGTAAACACTTCCAGTGTTTAAAACCCACCCTTCAGTGACATAAACTGTAAGGCCATCTTGGAAATTAGCTGAGAATAAGGAGGAGTAAACAGGGTTTGAAATACTGTAGCTTTCTTGAAGTCGACTGACCAGAGGAATAAGGAAGCACTGCCAGATAGCATTTAAAGGCTGTCTTGGGATATGTGGTCACAATTTCTAAGTAAGACCAGTCAGTGTGGTTATGTGTTTCTCTCTAACCACACTCAGCTGCTGAGCTGTGGAGTAGATAGAAATGTTTGAATTGGAGCAGCTAGAAGTGTGGCACAGAGTGTCTAATGGAAGACTGGAATCTAACCCCAGACCATGGGGAGTATGAATGATTATTTTAAGGAACTAGCTCATGAAACTGTGGAGACCATCAAGTCTAGGGCCTAGGGCAACAACATAAACTGCTACCATGGCTTAGCCAGGTGGATAAAACTAACCATCACAGAAAAAGTTTCGGATATATGCTATTATTTTTTTAATATTATTGGTTACTGTCCATCCATGAGTTAGAGAACACTGTGGAAATTGAAGTTCAGACAGGGAGTGTGAGAGTAGAACAGAGAAACAGTTCTTTCCTTTTTCAGTCCAAGGGATGGAATCAAGGCCTAGCACATGGTGGGCAGATGCCCTCAACCTGTGGGTCATGCCCCCTTTGAGGTCACATATTGGATAGTTATATTACAATTTATAACAGGAGCAAAATTACAATTATGAGGTAGCAATGAAAATAATTTTATGGTTGGGGGTCACCACATGAGAAACTACACTAAACAGTTGCAGCATTAGGAAGGTGAGAACCACTGCTAAGGCTATCCCTAGCTTTCTAGGGAGAAAACATGCTGGGTGAGACTACAGTTTAAGAGTTAACAGTGCTCAGTTACATCTGTGCTCTACTACTTACATTCTGGGCAGGTTTTTCTTTTTTCTCTCTTTCCTTCCCCTTTCTTTGATTTCCTTTGTTATTTGCTTTACTTTAATTTAAGAGATACCACGTGGCTTCCTTTCTCCTTATAATAGCTAATAAACAAAAAACCTTAAAAATGTTAGCTCTTTTAGTAAGAAAAAAATCAATGTCTGTATCCCTTATCTCCCTCCTCAAATCATTAAATGTTATTTCACTTAGAAATTTCATTTTTTACAAACTTCAGCTAGCTTATGGCCAAGTTAACACGGGGAAGTATGGATTATTTCATAAATGGTTTGAAACAAATGGTACCCTACTTAAGAACAAACATACAGATTATTTCTAAAATTTTATGTGAGAACATTCTACTTTATTTTTATTGCTGTGACAAATACCCCGACATGAAGCCACTTCGTAAAGGAAAGGCTCACAATCCCAGGTTACTGTTCACTGAAGGGAAGTCAAGGCAAGAACTCAAGCGCATCTACAGTCAAGAACAGAGAGAAACAAACGGATAATTTGCTTGCTCTCATCTAGCTTTATCTTATATAACTAAGGACCACCAGAATAGGGAATGGTACCACCTACAATTGCTATCTTCCAAATTCATGGACAAACAAAATAATCCCTAAAGGCATCCACAAGACAATTTGATCTAGAAAATTAATTCCTAGTTGAGCCTCTCTTCTCAGCTGACTCCAGGTTATGGCAAGCCAAAAATTTTTAATTAAAAAAATCAAATAAAAATTAAAACTGAGTGTGGTGGCACATGCCTTTAATTCTAGCACTTGGGAAATGTAAGCCAAATAAACCCTTTCTTCCCCTAAATTGCTTTTGGTCATAGTGTTGTCTTACAACAGAAAAGTAGCTAATACAAATGCCAAGAGGAATGCAAACAGTGGGAGGCCCAGTAACCCTACTGAGATTTGGGTTAGAAGTATTGCAGCCTGGTAAAGAATCTGGCTGCACACTGCCTGTTCTAAAAATGTAACTGAAGGTGATTCAAAAGTTGACTGCTGGGCGGTGGTGGCGCACGGCTTTAATTTTAGCACTTGAGAGGCAGAGGCAGGAGGATCTCTGAGTTTGAGGCCAGTCTGGTCTATAGACCAAGTTCTAGGACAGGCTCCAAAGCTACAGAGAAACCTGTCTTGAAAAGCAAAAAAAAAAAAAAAAAAAAAAAAAAAAAAAGAGTTGGCTAAGTTGTTTGGCAGGGAAATTTCAGGCCAGCATACTATCCAGGCATTGGTTTAGTCACCACTCCTTCCTCTTAGATGCAGTTAGAGAAGGAAAGAGAGGGACTGAGTTTAAAGGTGCAGAAAAGGGGCTGGGGAGATGGCTAAATGTGCCTGCCTTATGAGACTGGAAACTGGAGTTTGGTCCCATAACCCATGTAAAGATAAACAGAGAGAACTGACTCCACAAAGTTGTCCTTTGACCTCCACATGTGCCATGACAAGACCCCATGACAGCCCTCCCCATCGTGCACATAATAAAAATGAAGATGCAAAAAAGGCACGTGTGAAGACAGTAGCTGCAACTGTTAGAGACTAGTGCCTTTACAGAGAAATCTTGTACTCTGTAATGACATAGTAGGAAAGGTATCCCTGATGATGATGATGATAACTTCGACCTATTGAAGACTATTGTGAAGAATGCAAGTTCAATAGGAGAGAGCCTGAACTGAGAACGGGGGAAGAGGTTCCCTGATAAAAGTCAGACTGAACTGCCAAGGTACATGGAAGCCACAGCTGTGGTAGAAGGGTTCCAGACTACATATGATGCTGGCAGCAGAACTTGGCATCATTACTCAAACAGTACTAGTTTTGCAGGCATGCAAAAATAAGAAAGCAGCTACTGGGGCCTGGCAATTATTGTCTGGCAGGGCTGGGTTCTCTGCAAGATGGCCCTGAGAGGTCACAGTATAAAAGCTGTGAGGGTGGAGCCACTTAGAGACATTCCTATGACAACAGGATGCCCACCAAAGAAAACTACAAGTACTGAGTAGAGCTGGCCCAAGATAAAGGTGACATAAATTGCAGGCAGAACTGGAGGGAAAGACTACTCAAGGTTGTTGTTAAAACTCAAGATTGTTTTAGTTACTTCTCTATTGTGATAAAACACTATGACCAAGACAACTTCTAGAAGAAAGTGTTTATTCTGTGTTTATGGTTCCAGGGGGATAAAACTCAATCACAGTGGGGAATCGTGGCAGCAGGCAGGCATGGTGACTGGAGCTGCTGAGAACTTACATTATGAACCTTAAGCTGGAAACAGAGAAGGCAAACTGGAAATGACATGTGGCTTTTGTAATTTCGAAGCCTGCCCCAGTGACATACTTCCTCCAGCAAGACCACTTTCTAGTCCTACCCAAACAGTGGCACCAACTGGGGACCAAGTATTCAAATGCCTAAGATTATGGAGGGCATCTATCATTGAAACCACCACATTCCACCTCCTGAGCCCCGACGGGCTCATGGCCATATCATAACGCACAAGACATTTAGTCCAACTTCAAAAGTCTCCATAGTCTTTTAGTCCAACACTGCTTAAAAGTCCAGTCTCTCCTCAGACTCCATGCAATCTCTTAATTGTAAAATCAAAAAGCAAATTACATACTTCCAAAATACAATTCACAGAATGTACACTACCATTCCAAAAGGGAGAAATCACGACATAGTGAGAAATACGGAACCAAGGAAGACCAACTGAAACCCAGCAGGACAAACTCCAAGCCCTGTAGCTCCATGCCTGATATCAAAGGGCTTAGATCACTTTGCCCTTCCAGATTTGCTGCCTGTAACGACAATTTCTCTCTTGGGATGGTTCCATTCCCTGTATACTGCTCTAAGAAGAGATGATCATGGCTCTGGCAGCTCCAAAATCTTGGGATCTCCAACGCAACACAGCTTCACTTCTACATCCTCGAACAATGGCCTCTATGTAAAAATACCTTTGCCATATACTGCCTGGCCTCACTGACTCTTGAAAACTACGAAGGAAGATTCCAGTATCTTTTCACTTGTCCTTCATGGATGACACTGCCAAGTGTGGTATAGGTCTGGGATAGATACTTTGTTCCTTAAAATGTAGAAGCTTTTAATCCTTTCCAGGAGCAGAAAATTGCTTAGGCATTTTCCTTTCACAAGTTGGTACTCCTTTCTTCATTCCAGTGCAGATCAGGCATTAACCTCCTTATTTTCATCACAAGCTGAAACATTAAGTCTCCTTAGTGCTTTTTTTTCCTCATCAAAAAGTATGTTCTCAGCTGGGCGTTGGTGGCACATGCCTTTAATCCCAGCACACAGGAGTCAGAGGCAGGGCAATCTCTTGTGAGTTCGAGGCCAGCCTGGTCTCCAGAGTGAGTTCCAGGACAGCCTCCAAAACAATATGGAGAAATCCTATCTCAAAAAGCCAAAACCACAAACAACAACAACAAAAAGTATGTTCTCCTCTGCCAAAGAAATTAGTTCATTACTTTTTTTTGTTTTCCTCCTACATTGCTGTGTTTTTGAAGACAGGGTTTCTCTGTGTAACAGCCCTAGCTGCCCTGGAACTAGCTCTGTAAACCAGGCTGGCCTCGAACTCACAGAGATCCACCTGCATCTGCCTCCAAATGCTGGGATTAAAGGCATGCACCACCACTGGCTAGTCCATTACTTTTAAATTTAACCTCAGGTAAATTCTTAGGACATGGGCAGAAAGCAGACACACACACACACACACACACACACACACACACACACACACACACACAGCACACAGGAATGGTTTCTAGCACAGTTGGTTAACACTGTACCCTTCTGAAATCTCTTGAGCTGGACCTCCATTCAGCATAGCTTTCTGTACTACCTTCTAGGCTCCTACTAGGATGACATGGTAAGCCTTGCATACAGCATTCTACAGCTTATCTAATACAATGTCCCAAAGTCTTCCATATTCCACCAGACCCTACACGATCAGGTTATTCATAGCACTAGCCCATTCCCAATACCAAATTCTGTATTAGATACTTTTCTTTTGCTATGATAGAATACCATGATGTAGGCAACTTATAGAATTTGGTTTTATTTGGGCTTATGGTTCTAGAGAGATAACAGTCTATCACCAGCACAGGGGTGAAGCTTGGCAGCAGGCAGGCAGGCAGGATAGCAGGAACAGCTGAGAGTTCATATCTCAAACTGTAAGCAGTAAGCACACTCAAGCTGCTATCCTGAAGCCCACCTCCACTCACACACTTCTTCCAACTAGACCACAACTCCTATACCTTTCCAAACAACATCACCAACTGGGGACCAAGTATTCAAATGCCCCAAAATATGGGGGAGGGGTATCTCAATCAAACCACTATACATATGATGCTACCAAGACCTCCAGACACTGAACAGAGCTTCAGGGCTTGATGTTTGGTTTTGGTCTTGGCTTTAGCCTGATCCTTCCTCGCTGTGCTCCAATCTTGCTTTTTATTTTTATTTATCATTGTTCACTGGAAATATATAACTTGTTCTTTAACTTTGTGGGGGTTCACTGAATACTCAAGAGTCTCAGAAGAGACTTTGGATTCTTTTTTTTTTTTTTTTTGAGACAGGGTTTCTCTGTGTAACAACAGCTCTAGCTATCTTGTAACTCAATTTATAGACCAGGCTGGCCTCAAACTCACAGAGATCAGCCTGCCTCTGTCTCCCAAGTGCTAGTATTAAAGACATGAGTTACCATGCCCGAGACTTTAGAATCTGTGAATACATAACATAACAGAAGACTATAGATGTCTAGCTACTACAACTTGCCTACAAAGGCTAGAAAGCCAGTGACCCACTTATCCAGTTTCAGCATGGTTACATGTGAGGCAGTTCTGAATAATCTCTGCCGGGAAGAGGGTGACTCTGCCAAAGCCTTTTCTTTCTGTCAAAGTAGGAGTACAGATAGATCCCCCTCCCTGAATCCCACTACATCTTACTTCTATAATTCTGTTATACGATGACACCAAATTTAGTGCTATGGCAGTAACTTTGCAACTCTGAGGACACAAAGACAAAAGCCAGCAAGCTGAGCACAAAAGAGTAGGAGGTTGCAAAATCTTAATGACATGACTGAGCTGCTGAACTATCTCGGGGGTTTTTGAATCTCTGGATTTAAGGTATTATCTTTCCCATATAAGCTGATGATTGTCAAGTTATTTTACTTTCACCAAAACTAAGAGCTGGACCAGGCCAATTGACGAACTGAAGGACTTATAAGGAAGGATTTAGGTTTACTTCCAAGTTTTTGATCTGAGGTACTGAGTAGAGTGTTGGCTATCAAAAGTGGCAGTGCTGGGATTTGGACGATGGTACAGAGGGAGAGGAAGGCATTGGAGAGGCACAGAAAGGAGGGGCAAAGTCTATTGCTAGACACATGAATTCACAAACTGTATGGAGCTAGTTAGATGAAGAGTATATTTAGTATGTAACAAATGAGTGTACGTGGAAGTCATTTAGAAAGTCTGAAATATATCTACAGATGTATGAAAGAAAAGTCAGACCATAACATACTTGGTAACTTTATACTCTTGGAGGAGTCTGAGAATCAAACACAATCCTAACAAAAATGCCCTGAGAAGTTCTAAGGTGTTTCTTTCCTATTTTTGTTGTTGTTTGTTTTTCAAGACAGGGTCTCTGTATAGCCCTGGCTGTCTTGGAACTCACTCTGTAGACCAGGCTGGCCTCAAATTCAGAGATCCACCTGCTTCTGCCTGAGTGCTGGGATTAAAGGCATGCACTACCACCACCCAGCTTTTCTATCTTTTAAAGACTCTGAAAATACATAGGCATTCTTTTTAAAAAGAAATTTGTCTCTAGGATGAATTGATAAACACAAACACTTGCATTTTTAAGAACTTCATTAGTAGCTAACGTAGCCTAAAGAATACAAATTCTAGATCTATGAAAAATAAAGACTGTTAAAGTATAACAAAGATTTATTCCAGTAATTGAAAGATACCTGAATTTTCTGACTTTCTATACATACAAGTAAATTGGGAATATATGAATAATCTGCTCCCAAGTTTCAGAGAATGACTCCTGGCCATATTTTATTGGTAGTAGGTTACTCCAAAGTATATAGAGGACTATAATCACCAAAAGAGAGAGAGAGAGCGCAAAATAATTTAGCATAATCTTTTGAGGACTAGATTAGTCCTCTACAAAAAGGAAAGTAACACAGGCAACCCTGCTCATTACTTACACATATGTGGTAAGTGTAGAAAAGAAGGAACGATCTATAACCATCCCATCTAGTGAACAGGAAAAATAACAGGCATAGCTGAAGCAGGTGACACAGAAATAAAGGATACATGACAGTACTGATCAATGATTTCAACAGGAAAAAACAAAGTTTGATTTGTACAGCTGATGTACCAGGCTTATAAACAAAAGCAATTATCATCAAAGGCATCTAGAAAGAACAGAAATTATAACCAAAGATAAAAGAAATTAACCCTGGGCATTAAGCAAAATATATCACAAAGGAAAACTGATTTGAAAAATGGGTGTAACTGGTAAAAATATATACCTTAATTCACTTGGCTTTGTCCTGCAGATTGTGATCACAACTTGAGGTTAGCACCTGTTTTCCCTGGCTCAGAGTCTTCACTCACTCTACTATAAGTGACAGAGACTTCAGCTGTTTTCTTTCATGCATCCTATCCTCCAGGAAACTGTACCAGTTCAAAGCTCCTAGTTCGGCCTGTGCCTCCCGATTCTTGTCCTTTTTCATGCTGACTGATTTCTGCCCTTAAAGATCCTAGTTCACCCCCCCTTTTTCTTTCAGCATTTCCTGATCCTACAACCACAAAATAGTCAACTCTGGATCTTCTTCTGCTCTTATTAAAATAATGCTAGTCTGCTCTAAATTGTAACTCTTTTTGTGTCTTCGTTATGATATCCTAAATTCCTTAAAGCAGAGAGGTAATAAATCCTATCTGTGGTTCTACAGGGTCAAATAAGTAATGGTAAGTTTTTGAATTAGTGATGTTAAGTATGTATAGATCAAAAGCTCTCAAAAGAACATATAAGGACACGTTTCTTAAACATTTTTATTCAAATGCTTCTCTTTCTCTTGATGAAATAACACAATATGTAAGAAATTAAGGGAATCATTCCACAGAGACAATACTGTCATCTAGAAACTCTAGAACCTGCTTTTAAAACCTGGGAAGGTCACTTAACCATTTTTTCTGTCTACTTTCTCTGCAACTATGTACTAGAGTGACAGGAAGAATAAATTCTTTTTTAATTACTTCATATTTTAACATCATTTAAAACACTCTTCCTCTAAAAAACACTGGTTTGAATATCATCCCTAGCCCTTACCACTTTGAAATTAGTAATGATTAGCTGGACATTGGTGGCGCATGCCTTTAATCCCAGCAAGCAGGAGGCAGAGGCAGGTGGACCTCTGTGAGTTCAAGGCCAGCCTGGTCTACAGAGCGAGTTCCAGGACAGCCACCAAAACAATACAGAAAAACCCTGTCTTGAAAACACACAAAAAAAAACAAAAACAAAGAAATTAGTAATGATTTTCTCCAATTCACACAACACATACTATATGCCATGTAATGCATTTTCAATTTAATCTAAAAAGCAAAAAACTCTGCTTTACAGATTTCTTTGGGGTTCTGAAACCATGACCACTGGTCTTGGTTTAATCAAATTATTAAAAATTAGTTTGTTAAAAATATAGATATCTCAATGTATATTCTCCAAAGTAAAACATATCCAGAGGGATAGTTTATAATAGTCTTCATGAAAAAAAAATCCAAAGTCTGATGGGCAGGAGGCACTAAAATAATAAAAGGGCAATATTAAGTCTAAGAAAGGATTCTCAAGGAACAGAACACAAGTTTAAATCCAGAGAATAATTTCTAATCAGGAATGTAGGCTGCTCTTCTAGAATCTCTCTCTCTCTCTTTTTTTTTTTTTTTGGTTTTTCGAGACAGGGTTTCTCTGTGGCTTTGGAGGCTGTCCTGGAACTCGCTCTGTAGACCAGGCTGGCCTCGAACTCACAGAGATCCGCCTGCCTCTGCCTCCCGAGTGCTGGGATTAAAGGCGTGTGCCACCAACGCCCGGCTTTAGAATCTCTTGTTATTCAACTTTTTTATCATTACTCTCTTTTCCTAGCCCGTTAATCTACGTCCTTTCACCTCCAGACTTACACTAGACTCTACTAGAAGCCCCACTTATAGTTACAGGCAGACCATATACTATACCCTGTCAATGATAACTCCTAGATATGATGCGAGGAATCCCTTTCTATCAATAGTTTCCTCTTCATTTAAAAACGTATAGACAGTACAAAGAAAAGCTAAGAGCTGTAAATAAAAACCAAGACTCCCTACTACTGAATTTCTTCTAAGTAGTCTTAAGCCAACAGAAATAACGACGGAGAAATTTTCAGGTTTCTGTTTAAAAAAAAAAAAAGCAGCCAAAGGCGAGAGAACAAACCCAAATTTGCACCTCACTGTGGCGATCATACTCCACATGGTGCTCCTATGGGTACTGCGATTGCAACCACGGGGGAGTCTGTCTTTGAACCCTAGTGTGTGTTCGCAGTTCTTCAAAGTTAGACGACATAATAAACAAGGCTTCTCTGCCCTCTCTAGTGGTCACGTCATCCACCTGTTGCAACACCTGGAAAGTGGTCTTCGGAATCTAGGAAAGGAGCACCTCTGTGATCTTAAATAATTCAACGGGGCTATTTTCTAGATAAATTTTAGCTTCATTCATTTTAATGAGGCTGCCTTGGAGACGCGGGTGTGCTGGCTCCTGTTCACCTTTGGGGAGACTAGCATCTGCATCGCAGCTGTGACTTCCTAGACTCCGGGCCTTGGGAGTTGTTGGAGGACTTGAGCCTTTGGAAACAGGCAAGGGTCAGGGCAGGGGGAAGCCGGGCAGCTCGGGAGGCCAGGTGGTGGCGGGGAGGTCGCACGGCGACGGAAGCCTCGGCGAGGACGCCGCTCATCCGCCCCGGGGTCGGGCCCACAGTCAGGGGAGCTGAGGGCTCGGAGGCTCAAACCCCAGCCCTCCCTCGGGCTCACCGGGCATCTCCAGGAGGCGCGCCGGCCAGTCTGGGGATTAGAAGACAGCACGACCGTCCCCTCCCCCCACCCCCGAGAACTAGGCTGGAGGCGGGGACGCGAGGCAGGAAGCAGCGGGCCGGGGTCCCAGCCGTCACCGAGGACCGGCAGGCTGGGGTCGCACTCACCATGTCGTACACGTTGAGCACCACCAACTGGTTAGCCCCCATCCTCCTCCCCGCGGCCGCCGCCTCGTCCTCCAGCCGCTCGGTCTCCGCGGGGCGGAGGCTGCTGCCACCCCCGCGGGCGCTTCAGGCAGGGCTCGAGCCGGGCACTAAGCGTCCAGCCCGGCCCGCCACAGCCGGGGCGGAAGCATCCGGCAGCCGGGGACGCTCCCGGGAGCCGCTGACAGAAGCCTGCGAGAGGACCGGGCCGGACCGGTGGAGAGCCCGCTCCGGCTCAGGCGCCTCCCCTCGGCCGCAGACACGTGGGGGAAGGCGGGGCCTGGGCGAGGGGCGGGCTCCGGGCACCCTGGAGGCGGGGCCCGCCCGGCGCCAGGGTTGAGCCCGCCTGCGCGCTGACTCTCAGGCGCCGCACCTCGAGACCTAAGATGGCGGCAAGCTGGGCGCCTCTTCACCCTGAAGGTTCGAGGTCGCAGAAAGACTACAGTTCCCAGAATGCAGCGCGGAAGGCCCCGATTCCTATTGGGCGTCCAGGCAGCCTGACTACAACTCCCAGCATGCTTCAGGATTCCCCCCCCCCTCCGCCTCATGTCTCTCTGGGAGACTACAGCTCCCAGCGTGCCGTTTTGTGGATCTGTCCGCGGAACCTTGACTGTTCGTCCTTGGCGAGCGGAGAAGTGTTCTATCTTTCCGCGCTGTTTCTGATGCTGGTAGCGCGAGACGTGAATCCAATGGAATGTGAAGAAGTGATGACTAAGTTTGCCAAAGCCTTTCTGTTTTTTTTTATTTATTTTCTTTCAAGTGTAGGAGTGAGGAAATGAAGGAAGGAAGGTTACTGTTGTAAGGTAGGGTGTGAGAAACACCCAGTTTTCCTCAATATGGAATTCACATTTCGTGTGAGTATCCTGCTCACGTGGGAAGAGTGGAGCAACTCATGAATTAGCTCAGTCCTAGGACACGGAAAGCATTTGTGCCCCATTCAACAAACATTATATTTTGTATTCTGCCATATTCCGTAGTGTGGTAGACTGAGGAATGTCAGATCCTGAGTTTTCAGTTTATGATTGAGACTGGATATCTATTTTAGATTTGTGTGGTGAGTGTGTGTGTGAGAGAGAGAGAGAGAGAGGGAGGGAGGGAGGGAGGGAGGGAGGGAGGGAGGGAGGGAGGGAGGGAGGGAGGGAGGGAGGGAGGGAGGGAGAGGCAAGCATGTAGGTGCCTGAGGAAGCCATAAGAGGGCTTTGATCTCTCTGGAACTGAAGTTAAAGGCAGTTGTAACTTGCTTGATCCGGTTGCTGGAAACCAGACACAGGTTCTCTGGAAGAGCAGCAAGTGATCTTAATGGGTGATCCATCTCTCCAGCTCCTGAGGTTGGATTTTAAATAAAGACTTGGTAGGGTTTGGGCCAAAGAGTAAAATGAGTGTGTCCATAAGTCCATAAGATTGCTTGAGTTTCTGTGTGGAATTTTAAAGAGGTAAAGGAAATGAAAACATGAAGGTTAACATGATAGACTGTAAAAATAGCGTCTCAAATTACATATAACCTTTGATGTGTCTCTCTACTGACTCTAACAAGCCTTGACTTGCTTTGGTCAGTGAGACATTAACAGATATAATACAAGAGAGTTGAAACGCACTTTGGGTTTGAGGCTTGGCTTCTTCCCGATCCTGAGAGTCTAGCATTATATAAACAAGTTTGGACATTGTGTTTGTTGCAGGGTTTGGGAGGGTGGTTTCAAGACTAGGTTTCAGATTTTTGACAGACATTTGAGTAGGTAATATGCTATTTAATAATATATGAAACTTTGGAGGGAGAAGTAGGTTGGGAAGAGGGTAATTGAGTTATTGTTAGGTCATGTTATATTTTAAGTGCTTTTTACCGGAACTTGAGAAACTGGGTAAATTGCATAAATGAAATGGAGTCATAACCATTAAACTGACTAAAATAGACATTTAAGTAGAATTTAAAGCCTAGAGACTGGTTGGATAGCCTATTATTCTGCTTAACATTTCTGTTGCTGTGATAACAGACACTCTGGTCAAAAGCAGCTTAGGAGAAGAAAGAGTTTATGGGTCAGTCCATCACTGAGGGAAATCAGGGTAGGACAAGAACTTAAAGCAGAAACCTTGAAGGAACACTGTTTGCTGGCTCATTCACAGGCTTATGCTTGGCTAGCCTTTTTATACAGTTCAAGACCACCTGCCCAGGGAATGCTACCACACATAGTGGCCTGGGCCCTCATGCCAATTAAGGCCAAGACAGTACCCACAGGCCAATTTGGTCAAGGGTAACCCTTTACTTGGGACTCCTTTCTCTTATGACTCTAAGCAATGTCAAGTTAAAAGTTGAAGTACTATGAAGATAGAAAAAGGTGCGGATGGAAAGAAATGTTAAATGGGGAGGAGGATGGGAGGACAGGATAAAGGAGGGAATATGGAGAGGGACAACTAATATTATAATTGCCTTTTGAAAACCCTATGGAAACTTACTATTGTAGAAGCTTCCTAAAATATATGTGAAAGGAGTTTAAATGGAGTCACCATACAATGGGAGAGATAATGCCCCAACTAGATGTCTTAAGCCACCAAGTAAAACCTCCAGTGCCCAAAATGTGTTAAATCTTGTTGAGTTGTTGGCCAACAGAGTCCTATAGATACCCTCCCCCAGCATCACAGTATTGCTAAAGCTATTGGTTACTTTCCATAACCTGACAGTAAGGCCTTATTGCTAAAGATACCGTTTATGTCATCAAACATGGAGAAATTGATCTGCTGCCTAACTAGAAGCTTCACTCCTACTGACTAGCATTCATGGTACTGGAAGACGTTTTTCGTAATACCAGAGGAAAAGGTAATCACCATTATTACCCAGCTACAAACCCAGTTACTACAACAGCAACTTGCCTGTAAAATATGTGATGTAATCGTGGCACAAATGTTACAGGAGTATCCAACCACTCTCTTTTTTGTTTGTTTTGTTTTGTTTTTGGTAAATTGTGTCTAAGGTCCACTTTGTGAACTGGAACTCAAACTTAAAACCACTAAAGTGGCTAAGAATCTGCAACTAGATAGGTCATGGACCCCAGGAAAAACCTACTACTATTGTTTTGCAAAGAAACATAGCAATAAAATGACTCCTAATAACCTACTGCTATATCTCTAGATCAGTGGTTCACTCAACCCTCATCAGAGAAGCTTCTTGAAGTAGATGGGAATTGAACTGACTGAGTTTGTGTGTCAATTTGACAGAAGCTAGGAACTAAAGAGGAAGGAGCCTCAGTTGAGGAAATGCCTCCATGAGATCCACTCTAAGGCATTTTCCCAATGGGGGAAGTCCCAATGCATGGTAGGTGGTACCATCCCTGGGCTGCTGGTCTTGGGTCCTGTAAGAAAGTAGGAAGAGCAAGCTAGGAGAAAACAAGCCAGTAAGCAGCTCCAGTAACCCTCCATGGCTTCTGCATTAGCTTCTGCCTCCAGGTTCCAGCCCTGCTTGAGTTCCTATTCTGACTTCCTCTATTGATGGACTATGATCTGAAAGTGTAAGCCAAATAACCCTCCCTCCCAACATGCTTTTTGGTCATGGTGTTTCATTGCAGCAATAGAAACCCTAAGACAGGAATTGGCCCAGAGATCCATAAATAGCAATGTGCAAAGAATGAGAGATTTTGGAGCACTCAGCCCTAAATGAAATGTCATCTAACCATTCCCCTCATGGCTCAAGGAATAGCCAGGCGGTGGTGGCGCACGCCTTTAATCCCAGCACTCGGGAGGCAGAGGCAGGCGGATCTCTGAGTTCGAGGCCAGCCTGGACCGACAGCCTCCAAAACAATACAGAGAAACCCTGTCTCGTAAAACCAAAAAAAAAAAAAAAAAAAAAAAGGCTCAACGAATTATGCAGAAGAGGAAGCAGAAGGATTGTAAAAGCCAGCGATGGTGCTTAACTCCAAGGAAACAGTATCATCCAGACATATATGAGCTCAGACACCATGATAGCACGTTGCAAGACCAGTAGAAGTTCAAACTAGGTATAATCCCGGTATGGAGAAGAGAATGTAGGCCAAGAAGATATTTGTAACATACCTTCTGGGAAAGGGAAAATCAGTTTTCTTCAATGAAGAATCATTAGGTATATCAACTACACTTCCAGGCAGGCCCTATACCCAGGAGTAGTTGGCCAATATTAAACAGGCTCTATCTTGCTAGACATGGCGGCACATGCCTTTAGTCCTAGCACTTGGGAAGAGGAGGCAGAGGTGGCTCTGTATGAGTTCAAGGCCAGTTTGGTTTACAAAGCGAGATCCAACAGCTAGGGCAGTTACAGAAAGTCTGTCTTGAAAAAACAAATGAACAAACAACCCAAGAGAACCCCCAAAAACAAAACAAAAAAAGCCAAACAAACAAACACAGCAGCAAACAAAAAAGGCTTATTTTTTAAAAGGCATGTGTGCTTTTGCTTCTTCGTCTGACCTTTTTCTGGGAGAGAGAATATGCAGTTGGATGGGTAGGGAAGTGGGAAAGGATCTGGGAGGGATTTGGGGAGGGGAAAAATGATCAAAATATACAGTGTGTAGATACAAAACAAGGAAAGAAAACAAATAAGGGACAGGTGACGGCTCAGTGTTGTGCAGGCACGAGGGCCTGTGGTCAGATCCGTAATTCCGTGTGTGAAAATCAGGCATGGCGGTATGCTTCTATACATCCAGTGTTGGGGGGAAGGAGGCATGAAGATCTATGGTTCTGTAGCCAGCTAGACTAACTGAAAAGATGAGTTTCACACACACAGAATAAAAGCATCTTAAGGTCACGGAAAAGTGGAAGAGGAAATGAGAGACAGCAGGGAAATCAGAAAGAACATAGTAAGTCAGGAGTCACAGAGGCAGCCACAGAAGGGGCTTAAAGACCTGTCAGAAATATTGAGGGGAAAAATGAAGATAAGGACATGGAGACAATTCTAAACTTAAGGCAATGACTGGAGAAGACCAGTCATTTTCATGGAGGACATTTTAAAGCTGGGACATCCTGGGGCATAATTGTATGTTTGGGGAGATTAATTATGTAGGGAGAGGGGTAGGGATCAAGGACATAAGTTTGATAGGAGGAATGCTTCATTCATAATGACGTATAGAGGGCAGAGGGCAAGTGTGTAATGGCATAGAAGCTCAGGGAGACGGAAGGAAGCAGGCTAGGAAACTGAGATGTGTATAGTGCCTGCCCTTCCTTCCCCCTTTCCTTTGCTTAAAGATTTTATTTATTATTAAGTACACAGTGTTCTGCTACACACCAGAAAAGAGCACCACATCTCATTACAGATGGTTGTGAGCCACCATATGGTTGCTGGGAATTGAACTCAGGACCTCTGGAAGAGCAGCCAGTGCTCTTAACCTCTGAGCCATCCCTCCAGCTCTCCCCTTTCCTTCTTTTGTCCCTTTTCATTCTTTTGGTTTTTGAGATAGTGTCTTGTTATGTAGATGAGGCAGGCCTTGGACTTTCAATGATCCCCCTGCCTTTGCCTCTCAAGTGCTGGTATTACCAAGCTGGGCTCCTTATGGGAGTTCTCTGTCTCAATTTTATTTTTCTCAAATGTAAGGCGAGATTATTATGGGAAAAAAGTGTACAAAAGGCTAAAAGGAGTTTGAAATTGTATTGATCTATCATCATTCATTCAGTCACTGAACAAGTACCAACTGTTTTGTGTACCAGTCACTATCAGTAGTTCATTCAAGATAAGTCAGACATGATTGCTTCCTTCACTAAACTTATAGTGAAAGACAAATAAATGTATGTGTGTGTGTGTATATATATATATATATATATATATATATATATATCTTAAATTGACATAGATTAGCAGTATAGGAAACTAGATGGAAGCTTATTCAAGGTAGTTGTCAAGAGACATTGTTAATTAAGGAATTGTTCTGAATGTGGTGGCTCAGGCCTGTAATCCTAGTAGGTGGGAGGTTGAGACAGGAGACATACCAGGGAGTTCTAGGCTAGTCAGGAGTACAGTGTGGTCTCCTGTTTCAAAAAAAATTTGTCTTGAGTTGGGCACTGGGAAGACTAAAAGGACAGAAAGGAGTCTGGGAATGTGGTTCAGTTTGGTCCTCAGCGCTATATAAAACTGATCTGGTGGTTTGAAAGAAAATGGCCCACAAAGGGAATGGCAGCATTAGGAGGTGTGGCCTTGTTGGAGGAAGTGGGCTTTGAGGTGTTTTTTTCTCAAGCTTCCCTCAGTGTGACAGACAGTTGACTTCCCTTTGCCTGCTAGATATATCGCTCTCAGCTCCAGCAGCACATCTGCCTGCACGCCACCATGCTTCCCACCATCGTAATGGACTGAACCTCTGAAACTGTAGGCCAGGCCCTTAATAAAATGTCTTCCTTACAAGAGTTGCCATGGTCATAGTGTCTCTTCACAGCAATAAAACCCTAGCTAAGACAACTGGGTATGGTGGCACACATCTTAGCACTTTGTGTGGGGTGGAGGTAAAAGCAAGAGTATCAGAAGTTCAAGGTCATTCACAGCTACTTAGTGAATTTGAAGCCTGCCTAGGTCTTTGTGAGACCTATTAAAAGATACAAAAAGGGACCAGTCAAAGGAACACACCCTGAGCAGAGCCAAAGAAACACACTTTGATCCTGCAACCAGAAACAAAGAAATGCACCCTGACCCTGAAACCAGGGCCAAAGAAACACACTTTGTTCCTGGAATCAGAGTCTGTGAAAGAAATACACCCTGGCCCTAAAATTAGAGCCAAAAGGCTAAAAAGGACCAGAGAAAGAAACATACTTTGTCCCTGAAACCAGAGCCAAATCTGACCCTAATCCTGTGCAGAAAACTAAACAGTCCTCGAGCAGGAGCTCTAGCCTATCTGAGCTCAGCATTGAAATCTGACCAATCCCCACCCTGGAAGCCCTATATAAACCCTGTGTCTGTTCAGCTTGTGGCTGTTCCTGCTACCTGGCTGTCCTCTGCCCTACCTTCCCTAAAACTTGCTTTGTAGATCAGGCTGGTCTCGAAGGCATGTGCCACCATGCCTGGCTTGAATTTAAACCTTTCTAAAGATGAGATTCAATACTATATGTACATGTTCATATTCATTTCATATTCATAGATTAGTGCTGCTCTCGGGCTTTGTCAAATAACCTTATTGCAGCAGATTTTTAAAAATTTATTTTGGTAGGGTTTTTGCTTAGTTTTTCTGAGGCAGGGTTTCTCTGTGTAATATCTCTCGATGCCCTAAAGCTTTCTCTGTAGAGTAGGCCAACCTCAAACTCACAGAGATCTGCTGCCTCTGCCTCCCAGGGACTGGGATTAAAGGTGTGTGCCACCACCACCTGGTCTGCAGCAGACTATTGGTCAAAATGCCTCAAATAATGGGACAGTGGAGTGCTAAACCTTAAATGAGATATTTGTAACATCCTCTCCAAAGTTTCAGGGAACATCACAGAAGAGGGGGTGGATAGAATGTAAGTACTGGAGGATAGGGGGTAAACCATAGATGTGGTTACCACACAAGACCTGCCCAAGATTGGGTCCATGGGAGGAGGAGGGAATCATGAGACACCGCCCCTGCATGATGGATCATTGTCAGTTAATAGTTGCGAAAGGGTATCACTTTCTTTAGTAGTATAGCCACTGGTAGGTCACCCGTGCTCCAGTGTATAACCTATTCATGCTCATGAAAACAACCCTAATTAAACTCAGACAGTGGGTCTCACCTGCAGAAGAGACAAGAAAATAGGTGGTGGATTTGTTGGGATGAAGTATTTTAGTGGGAGGGGAAAGGGGGAAGGAAGACAGTAAGTGACTTGAGGTTTCTGTTGCTGTGAAGAGACACCATGGCCAAGACAACTCTTATAAAGGAAAACATTTAATTTGGGTGTGGCTTAGTTTCAGAGGTTTAGTCCATCATCATGGCAGTGAGCCTGGTGGTGTGCAGGCAGACATGGTGCAAGAGAAGGAGCTGATACATGTTGATATGCAGCAACAGGAAGTAGACTGTCACACTGAGTGAAACTTGGGCAAAGGAGACCGCAAAGCCCGCCCCTACAGTGACATACTTCCTCCAATAAGGCCAGGCCTTTTTCAACAAAGCCACACCTCTTAATGGCGCCACTCCCTTTGGGGGTCATTTTCTTTCAAACCATCACACTAAAGGTGAAATTAGTAAAATTCAGTGTGTGTGTGTGTGTGTGTGTGTGTGTGTGTGTGTGTGTGTGTGTGATTTCCGAAGAATAAATAAATCATAAAAGATCCTTAAATGAGACATCTATTCTCTCCTCACCCCAAGGTTCAGGGAATGTTATAGAAGGTGTGACTGTAAGAGCCAGAGGTTGGGGGAGGACAGTTGCAAAATAGTGTCTTGGGGATATGACAGGAAGTTGCACTCATGAACTCTCACAAGAACTATATAGTTACTACTCCAGCATGAATAAGAATGTGCTTCCAAGTCCCAAGTCTTAGTTGATAAACCTCAGAGTTCTCTTTACATCAACTATCAATCAAGACAGTTCTTCAAAGACATGGGCCTATATAGGCCAATCTGATTGAGGCAATTCTTCAATTACAATTCTCTCTGTAGGATTGTGTGGTTTTATCTTCTAAAGCTGTTCTATCATCTAGAGCAATATGGTTGTTTGTTTGTTTTTACAATAGGCATTAGGTTCTTTAATTGCCCTGTGAAGGAGTTTCCCTAATGGTGACAGGGAATGATTGAACCAAATTTAATATGGGGACTTGAGAAAGGCCATTCAAGACATTTACCAATGGCAAGCAATTACCTTGTCTGTTCCTTGTTGATCTGCATTCATTGGTCTAGTGTTGGCCTTTGCCACACCTTCTGCATACTGCAGAAGGCAGGGGGCCTTCTCTTTGGATTATTCCTAGAAAAAACATTGTTTCTAGGAACACTCTGCCTACAATCCCCCCCCTTTTTTTTTCCAAGACAGGGTTTCTCTGTGTAGCTTTGTAGCCTATTCTGGCACTCGCTCTGTAGACCAGGCTGGCCTTGAACTCATAGAGATCTGCCTGCCTCTGCCTCCCGCATGCTGGGATTAAAGGCATGTGCTACCACTGCCCAGCAACTACAATCCCTTTTTAGGTGACCTTGTTTACCACAATTCAAACATTTGAAATTTTGGTTTTTCTTCTAGCCTTTGGAAATCACCTTTCCTGTAACGTGTAGTTTTCCTCTACCAGCCGCTTTGGTTTTTCTCCACCAGCCGCTTGGGCTCTGCCACAGTTGCAGTCCCCAAATAACACACAGGAGGCTATATTAATTATGAAGCTGTTGACTGATGGGGGAAGTCCTGTGTATATGTCAATAAAGCACTGTTGGCCAATAGGGAAACAAGATAGGTGGAACTAGGAGTCCAGGAGGACTCTGGGAAGGAGAAACCCAGGAAGTCAAGATGTAACCGCCATGGGGTAGGAAGCCCGGAAATTGCTCCGGTAAGAGAAATACTTAGATTAACAATTATGGGGTAAATACTTAAGTCAGAGCTAGCCAGTAAGAAACAAGCAAGGCCAACAGCTTCATAATTAATATAGCCTCCTGTGTGTTCATTTGGGACTGATGCAGCTCTGGAACCAGGCTGGCGGGAAGGTTTCCCTTTACAGTTGACCATTTGCTTGTTTCTTACTGGCTAACCCATAATTGTTAATCTAAGTATTTCTCTTACTGGAGAAAAGGGTTCAGACATCTTACTTCTCTGGTGGGCTACATTGTCTCTGCCATGTCTTTCTTTCCCAGAATCCTCCTCAACTCCTAGTCCCACCTATCTTGCTTCCCTATTGGCCAACAGTGCTTTATTGACATATACACAGGACTTCCCCATCACTTTCCTATCCAATTATCATGGCCATGAGGTAAAATGTTGACTGTATCTTGAATCCATTCCACTATGGGTGATGATCTTGCCTTTTAAGGCCTAATTACACTTTTGCATTATCAATTAGCATTTTCAGAAGCCAAAGATTCAATTAATATCTGTCTTAATTTCTGAATTTGGTATCATTCTGTTTACAACCGAAGTCAGTCTTTGTTTAAAAAAAAATCAGTGAAAGTTTCTTTTGGGTTCTGTGTAACTTTAGTAAATGACTCTGTTCTCTTTCCAACTTCTTCAGTTCTGCCCCAAGCATTCAAAGCTGCTGCATGGCATAGATCAAGGTGTGGTCATCATATATAGACTGTCTTTGTACATCAGCATAATTACCCTCTTGTTGGTCTTGGGAAATTTCAATTCCTCTAGCCCTGCTTTGTTGTTCAGTGATCCTAGCCTCATCTTTCTACCAGGCCCTCCACTGCAGTTGAGGACCAGGTTCCAATACTGCTGTAACCAAGTCTTTTCAGTCTTGTGGGACAGTTCTGTTACTAGTTGACCATGAATTCAGCATCTGCCTCACAAAAGTGAATGCATATCATATGAGATTATTGCTTCCTTAAATCTCCTCAAATCTGACATTTCCACAGGAATCCAGTAAGCTCTTTCATAGCATTAAGGATACCTGACATTTGGCAGTTATTCCTGTATGGTGATTGGGTAAATTAAGGTTGGATTTTTGATAACCTTGGGCAATTCTTCTCTAATTTTATAATGCAATGGTGGGTTGCTTCGCCTTTGTCTTTGCCTGAATATCTCTATTATCTGTTTTAGTAAGTTTTTCTAAGGTTTGTAACTTATGAGTCAAAATTGTATTATCTTCTTTAGTAACCTTTTCTAAGGCCTGTATCTTGGCACTCTTATCAGCCAACTTTTTTAAGGATAAAACAAATTACCAAACTGATAATGTTTATAATTGACATTATATAAATCATAACTAAGTTAATTATCCCCTCATTTAATTGTTCCATTTTAAACCATTGTAGAATCATAAAGTGTTTCCTCTCTCTCTCTCTCTCTCTCTCTCTCTCTCAACTAATCCCCCCTTTTAAGGATTCCAAGTTGTCTCCCCGAATCTGCTGGAAGATGACAGTGAAGGGCAAAGCTGGCTGTTGCTGAGTAGCACATCTGGGCATAGACCACAGTGGTGCACAGCCTGGCTGAGGACAGCTGCTGCTGTTTGCGTGTCAGCAGCCTGAGGAGAGGGTCCAGAGGAAGACTACAACCCGCTGAGAAAAGGAGTCAAAAAGCCAGTAGAGCAGCATGTGTGACAGGCAGGACGTGAAAGCACAGAGCTGCCTGCAGGCAGAGCTGGGGTGGTGAGGGGCTAACTCTGGTAGTGTTTGGAGCTCAGGCACCTGTGGAGTTTGGCACTTGTGGAGATTGCTGTAGAGAGGTTGCAACAATCCCAAAGTAGCTCAGAGTGCTTGGAGAAAGAAAGGAAAAGCCAGGCTCCGGTGGGTGCAGCTCCAGGGGTTGCCAGTCTCTACAAAGCCAGGAGCAAGCGGCTATCTTGTAAGATCATGCCTCAAGTTGGATGCCAGGTAAAGTGTTAATCTAATTAATCTTCAGCAATAAAAAAATTAGGAGTCAAATACTGGGGTAAGAACCTGGAAGATCAGAGAATAGGGAGAAGCCACTAGCTGCTTTTTACTCTTCAGTTCCTCTGTCCAAAAGGGTCAAGATCCTCTCTCTACCCCACTTTACTACTTCCTGTCTCCTCTCCCTACAGTCCTCCAAGCCTCTATGGTTAGCTAGTGACTAGCTCCATCCTCTGACTTCAAGCAAGCTTTGTTTTTCAGAACACAATCAAAATGTCACACTACACTACACTAGCTGCTTATCTGAGAACAACTGATGCAGGACAGAATAGCGGGATGACTGAGTAGGAAGCCACATAACAGAAGTGGCCAGGCAGCGATTCTGTTGTATTCTGTGGCTTATGCTAAGTCTCAAAAAGGTGAAGGGAGCAACTACGTAAGTGTATGAGTACCAGAAGTGGGTCCCCTTGCCTGCCTCAGACGGGGTTATGGTTTGATGGGGAAATGGCCTCCCACACAATCATGAGTTTGAATACTTGACCCTCAGTTGGTGGCACTGTTTTAGAATGCCATTGAACCTTTATGAGAAAAGGCTTTGCTGAAGTTAGTGAATTTCTGAGGGGCAGGTTTTAGGGGTTACAGCCTGGTTCCACCTTCATATCAGTTTCTTTGTTTCCCGATCTGCTGAGATGACAACAGTTGCAGCCACACACTCCCACTGCTATGAACAAAATCATGCCCTCCCTGTCATATGGACTGCGCCTTCTCAAACTCTGAGTCCAAATAAGTCTCTCCTTTCTTAGATCCTGGTTTGCAGCTGTTTGCTTATTCTTAAGAACCATTCTGTCACCTCCACTGAGGTAGTGGCCTAAATGGACAATAACTTTTGTTTTCCAAATTACTGGTCTCCTTTCTGACCAGTCTCCTGCTCCTCTCTGGCTCCCTATGGCTCATTCTCTGGTAGATCAATTGCTATTAGTTGACCACGCTGACAGCTTCAATTGAATTTGTAGCCATTATTGAAGAATAACACACTAGTAGATCTTGGGATAGTCCATTTTCCATTTCAAAATTTCCAGCTACCTGAAGAGATAGCACAGATGGAAAACTCAAGGGGGTTTTGGGAAGACTTGCTAGACCAGCAGTAACTACCAGTTTGTTGAGATGGAAAGGAAAGTGATTGACAAAGTCTTTAATAACAGTTGATCATATTGTCACTACTACTCCATATCTGGAGGCAGTGACAGCTTCAGCCTTTCTTTCTTTCTTTTGCAGCAGGGTTTCATTATGTAGTCCAAGCTGACTTTAAATTCCCCATTAACTTGCTCCGCACCTCTCCTGAGAAATAGGGTTAGACTTTTTTTCTTTTGGTTTTTACGAGATAGGGTTTCTCTGTATTGTTTCAGAGGCTGTCGGTCCAGCCCAGCCTCGAACTCACAGAGATCCGCCTGCCTCTGCCTCCCGAGTGCTGGGATTAAAGGCATGCACCACCACCGCCCGGCAAGACTTTTTTTTTTAATCCTTTATTTTCCTTTTTTTGTACACAGGTGTTTTGCCTGCACATGTGTCTGTGTACTATATGTGTGCAGTGCTGTTAGAGGCCAGAAGAGAGTGTCAGAAATAGGAGTTACCGTGAATCGTCATGTAGATGCTGGGAGTCAAACCCAGCTCCTTTAGAAGAACTGCCTATTCTTTTTTTCTTTTCTTTTGACTTTTTGAGACAGGGTTTCTCTGGCTGTTCTGGAACTCACAGAGATCCACCTGCCTCTGCCTTCCCTCTGCTGGGATTAAAGGCATGTACCACTGCCACCACCACCCAGCTTTTTATTTTTTATTTCTTAAATGCAATTTAACAGTGTATATGCTATCTTTAAAATGAATAAAAACAATAACAAACAGTAATATAAGAACATTTTCAGATCTTGAATTTAATAATAGTATGAATTTTTATTTAATGTTTCTTAGCCAAACACATTCTTAATACAATTACTTTATGTACATTATCTATTTACATGTATCTCCAGAATTAACTCTCAGCTTTCCTAATGCGTCTTCTGTTTTGCAGGAGGCTTGTGAAGTGGCTCAAAAATAAACTGTCTATAAATCTTCATGTACCAGAAATAGCTTAGAACTAGAATACTGATGAATGTGAGCATCAAGACAAAAATCAAGGCAGCTACCAGGTAGAAACTTGGGCTAGAATAAGAACAACAACAAAGAAGCCATCAGAAGTCATTATTCACACTCTGCCTGTTCATTTACTCAGTCAAGCTCTCTTAGAACAGGCTAGCTCCTCTGCTGGTCACATAGATCAGAGTGATAAGACCTAGCATCAGTCCTCAAGGTGGCTGAATGCTTGAGGTTAATCAGGAAGAACGGTGTGATCATCAGGAGAGGAGGGCGCATGAAGGAGCTCTGTGGAGTGGTGCAGACGAGGGACCCCAGTGTGGGTAGGAGTCGGCTAGTGATGCCTGGCAGTGGAGGAGGTGACTGTGCATGGAGAAGATGCCATGGAAACATGAAGAAACCTTGAGGTCCTTCTAGCACATTCTGGAGTGGAGCCTAGTTCTGTGTGACTAGAACTCCAGAGTCAGACACTGTGGCTAGAACTGAGGAGGGACAGGTCCAAAGGGACTGGGGATGTGGTTCAATGCTACAGCCCTTTGACTACTAGGAGTGAGGTCTGGCTTTGCTTTCTAGCCCCGAGGGAAAAAAACAGAAAAAAGTAGGTGGGCAAGTGTCAGATAAGAAAAAGCTTACAATAAGTAGAGAGTATGGAGTTTAGGCAGAAGGCAAGACTGGATTTCATGAGTGTGGACAAGATGGGAATTGTAAAAGATGATCCTGACTGAATGTGAGGAATGAACAGCAAAGGACATGTGGACCAGTTTTAAGGTGTTTGTAAGTGATGATGTGGGTAAAGAAATGGAGAGACGTGGTTAGGTTCAAGATATAGTTAAAGGTTAGACTGGGTTTGTCTTGGCAATTGTTAAGACGTAAAACTTCAGGAATATGAAGGACTAAAGAGAACGGACAAGTTGGGGGACAGTCACCATGAGGATGGTATCACTACTCACTGACAGTAAATTCAGAGGGAAGGAGACTCACAAGGAGAACTGGCCTTAGTGTGCTCCCAGACTGGCCTGGAGCTCCTGGGCTCAAGTGATCCTCTCGCCTCGGGCTACAGAGTAAGGGGTGCTATCCTTACAGGTTCAGGGCCTGCTTATATGACTGGGGAGCATGTGAATGTGTGTGAGAGCATATGTATGAGTGTGTGGGCATATATGTGAATACATTTGTGAAAGTGTGTGTGTGTGTGTGTGGGTTGGAAGCTACTCTCTGATGGGGCCTTTCAGGTTTCTTCACCTAGGATTCTGTGGCAGTACCTCCCATGAAAGGGGCTTATTTCTTAGTCTAGAAACTTAAGTGTTGCTTTCTATTTGAGACTTTAATGTCTGACTAGAACACTTAGTTGTGGTGTTACAGTTTCTCTGGGCCTGCAGTTATCTTAGTGTGATTTTTTTTTTCTTCTGGGGCTAAGCAAATGGTTGTTTCTTGGATCTTGATCAGCATAACTTCTCTCTGCTAGGCATTGTACTACTGAGATGGGAGATTCGTGGGTTCCAGGCCAGCCTGGGTAAAGCCAGGAAACAGAATAAAACAAAAACAAGCAAATACATAAAAACTGCAGCATTATCAGGTACTGCTCATTACCGGGGAATCACTCCGAAGGTCTCAATCGCAAAAATAGCTGTTAGGTTACAGAAACTGCAAATTAGAAAAAGTGATATTAAAGGTTAAGCAGATGTATTTAAAATAACCTCTGCATCTCTATGGTAACAATCAGATCACATGTAACTTTATTAATGTGTCATTTTTTTGACAAGGACACAATAGATAGATGCACTTACAGAACAGTTATGATGGTTTTTCCACTGATGCATCTTTAGGCTAGATAACCATGCTGTCCTCACAGCATTACACACTTTGGGTGGTAGTTTCCAAGGCAATGGTCATATTGACATTAATAATAATGAACAATCATAAGCATATTCAGAAGTACTACATAGTTAACTATTGCATACTGAGCCACTGAGCCCTACGTTCACTGAAGATGGGTGCTAATGAGCATTTACTACATGCCAGGTATGCAGAATGTAAAGTTGGGGCTTTTTACCCAGACACTTACTGTACTTCTCAGAATCTTATAAAGATAGGCATTATTGACGACTTAGGAACAAATTGGCAATTTGCTTAGTTCTGAATTTTGCTTTGTGCGAATAGAACTTGGAAGGTGTCACTGCTGGGTGGTAGTGGTGCGCGCCTTTAATCCCAGCACTGGAGCTGGGGAGCAGAGGTAGACAGATTTCTGCAAGTTTGAGGACAGTCTGTCTCAAAACAAACAAGCAAACAAATAAATAAGAGGAAGAAAGGGTCACTGTGTAGTGACAGATGGTGTTAGGACATGTATATAATCAATTTGGAAGACTGAAGCAAGAGATTACAAATTCTAGGCAAACCTTAACTGCGTATGAGACCTTGTCTCAAAAGAGACGCAACTTCACAATACAAAGAAGTAGATAAGTACTTAATGTTTTCCCCCTGAGACAGGGTTTCTCTGTGTAGCCCTGACTGTCCGGGACTCACTCTGTCCTCAAGCTGTCTCAAAATCACAAAGACCCATCAGAAAGTGACAGGGCAGGTTTCTGATGTGGATACAATTTTCAGTGCTGTCATGAACAGTTTCTTCTGGGCCCTGCCTGCAGGTAGATGAGAAACTCATATCTAATAAATTCCCCTCAACAGACCTCTTTAAACAGTCTTCACATTGTGCCATGCATGATTGATATTGTCAATTGACAGAATCTAGAATCACCAGAGACAAGTCTCTGGATGTGTCTGTGAGGAACTTTTCCTGATTAAGCCGTGGTAGGGAAGACCTTCCCTAAAAATGGCAGCACAATTCTGTGTGCTGGGGTCCCCAGGCAGATGAAAAGAGAGTGAGCTTAGCTCCGGCATTTGTCCCCCCCGCTTCCTCACGAGGGTCCTGCCTTCACCACCATAATAGACCATACCCTGAACTATGAGCCATGGTAAACCCCTCCTCCTTCCTCTAGTTGTTTTTATCAATGAGAAAAGGAAGACAGGTACAACAGGATAACAAATCTCCAGCAACTAGTTGACAAGAATTAACCATAGAGAGTGTGGAGGACCAGGAAGACAGAGACATACACAGGAAGGAGTAGGGAGGGACTTAGAGATTCATGGGCTTTTTAGTTTGGGGCGAATGGAGAAAAGTTCTGTTGCTGGGTCTCTGGCCAAAAGGAAGGGCAGCTGGTTGCTTCTTGGCCCCTCTGAGCTATCAAGTTTTCACCCCAACATCTGACTCCTGAGTCTTTATTGGCAAAAACTACATTTGGCAGCAGAGATTGAGCCGGTACTGGTAGGAATTGGGGATCTTGCCAAGTCTCAGCCTGAGCAGCAAAGTGCTGACTGAAGGGCAGCAGGGCCACAGATGGCTGTTAAATATCAGAAGATGAGCCAGGGGTGGTGGTGGTGGTGGTGGTGGTGGTGGTGGTGGTGGTGGTGGTGGTGGTGTGTGTGTGTGTGTGTGTGTGTGTGTGTGTGTGTGTGTGTGTGTGTGCTAGCCTAAAAATCTAGGAAGAAGACCAAGGTTCAATTCTCAGCACCTACAAGGTGGCTCACAACTGTTTGTAACTCTAGTCTCAGGGGATCCAATGCTCTCTTCTGACCTCCTCAGATACTGCACAGGTCTAGTGCACAGACATACATGTACATAAAACACCCATACACATAATATAAAAAAGAAAATGCCATAAAGATACCTAAAACCTTGAAAATAAACAGTTAAATAAATAAACAAAAGCATGGTAATAAAGGAAACATAGCAGGCAAATAGATCAGTTAAACCGAATAGCTACCCCAGGAGGTCAGGCATGTATGGAAAACTGAACTGTGAGCAAGCAGATACTGTATGCATTGCCCAGTAAATGGGTATGAAAATTAATTATTCATGTTGAAAAAACGAACTGAATCTCTACCTTGAAGCTTGTACAAAAACTAATTCCAGGTGGATTAAGAATTTTATAGAAAAAAAAGCTATATAAATGGCCAGGCGATAGTGGTGCACACCTTTAGTCCCAGTACTCGGGAGGCAGAGGCAGGCAGATATCTGTGAGTTTGAAACCAGCCTGGTCTACAAGAGCTAGTTCCAGGACAGCCTCCAAAACAATACAGAGAAACCCTGTCTCGAAAAACCAAAAACATAAATAAATAATAATCAGAAGATTCAGTTGTAGCTGCTAGCCAATGGAAAAACCACACACACACACACACACACACACACACACACACACACACACACACACACACACCTGTTAGACTGGAACCCAGAGCATTTTTCCACATGTTGCAGGTGATTCAAAAAGTGCTGAGATTTGGCTTTCCTGACCTGACCCCATAGCAATGGGTAACCATGAAACCTTGGCTGCCTTTAGGTATGTTATCTCTAATGTCTAAGCCAGATATGATCTGTAGCAGACACGATTCTGTCCTGGCCTCCCATGCACTTAACAATTGATAGCTCCCATTTGCTTAGACACTGAGAGTTCTTCATGGGAAAGAGATTTGCAGACTGCTGTGAATTCAGGTGTGGACTGTTGTGGCTCTGCTTAGGGACAGTGGAGAAGAACAGGCCTTCCAGAGTACAAAGCTTCATGCACATGTTTCTTCTCTTTTCCTAGAGGACAATGGGCTGCTCTGTGCCATGACTGTGACAGGAATCGAATGTTAGATACATAGTGAGGATATGGAAGAAATAAAAACAGATGAGAAGAAATTTAGGGAAGCATGCATAAAGAGGCTCCTCAGTGAAATTCGTGAGTGTTCAAATGTTTGGGTCTCATGTGACTGCTTATCACCAGAGAGGGACTTTTCCTTTGTCATGCGACTGCCCTGTAGCTAGCTAGAATCTTTTCCCAGCCACCCAAGTGTTTCTTCAGTGGGATCATGAATAGCATGGCTGTGGTGCCTGGTGTGGCTTCACTAGCCACTAGGCTGATCTGGATGCTGACACTATCAAGCGCTGAATTTTCCAGCAGCAGGCAGTCTGAATCACTACACAGGTGCATCAATCCAGAGGCAGTGGACAGCTGTCTGCTGGTGGCTGATTTTATCACACAGAGGACAATGATTCTTTCTTCCTGTGACATGCTTGGGCTTGAATTTGCTCCCTTTTTGTGTGTAGCTTCTGTTTGGAGCACTAGATAGAGGTGCCCTGAATGTCATTATTTTTATCATGTCCCAATAAGATTGCTTCTGACCAAAGAAGTAGAAGGCAAGAGGGCTGATATTCATATAACTCATTGGGCTCCCAGAGTAGTGGATATCCATTCAAGGCATCTTTTGTATTAATAGGGTAATCTCCTGTTGCTGGTGACCTAGGGCATTTTTGACATTCGCCCATTGTTCTTGTATAAATATTAATAAAGCTTCATTTACTCTTCGAGACTCTGGTTTTGATAATAAATTACATGGTAATGAGAACTATAAAGCCAGAATGAAAGGTTACCAAGGAAGCCACAGAGTTCTTACAATGAGGCAGTACTTTGAGCCAGTGCCAAGACAAGGAATTTTATTTATTTATTATTTATTTTTTATTTTTTATTTTATTTTATTTTTTTTCGAGATAGGGTTTCTCTGTATTGTTTTGGAGGCTGTCCTGGAACTCGCTCTGTAGACCAGGCTGACTTCGAACTCACATATATCTGCCTGCCTCTGCTTCTCAAGTGCTGGGATTAAAGGCGTGTGCCACCAACGCCCAGCAACAAGGAATTTCTTAATCCCACTGCCAGAATATATGAGTTTGAGAATCAGAGTGACGGAATTGGGAGTCACTCAGTTTTCATTTATAAACAAGGCATGCATGAGTAGGACATGTCAATAGCTCAGACTTCAAAGAAACAAAGAAACAAAAACATTTTCTGCCAGTACAAAATGTGGTGCTGGTTAAAGGCATACAGTACATAAGGGTGAGGAGCATGCCTTTAATCCCAGCACTCGGGATACAGAGGAAGATCCCTGAGAGTTCAAGGCCAGTCTGGTTTACATAGCAAGTTCAATGACAGCTAGGACTACACAGAGAAACCCTATTTCAAACAAACAATAAGTTTAGTATCCGTGTCTATTTTTATATTACTTATAAATGAGCTAACTTTGACTTTTCTCTTTTTTTTTCATTTCTCCTACTCATATATTACATATATTAGGTGGATTGGTGGTATGTAGTGCAGAATATGAAGTCAAGACCATGACAAAATTAAAGGAGGACCAATATCCTTTTGAGAATTTGGACTTGGCACTAGATGCAATAAGACTGATTTGCTCTGTTTTGGAAGGTAAGTATACTTTTATTACTTAAGTATACTTATGTTATTATAAAAGAACTCCCAACGTTGAAAGGTTTGGGACAGAAAATGATGATATGAACTATAATGGATATTTGTTTAGTTATTTCAATTCACTCATTTTCTCTTCAGCATCATTTAGTCCCTTTATATATTTTTTATTTTAACTACTTTATTAGCTTGCATTCATTGTACAAGATCATACTTTTTAGCATGACAGTTTTCATCTACGAATACCATGAACTTCCATCATAGTCATCCCCCATTGTTCTCTCTGTCCCTCTCCCTGTTCTCCATTGGTACCTTTCCCCACCCCAAATAGTACTATTTTTATGTCATTTTTAAAATCTACATTTTAGCTGTAAGAGAAAAGCATGCACTTTTTTCTCAGCCTAGTTTATTTCAAACAACATGAAGATCTTTAGTTCCATCCATTTTCCTAAAAATGATAATAACTTTGCTCTTTTTATGGCTGAATAAAATTATATATTCATATTTCTTAATCCATCTATTGGTAAACAACTAAGTTGATATTTTCTTGTTCTTTCACCACACCATTAAAGCCTTTTCTTTAAAAAAATAACACTCAAGCTGTGATGGTTTGACTAAGAATAGGCTCATAGATTTGAATGGTTGGTCACCAGTGAGTGGCATTATTTGGAAGAATTGGGAGGTATGGCCTTATTAGAGGAGGTGTCACTGAGTGTAGGCTTTGAGGTTTTTGGAAGCCCAAGTCAGGCCCAGAGGCTTGTCTCTTTTCCTTCTACATGCAGACCTGGATGTAGAACGCTCAGCTCCTTCTCCAGTACCATGTCTGCGGATGCTGTCATGTTCCCACCATGCTGATAATGGACTAAACCTCTGAAACTGTAAGCAAGCCCCAATTAAAATGCTTTCCTTTGTAAGAGTTGCCATGATGGTGTCTCTTTACAGCAACAGCACATGGACTAAGACACAAGCATACATACTGTGTGTCGTTTTATCTAGCAGGCCTAGCATGGGGAGGCTTTCTGGGCTGGTTTTATAGGTAGTTGTTTCTACTGGTTCTTGTCTGTTCTTGTCGGGGGGGGGGGGGGATTCTTCTTTTCCTGTGTGGTTTATTTGTTAGAATGTTTCCTTCTGAGTTTCTTGGATGTTTACATTTAAAGTGAATTCTTCCAGAGGGGATATTTGTTTGTTTCCACTTAGCATGTGAGACTAGGACTGTTTCAAATTGAATTTTTAGCTGTAGTACTATCTCTGGTGAACACTTAGTCTAAATATGTGCTCAAGTCTGATGAAGGTATATTTGTAGTTACAATTCTCATGGAAGTGGTTCATTTTCCTTTTCATCTGGAGTCAGGACTGATAAAGATCCTCAACCTCTTCTCCTCGGATTCTATCAGTTCACAGATATGGGTTGGCTGATATAATCTTTCTGTTGGCCAGTCTATCTGTCATTGTCTTTTATATCACTAGGCTTATTTTGCTACTTTCTATATTCAGACACATGTAGGAATAGAAGATGAAAATTTTATGTAGCTAGCCCCAGTAACATTCATGCCACTAGTATGCCACCCATGGCCACATCTTGCCACACTGGCTGTATCTCACAGGGTTCACAGTTGGCTCATGCTGTCTTTCCCTCAAGCAGCCTCTATAGCACCTTCAAGAAATATGAAAGTTACCCAATAGGAAGGAAGCTTCTTGGTCAGTACCAGTTTGACTTCTGTGTCCTGTCACCAAGGTGTGGTGTCTTTAGCTTTAGCATCTAACTATCCAGCTCTTCTGGGCAACAATGACAATGGAAATAGGTTGTATTCATTTGGAGTCTGTAGGATATCCCTGACCAACAACTCAAGGAGAGGTGCTCCACACTTAGCACTGGACTTTTTATTTGGAAACCTATGGCTTCTGGAAGGAACATTATACCCTGAGTAGGGCAACTCCAATTAAACTCTGTGTGTGTGTGTGTGTGTGTGTGTGTGTGTGTGTGTGTGTGTGTGTGTCTGAAGCTTATAAAGTAGTAGGTTTCTGTATGGCTTTTTCAAACATACTTAGTGTTGTTGCTTTCCCCACCTCTTCCTAGGCCCTACTTAAAACTCCTTCTCCTTCCTCCCTTCATATCACCTGGGTTTTACTATCCCACCCTTGTTAAAATCATTCATACCCCCACACATTAATGGTCCCTTAATTTCAGGCTTATGCCACAAGAGGAAATGCTGATTGGTACTGTAAATCTGACCAAGAATCCAAGGTCAGGGAGCTCATAGACTTATTACTATTATTTTGCTAAATGGACATAGTGCCAATTGCTTGCTAAATTAGTATATCTATACCCATAGATTAGTTCAGCCCTCAGACTTGATCAGACATGTTTCTTTGTGCAGTGAATGGCAGCAGATGGCAGCTAATAAAGAAACTTATTGCTGATCAAAGTACAGAAAGTGTCTGTGGGATGCTCATCCACAAATAGGGCATCTATAGCATACTTCTTCCTGCCAAATCCAGGAACTGTTGAACTGTGGGGGAGGGGTCAATGGACAGGATGTATAATAGTCAAACAGTATCTTGCAGACGTAACAGGACTGATGAACTCAAAACTCAGAGCCTGTGGTTGCCTATACAAGATCAGTACAAGATGAAATCAATCAATATTTCAGTATGCAGAGAGGATGGGGGTCATGTGCCCCCATCCCTAATAAGGAACCACTGATAGTTGATGGCTTCTGAGGCTTCCAAGGACAGCCAGGTTTCTTTACTGGTATAGCCTGATAGGTTAACTAGAGTGCAGTGGATAGCCCCACATCTGTGAGTATACAGGTTGCACAAACTAGAACCAGTGGACCATTTAAGAAAAAAGAAAAAGACATGATCTGTGTGGGGGAAGATGCTAGATCTGGAAGGAGTTAGAGGGAGGAATGACGGGCAAATATGATCAAAATCCATCATATGCAAATATAAAGTTATTAAAAGTGAGTGAAAATATGTTAAAAAATTTACATGGCCATTTCCATGACTGAGAATATTAGCACTTGGCACCCATAACATGGACTGTGTGCTACACTCCATCTCATAGCAGATCTCCCATGTCCTTCCAGGACTCAGGCAATACTCCCTCTATTTAATTGCTTACCAACCATTTCTCAAATCCTGGATTCCTTGCTATTTCCTTTTGAGATTATATTACCCTTGAAGTAGCAGGGTGGCTCCTAGTATAACTACTCAAGCCCAATTTCCTTATTTATATATTCATTTGTTATTTTGAGACTCTTACCCAGACTGCTCTTCAACTCCTGGGATCAAGAGGATCTAGTGGACTCAGTGTAGGGAAAAAGGTCCAGCCAAAGAAACACACCGTGAGCAGAGTCAAAGAAACACATTTGCAACCAGAACGAAAGAAATGCACCCTGACCCTGAAACCAGTGCCAAACATACTATGTCCCTGGAATCAGAGCCAGTGAAAGAAATATACCCTGGTCCTAAAACTAGAGCCAAAAGACTAAAAAGGACCAGAGAAAGAGACACACCCTGTGCAGAAAACTAACCAATCCCTGAGCAGGTGATTGAAATTTGACCACTCCCTACCTTGGAAAACTCTGCCTCCTAAGAAGCCCTATATAAACCCTGTGTCTGTTCAGCTTGTGGCTGTTCGTGCTACCTGGCTGTCCTCTGCCTCCTGGATTCTTCCCTCCCAATAAATCCCTTTGATGAGCTTTGGATGAAGACCTTTTGCTGCAGAGCAGAGACAACCCTGGGCAGAGCAGAGATCTCCACTCTCCTGGGAGCAGAGTTAAACTGTAGTAACTTCCTACAGGAGCAAAACTGCTACACTGAACTAACAACCCCACCTGGAAGACCCTCTCCTGCTGGAGCAGAGCTGATACACTGGGGAAGCCTTTCCCTGAGGCAGGGCTGTAAGCTGCTATGTTTACTTTGGCCTGTGGTAGTTCTTGGCTCCCAAGCTCCAGGATACCTTTCCATCTGAGCTGTGTAACACTTAGTATTCTGTGCCTCCCGAGTGCCAGAATACCTGTCCCATCCAATCCATCAAAATGCTTACACTCAGCCTGCAGAGTAGCTGGGATGACAGGCTAGTACTGTCCTGTCTGGCAGAGTCTAGTTTCCTCTCATGGGGCACATAATGGAAGCCATCAGAAAATGTCCATATTTTCTCCTGACATTGGCAAGAGCCCCTTTCTGCTGTCACAGCACTCTTTAGCCTGCCCATTGCCAGTGCACTGTATAAGCTGCCTTTGAACTGGAGTGGTTCCCTGAGGTTGCTGCCTTGCTTGGAAGGAATCATTTTCATCCCTGTGGGCAGGGAGGGAAATATGCAGTACTCAGAATGTCTGAAGGAAATTCTCTCTGTTGATCTTCTTAGCAACTCCCAGCCTCCTTGGGAATACACTAGAGGCTTACAGATGTAGGACTGAAAGTCATAATTCTCTTAATTATTCTTCCGTCTTTCCACCAATCAGTCTGCATCTGAAACTACCTAAGTGCTGCCAGTCATCAATGAACTTATTAGCATACCAAAAGACAGATCATTGTGAAGAATGAGTAGCGTTTGTATGCCAGCGAATGGGAGGGAAGAAACATAATGGGACATTTCACAATGTCAAAGTGCTGTACCGCTCACCTTTTTTTGTTTGTTTGTTGGTTTGTTTGTTTTTCCAGACAGGGTTTCTCTATGTAGCTTTGGAGCCTATCCTGGCACTCGCTCTGTAGACCAGGCTGGCCTCGAACTCACAGAGATCCGCCTGCCTCTGCCTCCCAAGTTCTGGGATTAAAGGCGTGTGCCACCAACACCTGGCCAGAAGCAGGTGTTAGGTGTGACGGCTAATCTTCATTGTCAACCTGACTGAATTTAGAATCACCATGGGAAACACCTTTGGGAATATCTAGGAGGATGCTTCCAGCAATGCCTGGCTGGGGAAGACCCACATTAAACATGACTGGTACAATTGCATGGGCTGGGGTCCACGGGAAAAGAGAGCTGAGGCCGACATCCACTGCTCTGTGCTTCCTGACTGCAATTGTTGACCAGCTGCCTTACTCCCAGGCCACTATGCTGTTGTTGCCAGGATAGATTTTACTTCCAAACTTTGAGCCAAAACACACCCTTCCTCCTTTATGTGCCTCTTGTTGGGTGTTTAGTCATGTCAATGGGAAAAAATAACCAATGTGCGTGTTAAGGGGACACAATACCAGAATGGAATTTCAAACCAAGTGATCCAATTACCAGTTGACATAATATCTCCTGCTTCCCATAGAGTATTTGCTATGACTATTACAAAATGAAAAACAAACAAAAATAATAAGAATAACAAAAGTTAGATATTTGGTTGGCATCAAATTAAAGAAAAAATATAACTAATTTTAAGGGGAAATGTCATAAAACATTCTCACCTAAAGTTTGGATCCAAGATCTTCACACGAAATACATACATTCCAGAATGGTCCATGGGCCATTGTAAATGGTTTTTATTAGACCTGTTTAAAATCTCATATGGTTGGTTTAGGTCTCCTGGCTTCCCAATAGCATAAGAAAAACAAGGCTTATAGTTCTGGGCAAGAAGCAAAGATAAAAAAGAGGTTATTTCATGAAAAAGAGGTTATTTCCTGACTGTAACAAAATCTGATTCATACATGTTGAGATTTATTTATTTTATGTCTATGAGCATTTTAGTGTACCACCTACATGCACCACCTGTGCAGGTTAGAAGAGGACACCAGAACCCCAGGAACTGGAGTTACAGATGCTTGTGAGCTGCCTTGTGGATTCTGGGAATCAGAACCAGGTCCTCTGCAAGAGCAGCCAGTGCTCCTCTCCAGTGACCACTCTCTTCAGCCCAGATTCTCATATCTTGGAAAGTCATTAAGAGGTGTAATGGCTACTCCTTTCTATTCTGCCACTGCAGTACCAGAGAGTGCCTGGCACATCCCCTACCAGTCCTCACTCATGGTCCATGGAGGAAGTTCTAAGGGGATGCCTCACATAGACCAGGATATTATTAGTTTAGTGAAAGACCATGATGTCAAGTAGGAGTGTGGGAACAGGAGCCTCACTGGACACAGATGAGGGTTAGTTTTTCAGGAGGGGTTAAAGCTATAAAGGGCTATGTTTGTTATGGATATAGCTATAGTAGCAAGGCAGAGATCCAGCTCAACTATGTGCAAGGTAAGATTGACCTTGGAGTGAAACTACTGGGCTCATCTAGGAATGGATGGGACTTCACCCACTTAGAATGACTGTCACCTACAACTGTACCACCTGGCAAGGTTATTTGAGTTTAGAAATCATATACTTATTTCCCTATCATGACTATTTATTGTAGCCAAATTCTGTGTGTAGATGTTGAGTAAATAGCACTAGATTATTTGATGGTATTTATTTACTCATTTCATTATTGCCCCTATATTTGGAGGCTTTATAATCCATAGCTACCTTGGGTATAGTCTGTCTTCAATATACTAGGTATTGGAGGTGAGTTATGCTATAATTTCATATGAAGCAAGTTTCAGTCAAATGAAGTATAACTATACATCATGATGAAAGTTGTAAAATTCCACCTCTTCAATCATTTCTCACCTCTATTTACCTTTCTGTCACTGAATGTCTGGAACATTATAAAACAGTATGTAGGGTGTATATGAGTGAAGAACAAATAAAATATTCACAGTTCTTATGTAAATTAAATTGAAAATGCATAATATGCTGGACATGGTGGCAGATACTTTAATCCTAGTACTTGAGAAGCAGAGGCAGGTGTATCTCTGAGTTTGAGGTCAGTTTGGTCTGAATAGTGGGTTCCCAGACAGTCAGGACTCTGTAGAGAGACCCTGTCTCAAAAGAAAAAAAGAAAGAAAGAAAATACAAAGTATTTTCTGGACTATGGGAGTTCTTGACTACTGAGGTGGTTAATGCATGGAGTCATGAAACTGATTAAAAGAATATGAGACATTTGCACTATGTATGGGAAATGGGCATCTGCTCATCATCACAAAAGGGCCCTGGTTACCAGGACCTGTTTGCCTGCATCATTGTGTACATTTTAAAATATAGACACAGGAGTATTTGTATTCTTTCTAATTCACTTCTTTGTTCTTTCTTTCTTTTTAAAGAGTTACTTATTATTATGTATACAGTGTTCTACCTGTCTGCATGCCTGCATGCCAAAAGAGGGTACCAGGTATCATTGCATATGGTTGTGAGCTTCCATGTTGTTGCTGGAAATTGAACTCAAGATCTCTGGAAGAATAGCCAGTGCTCTTAACTCTGAGCCATCTCTCCATCCCCCTTTTTGTTATTTCTTAATACAAAGGATGATACTTACCTATGGATGTTCCTCTTTCTGTGTCACATTTTATGTTTCCTTTTATATTGTTGGATTCCCATTCAATTATTATCTTTTCCCTTTCCTTTTCATTTGTAGCATTTGGTCAAGCTACTTAAGTGTCCGAGAAAACAAATCTCCCCTAGACTCACAAATTCTTTCCGTTTCTAACCAAGGACTTCTTTATCTAGGATTCTCAGTCATGTTCAGTGATTCAGACCCCATCCCACATCACAGAAAAGCCCTGCGGTGGCTGCGCTGTCTATATCTATTCTAACATAGACTTGAAGAGCCTACAAAAATGCTACTTTTGCTTATGAGTCTTTCAGATATTTTTCTCTGAGAACTTACAGTGCATAGAACTACTTGTTGTAGAATATCCCTTTGTACCGTGTGAAGATGTGTCACTGTGATTGGTTTAACAAAAAGCTAAATGGCCAATAGCTAAGCAGGAGGTATAGGTAGGACTTCCTGGTAGTGATAGAGGAAGGAGGAGGAGGAGGATCGTAGGCATGGGAGAGAGATGTGAGGAGATGCAGAGTGAGCAGGATGGGCATTACAGAAATGAGGTAATAAAGCCACGAGGCAGAAAGTAAATGATCAGGAATGGGTTAAGTTATGAGATAGTTAGAAGCAAGCCTAAGCTATTGCCCAAGCTTTCATAATCAATAATGTCATTATTGGGGAGCCGATGGTCCCAATGGAAATGTCCAACTGCAACTTCTCAGATGCACATGCCACTCATCCTTGTGGAAACAGAAAGGTGAGGCAACAACCAGTGCAGCTCTGAGAATTAGAGGCTCGCTGTCTGTCCCATTGTAGGCGTATGTTCCAGGAAGAAATGGTCCCTGGATGCAGGGTTGAGTTAATGTGCTGTGATGCCCTGTGGTAGGAGCAGCCTTATTTCCCCAGAACTAGTTGCAATCATAAGTGCCAGCTTTCCACCTACCCGGGTTTACAACTACCCGGGTTGTAGCTGGGTTCATGCTGTTCGTGAGGAGCTCTTCTTTTCATATGGTCATATGGAGGTTGAGGCCCCAGTGTGTTCCCTCCAGAATCTTTGCAGGTTGTAAACTATTTCAGTAGTTTCCCAGGTATAGCCCCAGATCAGCAATGCATCTTCACCTGGGACTTTTAGAAATGCAAGTTTAGGGACTGGATGGTATCTCAGACCCTTGCAAAGCTCACACGAGGCCCCTGGTTGGAAAGCGTTGGGAGGAGAAAGAAAGGGAGGGGAGGGGAGGGAAGGGGAGTGAGCAGAGTGGAGCAGAGAGGAGGGAAAAGAAGGGGAGAACAAAACTTTGGGCCCTACTTCAGATATACTGAATCAGAAACTCAGGGGAGACCAAGTTATGCATTTCAGTAAGCCTCCCAGAGGGTCATTTCTGATGTCTCCTGAAGCTTGAGAGCCACTGGACTATTTCATGCTGCTTCAGGTTAATTCCGTGATTGTTAACTACCCAGCTACCCATTGCTTCCTTGTGTACATTATTATTGAATAACATCTCAAGAGTACTGAGATGGCCTCTGTAAGATTTGTTCTGTAGACAGTGTTTGCCCAACCCCAGATCCTTGGGTACCTTTTAAAAAACAACAAAAATAACCAAGAATGCAAGTTTGGTTTGAACTGAACCCATTATTACTTTAATTCCTCATGATTTTAAGTAGTAAGTCTTCCTTAGTAGAGATGGATGAGCTATCGTTCATTAATTAGCTCTAGAAATACATAATGTAATAATACATTAACTAAATAGTAATTAGTCCTATAAATGCATATTAATTATCTACAGTGAGTTAGAGACTGAAAATACAGCAGTGAGCAGAAGAACAAAATTCCCTTCTCTCTTGGAGCTTGCATTTTATTTTGTTTTTGCTTTTATTTATTTAAGATTCATTTTTTAGCTTGAATTATGTGTGTCTTTGTGTATGTGTATGATTGGAGACCAGAAGGGGGTGCTGGATCCCCTAAAGCTGAAGTTACAGGCAGTTAGGAGCCATCTGACATGGGTTCTGGGGTCCTCTGCAAGATCAGTTCATGCTCTTAACTGTCAGGCCATCAATCCAGCCTTTAGTATTTATATTTCAGTTGGTCAGCTAGGTAATAAGATTTTTAAAGTAGGCTGCATAATGTGTCAGTTATAAATGTTCTTAATCCTGGAGAAAAAAGTGAAGAGTGATGGCCAGGGGAAAGTTGACAGACTACTTAATTTTAAAATAAAGAAGTAAGATAGGTAGTCTTTTTTCTTCTTTAAACATATTATTTCTAAAGGTGTGTGTGTGTGTGTGTGTATGTGTGTATGTATGTGTGTGTGTGTGTGTGTGTGTGAGTGTGTGCGCGCGCGCGCAAGCCTGCGGAGGCCAGAGATGTCAGGTTCCTCTACACCTAGGGTTACAGATGGTTTGGAGCCTCCAAACATGGTGCTGAGAACTGAATTCTTCTCTGTAGGAGCAGCTTAATACTGTGCCACCTCTCCAACCCCGGAAGACAACTATCCTTTTAAAAGGCTCAGTCTCCATACTTTAATGTATAGTGGTCTTTTGAAAACATGCAAATGCATATAGTCAGCACTGAATATTAAATTTCTACCGAGGAGTGCCGGAAAAAAATCAAAGAATTTTTGAAATAATTGAAAAAGTAGTATTCGATTTACCCTAAGCAATTTAAACCCAAGGTGTTTCCATCAAGCCTTTGTTAATCTCCAACACCAAATTGAGTCCTTTTCTTACCTGAGGTCCCCAGACATCATCCAGTGGGAGGCCCTGGTTTTCCTCCAGCATCGCCTTCAACGTCTGTGCTTCATTTATGCAACCGCTCTGCCGAAACATGGCAACATGTGACTGTGGAGAAGGCTTCAGAAATACTAGCTCATTATAGAGTGTCTGATATACCTTGACACACCTGAAAATTTTCTTTTAAAAAACTTCAGAATACTAGCTTATTTTAGAGTGTCTGATATACCTTGATATACCTGAAAATTTTCTTTTTAAAAACTTTCAAAATAAAGTACAGTTTTTCCCCACTACTTAAATACAATACAGCTTTAAACACGGAAAAAGTTCAATTCAGTGGCATCAAGTTCATTCACAGCGTGTAACCACACCTGCTGCCAGCAATGAGTTGAACAAATCCTCACTTCTTCCCCCCTGTAGCCCCTGACAACCAAATTCTACTTTCTGCTGAGATTTTTTTCCTTACTAACTAATGTTTACGAGTAGAAAAGCTCAGCATTTGTCCACATTTAGCTTTGTTTCACTTAGTACAATATCCTCATGGTCTATCCATGGTATAACTTGTGAGAATTTCCTATTTCCTTCCTTTTTTACCCACTGGAGGCACCAAATACATTTTACCTATTGGCTCCTTTGTTGATGTTATTTATTTATTTATTTAATCATGCAGAGTGCTCACAGAGCATTGGTATATAAATATCTGAGTTCTTGCTTTTAATTCCTTTTCAAAAATTCCGTGTGTGTGTGTACACTCGCAGGATGTACACTGGATGGGGATTCCTTCCTTCCACCACATGGGTCCTGGGGAACTGAACTCAGGTTGTCAGGTTGATGGAAAGCTTCTGTACCCCTTGAGCCTTCTTGTGAAACTAGAATTACTAGATCACGTGAGAATTTGGTAGAATTTTATGAAGAATTATCAGACTATTTTCCACAGCACTAATCTTTTCCTTTTATTTAAACCCCCTTTAACCTGAAAAACAAACATAGAAACCAATATAAACACATACAACAACAAAAATCCTTCTACTCCTGATTTAAAAAACAATACACCTGGAATGTTTCCTGGAGCCCTACAAACTTCTTAGCTTTTCTGAAAGTCTCCACAGCTTCCCCATTCCTCCAGATAACCACTGTCTTGACTTTTCTAGGCATCATTCCTCACAGTTCTTCAGAGTTTCCTCATGGGACAGTGCATCCCCACACATTTCATCCCTTCACGTCTTTTGATACACCATTTGATGGTTTTTACACAAGATTCCTCTCTTCCTTTCCTTACAACCTTGGCTATTCCAGCACTGAGAACACGGGTGTGCAAACACATCCTAGAGAACATTCTTTTTACTCCTTTGAGCATATGGGCAAGGGCGATGAGAACTGACAATTGTGCTCTGAATTTCTCAGTTGCTGCTTTGGGCTTCCCAGCATGGAGGTGCCCTTTACACCTCAACAATGACTATGTCCTCATTTTTCCTCCACCACCAATGCTTATCGTTTGTTTTTATTCTTGCCATGCTAGTATACATGAAATAGTGTCCCACTGTAGATTTAATAGGTTTCCCGGCTGTTCTCAAATGTCAACTAGACATTTGTGCATTTTTATTGGAGAAATCTATTCAAGTCTTTTGCCCCCCTTTAATTGGGCTGTTTTGTTGTTGAATTGTGGGAGTTTTCTGTACATTCTAGATGTTTTCCTATCAAATATATGGTCTGCAAATACTTTGTTCCTTTACATGAGTTGTCTTTCTACTCTTGTGTCTTTTGATGCACACGAGTTTTGGATTTTCATATCTACTTTGTCAACCCTTCCCCTTCTTTTTTCTCCCTTCTACCCCTCTCTCTCCCATTTCTTTCCCTTCCCTTTCCCCCTCCCACTTCCTCTCTTCTCTCCCCTCCTCTTTCTCCCCTTCTTTTCTTTCCCTCTCTCATTCTTTCATCTGTTACTTGATATCAAAGCCAATAAATCATTGCCCAAACCAATGTAGGGATGATTTTACCTTTCATTTTCTTCTAAGAATTTATAGTTTGGGTCATACATTTATACCATAGATCCATTTTGAATTACGTCTGAACATGATGTTAGGTGAGAGTTTCATTTTACTTTCTTTTTTTAATGAGTGTTAGTGTTGCCTGGATGCATGTCTGTGTACCATGTGTATGCAATGGCCGCAGTGGTCAGAAGAAGGGATCAGATCCCCTGGGACTAGAGTCACAGATAGTGAACCACCATCTGGGAGCTGGGAGCTGAACTCAATCCTCAGTGAGAGCAGCCAGCACTCTAAACCACTGAGCCATCTCTCCAACCCCTCCACTTTATGTGTGTGTGTGTGTGTGTGTGTGTGTGTGTGTGTGTGTACCAGTTTACCCAGCACTCTTTTGAGTAGACTCTTTCCCTCACAGAGTGGCCCTGTATAAAGTAAATCACTTATGTGCTCTCAGGGGGATACACTTTTTAAATGCTTGGGACAGTGTTTTACATTGCCAGCTATTGTACTGAGATCTCTTTTAGTCGAATGATCCAGCTATCCTAGCTCCAGGTATTGACATATATGTCTTCTGTGTGTGGCCAGCCGCTCACATACAGGCATGAGCAGGGCAAAAGAAAGGTGAGCATTTACAATTGTCATGGTAGTGTTGCAAGAATTACACCAGGGAAGAGAGCCAGTGACATAATCAACTTTGGAGCCTAAGCTGGAGAGACAAAGAAGGGAAGAAAACTGGTAATTATAAAGAGGGAGAAGCAAAGAGTTCAACATGACAGTGTCTCAGCAATGTGAGGACAGGCAAGTCAAGGAGGAGCAGGGGGCTGCAGCACTGTGGATGAGCTGATGTCTGAACTTGCATTCGACTTTAATAGAAGCTGTGTTATCCAAGGTCTCTGTATTGTTCACAGGGGTAGATGTGGTCAAAGTCTGATTATTTGTATTGTGACGTTAGGAATCCTTTCTGTATGTTTTTTCGTTTGGTTTTTCTGAGACAGGGCTTCTCTGTGTAGCCCTGGCTGTCCTAGAACTTGCTCTGTAGGCCAGGCTGACCTTGAACTCAGAGATCCACCTGCCTCTGCCTCCCTGAGTGCTGTGATTAAAGGTGTGTGCTACTACATTTGCTTTGTGATGTTAAGAATCTAACCCAACACACTAGGTAAAGCTCTACCACTGAAACAAAATGACGTATTTGTTTGAGAAAGAAGTAGCCCTGGCTAGCCTACAGCTTGATAAATAGCTACACGACTTTGAATTGGTCTTCCCTTCTCCATCTCCCAAGTGTTGGCATTACAGGTGTGTCCCATCACACCCAATCAAAAATTTAATTCTGGATTTTACAAAACCTAACTCAGTTCTCCCTGGTTACACATTTCTTGTGAATGGTCTTCTTGAAGAATGAGTTAGGAGGCCAGGCATTTACATGGTGGCTCCTTGACGTTCCTCCTCTGGAGTATTTCTTTTAGTTCTTGTGTAGTCCATTTACAGCTGGTGCTATAGTGAACTAATGTGACAGGAATTATGGAGGTCCATGGGAGGATGATAGACAGACTTCCTACGTACACTGCAGTCATGAGAACCACATGGGCCTACACAAAAGGGTCTGGGAAAAGCGGTCTTTGTTTACAGTTTTTTTTTCCTCAGCAATGTCTCCATGCAATGGTTGTCCTCTGGCTTCCACACACGTACTCATTTGCACCCCCATAAAAATATACAAACCTTCACAAGTAGTTCAATGATGTATCTATCAATGGGAAAGAAGTAGACCACAAGGTCTTCCATATTGGATGCTCAACAAGGCCAGGGGGATGTGTGGCAGAATGGATTTACTTGGTTATATAATTGAAAGACTGAGTTCTCACAGTGGTTCAGTGTAATTCAGTTTTCCTGGTTGCCATCTACATGGGTGGTATACCTCAGATAATGAAAAAAAAATGTCACATAGAAAAGAGTCATTCTGGTTTTCTTTGAGCCTGAGAGATCTTAGGAAATCCATGCTGTCAACTTCTAGAAGGCTCTATATCCATGGGAAGACTTCAAGACAAAGAAGCCCACAGGGCCTGGGGAGAGTGATTGCAAAAGGAAGAATAGGGGGATCGATCATCCAGGAGGCTGAAGTCAGCTGGTCTTGGAGGATAGAAGGGAATGAGGAGAGGGCTGAGCCACTGAAGCCAGGGTCAATAGGGCCAAATGAGACAAAGGCATGGAGAAAGATGACCCTAGACAGCATCCATTTGATTTAGGACCAACGTCTTAAATGTCTTAAAGCCAAAGGTGAATCTGTAAATAATTAAACATTAAACACAGTTTGGACAGAAAAAAAATACTCATATATAATCACATCATCCTGTTGTTACATTATTTTGGCTTTTTTTTTTAGCCTTTCTTCTGACTGTTTTATAGGACAACAACTCCTTTTTTTCAGAGATGACTCTTAGTAGTCATTGACTTTAATATAGAGTTGATGTTCTCTTTTACTTATTTTGGCTTGGTTTCACTTCCCTTAGATAATTTACATATAAATTGAAAATCAAAAGAATATGTTTAATTGCATGCTAAGTTCTGTTTAAATTCAAAGACGTCATACCTGCTTCATAGTATAATTAAAGGTATAGTCATCCCTGCCATGGATTTCCCACACGATAAAATTTGCATCAACTAATTTAACAAAGCCATTTTCATCAAACCTGAAACAACAAACACAAAAATAACTGGTTAGTGTCAAATAGAGGGCCTGCAGCTTTCAAGATGGGTTTATGTTTAAATCCTTTTCATTTACTTGTTTTTTGAGATAGGGTCTCCTATAGCCCAGGTAGGCCTCAAGCTTACTGTGTAGTGAAAGATGACCTTGAACTCCTGGTCCTCTATCTCCACTTTCCAAGTGCTGGGATCACAAGCATGTGCCATTCATAGTGGTCAAATCTTGTCTTTATCACTTATTAGCTTTGTGATCCTGGGGAACTTACAAGTATTTATCTGTGATATAATTATATCTGATGGCTATGTTATTTTCCCCAACTGAGTGAAATAAAAGAGCTTTGTTTTGAGACAGGATCTCATGTAGCCCACACTTATCTTGAACCTTCAAGTTCACTGCGTAGCTAAAGCTGGCCTTGAACTCCCTGCTCTTCATGTTTCCACCTCTCAAGAGCTGAGATTACAGGTGTACACCACCCTGTCCAGCTCCAGACAGCAGATATCATTCAAAACAAAAACCTAACAGTACAGAAGAAGAAAAATTGGCACCATAACTTTTGCTCATTGCCATATATTGATGAGATGGGGATAGAAGGGGTCCTGGTAACATGGAGAAGAAGAATGAGATGGGAGGAAGGACAAGACAAGGATCTCTTGGTGTCATGAAATCACGTGGTGGAGAGTGAAACCATGGGGTTCCTGTAGTGAGAGAGTGAAACCACTGGGTTCCTGTCGTGAAGGCGGAGCTGCTGCTGACTTCCCAGGAGGGGCCAGCTGGGATATGGGCTGAATCTTGAAGGGTCAGCCGCCGGAAGAGATGAGGTGGGACTGGGAGCTAGTCATCTCCATGGCAGCAGTAGACTCTGTCACACTCCTGCATGGACAGGCTACTCCCTTGTGATGCCAGGACAGGACATACCAGCCCCACAGAGCTGAGCGTAGTTCCCTTAGACCCTTAAAAAGAGGTCTGGTATTTTATGTGTAGATTTTTTTCTCTATCATAAAAAATACACTTTGCATTGTAGAACTCAGGACTATACAAATGGTTACATAGCTTCCTTCTCCACCAAATGATGCTCTCCTCTCCCCACCTCCTTCTCACTTTCCCCTCTCCCTCCCTCCCTCTCTCCCTATCATTCTTTTATTGAGACAGAGTCTCATAGCTCAGGCTGGCTAGCCTCAGACCCACTATGTAGCTGGGGATGGCCTCGAACTCCTGAACCCACTGCCTCTACCTGCCAACTGCTCCTTATTGTTATGGTGGAAGCTTCATCCCAGCCCCTGGCATCCATATACCCAAAGAGTCTGGAATATTATGGTGGAAGTTCCACCCAAGCCCCCTCCCCTATCTTTCCAAACCCTGCTGCATCTCAAAGTCTGCCAAATGATGACTCCTCCCCCAGAGATGCTCAAGACCACTCCCACGGGGTATTTAAACTGCATCCAAGAAAATACTCATGTTTTTTACATCTCCCTTTCCCTTCTCCTCTCTGGGGGTGCTGGAAGGCCACCCCAGAACATTGTATCCATTAATCATGGGCATTTCTAATTCCTTCTGATTTGGATTGCTGCATCAGTGGAGAGGCTCATCAGGGTGTAGAAACTTTTCTCTTATTGCTCATGTTTCTGAATGAAATTGTCCCCAAATATACATTGGAAATCACTCAGACTTTAGTGTCCAGTTCTTGCTTCTAGGTTACTGATTCTTACACTGTAACCCCGCTTTTAAAATACAATTTATCACTTGTCAGCTGTGTTGATTTACAAAAAGTACTAGATCCTAGACAGTGTCTCTTTGTTCTCTGCCCAGATCTCTGCTTCACTTCAAAGCTGTTGAACCTGGGTTTCAGGTTGGTTGAGGTTTTCGGCTACTCAACACTGACTAGTCCAATTGGTTATTGTCCCATTTTCACAAAGTGCAGGGGGGCAGGGAGGGCAGGGGGCGGGAGGCATTGTGTTAAAAGGCAGTACTTGGGAAGCCATTTTTGTTTCTGTGTTTACTAGTTTTGAGAAACCCTAAAGAGCTTTGAAGCTTAGTTCCCAAACAGGCGTGATGGAGAGCGGCTGCTTGGTGTCTGGGCTGGGGAGAACCACAGGAAAATGAGAACCTCACACGAGTGCTATGGCCCCTTGCCACAGAAGAATGCAAGGACACTCAGGAGGAGCCGAGCTCAAAAGCTAGCAGTTTGGGTGGAAGCAGGAGTTTGATTATACCCGTGTAAGTGGCATAATTCTTGATTTCCTAAGAATTAGGAGCTGATGAGATGAAACGGCTGATCGGGCAAGGCACCTGCTACACAGCCTGAAGCCTGGCGTCTGACCCCGGAAGCACTAAGTGGAAGGAGAGAACTGGCTCTGACTCCTGACAGTCTCTCCCACACAAAAATGTTAAGTTTTTTGTTTCGTTTTTTGGAATTAGTTGTATTTTGCTCAAGGACAAAAAGATCTTGGCGGTAACAGGACAGTTAATGCAAAGAGCCACAGTGCCATCCAGTGTAACAAGCGTGCATTGCATGAACCTTCGTTTTGGAGTTTTGCTTCATTGTGACTATGTCAAAGACTTGCTTACATGAGCTTGCCTATTTTAATAAATTTTCATTAGCGTAGAATAGAATTCTAATTAAATCTGAGAATGCATGGAGTGTCACTAATTGGCAGCTACATTCCCAACAGTTGGTAATTTTTCTATGGAAATTTGACTTCAGGAATTGGAGAGACCTCATTACTGGTCTTCATATTCTAAACTTGGGGATGATCCATTCTGTTAACTAGGTCTTTTATTTTCTGTGTTTAGGGGAGCATAAGTCTGGACAGAGGGGCATTGGGAGAGAGCAGGAGAAGAGTCGGTGATCATGTACACAGTAGCTGCAGTTCAATCAAGAAGGTCCTGTTGTTGTTCCTTTGTTCAGTGAGTGCACCTCTTCAGGATGACCTAGCAGAGAGGTTGTGATGGCTGATATTGGTTGTCACCTAGCCAGAATCTAGACTCATCCACGAGGCAAGCCTCTGGGAACTCCTGAGAGGCATTAACGTAGTTTAGGTTAATCTCCAAGCATGCCGGTGAAGCATTTTCTTGGTTACCACCCTGAAGGTGGACAATGTCTTCCAGCAGCTGTCCAGATGTAAGGAGGTCCAAGAAGAAATCTTCTACCTGTCACCTCTTTGCCTTTGTGTCTTGGTGTTGTGTTCATTGACTCTGTTTGCTCTACCAGTGAGAGTCTTCCTTTGCTGAAGTCGGAACTCAGCTTCAGGCTGGAGAGATGGCTCAAAGTTACAAGCACTGGTTGCTCATCCAGAGATCCTGAGTTCAATTTCCAGCAACCACATGGTGGTTTGCGACCATCTGGTGCCATCTTCTGGCACGCAAGCACAAATGCAGACAGAACATTGTATACATAATGAATAAATAAATCTTTAAAAAAATTAGCTTCTTTAGCCTTGCAGTGTGGACTGAAGTCTCCTGGACCGTGTGGCTTCTGGGTTCTTCCATGTGAAGACAGTCATTGCTGGGCTAGCCAGGTCCTATCTTGTTTGTTTGTTTGTTTGTTTGTTTTTTTGTTTTTTGTTTTTTTGTTTTTTAGAGGGTTTCTCTGTGGCTTTGGAGGCTGTCCTGGAACTAGCTCTTGTAGACCAGGCTGGTCTCAAACTCACAGAGATCCGCCTGCCTCTGCCTCCTGAGTGCTGGAATTAAAGGCGTGTGCCACCACTTCCCGGCCAGGCCTTATCTTGTAAGCCAGTCTAATAAACCTCCTTTTACTATATATTCATTCTATGTACTCTGTTCCTCAGAGGACTCTAGTGGAGAGGGGAGAGACAATTTGGGAGACAGAGGGAAACACTCAGGAACAATGATCTTAAAGGGCTGTCAAGCTGTTTCCTAAGTGGAGAGACAGGCTTTAGACAGTTCACCTATGCTATGCTGGCTAGTTTTAATGTTAAATTGTCACAGACTAGGTTTATTTGGAAAGAGCAAGGCTCAGTTGGGGAAATGCAGCAACCAGATTGGTTTGTGGTATATTTTTTTCTTTATGATTGACGTAGTGAGGCACAGATCTCTGTGGGCAGTGCCTCCCCTGGGCTGGTGGTCCTGGGTTGCTGTACGAAAGCAGGCTGAGCAAGTCACGAGGAGTAAGGCAGTAAGCAGCATCCCTCCACGGTCTCTGCATCAGCTCCTGCTCCAGGTTCCTGCCCTGCTGGAGTTCCTGCTCTGACTTCTCTGGATGATGGACTACAAACTGTATGCTGAAACAAACATTTTTTTCCCCAAGTTGCTTTTGGTCATGATGTTTCATCACAACACTAGAAATCCTAACTAAGACACAGGGTGACAAAGAGTATGTGATATAGATGCTTAAAGGTGTATAGATGTGTTGTCAACATTTGATTGATGTCACCTTTGACTCATTCACCATCTTCCTTTCCCTCACCACTCGCATATCAATCATCAACTCTTCCTGGTTATAATCATATCTATATAATCTATAATTTGTATCATAGATGGATTCTTAGTCCATCCTTTGGGGGTAGAGATCCTGCCTGTGGTGTCCCTGGATTCCTAGTTCATGGCACAGTGCTTGGGAAGTGTTTTTTGGTATGGTAGTTGGTGAAAAGTGGGCATTGAATGATGATGATCTGAATTGAAGAGAATGCTTTATTGGGAGAGAACATGCGCCTTTTAGCATATGCTTGTTGCCTTTTTGTTTTTACTACTGGAAAAATAAGCATTATAAAACAAGGAAACACACAAAACTAGGTCTCAGTAGGGAAAGCAGAGTCTTGGTGCCCAGGAAGACTAGACGGTGAGTGCTAGAGAGGATTAGGGCCAAGTACAGTGGATTTTGATGAGCGATTGTAGCTTTATGATGTAGGTAGGGTAGAACCTGAGGAGTACCCTGTGTGGGGAAGGAAGACAAGCAGCAAAGCATGCTAGCGGAAGCCTTCTGGACCCCAGCAGGAAATCTCAAGTAAGGTACCAGGTCACCACTACTGCCCCCCCAAAGAGAAGCCAAGCCCTTCTCAGCCCAAGTCATCCCCTAAGTCTGCAGAGGCTAGAATAGGGCATCGGATCCTCTGGACCTGGAATTACAGGGGGTTATGAGACACTGTATGGTTACTGGCAACTGAACTTGGGCCCTCTGTCACAGCAGAATGCACTTTTAACAATGGAGCCATTTCTCCAGCACACATACTAATCTCCTAAGTGGGTATAAACTTACAGCTCTATTATTGGGTGAAACGGCTCATTGAATTCAAGTCTCCTGGGGCAGCCATATTTTCCCACATCATACCTTATTTTCTAGAAAAAGAAAAATGCTTTAGTTGTTGTGTTCATTTATCACATTGACAAAAGGTATTCTTTTCTTACCAAGTTTTCAGATGGTCTATCTCTCAGGAACTCCCTGTGGAAAAAAGACATCTGTCATCTGCTTATTCTTCCTCCATTCCTCTTAAAAACTAAAAGCATAGTTTACTTAGGCTGGTATCACAAAAGCCAAGCAGAGAAACAGGATTATAAATACCAAGTGCTTCTCATATCTTTTGCCATGTTTGTAAATATAGTCTCACATCAGCCAACAACCAAGCTGGTATAGGTCATTGTGCTTTATTTGGAGACATGGAAATGTTTCAGAAATCGTATGAAACTTAATGAAGACTGCAAACTTTGCTTCACTATTGAGAAGGATACATGGTTGGAAAGTCTGTTTTCACTGTGTTATTCCGACACCATGTTTCCCAGAACATTACAGTCTTAGTCACTCTTCTTTACTGTGAAGAGACACCACGACCAAGGCAAGCCTTATTTTTTAGAAAACATTTAATTGGGAGCGTGGGGGCTTGCTAACAGTTTCAGAGGGTTAGTCCATGAATATGGGGCTTGCTAACGGTTTCAGAGGCTTAGTCCGTGAATGTCATGGTGGGGGGCAGACAGACATGGTGCTGGAGCAGTAGCTTAGAGTTTGTTTTATATTCTTATCCACAGACAAGAGAGAGAGAGAGAGAGAGAGAGAGAGAGAGAGAGAGAGAGAGAGAGAGAGAGAGAGAGAGAGAGAGAGAGAGAGAGAGAGAGAGAGAGAGAGAGAGAGAGAGAGAGAGAGACTAAGACTCTGATTGGGCCTTGTTTGAGCTTTGGAAACCTCAAATCCTACTCCCAGTGAGAATACACCTCCTCCAACAAGGTCACATTTCCTATTCCTTCCCAAACAGTTCCACTCCATGGCGACTGTTCTCATATATGGGGGTTCACTCTTATTAAATCACTTCAATTACTAAATGAAAGAGTCAGAAACAACATTTTTTTTAAAGACAAGATCTCATGATGTCCTGGCTGTCTTCAAACTCATTGATCCTCTTTTCTCCCCCTTGCAAATGCTGTGATTATAGATGTGTGCCCCCATGTCTTATGTGTGTGTGTGTGTGTGTTTTGTCATGCCTGGCAAGTACTCTACCACTGAACCACATGCCCATCTTTAAATGTGTATTTTAATTGATTAATTGAATTACTTTTTGTACATGTATGATGTATATGAGTGTTTAAGTGCACATTTGTATGAATGCAGGTACATATATGGCATGCATACAGAGGTCAAAGGACAACCTCTGGTGTTGGTCCATGCTTTCTTCATTGCTTACGACAGGATCTTTTTGCTGTTTGCCACTGAGTATGCCAGTCTAGCTGGTCTGAAAGAGCCTCTTGTTTCCTTTCTCAATCTCACTGTAGGTTCCCTGAGATTTTAGATAGATATTACTGTGCCTGGAATTCCATGGGTTTGGGGGACTTTATTCAGGAACCACCTCTCTAGGCATTAAACGTGTATTTAAAAACCCCCAGTAATTCCCTAATTTCAATTTGTTCCTATAATGGAATCCTCCTCTGTGAATTCAAGAGACATCTGTAAATTCTAACTAGGTTATTACACAGTCATATAGAAAGGCGAAGTGGGAAATAAATACTCTTACTTGTATTCCTTAAATGATAAAGAACAATATAGGACTTGAGACTAAGTGACACTTGCTTTGTTCATTAAATTGAACCAGAGAGGACAATGGTAGTGTGTTTGTACATGTTTCAGAGAAGGTTAAGGGTTATATCTTCAGTTCTTTTAAATTTGGAAACTGTCAAGCTAAATACATGCATGCCAATGGTATTTCAACCACTAAGTACTAGCTGATTATAAACTACTAGCTGTACATTAATATGCTTATGTTAAAAATATTTCTTACTTGTCAATCACATAAGAAAAGTCACGGCGCTGACATCCAGTTTTACTAAATCTACAAAAACAAAACATAATGTAGTTGTAAGGTCATTCCTCTAATATGGATTATTAAACCCAGTGGTTCTTAAACTGGAGATTGTTACATAGTTCGTTTACTAAATTAAAGTCTCTGGGATCAGTTTGTGGCCTTAGCATTTCTACTTAAAAAAATCAGTTTCAAACTTGTGATATTTTGTTTATGATCTAACAAATAAAGCCTGCTTGAAGATCAGAGTACAAAGATAACCACACTAGTTAGCCATAAAGGCCAGGCAGTGTTGGCACACACTATTAATCCCAGCACTTGAGAGAAAGAGGCAGACAGATCTCTGTTAATTCAAGGCCACCCTGAGCTACACAAAATTGATCCAGTCGAAAAGAGAAACAGCGCACACAAAGGTGATCTCAGCACTTGGGATCCCATGCCTTTAATCCCAGCACTAGAGAGGAATATAGGGTGGGAGGAGACAGGAGCTCAGGCATTCTGAGGTTTGGCAGTCTGAGGAACAGTGCAGTCTGGAGATGCAATCTGAGTACAGCATCTCCCTTTATTTGTTAGAGCATAAACAAAATATTACCATACAAATGTTTCTGATTTACCTCATATTTTGTACATATTTGTTAAAATTTTAGAAGAAGTAAAGGGAGAAGACAATGTTCAAAAGCTATAGTGATCATTTAGGCAAGAGTAATAAGCATAAGAGGTCTATTATACCACATGTGACCACAGTTAACCATATATAGATACCTAGCTATATTACTCTTGGGCATATACCAAAAGGACACCCCCATCCTACCACAAGGATACTGGATCAACCATGTTCATTGGGACTTTATTTATAAATAGCCAGAAACTGGAAACAGCCTAGATGTTCCTCAACCAAAGAATGGACAACATGGTACATTTGCACAATGGAGTATTAACCAGCTGTTTAAAAAAGTGATGTCATGAAATTTGCAGGCAAATGGATGGAACTAGGAAAAAAATCATCCTAAGTGAGGTAACCCAGACCCAGAAAGACAAATATGCTAAGTGTCTTTTAGCTGTTAAGTAAATGATAACCAAGCTACAATTCATAGACATAGAGATGTTAGGTAAAGAGAATGGGTGTAGAGGGGATGCATGGATCTCCTTGAACCCAAGATATGCAAATTATTCTTATGGTTGCAGAGCTGCAGGCCGCTGATGGAGAGCTAGAGAGGTCCTGTAGTTGAGCATGCTCTCCAGGTGTTTGTCAGAGCTGCAGGCCGCTGATTGAGAGCTAGAGAGGTCCTGTAGTTGAGCATGCTCTCCAGGTGTTTGTCAGAGCTGCAGGCCGCTGATGGAGAGCTAGAGAGGTCCTGTAGTTGAGCATGCTCTCCAGGTGTTTGTCAGAGCTGCAGGCCGCTGATGGAGAGCTAGAGAGGTCCTGTAGTTGAGCATGCTCTCCAGGTGTTTGTCAGAGCTGCAGGCCGCTGATGGAGAGCTAGAGAGGTCCTGTAGTTGAGCATGCTCTCCAGGTGTTTGTCAGAGCTGCCTGACTGTTAGTTATTACCCGGATCCCCAGACTTGGGCTGGCTCGTGCTGCAGTACTGTTTGCGATGCACTGCTCAGTGTGGGAGGCAGCTGGGACCTGAGAAGGGATTTGTAATGCATTTGACTGTGCTGAGCATTGATTTATAAACATGTTGTCTTCAGTAGTTATTAAACTTAAATCCTGTCCTAGTGTCTTGGAATATTTTTTTTTCTTTTGGTTTTTTGAGACATGGAACCTGTGCTGGAAAAACTTTAAAGTATTTAATTTGGTAGGTTTTTTTTAATGGTTTTTTGAGACAGGGTTTCTCTGTATTTCTTTGGAACTTGTCCTGGAACTCACTCTGTAGACAAGGCTGGCCTCAAACTCACAGAGATTCACCTGCCTCTGCCTCCCGAGTACTGGGATTAAAGGTGTGCGCCACCACTGCCTGGCTGGAAATTTTTACAAACTGCAGTGTGACTGACAATTTGAATGAGGTTTGTGTTTCTGCATTTCTCTAACAAGGTCCCAGACAATGTCAGTGCTGGCTTGTTAAAGATGTGTTGCATTCTTTTATGTTGCACTTGTTTAACTCTATAAAGCTGTGTTACTTTGCCTGTCTAAAACACTTGATTGGTCTAGTGAGGAGCTGAGTGGCCAATAGGTAGGGAGAAAGAGAAATAGGTGGAGTTGCCAGGCAGAGAATAAATAGAAAAAGAAGAAGATGGAGAGAAGAATGAGAAAAAGGAGGAGAGGACATCACAGGAGTCAGCCACACGGCCAGCCACAGAGTAAGAACAAAAGAAAAATGTATAGAATAAAGAAAGGCAAAAGCCCAGAGGCAAAAGGGTGATGAGTTAATTTAAGAAAAACTGGCTAGAAACAAACCAAGCTAAGTCCAGGAATTGAAAAGTAAGAAAACGTCTCTAGGTATTTATTTGGGAGCTGGGTGGTGGGCTCCCAAAGAGTGAAAAAAAGAAGAAAACACACAAAACAACTGCCCTAGTTCATGTACCACCTAGGAACAGACACTTGTTTTGGATTAGAGCAAGCCAGTTCCTAAATACCAAGGTGAAAATCCATGATCCCCCACCATTCCTGCCTCACACTCCCACCCTCACAAAGGAAGAAGTCACAGCAAGTTGTTGTCTTCATTAAGCCCTGGGCCTCGGACAGACAGACTTGTATGTGTTGATGCAGATTCTCTACTCTGCGAAGACAGCTTTATAGATGGGCAGCACAGTGTGCCTCGTCGTGTGGTTGCAGAAAGTCACATCTTGGGATGCTCTGAGGGAACCATTGGTGGTTCTGTTTGGTTATAATAAAAAACCAGGGAAAGCGGTGCAGGACGAGGAGGACTCTCTAGTACAGGGGTAGACAACTCTGACGGGAAATCGTAAGTAGTGTAAGTAGGATATAGAGTAGGGGGATGGCTTCTCCCTCTTGTTTTCTGGGACCGTGCTGCAGACTGCTGAGCAATAGCAAAGATAGAGACTGGCTTGTTATGAGGGAAAGTGGCTGCCTTAGTTAGGGTTTCTATTGCTGTAAAGAGACAACATGACTGTGGCAACTCTTTTTTGTTTTGTTTTGCTTTTTGTTTTGTTTTTTTTTGAGACTGGGTTTCTCTGTGTCTTTGGAGGCTGTCCTGGAACTAGCTCTTGTAGACCAGGCTGGTCTCAAACTCACAGAGACCCACCTGCCTCTGCCTCCTGAGTGCTGGGGCTAAAGGCGTGCGCCATCACTGCCTGGCTGCGCCACCACCACTCAACAACTATGGCGACTCTTATAAAGGAAAACATTTAACTGGGCAGCTTACAGTTTAATGGTTAAGCCTATTATCATTATGGTGTGACATGGCACCATGCAGGCAGACCTGGTGCTGGAGAAGGAGCTCAGAGTTTTACATCTTGATAGGCAGACAACAGGAAATGAACTGAGATACTGGGCATGGCTTGAACATATATGACAATTCAAAACCCACCCCAACAGTGACACACTTCTCCAACAAGGCCACACCTACTTCAACAAGGCCACACCTACTCCAACAAAGTCACACCTGCTAATAGTGTCACCTAAACTACATTCAAACTACCACAGTGACAACGAAAGAAATGCTGCCTCCTAGTGTGACTGAAACAATATGTGACTTGACAATAATTTCGAATCAGAGTCTAGAGAATTGGCTTAGTGGTTAAGAGCACTGGCTTTTCTTACAGAGAACCTAGGTTTGATTTGGAGCACCTCCTTGGTGACTTACAACTGTCTGTAACTCTAGTTTTAGGGGACCTGATACCTTCTTCTCGACTCTTAGAGCACCAGGCATGCATGTAATATCAAATATATATGCAGGTAAAACACTCGTACATATAAAATAAAATATTCAAACCATCTGAAGCTGGATACCAATTCTAGTTCAACTTTAGATTTCATCATGAGCCTGCCAGTTAGAGGCTGGTGTTTTCAACCCATGATTACCACTCCGTGCACCATTTGTTTTAAAACATAGAGTAAGACCCAGTAAATGGAAGTGATATACTCACCCTTTAACCTGAATGTATTTATTTGCATCACATCCAACAGCAACTTTAAGCACCTAAAAATGAAGTAATTTTACAAAGTGATTTCAAAACTCTGACTCACATGACCTGAGCTAGCTTTAGAGCCAAACATAATTACATTTTAGATTAGAAACACAGACTGAATATCCCTTATCTGTAACTCGTGGCACCAGAAGTGTCCCAGATTTTAGAGTATTCGCATATACGTAATGAGATATCATGGGGGCGAGCCCCAGTGGCTCTCATCTTACACCTCCACTGCTGCAACCCTACCAACTCCATGCTTGCAGCTGGCTCTGTAGACTCAGCCAGCAGGCGTCTATAATGTACTCAATCCAGGCAGTAATTTACCAGGGAATTGGGTAGCCTTGCATGCAGCGGCTTTTCTTGCTTTGCTAGTTCCGGTTTACACAGTGCTAGTCTATATTTAAAGGAGTAACAGGTCAACTACTGATAGGCTACATACTAAGCCTATGGATATTTGTTCTAAACACCCTAACCTCACGCATGTGATATCCTACTGTTTCCTTCCATGGGCTGTGATTACAGGCCGCCGTGTGTTTCCACATTCCCAGTGTGTATATGAACTACTGTAGATAAGGTCGCCTAACAGCCAGCACAGTGTCTGCCAGACTTCGAGAGGCTTTAGTGACACAGATTGTGCTTACTGGGAGCAACTCTTGGGTTCAGTGGGAAAGGCAGCAGTGGCATCATGCAGATGTGTGGAAAAGGGCAACATTAGAAGGACCACATAAAACTCCACTGTAAGAGAGACCCAATCTCAACATGTAAGGTAGAATGCATCGAGGATGCCATCTGACATCAATCAACCTTAGGCCTCCACAATTGTGAACACACGTGTATACACATGTACACAATCATAAACACCACAGATACATACATGTATACAAAAATCTGTTGCAATCTGATGTGATGTGTGTAAGACATATATGTATATATTTTCCCCAATTTTTTGGATATAGGGTCTTGTTACATTGTCCATGCTCTCCCTGACCTCTTGAACTCAATCCTGCTTTTTGCCTGACCCTGATTTGGTAAATATATTGGTTTTTTTGCTCCTGAATCCCCCCATTGTTGAAAAGATCAAATGCTTTTTCCAGGAAGGACATGGCAGAATGATGACCATGTTGAAAAAAACAAGATTCTTTTTGCTTCATTTTGTTTTTCATACCTGGTAGCCAGATGCATCCCACTTAATGTTCAAAGAAGGTTAACTTCATCAGATTTCTACCATTAAGAACTCTTGACCAAAGCTTTACTCCGACTGTCAATGCTTAGAAATAGGTTGCTTAAAAAGTACACACAGCTTAGGTAGGACTAAAGCAATGACTATATCAGCCTTAGAAGAAAGCTTAAGAAGGCAGCCAAGTTTACTTAGATTTAAATAAAGAAAGAAAAAAAGAGAAGATAACCGCTTTCCACTTTGTAGACCTGCCCATGTTTCTGTCAGAGCCAAGGACCTGGTTCTCTCTCCCCTGCCTTGTAAATCATGGCTTTTAGGGCCTCTTGTTAGAGGCCTACTCAACAGGGGAAGTTCTTGGATTCCATTTGTTAACCATCTGAGCTCACCCACAGGATGTGGTTTCTTTTCCCAGACTTACATCACTTATTACCTATAATTGTTCTATCTTTTCTTTCCTTCAGAATACACCCGGAAACATGGCCCTGCCTTTTCTATGTATTAAGCATCCCATCAAAGGCTGCACATCTCAGCTCTGTTGTCAGGACAAATGGTGTTCATGTGTAATACCCCGTTCTCATCCTGATCTGAGCTGTCAAAAATCACAAGGCCCAGAACCAGGGACCACAGCTGTACAAAGAGGAAGCCTGCTTTCTAAGGAAACTACAGCTGCAGCTTAGGCACCTGGCCTTCTGGACATCTGCTTGGAGACAATCTGATCCAGAGACTAAGGGGAAGCATTTCTCTTTAGTTCTGAGACAGAGCAGGACTGTTCCTGCCTCAGCTCAGGGTCAGGCCCAGAAAATTCTGTCTTATGTATCTGTGTATTTATTTGCCTGCTTGTTTGTGTGTGTACCACATGTATTCAGGTGCTCACAGAGGCCAGAAGAGGACATGGGATCCCCTGGAACTGGAGTTGCAATCTGTTGTGAGCCAGCCCACATGGGTACTAGGAACTAAATCCTAGGAACTGAAAACTCTTAGTCACCGAGCATTCCCTTAGCAGCAGGCCCAGCTTATGGAGCAATGGATCCCACTTGGGAATTCTCACAGCCATTGTCACTGACATGCTGCTTGGCAGCATATTAGAGCTGTCATCCCTTCATGGGGGTAATTCTTATCCCAAACAGTTAGCAGGGATGCCTGGGGACTAGCCTACACTTCTGCATGTTCAACTCTTGGTGCATGGTTGGAAGGTGACAATGATGCCTTGTTGGAGATGACAGTTCTACTTGCCGCAGGCAATGAGACCAAATGACAAAGATGGCAGGCTCACGGTAGCCCATTTGGCCTGGTAGTTTTAACAAGAGCCTGCCATCATCCGATGGAGAAGAGGGCAGGGTTAGCACTGTCTGTCTCTGGACTGTTTTCCCAGGAGGCCATTGACTTCTTTACTAATTCATGAACATGGCTCCAGAGTGCAAAGAAGGGGCCCTGTGCTTGACAGCATGCTCTATAGTTGGTTCGCAGGCTTTTTACTTCCCTGGCTGCTTCTCACCTTGGTGCTGTCTTCTGGGCCTTTTCATGGAGTCCCTCTGCCTCTGCCTGCTGTGGCTACTTATTCTTCAGTCACACATCTCATCTATCTTTGTGTCATCTTTCCCTTCTCAATCAAAGCTGCTGTCTCTCCCTTCTGAGCTGCTCGGCAATTGGGCACTGTGTTGCCTTACATTGGGAGTATTTCCCTCTAGGGAGGGCACTGTATAATTCTCATTACCAAGTACACAGACTGAAAGCCATAAATATAATGGGGTATAGTAAGCTCTTCTGAAAAAAAACCCACAAAAACAAATGAGTCCCTCTGCATGAATAAAAATGCATGATCAGTGTAGGTGTGCCTAGCAGACTCCTTTGACAAATGCTATCCAATTGCATTTGTTCCCATTAATTTCAATTTTCCTTTACACAGCTTATCTTCAGACCTTCAAAGGCTAATAATGTTACCCTCTTGCATACGTTTATATAATTCCTCTTTAGGTGAGAAACTCACAGAAGGCAGAAATTGTATCTTCTGCTTCCAAAACAAAGAATAGCTATCTTCCCGATGAAACATTGCAATAGGAGAGGTAGAGGGGAGAGGACAGTACGAAGACAATATATAGTTTGCTGGATATCCAGTTTTTAGCATGTGTATATGTGTGTGGTGTGCTTGTGTGTGCCCATCTGTGTGTAGGTGCATATGTGTGTAGGTGAGTATGCATGTGTTTACTTATGTGGAGCCCTTAGATTGTTATCAGGAGTTGCCTTCAACTGCTCTTCTCCTTATTCTTGGAGACAGAGTCTCTCTGTTGAACTCAGAACTCACTGACATTACTAGTCTATCCAGCTGGCTAGCTCTGGGGATCCCCTGACTCCACCATCCAAGTGCTGGAATTACAGGTGGACTGCCACACCCACCCAGAATTTACGTGAGTTCTGAAGATCCAAACTCAAGTCCTAAAGCTTGTGTGGCAAGTGCTTTATCCACTGACAAAGCACCTTCCGTTCTTGAAGAAAAACAGTTGATCTCCAAACCATGTCACCCACCTGTTTGGCTATTGGACATGTTTTTGAAAATTCACTAGGTCGGAATTGGATAAGCATGAGACCCATGTTCTTTTCCCTAGAAAAAACAATCCACATAGGTTATTGTAGGATCACGACAACAGGAGACAGACAGGCGTGCATTTTCATGTAGAGCAAATGTGAAGTCCTGCTACATGTGAACCCTCTGAGAAGTTGGAGAGGCCTGGATGGTGGCTACTTCCCTGAAGACAGCTCTTCACTATGGTGATGTCCATGGCAGCTCCAGTACTCCACCCCACCCGACCCCTCCCTGCTCCTTTGGATCTCAGGCATTGACCAGATGGTTGGCACAGCGGGAAACAGTAGTGAGCATGATCAGCATTTTAGATACTTCTCACCCCCTCTACAAATATCCTCAGTGCCTGGATACTGAGGTTCTGCCCCTGATGCCTTGACCTGCTTCCTCCTCAGCACGCTCTTCCTTTTGTTCTATGGAGTTCCCACCCCACTGGCAATACCTTTGAAACGATGAAGAGCCAGTCACCTCCTAATCTCATTAAGGTGCATAACTGATTTGATTTGAACTCAAAAAAAGGTCAGATAGAATGCCTTTCTTAGTTACCATGTGTACACAGATCATTTTGTGTTTGGGCAAAACAGAGGTTTCAAGAACAACAGAAACAGAACATTTGAAAGCTTAATTCAGATGCTACTTCCTGATAAGATTTTACTTTTTGGGAGGGGATCATGAGGGAAAAGAAAGTATCTTAGATAATTTTATGTGTGGTCTACAATATAATTCTCAGTAAATATCCATAAAAGCCAAAATATTGAAAGGAACCTATGCCGCTGGCAGGTGTTAGTTGCTTTGTTGTTGCTGTAATAAAGTGCCCTGACAAGAGTCACTTAAGGGAAGGAGAGTCTGTGTGAGTTCACAGTTCATAGGTAGAGTTTATCTTGATGAGGAAGTCAAGGCAGCAAGAAGCTGGAAGAGCAGATTGCCACATTACTTCCATGGTCAGGAAACAGAGACGGGTAAATGCTTGTGTGTGGTGTACTTTTTCTGTACTACATTCCAGGTGTCTTAGTTAGGGTCATTAATGCTGTGATGAAACACCATGCCCGAAGCAACTTGGGGAGAAACGGATTTATCTGACTTACACTTCCATATCACAGTTCGTCATCAAAGGAAGCCAGGGCAGGAACTCAATTAGGACAAGAATCTGGTGTCAGGAGCTGATGCAGAGGCCAAGGAGGGGTGCTGCTTACTGACTTGCTCCTCTTGGCTTGCTTAGCATGTTTTCTTACAGAACTCAGGACCATCCCAGGGATGACCCCATCCAAGTGGGCTGGGCCTTTCCCCATCACTAATTAAAAAATTGCCCTGTAGCTGGATCTTATGGGGGCATTTTCTCAGTTGAGGATGCATCCTTGCAAATGGCTCTAGCTTGTGTCAAGTTGACATAAAACTAGCCAGCACACCGAGGAATGGTCCCACTCATAATGGTCTGGTCTTCCTGCCTCAGCAAATCATGATGATCTCCATCATGAGAGAACATCTCCCAGATAAATCTAGATCTCATCAACTGACCGCTGTGATCAGCCATCCCTCAAAGCCAGAGAGAAAAGGCAGAGGGGGAACAAGAAAGGGTGATAGTGTGTCTTCTGACTGCTGTGTACAAGGAACATTTTCTTCCATCTCTTCCTAAGTCACTGCTCCGCCACTTTGTCGTCTTTTCTTTCTTCTTTGTGCTGTGTGTGTATATGTCTGCATGTACATGCATATGTGTGCTCATATATGTGCTAGTAGGGGCCAGAGGTTGACATCAGGTGTCTTTCTTGATCATTCTCCACCTTAGTTTTTGAGACAAGCTCTCTTACTGAACCAGGACCTCACTGATTAGACTAGACTGGCTGACCAATGAGCTCCAGGGACCATCCTACATCTCCTTGCCCCCAGTGCTGGGGTTTCAGACGTGACACCATGCCTAGCTTTTACATGGGTGCAGGCACTTTTTGACTGAGCCACCTCCCAGCTCCCTATTTTATTAACAACACTCATCAGCATTTGGGATTATCTAATTTACTCAATTGGTCGGCATTTGTCTTTTTCCACTGGAGATAGGTTCTGATGTGCCAGTGCTCAGTCTTTCTATTCACAGTTAAAGGCTTTCTCTGATATCAAGACTTCTTCCTTTTGATTAAGGATAGCATGTAGAGACTTTGAGTTAGGAATTAATGATAATACATACATGAAAATTGTCGAGTTAACAAGTAGCTGTTTTGGTTTGGATAAGAATGACTTGAAGGCTCACATGTGGTATGGTCTCCAGGGTAGCACCATCAGGAGACGGTGGACCTTAAGGGGGTGATGTCCTTGAAGGGGACTGTTGACCTTGGTTTCTCCCCTCTTGTCACCTGGCTCATGGGATCCCTCACCTGGTCTTGCTCAGAAGCTGCAACAAGGCCTCTGAGACATAAACTCAAAACTTCAAAATAGCAGTGGTGGCGCACGCCTTTAATCCCAGCACGCGGGACGCAGAGGCAGGCGGATCTCTGTGAGTTCGAGGCCAGGCTGGACCGACAGCCTCCAAAACAATACAGAGAAACCCTGTCTGAAAAAAGCAAACCAAACCAAAACTTCAAAATAGCCCTTTTATTCTTTGAGCTTCGTTGCTTCAGGGTTTCCATGGCAGCTACAAAGCAAGCTAAGATGTGGCGACCTTTTGTCATCTTCAGCAGGGCAAAGGAGAACCTTCAGCTCACATCCCACTGAAGTACAAGGGGCACTTTCATTTTAAAGGCTAATATTCATTTCATATACATCTAGACATGCAAAAGAATTTGAAATTTGGACATCTAAAAGGGTATGAATTCATTTAAATGAAAAAAAAAACCATACACATTAAGAACCCAAGTAATATGTTTAAAAGTTACACTTACTCTAGCTTGAAGTAATCATCTACTGATTCATAATTTGTTGTCTGAGAAAATGTTGTTAACTGAAAAAGAAAATTGAAAAGTTTCTGTAGAGCAGAAAAGGTTGAAATCGGGCCTCAAATTAGTATCATTTAGGTTTGTACATCTAGATACATCGGAACCCAAGTTTCTCTAAGACACACAGTATACTTTTAGACGTTTAAATATTTAAGTAAGACAAATAATATATTTATTATTTACGTATGTAGTGTGTGTGCGTGTGCGTGTATGATATGTGTAGGGAATGTGTATGCCACAGCATATAGGTAAAGGTCAGAGGACAACTTGCAGGCGTTGGTTCTCTCCTACCATTTAGGTTCTGGGGATCAAACTCAGATCACCAGGCTTGGTGACAAATGACCTTACAAGCTCAGCCATTACTACCCCCCTTTTCCTTCCAAATTCTGCTCTTATAAAATCTCAATTATGTATACATTATTTTACTTTGTTACATTTCATACACTCCTCTCTCTCTCTCTCTCTTTCTCTCTCTCTCTCTCGTTTTATATTTATTCAGATCAAATAAAGAAATAAAAATACTAACTTACCACACTTTTAGTAGATAATCCAGAGGCAATCTCATAGGAGATCTTTTGTGTCCAGGATAATATACTTGGACCATAGTGTTCTACAATAATATGGAGACCTATATTTTCTGGGTAGACTATTTGAGTCCAAATTGTCAGACTTTCTCCTTTGTCCATAAAATAAAAATCACTAAGAATATTGTGTTGAAATGCCATATATGGGCATTTGTCTTTGGTTTTGTGAATTACACTTTGTAGCTCCAGATATAAGGGGTATTCCTGTGGCTGCACCAAGAATTGTTCACTAAAATATACTAAATATACTTTAGAAGATTTGTTAAAGAAAAGTGCTGACTTTATTGTACTATTTGCCCATGCATGTAGCTTAATTGCATCCGTAATGTCAGCCTTCAAAAAGAACATTACATTATTTTCCATTTTTACCAAGATACTCCCAAAACGATCTGGAAAAGAGAGAGAAAAATGTCGGTTATTTAATTTTTAATGTTTACTTGTGTGTGTGCATGTGTACATGCATATGCTATAACTCACATTTGGAAATCAGAAGACAATGTGTGAAGTTTGCTTCTCTCTTTCTACCTTGTTTCTGGGAATCAAACTCAGATTGTCAGGTTTGGCATCAAACACTTTTGCCTGCTGAGCCCTCTCTCTGTCCCAGGTTTGTTATTTTAATTATAAATCATGTTTTTATTGAAGTATACTTTAGTAAAAATAATGTATTGTATAATGACTATCTATCTTGAAAAAATTAAAGTGAACCTTTGCACTGGTTTGAGGACTTCTTAATTCCTGAGTACATTTCTCTTCATATTCACTATGCTTCTTTTATATATCATATAATATACTAAGTGTTTTAAGTAAAGAGTATGAATATGGCAAAGACAGGCTATCAGGGAGAATGGTATTCCAGTCAGATACGTGTTTTCTTCAAATTCATGTCCTGGAGCCTTCATCCCCACCGTGACTACACTGGAGAATAGAGCCTTTAAGGAAGTAATTCTAGTTAAATGAGGTCATAAGCATAGGACTTAGTGGGACTGGCATCATTGAGAGAGGAGGAATACACCCTTCAGACAGATCTCTCTCCCTCTACACACACACACACACACACACACACACACACACACACACACACTCACACGCTCTTGTGAGGACAATGAGTAGATTGTTGGCTCACTGGAATTTATTCCTGATAGTGCCTTGATCTTGGCAGAAATGTATGTGTCTTGTTTAAAGCACCCAGCCTGTGTGTGGCGGTCATTTTAGGAGAATGATGCATTCCTTATTAGATAGAGAAATGATCAGCTTTCTCACCTTAACAGGGTACTTTGCCTAAAACCACACAGGTCTTAGGCAACACTCATTGTTGACTGGTTAGAAGCAGGGAGATGGTTGTGTGGATGCAGGGGTGAGTGATGCCCAATGTATCTTATATTTGCAAGCAGAGTAAATCACTAATTCAAAAATTACTATAAATAATGTACTAATAAAATTTTCATAATCAGAAATGTATGCAATGGATCAAAAAGTGGAAGGGAAGAAATGTGTGCGGGGATGATTTAACAGATCTTTTTGGTGAATGATTAAGCAATTATAGGATACATGTAGTAAAAATCTGCATACAAGTAAAAACCTCTCCTAACAAAACAGCAGGTGAGTTAGAGAGATGGCTTAGTGGGTAAAGGCTCCCCAAGCAGGATGACCCGAGTTTGGTCCTGAGATCCACATGATGGAAGGAGAGAACCAGCTTCTGCAAGTTGTCCTCTGACCTCCACACGCACATACCCCCTTCCCAATGAACAAAACAACCAGAAAGATAGGCTGTTCCAGGACAACCTTAGGTGTCTATTCTCACCTTCCACTTTGCTTGAGATATTTTAACTTTTATTGTTTGTTACTGTATATACCAGGCTAACTGGCTCATAAGTTTCTGAAGCTATTCTTGTCTCTACCTCCTATCTTGCCATAGAAACACTGAAATTACAGACATGTACTTCTGTTTCTGGCTTTGCATGGGTTCTGGGGTTATGAACTCAAGTCCTAATGCAAGTGCTTTACTTGATCCTCATTTATAGTGCTTAGTGAAGACAAAGAAGGGTAAGAATAAATTAGCTAATCACATCACTTAAGAAGCCAAGACAGGCCACCAAAGTTATAGAGGAGTGGAAGTGAGGTACTGTTCATGACAAAAGGTTGAAAGGAGGGAACTACACAAAAGGAGAAACTTTGATAAATAAAGTTGAGTTCTTTTCAAAGGGGGAAAAGAGTAAGAACAGAAGAAACAAATAGTAACAATGTTTTGCAAGAAGGGAGAGGAGGGGTCGCAACAAAATTAAGATGACAAATGACATATATTCACAGGCACAGAAGACCGTGAGTGTTCAGGTGGGAGACATGAGACAGTAAGTCTAGATGATGGGTTTTCCAAAATGTGGTACAAGCCTCTAAAACTGACTTGAGCAGGGTAGAGTGGCGACTGGCAGAGGTAGGAAAGTAAGAGAATGGGAGAGTGGGATGGGACACATTTGGCAATGGTGCTAAGTGACAGATAGGCCAGAGATATATGACCATCTCATGCTGTCAATATAAACCTCATTGACATATACCTCATATAGAACATCTAATAGGATAAGTAGAAAATATATAGAATGGCCAATAAGCACAGACTAGACTTAATTATTCTACATAAGAACTATATGTAAATGGAGTTCTTAATTGGTTTAAATAATGAAAACCCGGGGTCAGATATAGAGTAAAATGCTGAGATCAGAGAGAGGAAGGAGCAAGCTAAAGCCACCTTTACCTCACAGCTTCCCAGCATCAAAGAGAGTGAGATCCTGTTTCTTCCTGCTTGTATCCTCTCTCTGCCCAGCTATCTCACTTCCTGTCTCTGCCCAGCCATCTTACTTCCTGTCTGTCTGCACAGACCTCCAGACCTCTATGGTTAGCTAGTGGCTAGCCCCATCCTCTGATCTTCATACAGGCTTTATTTGTACTATATGTAATAAAATGAGATTCACACACATTACTTCTATCAATGGTGACTATCAAACACTGTATGAAAGCAGAGGCTTTCCCATAGTTTGGAGGAGTGTCACTCCCTTTGTGACTTCCTGTGTTCTGCTCTTTCTTTGGAACACTCTGTGCTCTGCTCCCTCACTCTTCCCTCTCACTTAAGCATGTGACGGCAGCTCCTGACCTGCTGCACTTCTGTTCCCGAGTTCTTGAAAGTTACAGTAATACATGCTTGTTTTTTTAAAAATTTTTCCATCTACATGCAATGTATCTTTGATTTTTACATTCAGTCCTTGACATTTTTTTTCCTGCTTAGTCCCATCTACTGGTAATGCTTCCCAATGTGTTTTCATTTCCTATATTCCTGCTTGTTTTGTTTTCCCAAAATCTTGCTTTCCTAGCTGGATTTCCAAGTTGGCTTTCTTGTCTTATATTCACTTCCTTATTTCATTCAATTGCTTGTTTGAATTCCCGTTGAGATTACTGATTTAAGAAACAAAACAACAACAACAACCAAACCTACTAGATTTTTGAGTCCTTACCTGGCACATCAACTCCTTCAGCATCCTCAGTTCAGTTACTGGGGGGAGAGAGAGGATACCTAGTACTGGCAGGTTTTCCCCTTTTACTTCATCTGTCAGAGTAGGTATTTCCCCCGTAATCATACCTAGAAATGCTTAGTGGCTTTCTTTACTAGTGTCCATGCTTTACTAGTTGTCTCTTCAGGCATTTCTAAGTCAACTTGACAACCATGATCAATCATCAAAGTCTTCTGCTTGTCAATTTGACATTCAACCTTTAACCCAAACAGTCCACTATTGAATCCCCCCCACCCCCAACACGGAAATGATCATGTCCATCTATCTTACAAGTGAAACATATTGAATCCATCGCTAAGATTCATTCCAGTCTCAAAAGTCCAATCTGTTCAAACTCTCAAGTTTAGAGTTTTCCTTTGAGATTCAAGGCAAACTCTTAGGTGTAAACATGAACAAATTATATGCTTTTGAGGCACATTAGCACAGAATAAACACTCCTAGTCCAATAGAGAAAGCTAAGAAAAATGGGAAAGCTGTCAAGACAAATGCTGAATCCTACAGCAGCATTCCCAGTGTTCAAGTCACGCTGTGGTGGTGGGATGTGGCCCAACGTCAACGGCGACTACACTGGGATGGCTTGAAGTCTTCAGCCTGAATGACCTCTCTCTTGAGCTGGCTCCACAGTCCTTGGCAGATAACCTACATTCCTGAAAGCTGCAATACCCTGTAGACAGAGGTTCTGTCCCACCAGGTCCCAGTCCTTTAACCCCAAATAAATACACAGAGGCTTATATTAATTATAAATTGGCTGATGGCTCAGGCTTCTTTTTGGCTAGTTCTCTCTTAATTATTAACCCATTTCTATTAATCTAAGTATTTTCATGTGGTCTTGGCTTACTGGAGAATGTCCATATCCTATCTTCCCAGTAGCTACATGGCATCTCTCTAGTGGCGTCTCTTCACCTTTCTCTTCCCAGAGTTCTCCTAGTTGGGTAGCCCTGCCTATACTTCCTGCTTGGCTACATCCTGCCTGCCCATTGGTCTAAACAACTTTATTCATCAACCAATAGGAGAAGCATATTTACAGCATGCAGAAAGACCTCTCCCGTCATCCCCTGGCTTTCCCCTCATAGTTCTGCTCATCACCTTCTCAGGGACTGTGAGGGACTGCCTGTCAGGGTCGCAAGGATGTTACACTGCCTGGCCTCACAGACTTTCTTTTGGAGTTGGATGGAAGCCTCCATGACCCCATTAGCTCTTGCAGTGTGCATGCCTACAAAACTGGCATCAAGTGGATGAAGCCAAGGTCTGTTGCTGATCTCAGGAGTGGCCAGGCTCCCTTGGATCACAGCCTCACTGGCCTCTGAGTACTTATGTGACTGAGCATAGTGAAGTGAATCTTGGGGAACAACTTCTGAGGTCTTCTGTGCCAGCAGGGTACCCTGGAGGCTCTCTTTTCAAAATGATTGTATACTTTTGAGTGTGAACTGGGTGAGGCCTACCCAGTTCCCAAGGTGACTTGTCCTATTGTCCCAAAGACAAAACACATGGCTTCTAGTTAATGGTGGCAATCTCTTCGGAAAGCAGGCCTTCCTCAGCCACAAATTTCCATGGACTTTTCTGTTCGAACAACCAAGGCTTCCATTATTTTTTGCTCCTGGTTCTCAATGTGAACCTCATTAAAGTAGCCAGCAAAACCTTAGATATACATTCCCTTAACAAGATTAATTCACTTTTTCTTTAAAACTTAGTTTCTGGATATGAGTATTCTCTGGAAACCAGATATAGTTGATGGCTATATAATGGATGTCTTATCTTCAGATTCCCAAGGAGCCATTATCCTGATCTTTCTTGCCCACATTTCTAACGACAGAACTGGTCTATTGAACTTGTTGTACAGAGCTGGAAAGGCAGATGGCTCAGCAGTTGAGTGTATCCTGTTCTTCTAGAAGACCTAAGTATGTTCTCAGTACTCATGGCATGAGCAATTCACAGCTGCCCGTAATTCCAGCTCCAGACGACCCTTCTCTGGCATCCCAGGCACCTGCACTCATGTGCTCATACCTCCACCACACACACACACACACACACTCTCTCACACACACACAGATACACACTCACACACACACACACACTCACACACTCACACACATATACATATATGTATGTATGTATGTATGTATATATATAATTAAAGCATAATAAAAATAAATCTTAAGTGTCAAATGTAACATTCCAGGGCTTCTCTAGCCTGAATCTCTAAACTCTTCCAGATTATCCCTACAAATTAGTCTTAGAGGTTTAAGAACTCCTGCCAAGTCTGGCTACAGCAATGACTGTATTCATCTGGTACCACTTTTGTTTGGTTTGATTAGTCACATTCTTATTATTCAAAGAAACAGCTTAGAAGGAGAAATGGTTCGTTTTTGGTTTACCATTTGAAGGTTGAGTTCTAGTGAGCTGACTCTTACTTTGGGACTGAGTCGATGCTCAACATCATGCCAGCAAGAGTGCATGGAAGAGGAGGCTGCTCACTTCGTGGAAGGCAGGAAGCAGAGAAGTGCCTGCGCTGACTGGCTTTCTCCTCTTACCTCTTTTGTTTCATTCAGGACTCCAGCCTATGGGATTGTGTGATGACATTTCAGGGCAGGCTCCCCCACCTCCTTTAGTCTGTCCTCTCTGGAAATGTTCTCACATACGTACATTTTAGAGGTTCATTTTACAAATCTCCTTAGGCACCTTTCAATATAAATATCATGGACATGTGAGATTTGGAATACCTGCTGTTAATCTACATAAATGTGTCAGGAAGGAACTGGAAATAGGAGCAGTGATATGGGCTGCGAATCCTGGCTGCAGGGCAAACCACAAGGGTCATCAGAGCTCAGAAGTCAATAAAGCACCATCTGGCTTTTCTGAAGTTATGATGTTGAGGAATAATGGCCTGGGGGGGGGAGGGTAGAAGCTGGTGATGCAGGAAGAAGGAAGGAAAGGGTGGGGTTGGGGGTGGGAGAAGAGGTTCCCTAGAAGCTAAATGAAAAAGGCATTTTTAAGAAAGGCCTAAAGATTATGCTAAATTGTTTCAAATGCCACTGACAAATCATTCAAGGTGACTGAAAACTGACCTCCGAGTTGACAGGGCTGACAAGTTGAAAGTCTGCTAAGCAAGAATTCAAAGGGGAAGCCGGGCATTGGTGGCACACGCCTTTAATCCCAGCACTCGGGAGGCAGAGGCAGGCGGATCTCTGTGAGTTCGAGGCCAGCCTGGTCTATAGAGCGAGTTCCAGGACAGCCTCCAAAGCCACAGAGAAACCCTGTCTTGAAAAAACAAAAACAAAACAAAGAACCAAACAAACAAACAAAAAGAATTCAAAGGGGAGAGTCAGGAGACAGGGAAAGATCATGATGCTAGACAACACTTTCTTGGAATACACGAGGGAGGAAAATTGAAACGCTGTGAGCTAAAGGGTAACATGGAGTTAAGAAAGAGTTATTGCAAAGTTTGACATGTAAGTCCATTTACCCATATGACTGGAAGGCTGAGGCTTCAATATCTTGAATGGCTAGTTTGTGGAGTAGCATATAGATTTATATAAACCTACTTTGGGGTTTGGGGATTAAGCTCAGTCAGTGGTAAATCATTTTCCTGGCAAGCACAAGGCCTTGAGTTATGTTCTCAGTTCTGAAAGAAAAAATAAAATAAAATACACAAACCTACATTGATTTTAAGGTTAAATTATATGCATCCAAAAAGAAATGTTGAAGTTTTAATTCCCAGGACCAAACATTTTAGAATGTGATTTTTAAAAATAGAGTCAGATATGCCTTCCAGGCCCCAATCTCCGGCGATCTCAGCTAGGAAAGACATCAGGCCTTCCAGGCCCCAAACTCCGGTGATGCCGGTCAGCTTCAGGAAGGAAGGAGACCAGTGGAGACAGAAAGACCCCACCAGCACCCACTAGAAGAAGAAATGGGAAGAAGACAGAATAAGAGCTCACTCAGCAGTCAAAAGACCAACATGACTCCACCAGAATCTAAGGAACCAACACCAGCAAGACCTGAAAAGCACTACATAGATGAAGCAGAGGAGACAGACCTTAAAAATCATTTTATGAAGATAATAGAGACCCTCAAAGAAGAAACGAGGAAATCCCTTAAAGAAATAAAGGAAAAAACAAACAAAAAATCCATGAAATGGGGGGAAAAATCAAGAAATAAACAAATCTCTCAAAGAATCTAAAGAGTACCAAGAAAAAAACAACCAAACAAATGAAGGAAACAACTCAAACAATTGAAGGATTGAAAGCTGAAATAGAAACAATAAAGAAAACACAGAACGAGGGGATGCTGGAAATGGAAAAGTTGGGTAAACGATCAGGAACTACAGATGCAAGTATCACCAATAGAATACAAGAGATAGAAGAGAGAATCTCAGGTGTTGAAGACTCATTAGAGGATATACAGTCCAGTCGTCAACCAAAGAAAACCTCAAAACCAATAAATCCCTAACACAAAATATCCAGGAAATATGGGACACTGTGAAGAAGCCAAACCTGAGAATAATAGGTATAGAAGAAGGCGAAGAAATACAGCTCAAAGGTACAGAAAACATATTCAACAAAATCATAGAAGAAAACTTCCCTAACCAAAAGAAGGATATGCCTATGAAAATACAAGAATCTTACAGAACACCAAATAGGCTGAACCAGAAAAAGAAGTCACCTTGCCATATAATAATCAAAACATCAAACCTACAGAATAAAGAGAAAATATTAAGAGCAGCTAAAGAAAAAGGCCAAGTAACATATAAAGGCAGATCTATCTGAATTACACCTGACTTCTCAATGGAAACGATGAAAGCCAGAAGATCCTGGACAGATGTCCTACAAACGCTAAGGGAACAAGGATGCCAGCCCAGACAGCAAAGCTTTCAATTACCATAGATGGAGAAAACAAAATATTCCATGACAAAGCCAGATTTAAACAATACGTGTCCATGAATCCAGCTCTACAGAAAGTGCTAGAAGGAAAACTTAGATCTAAGGAAGATAACTACACTCACAAAGACACAGGGAATATATAATCCCACTTTACATAACACCAAAAGAAAAAAGGAGGAGAAACTACACAAAATAACTTCACCACCAATAAATCAAGCACAAACAAAAATCATCAATCAAAGGTCATTGATATCCCTCAATGTCAATGGCCTCAACTTGCCTATAAAAAGACACAGACTAGCAGAATGGATACGAAGACAGAACCCATCCTTCTGCTGCATACAAGAAACACATCTCAACATCAAAGACAGACGGTATCTCAGGGTAAAGGGTTGGGAAAAGATTTTCCAATCAAACGGACCCAAGAAACAAGTGGGTGTAGCAATCCTAATATCTAACAAACTAGACTTCAAATTAAAATCAATCAAAAGAGATGAAGAAGGGCATTTCATATTCATCAAAGGAAAAGTCCATCAAGATGAAGTCTCAATTTTAAACATCTATGCCCCAAATACAAAGGCACCTACATTTATGAAAGAAACATTACTAAAGCTCAAATTGCACATAAAATCGCACACACTAATAGTGGGAGACTTCAACACTCCGCTCTCACCGCTAGACAGGACCTCCAGACAGAAACTTAACAAAGAAACAAAGGAACTAATAGAAGTTATGACCCAACTGGGTTTAACAGACATCTATAGAACATTCCACCCAAACACAAAGGGATATACCTTCTTCTCGGTGCCACATGGAACCTTCTCTAAAATTGACCACATAATAGGAAACATAGCAAATCTCTACAGATACAAAACATTTGGAATAACCCCCTGCATCCTCTCAGACCACCATGCATTAAAATTAGAATTCAACAATAACACAATTCGCAGAAACCCCACAAACTCATGGAAATTGGACAATGCTCATTTGCACCATCCCTGGGTAAAGGAAGAAATAAAAAAAGAAATTTAAGTCTTCCTGGAATTCAATGAGAATGAAGACACAACATACGCAAACCTATGGGACACTTTGAAAGCAGTGCTAAGAGGAAAGTTCATAGCACTAAGTGCCCACATGAAGAAACTGGAGAACAGTCATACTAGAGAATTAATAGCACAGCTGAACATTCTAGAACAAAAAGAAGCAAACTCACCCAGGAGGAGCAGATGCCAGGAAATAATCAAATTGAGGGCTGAAACCAGGAGAACATTGAGAAGAATCAATGAAACAAAGAGTTGGTTCTTTGAGAAAATCAACAAAATAGACAAACCTCTGTCCAAACTAACCAAAAGACAGAGAGAGAACATGCTAATTAACAAATCAGAAATGAAAAAGGGGACATAACAACGGACTCTGAGGGAATCCAGAGAATCATCAGGGCATACTTTGAAAATCTGTATTCCGCAAAATTTGAAAATTTAAAGGAAATGAACAATTTCCTGGATAGATATCACTTGCCAAAACTAAATCAAGAGCAGATAAACAATCTAAACAGACCTATAACCCTTAATGAAATAGAAGCAGTCATCAAAAGTCTCCCAAACAAAAAAAGCCCAGGCCCAGATGGCTTCAGTGCAGAATTCTACCAGAAATTCAAAGAAGAGTTAACTCCAATACTCCTCAAAGTATTCCACACAATAGAAGCAGGAGGCTCACTGCCAAACTCTTTTTACGAGGCTACAATTACCTTGATACCCAAGTCACACAAAGACACAACTAAGAAAGAAAACTATAGACAAATTTCCCTCATGAACATCGATGCAAAAATACTCAATAAAATACTCGCAAACCGGATTCAAGAACACATCAGAAAAATCATCCACCATGATCAAGTAGGCTTCATTCCAGGAATGCAGGGATGGTTCAACATTAGAAAATCTATCAATGTAATCCACCATATAAACAAACTTCAAAAGGAAAACCACATGATCATCTCACTAGATGCTGAAAAAGCCTTTGACAAAATCCAGCACCCCTTCATGATAAAGGTCCTAGAGAGATCAGGGATAACAGGAACATACCTGAATATAATAAAAGCAATATACAGTAAACCAACAGCTAACATCAAACTAAATGGAGAGAAACTCAAAGCAATTCCTCTAAAATCAGGAACAAGACAAGGCTGTCCACTCTCTCCATATCTCTTCAATATTGTACTTGAAGTCCTAGCTACAGCAATAAGACAACAAAAGGAGATAAAGGGGATACAAATAGGAAAAGAAGAAGTCAAGCTTTCACTATTTGCAGATGATATGATAGTTTACATAAGTGACCCGAAAAACTCTGCAAGGGAACTCCTAGAGCTGATAAACACCTTCAGCAAAGTGGCAGGATACAAGGTAAACTCAAAAAAATCAGTGGCCCTATTATATACAGATGATGAAGTGACTGAGAAAGAAACCAGAGAAACCTCACCCTTTACAATAGCCATAAATAGCATCAAATATCTGGGGATAATGTTAACCAAAGAAGTGAAAGACCTGTATATCAAGAACTTTGAGTCTTTAAAGAAAGAAATCAAAGAGGATACCAGAAAATGGAAAGATCTCCTATGCTCTTGGATTGGTAGGATCAACATAATAAAAATGTCAATCTTGCCAAAAGCAGTCTACAGATTCAATGCAATCCCTATCAAAATTCCGGCACAATTCTTCACAGACCTGGAAAGAACATTAATCAACTTTATATGGAAAAACAAAATGCCCAGGATAGCCAAAACAACCCTATACAATAAAGGAACTTCAGGAGGCATCACCATACCTGATTTCAAGCTCTATTATAGAGCTATAGTCCTGGAAACAGCTTGGTATTGGCACAAAAATAGGCAGGTAGACCAATGGAACCGAATTGAAAACCCTGATTTTAACCCACACACCTATGAACACTTGATTTTTGACAAAGTAGCTAAAACTATACAATGGAAAAAAGAAAGCATCTTCAACAAATGGTGCTGGCATAACTGGGTACTGGTATGCAGAAGACTGCAGATAGATCCATGTTTATCGCCTTGTACAAAACTTAAGTCCAAATGGATCAAAGATCTCAACATAAATCCAGCCACACTGAAACTTTTAGAAGAGAAAGTGGGAGATACTCTTCAACGAGTTGGTACAGGAGACCACTTCCTGAACATAACACCAGTGGCACAGACACTGAGATCGACAATTATTAACAAATGGGACCTCATGAAACTAAAAAGCTTCTGTAAGGCAAAGGACACAGTCAACAAGAAAGAAAGGCAGTCCACAGAATGGGAAAAGATATTCTCTGACCCCACATCTGACAGAGGGCTAATCTCCAAAATTTACAAAGAACTCAAGAAGCAAGTCTCCAAAACACCAAAGGATCCAATTAAAAGGTGGGGTACAGAACTAAATAGAGAATTCTCAATAGAGGAGGCTAAAATGGCCAAGAGACACTTAAGAAAGTGCTCAACATCCTTAGCCATCAGGGAAATGCAAATCAAAACAACTCTGAGATACCATCTTACTCCTGTCAGCATGGCTAAAATCAAAAACACCGAAGACAATTTATGCTGGAGAGGATGTGGAGAGAGGGGAACACTCCTCCACTGCTGGTGGGAGTGCCAACTCGTACAGCCACTTTGGAAAGCAGTATGGAGATTCCTCAGGAAAATGGGAATCAATCTACCACAAGACCCAGCAATTCCACTCTTAGGCATATATCCAAATGAGGCAAATTCATACAACAAGGGCATCTGCTCCACTATGTTCATAGCAGCATTATTTGTAATAGCCAGAACCTAGAAGCAACCTAGATGCCCCTCAACTGAACAGTGAATAGAGAAAATGTGATACATTTACACGATGGAGTATTACTCAGCAGAAAAAAACCAATGGAATCTTGAAATTCGCAGGTAAATGGATAGCACTGGAAGAAACCATCCTGAGCGAGGTAACCCAGTCACAAAAAGACAAACATGGTATGTACTCACTCATATATGGATTTTAAACATGGATCAGGAGAGTGCCAGTCTGCACTTCCACTGACAGAGAGTCTGGGAAACAGGAAAGAATCTAAAAGATATATATGGTACTCAAGAGAAGAGACATGAGGCAAGATCCTCTGAACAGATGGGGAACACGGCGAGGGGTGGGGGGGAGGGGGACCTGGGAAATAGAGAGGGGGAGAAGAGGAAGAGAGAGTAGATCATGGGGGAACAGGAAGGTTGAGTGGGGGGGGGTAGAATAGGGGGAAGAGGGAATCATAGGTTAGAAGACAGATCAGGCACCATTGTGACCTCTAGTGATCTAAACAGATGACACCAATTGGCAAGCTAAGCAATAGTGTAGAGACCACCTCGAATGCCTATTCCTGATAGTGAACTTGATGTCTATAACCATTCTGGAGCCTTCATCCAGTGACTGATGGAAGCAGAGGCAAACACCCACAGTTAAATACTGAACAGAACCCAAGGAACCCAGCGACAGAGAGAGAGGAGCGAAGAGCAAATTGGCAAAGAATGGGCTGGCAAAACCAGCAGAGACAGCTGATCTGAACAGGGGAGAGCTCTTGGACCCCAGACCTATAGCTGGGAGGCCAGCATGGGACCAATCCAGACCCCCTGAATGTGAGAGTCAATGAGGAGGCCTGGGCTACCTATGGGGTCCTGAGCAGTGGATCAGTGTTTATCCCTCGAATACTAACAGACGTCGTGTGTCCATAACACAAAGAGGGTTGCTCTCTCTGCCTGGACTCTTAGGGAAGTGCCTGGACCCTACCCTGAGTGAAATGATAGACTCTAGATATCCCCTATGTGGAAGGAATTGGCGATAGGGTGGGAGGATGGGGGGAATGGTTGGGGGGGGTGCGGGAGGAGGGGAGGGAAAGGGAACTGGGATTGACATGTAAAACAAGCTATTTAAAATTAAAAAAAAGAAAATACCAAGCTTGTTTAAAACAAAACAAAAAAAACATTTTTTACATTATATTAATGTTTCTAATCTGGAATTAAGCTAATAAATAGATGATTATCTAGATAAAAAAAATAGAGTCAGATACAGCTGGCCCCTAATCCACTATAGCTGATTATGGTGTGTGTGTATGTGTGTGTGTGTGTGTGTGTGTGTGTGTGTGTGTGTGTGTGTGTGTGTGTGTGTGTGTGTGTTTAAGAAAGGTCAGAAGACAAGCCTCAGCTGTCAGAGCTCTCCTTCATACCTTGTCTGAGGCAGGGTCTCTCTACCAGTTGTAAACTAGGCCAGCTGGCCAGGAATCTCCTGTCTTTGCTCCCAGCCTCCCATTTCACATGGGTGCTGAGATTAGAAATACTGTGCTACTGTGCTCAGTCCTGGGGATCTGATCTTGGGTCAGCAGGTATATGCAGCAAGAACTTTTCCGCATGGAGTCATCTCCTTGCCCTGTCTTTTTTTAAAGGGTAGTCACATGACAACAGAGGTGCATGTGAAGAGTGTGCCTCAGTGTGGAAACAGAAGACACTGGACTGACGAGTCTGTGAGACAAGTAAAGGCAAAAACAAAACAACAAACAACAAAAGAAAACCCAAAGAACAAAAACAACAACATCCCCCCCCCAGGAATCAAGGGCAAACACCACCCTACCCCCCATTAACAGGTTACAAAGAAACATGTCCTACTGGTGCCTTGATTTCTGGCTCCTAACCAGCTTGTAGGACTGTGGCATGGAGCTACACCTCAAGGTACTTAGTTGTGTGAACCTTAGGAACATTAAACAGTATAACACTTCCAGAGGCAGGTAGATCTCTGAGAGTTTGAGGCCAGCCTGGACTACAAAGTGAGTTCCAGAACAGCCAGAGCTGTTACACATAGAAATCAGTACAAAACCTCTTACTCTGACAAATATATACACTGCTTCCTTAGCATCTGCCAACCAAGTGAAACGGATGTTTTGAGTTTGACGTTCTGCCAAACGGGATCATGGTTTAACACTGGTCAAACTTAAAATCTATTAAACTTTAGGTGCTAAATATATACCAGTAGCTACTCAAAAAGCATCAATATAATGAAACCCAGAATACTTTTAGCAGGGTTGAGAATTCCTCACCTACAACGACGTTGTGGATTTTGCTGCCATGTGATGACTTTGACAGATTTCTCTCTCCTGTCTCTGTTCTTATAATTCCAGTAACAGTAAAGTTCTTATAGTAATAGTAAACCGTGTGGGCATCCCACAGGATTAAATCGGGCAGTGCTGAGTAAAGGAAATGGGGGACTAAGTTCCTGTTCATGGGCAGCTGCAGGTGGAAGTCCTGGAATGCCCACTTTCCCGAATCTTCATTGTACAGCAGCATGCGGATGCTCTTGGTGGTGGTGCAGGTGGAGCAGTAGTACACTACCACAGCGAGCTCCAGAGGGTGCCCTGTGTACTCAACACTTTCTATCGCCACCGTGTGCGCTGGGCTAAGCTTTAGAGCCGCTTTCAGCATTGAACTGTCTATTACCTTCGTAAATCTAAACGCAGAAAATCCAAGGTAAAATTCACTTTTTGTCCATATTGCCAACATGCTTTTTCTTTTTTCGGACTAGGAAAGGAAAAAAATAGAAAAATCTTCAGTTATGGAGAGTGGTCTAGCGATTTCTATTTTTCCTACACTTGTCAGTGAAGAGTAGAGGCTGGGAGGGCAGCCCTAGGCAGCACAGATGGGGTTCCATCCCCAGCACCTAAAGTAATAAAATGGAAAGGAAGTAATTACCAAGTTTTCTTTTAGCATTATTTCAGAATATAACGCTTTGGGCACTGAAGTTCATTAAATAAAAAAGTCATATTACATATCATGAAAAGAAATAATTCCATTAATTTTTTCTTATACCTTTATCTGTGTGTGTCTATAACACCAGGCTACTTAAAGTGTAATATTGACAGTGTGTTATGAGATTTATTGATTATTTAGAAATAAAATATGAGACCATACAAAGGATTTGTGTATAACTAACTACAAAGACACAGTCATAAGGTCCTACAATGTTGTAACATAGTATATTACTTAAAATTAAACTCTGATAACTTAAAGATGGTTATTATAAAATTCAATATAGCCACTAAAAATAGTTTCTATTTTAAAAAGTCTATATGAGACAACATTAACATGCTAAAAAAATTACAGTCCATTTAGAATGAGGCAGGAATGGAGAAACAACTGATGGGATAGATAGAAAAAAAACAAATGTTGCTGTTGGGAGGTGGCTCGGTGCTAGAATGATTGATAAGGATGCATGAGGGCATAGATTCAACCCCTGGTAGAGGGAAAAGAAGCATATACTGTATGAGTATATGCTCACAGATGTTTGGGTACCCAGAGAGGTCAAACAAATACATTGATCTCTCAGTACTCAGGACTGCAGGCTTTTGAGAACTGTCTATTGTAGGTGCTAGGACCCAAACTCTAATCCTCCTGATCCAGCAGCAAGCACTCTTAACCACCAAACAAGTTCTCCAGCCTTCCAAATAGTAGTCTTAATCCAGCCGTAGCAACAGTTAACACTACATCTAGATAGGCTCTACTCAAAGGCAGAGATTATTCCCATGGATTAAAAAAAAAAACAACAACAACACACACCAAAAAACCACAAAACAATGGGTGGTGGTTAAAGAGAAGAAACACATGAGCAAGAAATATATAAAAGCAGGCCGGGCGGTGGTGGCGCATGCCTTTAATCTCAGCACTCGGGAGGCAGAGGTAGGCGGATCTCTGTGAGTTCGAGGCCAGGCTGGACCGACAGCCTCCAAAACAATACCGAGAAACCCTGTCTCGTAAAAACCAAAAAAAAAAAAAAAAAAAAAAGAAATATATAAAAGCTAGGGGCTGGGTGTGAGGACCTGGGTTCTAACCCTGGCACTGTGAAAGAAAAAAAAAGGATGTCTATAAAGATTAAGGCGAAATGCCACTTTATTCCCACTAAGCGTTGAAATGTTACAAGATCTGATACGCCAAAGTTTGGTTAAGGCAGAACCACTACAAAAAAAAAGTCTGCTGTAGATATTTTGTAATTACTAAAGCTTTTAAAATCAATATTGACATTGATATATGATAGAAGAAAGACCCTACTGTGGCATCCCTTCCCAGTCCTCAGCTACTTCTCTAATGTGGAAACAGGTGTTTGCTTTGAGACATCTTTTCTAATACAGAAATTTGTCTTCCCAATTTCTATGACCAAAAACCCTAACCAAAGCAACTCCATGGGAGGAGGGTTTGGGGTTTATTGGACTCACAATCCCAGGTTACAGTCTGTCTTGTAGGGAAGTCAAGGCAGGAGCTTGAAGCACTGTCACATCCACAGTCGAGAGCAGAGACAGAAGGCATGCATGCAAACCTGTATTCAGCCCTCACCCACATTTAACGCAGTTCTTGACCTAAACCTAAGAAATGGTACTGGCTACTTTTAGTCTGGGCCTTCACCACCAATTAACAATAAAGATGACCCCCAACTTGATAAAGATAATTACTCAACAGAGTTTCCTTTTCAGGTCTCTCATGTAAGTAACCCACATCAATACTGTGAATTCAAACTCCTAAATGACCATGAGTTGACTATTTAGGAAACCCAGAGGGAAACACTTTAAAAAATAGTTCTTTTATTTTCGAGATTATAACATAATTGCATCATTTCCCCCCTCCCTTTTCTTCCAAATCCTCCTATATCCCCCTCTTTCTCTCTTTCACATTTGTGACCTCTTTTCCATTAATTGTTGTTACATGCATATATGTGTATGCATGTATATTCTTAAATATAACCTTCATTTTAAAGTATTCTAGGGTTTAGAACATTTAATTTTTTTATATTTATTTATTTTATCATTCTATGTGTATCAGTGTTTTGCACAGATATATGTCTGTGCACCCATGTGCATGCCTGATGCCTAAGGAGGTCAAAAGAGGGTGTTGGATCCCTTGGGACTAGAGTTACAGATGGTTCTGAGCTGCCATGTGGGTGCTGGGAATCAAACTCAGGTCCTCTGGGAGAGCAGTCAGTTCTCTTTACTGCTAAGCCAACTCTCTAGTCCCTTCTCTTTCTGTTATGAAGGCTGACATAGGTTTGGATGTGTTAGGGCCAATTTGAAGGCCATTATTTTATGAAAAAAAGTTTGTTCCAGATTCCCCTCTTTGCTCTCTCCTAAGTCTTTGCCTCCTGGCATCTGACTGCTGGAGGTCAGCCCTGAGGATGGCTTAACATGTTGGAATTTGCAACTTCCTCTGAGCCAGTATGTTGGGACAGCTTTTTTTCCTCCTAGAATTTCTCTTACTGTGGGGATGTTTCAGGGAGGTGTGTGTGTTGTGTGGGGGGGGTAGGAGGTGGGGATGGGAGTGGTTCATTGATTCTTGTCTTCTTGAAAGAATGAATTCAGTCAAGACACAGGTTAAGTGGAGGCTCATTCCTAAAGCATCAGTGTAGATGGTAAAGCTAAACAGAGAGAGTAGAGTGGACTGCCCCAAGGTGGGGAGCAGCTTGCTGAGTTCTGTGTTGTGGATTTATAAAATGCTTTACGAGTGTTTATGAAGTGGGTGTTACAGCATCCAGGACTTAAGTAGAAAACGTTGTAAGAAAGCCCTGCTCCATCTTGCTACCAGGAATAGCTCACCCCTACTGTCCAGGATTCAAGGTAACTGAAACTGTAGTCACACATCATTCAGACCTATCCTTCCTGGTCAGCTTGGCTATTTCATACATCTTAGTATTCAACTCACGTACTTGATTTTGCTATACCATATTTCTTTAGGAGCCCAACAATGTAGTTAAAAGAACATTTACATTTTTGTGTAATATTAATGTTTTGTAGTGAGAATGTTTTGATATCCATTATCCAAATATTGTGGTAATTTGATTAACTTTTGAAAGCACACAGAGTCTTGGGGGAACATATACAGGGAAACTTTTGTCTCCACAGTTTGACTGCATTGTTCTGCATGATAGCATACATGATTGATTTTTTTTTCTTTGTCACTAGGTATGCATCTTTACTGCTGAGACCTCAGAAAACTTGAATCTGAGAAATACAGCTGTTTACATCTTTAAATAACTGTCTGTAGACCTATATGAGCTTGAACATGCTGGATCTTGTATGATCTTAGAAGGTAAGTGAGGTTAGTACTTGTCTTGGAGAAACAATAACCAGGCAAAAAGCTGCTTAGTAAAGCTCCTGATCTATTACTGAACAAACATTATAGTAATATATTTAAATATATGTTGATAACATGCATACTCACATATATCATCTTTCACTAACCTTAAATAAATATCTGATCTGACACCATCTTCTTCTTGTAATGCCAATAATTTCGGTTTTAGGAAGACCTTTACTTGAGTCCAGTTTTTGAAATGTTTTCTCAGTTTTTAAGTAAACAGCACCATTTATTAGAAACATAATTCCATTGTTAAATAAGGCCACATCAGTCACATTGTGTCTTTCAGCATCACTCAGGATACCTGGGGGGACTCTTATTCTGGTCCAGGTACGGAAGGAATCATTTGATTGGAAGGTTTCATGGTCAGTGACCAGGACAGTAAATGTAGGCATGCAGGAACTCCAGGTAGACAGTAATGGACTGCCAGTCGGCAGAGTGAGCGGTAAATCTCCACTGATCTCGGCCATGGTGATCTTGGGAAAGGTCAGCAAGATCATGAGGTTTGAAATGAAGCAATCTTGGAAAGCCACTTTGTTTCCTTTAATCTCTTTCATTATATCATCTGAGGACATTGGCAAATGAATGTCCCAGGTTCTAAGGAGAGAAAAATGAAAAAGAGAAGAAAAAATGATCTCCCATTCCTCTGATTCATTTTGCATAGTTTATGCATTTTAAAAGCCCTAAGCTTTTATCAACAAAAGCTGCATGGCTCCATTTTTATTCTTCACTCTGAAAGAGGAAAATAATCTTGACTTGATGTTCTTTCTTCTGCAGTGTGTCTTTCTAACTCCAAATAAACAATCACATCTCCCTCTTTCTTAACATATAGTTTTACACATCACTTGCTGCTTTCTGATGTGGCAGATGAAGGCACATCCCTTAACTATGCCTTCCTTCTTACCTCCGGAGTTAACTGTACCACACTTATTAGTTGCATCAATGAGTCCTTCTATGGCTATTAATATATGAAGCAGACAATAATGGGTATTATGCAATGGATATAGAGAAACAGGAAACCTTATGTGCTACTGAGGAAGATACGAATGGGGCAGTGACTTTAGAATACATAGTTTAGCCATTCCTCAAAAATCAAATGTGGAAGATACCATATGACTCAGAAGTCTCACTCCTTTATATATATCGAGGAGAAACAAAACACATTGTCAACTGAAAATCTGCTCACAGATGCTCCTGGAAGCATTATAGACAGCAGCTGCTAATCAACTTTAGAGTAAACCATGTGTCATGTTTGTGTAATAGTGGCACTGGATGGACAAGTGTGAATGTACCCAGCTCTCTGAATCAGTGTGAACCACAGTTTAAAATGGTGGATTAAGCCGGGTGGTGGTGGCGCACGCCTTTAATCCCAGCACTCAGGAGGCAGAGGCAGGCGGATCTCTATGAGTTCGAGGCCGGGCTGGACTGACAGCCTCCAAAACAATACAGAGAAACCCTGTCTCATAAAAACCAAAAAAAAAAAATGGTGGATTAAATGGCATGTAAGTTATTGTTCAACAAAGCTTCTTAAAAATAGGAACAGGCTGGGCAGTGGTGGTGCACACCTTTAATCCCAGCACTTGGGAGGCAGAGGCTGGTGGATCTCTGTGAGTTAGAGGACTCTACCTGGTCTACATAGTGGGTTCTAGGACAGCCAAGGCTAACCAAAGAAACCCTGTCTTGAAAAACAAAATAAAAAAGCAAAAACAAGCAAACAAACAAATACAGAAAAGGAACATGTTATCAAAAAGTTTCCCACCCTTCTACTACATCAGAAAAGGCCTTCAGCTTGGTTTTATAGGGATGGTTTCTCCTACCTTCCCAGTTCCCAAGCGTTATAAAAGCAGGAAGAATTTGAGTTCTGGCTTATTCCTTTGAAGCTCTGAGTGGCACTTCTTACACTTCTTACTGTACCTATCCATTGCAGTTCTCTGCATCTCTTTGAATTGGTCTGTTCTCTCAGTTCCCAGTTTAAAGACTGTTACACACATCACCCGCCATCCACACTCCCTGATGTGGTCACTCAACTTTCAGGAAAGCACTCCCTACTCCCTCTCCTACTGAGTGAGTCTGACCTTGTGTCACACAGCCACCTGGGTTCGCCTCTGTGAGAACATCTCTGTTCCCTTGTTGAAGACAGTGATTGTATTCCTTAGTTACAAGTGACTTGCCTGTGCCTAGGTGCTCAGGAGGTTAAAAAGGCCTGTGTATACCTTGTGATGATCTACCTTTCTTAACTAACAGATGTTGTCTTTCTGGTTAGACTTATGGATAGGAGGATGGCAGTGTTGATGAGCGCTAGGGGAGGCAGTGACTGTTATATCCATCGACACTGCTTTCATGGCTGAGCAAGGAACATTTAGGACATGGTAACCCCTAGTGAGGCTTTTAGATTGAGGGTTAGGTTTTTAAACAAACAGTGACATCATCATCCAAGAATCTGACTGGTATTTTCTGAATTGATCATCAGTTGGAATTAATACAAAAATTTATTTTTCCTATATCATAAAGGAATTCTTACCCTGGAAATCACATGTCAGATACATTTACAAAAGTCCACTAATATTTTCAAATCTCGTTTAAAGCTTCTGATTTTAAATTAAAGATGAATTAAAAAATTAAATACCCCTCCGGTCTGAAGGAATCTGGGACATAGACTCTTCTCTTCACTGTTGTGTGAATAAAAGGGCACTGTCCCAGGGTGTTCAACAACTTGGTTAGTATTCTGGAATTCTGAAAAAAAACAGATAAAAGTTTCTCTCTTATTATTTTCATAACCTGATGGGGATGTCTTCTGTGCATATGTTTCTCTTATTGGTTGATGAATAAAACACTGGCCAATAGGGCAGTAAGATAGGCAGGTCTAGGAGATAAGGAGGATTCTGGGAAGTGTAGGCAGAGAACAGTCATCATGTGATTCCCGGGAAGAGAGGGCACAAGTCAGGCATTCTCCGGTAAGATAAGACCATGTAAAAATAATTAGATTAATAAAATTTGGTTAATATTTAAGACAGAGCTAGCAAATAAGAAGCCCTAGTCATCAGCCAATAGTTTCATAATTCATATAGCATCTGTGTGTTTATTTGGGGGCCCCAAGGTGGCTGCAGGACCAGGCTGGTGGTAAAGAGTGATTGTAACAATAGCCCAAGATATTTGGAAGTGCTTTCATGTATTTAATGATGTGTTAAATTTTTTCTTTTAGTTAAGATATTGTTTATTCTTATACATTCAACATGCTTTCAAGATTTATTTTTGTTTCTTTCAACCATCTAGCTTCCTCCCCATAAGAATTTTATGAATTATAAATGTCACAGAATAGGGGTATAGTTCAGCAATACAGTACTTAGTACAGCCTATAAATTAATATAAGCCATAATAAAGTTTCCAACACATTGAAAACATTTTTGCACTATTAGAATTCTATGTGAATGAAGACTACAGGGGTCCTGAATACATAAACCTGAGTTTTAATATTTTATTTTGTGTTTCTGTTGTGGGTAAGAGGTACACATTGCCATGGTACACATGTAGAGGTCACAGGGCAATTTGAGAGAGTCAGGTCTGTCCTTCCTCCGCCTGGGTTCCCAGGATTGAACGCAGGCTATTCAGGCTTGGCAGCAAGAAACTTTACTGACTGACTAACCTTAGTGGTCCCAGAATTAAAAAAAAAATCTGTCAGCATCTAATACACTGGGGTGATCGTCCCATCTGAAGCATTTCATTGATGCCAATACCTCCACTTTTCCCCTGCTCTACTGAAGGTCTCCAGAATTTGAATCTTTTCTCTCCTTACAGCACAGTCCTCTAGCCTTCATGGTCACCTGTACTCACATACATAAAAAACTAACTAAAAAAAGAAAATAAAAGAAATGGATGCTGTCCATAGAAAGGAAAACATCCTTCACTGAAGTTAAAAGTTTTTGTGCACCAAAGGATACCATCAACGAAATAAAAAGACCAGCTGGGTATGGTGGCACACCTGCAGAGGCAGGCAGATCTCTGTGAGTTCAAGGCCAGCCTGGTCTACAGAGTGAGTTCCAGGACAGCCAGGGCTATACAGAGAAACCCTGTCTTGAAAAACCAAACTAAAACAACAACAACAACAACAAAAAGCCTCCCAAACCAACAACAAAAAATCCCCAAAACAAAACAAAACAAAAAGCAACAAAAAAACCCCAACCAAACAAGCAAACAATAAAAATGAAAACAAGGTAAAAAGACAATCCACAGGTGAAAGAAAATATTTGTAAATCACATCTTGTATATGATATTAACATTCAGAATATGTAGAGAGCTCAGAGATTCCAAAAGAACATGATCACAAATGAACAAAGACTTGAAAAGACATTTTTTTCCCAAAGATGATCATGTAAGTGGTCAACAGGGTTTCTGAAAAAAATGTAAAGCAGAATTACCAGCATGGGTCACAATAGCCCCAAGGTAGAAAGGAGCCAACTGTCATTGAAGGACAAACAAAATTTGCCATGTGGTGCAATGGACTATATCTCAGCCTTAAAAAGGAAAAAAAAAAAAATACATGAAGATCTTGTACCAAGTGAAGAAAGTCAGTTACAAAAGAACAAATCTTGTTCAAATCAAATTCTACTACCATGTATAATCTATAAGTCACAGGGAAAGCTGACACCAGAAATGAAATCTGGATGTCTAGCCTTGGAAATGGTAGAAAATAAATCTGCTTCTTTTGTTAAAAGCTAATCAGGCCCCTTAGTCACACAGCTGCCATGACAGGCTTAATAAAAAACCAGCCAGGGAGTAGGCCTGAGTTTTGGTTTACTGTAAGGCAGCACCTCATTCCAGGAGAAACCACAAACTGACACCACCCAGGAATAGGCCAATCAGCATCCAGGGGGAAAATATCTAACATTCCAACCTAAGGGGGAAGTGCCTGATATTCCAAACATTTCCTACCATTATAGATAGCAGATGCCCCTGAGCCCAGCTCACACCTTTCCCCTTTTTGCCAAAACACCCCTAGACAAATATCAGCCAATCAGGGGTCCTAGAGCCTGGAAATCCCCTTATCCCAACCTCTGCTCTGATGAAAACTCTACCCCAACTGGGCCCAGGGCTCTCTGCTTTCACCATTGCATTGGACAGGAGCTTGAATAAAGGCTCCTTGCTTTTGTATATGGATTCAGTCTCTGTGGTGGTCTTAGAGGGGTCCCCACAATCTGTGAATAACACCCACAGAGGCTAGAAGAAGGCATTGGCCCAAGAAACTGGGGTTAGATAGTTGTGAGATGCCATGTGGGTGCTGGAAGAAAACCCCAGGCCCTCTGGAAGGGCAGCCAGTACTCTTAACTGCTGAGTCATCTCTCCAGTTCAAGGTTGATTCACTGTTAAATTGCAGATAACAAGCCTAGAGGGTCAAATGATTCATGTAATAATAGATTTAAGTTGGAGAGTAGCTTAACATGCTACAGATACATAGAAAAATTTGTACATATATGTGGGCATATGTTGCATGGATTAGGACAGTGACATATGTTTGTTCTACCAGGTAAGATAGGACACCACTACTGTCTTAGTCAGTGTTCTGTTGTTATGAAGAGACATCATGATCACGGAAACTCTTACAAAAGAAAGCATTTAGTTGGGGCTTGCTTACAGTTTCAGAGATCTAGTCTATTATTATCATGTTGGGAAGTATGGCAGGATGCAGTCAGACAAGGTATTGGAGAAGGAGCTGAGAGTTCTATATCTGGGTTAATGACACTGGGCCTGGCTTGATTTTTTTTTCTGGCTTGGATTTCTAAAACCTCAAAGCCCACTCCCAATAACACACTTCCTCCAACAAGGTCACACCAACTCCAACAAGGCTACACCTTCTAGTCCTTTTCCAGTAGTGCCACTCCCTGGTGACTTGGCATTCAAATATATGAGCCTAGGGGACATTCTTATTCAAATCACCACATTCCTCTCCCTAGCCCCTATAGGCTTATAGCTATATCATAATGCAAGATGCATTTAGTCCAATCTCAAAGTCCCCAGAGGCCTTCACAGTCTCCACACTGCTTGAAAGTCCAAAGTCTCTGAGACTTTTCTAACAGTGGCCACCATAAAATCAAAATCAAAAAGCATATTACATACTTCCAGCATACAATGGCATACAGCATATATATTACCAAAGTGAGGAAAGGAAGAATAGTGAGGAAATACTGACACAAAACAAGAATGAAAACCAGCAAGGTAAACTCCAAATTCTGCATCTCCATGTCTGATAACAAAGAACTCTTCAGATCTCCAACTTCCTCCAGCTTTGTTGACTGCAACACACTTTTCTCTCTTGAACTGGTTCCTCTTCCTGTTAGCATCTTTCCTTGTTTATACACCTGGTATCTCAAACATCAAGGCAATCCAGGCTTCACCTTCATAGCTTCATGCAATGCACTCTCTAGGTTTCCATGCCATGACACCCCTGACACATGCCTGGCTTTAGCAGCTTTCCTTATCTATGGAGGGAAAGTCTACAGCTGCTTTTTTGTATCCTTGATTCTAAATCAAGAATCACATGGCTGAGGATGCCAAGTTCTGTTGCCTGCTAGGGCTAGAACATGGCTCTCACATTCAGTCACGTCTGCATCACCTTTCTGTTGTTGATGGTTTTCTTTACTTCTTAATTTTCTTTAGTTCATTTTCACAAGTTGGAAGTTTAGCTGTGTGGGGTCTTGCGCTGAGGTCACCAGTCCCTTTATTCCATATAGCATCAGGTTTTTTTTCTAAACTTTTCTCTCATTGAGCATTGGACTTAGCTCCATTATACTTTCTGGTGCACCTTTTCTCCTCAAACTGTACACTTTGTATTTTTTCTTGCTCAGCTTGCTCCTTTTCATTTTAGATCTGCATAAAAGAGACCACTAATAAACACACAACAGAGTCAATACTAGGCTGTCTTGAAATCCCTCTGCCAATACTATCAGTCCAAAAACGCTTCAATTTAGCCTCAGGCAGATTTTTCAGAAAAGGGGAAAGCATCTACATTCTTTACCAAAATATCAGAAGAATGGTCCCTAAGCTACTTAATAATAATATTCTTCTCCTCTGAAATTTCTTGAGTTGGGCTGTCATAATCTATATGGCTCTCAGCACCACTGTCTTTCATGCTCCTACTAATATGGCCTGTTAAATCCTGCTTAAAACATTCAACTGTTTTTCTAGTCCAAAGTCCCAAAGTTTGCATTCTGCCAACAAGCAGCACATGGTCAGGCCTGTCACAGCATAAACCCACTCCGGGGTAGCAACGTCTATCTTGGTCACTGTTCTATTGCTGTGGAAAGACATCATCATGACCATGGCAACTCCCTCACCTGCATAATTTTTTTCCTTCCTTCCTTCCTTCCTTCCTTCCTTCCTTCCTTCCTTCCTTCCTTCCTTCCTTCCCTTCCTCTCTCCCCTCCTTCCCTCTTTCTCTTTCTTTATTATTCATCTATTTATTTTATATCCTGGCCACAGCCTCCCCCACATCCTCCCCTCCTAGTTCCTCCCTCTATTCCCTCCCCACTCCCAACTCCCACTCCCACTCTTTTTCCATCTTCCCCCAGGAGAGGGAAGGTCTCTCTGAGTATCAATAAAACATGGCATATCAAGTTGCAGTATGACTAAGCACCTACCTGAAGGGACCAGACCCTCACCCAGTCCCCTGCTTTAGCAGCCATGACAGGCTACAGAAAAGACCTAACAAGACAAAGGCCCCTGACTCAACACGTGTGCTTAGTTTCCGGCCTTCAGACCTTGCAGGAGTTATCCTAGGTCAGATATCCTCCACGTGGCAAGGAACCAGTCACAAGTTAGCTGTCGGGCTCTGGATATGCTTTATGGTAAAAGTGTCATAATAGTGATGTGCAGAGCATAGCAACTGCCCTAGCAGGGTCTATAACTCATAGCAACCAGTTGACCAGTCAACACCGGACAGGCCTCCCAGGCCTGGAAGCGCACCAATCCTGAGACTGTTGCAGACCCCTAGACACTCCCCTGGTTCTACCCAATATATTCCCCACCTTGCAGCCCCTTGGGGGTCCTTCTTGCTAGGACCCACCATGTGGAGTTAACTCATTAAACAATGAAAGACTCTTTGCTTTTGCATCAGAATGGGTTTCTTGGATGATTTTGGGGTTCAGAACTACCCATGTATTAAGGCTTTGCAAGGCAACTCAGTAGGAGGAATAGGGTTCAAAAGCCATTCAGAAATGGCCCCTGTTACTCCTGTTAGGAATCCCACAAGAAGACTGAACTACACAACTGTAACATACTTGCAGGGTGCCTAGGTCAGACCCATGCAGGTTCTCTGATTGTCAGTCTCTGCAAGCCCCCGGGAGCCCAGGTTAGTTGACTGTGTGAGCCTTGACCCCTCTGGCTCCTATACTCCTTTCTCCTCAAAAGAAAGCATTTCGGTGGGGCTTGCTTACAGTTTCAGAGGCTTAGTCCATTATCATCACAGTGGGGAGGATGACAGGATGCAGACAAACATGATGCTGGAGTAGTAGCTGAGAGTTCTATGTCCAGATTCATAGGCAGCGGGAAGAGAGAGCCACCGGGCCTGGTTTGGACTTTTGAAATCTCAAAGCCTACCTCCAGTGACATACTTCTTCCAACAAGGTAATACCTACCCCAAAAAGGCCACACCTCCTAATCCTTCTCAAGTAGTGCCACTTCCTGATGACCAAGCATTCAAATACTTGAGCTAATTGGAGGCCCTTCTTTTCAAACCACCAAATTATCAGTGCATATCCTTACAAGCAGATCTTGATTCCTAATGCAGTCTGTAAGATGGTTTTGGAGAACCTTAGAGTGCCAAAGTGTAAAAAAAAAAGGGGGGGTAAAATCAGACCAAATCTAACCAATGGTAGGAATGTCAGAAGGGATACACGATCTAATGAGTGGGTTCTAGTGAATATGCAGTGTCGTGTTATAACCCAAGACCATGGAATAAGTACGCAAGTCTGTACCAATATAAACAAAGCATTGGGCAAATAAATGAGCCAGAGTATCACATAAATCTTCCATACAGAAAAAAATTATTTAAAAAATTACGTAAACTTCTGCTTTAAGAAAGTGGAGTGTGAACCCAAGAAATAGTTCAGGGGATAAAGGCACTTGCCACCAAAACTGATGACCTGAGTTCAGTCCTTGGGTGACACATGGTAGAAGCAGAATTGCCTTCTGGTCTCCACATGCATGCTCTGTCAAGCAGTGCACACACACACACACACACACACACACACACACACACACACACACACACACACACACAGATACTACCAGGCCACATTGATAGGATAGACCCTCAATGAAATGATGACAACAGCTCTGGAAGTTTGTGGCATTTCTCCTCGAGATGTCTAACTCCAGTCTCATTATGAGAAAAATTTCAGGTAAATAGCAGCTTATTGACATTCTCCACAGTACCTGACCAGGAATCTTCAAAATTGTTGAGGTCATAAAAAGCCTGTAGATACTATTACAACAAAGGAGCACCTGAGAGGAAACTGGGCAACCAAATGATGGTAATCGCGAAAAGAAAAAGGGAGTATTGGGGAAAACCAAGGAAAGACCAATATGAACTTCACCTAGTAACAACGTAGCAATATTTCATAAATTGTGACCAATATACAAGCGTAAGATAATAGATAATAATATTATAATAAACTATCTTTACAACAATTATATAAATGTAAAATCATTTTAAATAAAAACTATTAACAAATGAATGAAAGGTAAGAATATGTGAACCTTGTATTTTAAAAACTCTTAAAGTTTCATATGAAGTGCCTATATTTCAAGGCCAGATAAATAGCTTGATATTTTAATATTTCTATTTTATTTGTTAATCATAAAGAAACAAGAATATTTATTGATGTAGATGTCTTCTGGTACATATGTTTCTCTTATTGGTTGATGAATAAAAAACGCTGTGGCCTGTTGGGCCTAAAAAAGGCTTGGATGTGAGGCCCAGTGTAACCTCCTGAGCCTGGCTAGAGTTTGGCGACCTGTCTCTGACTTGTAACCTCCAAGTGGGGGTAACTAAGCCAGACCTGATGTAAGACTGCCCCCTGCCTAGCTACCTGCCTACTTGGTGGAATATTTTTGGCCCTTACTCCTCACATCACCTTACCCCATCCTAAGATTCTCATCCCCTACCTCAGCCCTATATAAGTTCCTGCCTGTTGGAATAAATCGAGATTCTGCTTCAGTGTATATTTTTTCCCGTAACTAATGGGTGAATGGTCTGAGTTGTCGACACTCACCAACCCTCTCAGGCCCAGGAAGAGACTGGCTAAAGCAGCCCTCTCCCCACCTGCCAGAGGACCCAGCAGTGGTCAATAGGGCAGCAAGATAGACAGGTCTAGGAGATGTGGAGGATTCTGGGAAGTGAGGCAGAGAGGAGTTGTCATGTGATTCCTGGGATAGAGGACATGAGTGAAACATTCTTTGCTAAGAGAAGACCATGTAGAAACACATAGATTAATAGAATTGGGTTAATAATTAAGACAGAGCTAGCCAATAAAAAGCTCTAGTTAGTGGCCAACAGTTTCATAATTAATATAGCATCCGTGTGTTTATCTGGAGGTTCAAAGGAGGCTGTGGGACCAGGCTGGAGGGTAAGAGTGATTGTAACAATTTATTGCACACTAATTTTCTATTTTAATATTAATACTGTGCTCAATTAGAACACAAATGTGAAAACATTGTTAAACAATAGGAAGCTATAAACGTGAAACAGAAGGTTAGTTAACAAATAAAATGTCTACCACTGATATGAATAGGCCAATGAATGGGTTTGAGGCAAGATTAGAAAGAGTTATTGACCAATGATCTGGGGCCGGTCATAATACACCTCCTAGGGCTGCTGAGAGGGCTCAGCCGGTTGTAGTATAAGCCTGGCAACCTGAGTTCAACGCCCAGAGTTCAAATAAAGGTGGAAGGAGAGAACTGATTCCACAAAGCTGCCTTTTTGTCTCTCTACACATGCCCTGCCCTGTCCCCACTCCCAACACATCTTATGCAAACAACCCCCCTCCCCTGTTTCTTACTCACTAGGATAGCGGCAGGCTCATGAGAGAGCAATAGCCTATACTGATAATATTTCTCAGTATGTTTTAGTTGTAACAGAATACAAAACTTAAATCTCCAAAGCAGTAAATTTGTAACAAATGCAAGGAAGGGCTGGCACATTTGCTGTGTTACATCTTAGCTATGTTTTTAAAGCATGACTCCAATGGAGATACTCACAGGACATCCTTAAGACACAGGAATGGCCCACCTTTTTCCCTCTGATGAGAAGACTGCTCAACACAGAGATTAACTATTGTAGAGATCAAGTGCAAGTTCAAGATACCTATAATGACCAGGCTGAACAAGGGAACCACAAGGGTGTTTTAAACTGGCCTCAGGAAGCTTAGAATCCTATTCATTGATTATAGTTTACACTCGGTCCTCAAAAAAAGATAGGTAGCCCGTGTGATCTGACCTAAGATAATATTCGTACTTACCGTCGAAGGTTTTATTGCAGTCCCCTGCAACTCTTCTTTGCTGGAACTTTCTGGATCATACACCCATAAAGTGACAATCTATCAAAGAAAATGTGAGAGGCACAAATCGGTTGGTGGGTTAAATAAAAAAGAGGACACAGTTGGAAAGGGTTGGGGATAGAAGGTGAATCTTGGAGTATTTAGGGGGAGGGATAAGGGTGAGGATAAATAAAATGCATTCTATGAATATGTAAAATTACCAAAGAATATTAAAAACACATTAAAATTTGCATTTCCTTATAGTTTATACAAATTTCTTTTGTTGTTGTGGCAAACCCACTCAAAATGTTCTTAACTATTTCCAAAGTTTTCATTATTGGGCCTGGAGCAATAGTTCAGTGGTTAAGAGTACTAGCTGTTCAGAGGAACCTTGGGTTCAAGGCTCAGCACCTACAGTTGGCTTAGATTGTTTTTTGCTTTTTTCCCCCTAGAAAATGGATAATTATCCGCCTGCTTAGGGTTGGTTTTAAGTTATGTAGGGTTGGGAATGGAAGATGGTGGTCAGACTCGGGAATCTTTTTTAGAAAAGTTTAAAGGGTATGCATGGGATAGGATATATGTAGATTAACATATCTTCTGTGAACTATTTTAGCAACTATTAGCTATAGACAACTTACATTGTTATAGATTCTTGTATGTTGAAACTTATGTAAAATTAACTTTGTATTCCTGTTTTGGATAATTTGTATATTTTTCATACTATGTAGGCTCTTCTTTCTGTTTACGATGCTTTGCACACAAATATAAAACTATCTTTATCATATCCTATGTATGTATGTTTCTATATATGCTTAAGATGTTTTGTACATCGATACAATTTAGGATATTTCATCATGTTGCACTATATAGTTCTACCTCTGGTCAAGACATTTCAGGTCTACCTCTGCTTTAGAGATTTATATATATATGTATATAGTTACAAATTTGAGGTCATTGTCCTTATGCTACACATTGGTTTTTAAGATTTTAAAAATCATTTTGGGAAGCTTCAGTCACTGAACTATTATGTTTCTGAGAATTACAGATTATAGTTGCCTATGCTTCTTATACCTAATGATGTTAGTCAGGTTCTATATGTGCTCAGAGATGTACCCAACATAGATATTTGATCTTCAAACACTTCAAATACCTACAGAATATGGCATTTAAATGTTTTAATAATTTAGAACTCTGTTGACATGAGGCACAATTGTTCCTGACAGCACCGAGCTATTCCCGAGTATGATGGGCACCAATGACCCTCTATTTGGAATCCGTTCTCTTCTTGGCTACTGGTCTTTTGGGCAAAGAACTGCCCCCACCTCGACTGCTGGCTTTGGACATGCTGTCCTAACTGGGCTAGCAGAAGATAAACTTAAAGCGACTGCTAAACCTTGCCAAGTCAGATGTAACTGTGAGACCTTGGGTGACTGTCCAGGTAGCCTGCCATTTCTGTCTTTTCTTGCTAGGAAGTCACATGCTTGCACTTCCTGCCTACCCTAGTAATGTTATTTTCCTTCTCAGGTCTTTGATGAGGTTGAAGACTAGACTGTCACAGCTAATATCCTCTCTTATCTTAGATGGAAAATACTAGGTACAAGACTTAGACTTTCCAGATTAGGACAGCTATTGGAGTAATCTCTGTTATATGCCAAGATCCTGGAACTGAACATGTAGAATGTGTGTATTACTCAACGTTGCTCTTGCTGGTTGTAGTTCTTAGTTTGGGTATGTTTTTACCTTTCATTCTCCAGGAATATACTTGATATTTGTTACCATTGTATATAGTTTTTGTATCAGGCTTAAAACCTTTAGACAAAAAGAGGAATTGTAGTGGCATCTTGCCTTGCCGGTGAACTTGTAGTGGTAGCCACATCCTTCAGGCATGGTTTCAGGTGTAGACTTGACCCCTTAGGGTAAAGGAGGAGCTGGCACACTCTCTGTTGGGCTGCAGAGAACATTGGAAGAGCAGAAACTGCATCTTCTGGAGCAGGAAGACCTCTGCGGTTATTTACTCCTATCTGTGTGAGTCCTTTCCTAAGAAATACCTACCTATCATTTATCTTGGGTCTGGTGAACTCATTTAAAACCCCGCCTTCATATGGTGACTGACAACTATCTCTAACTGCAGTTCTGAAGGGTCCAATGCCCTCTTCTGTCTCTGTAGGCACCAGGCATGCAAGTGGCACACAGACATATGTGTAGGTAAAATAGGCATGCATATAAAAATTAAAAATGCAAAAAGTTTTCATTATTTTCTATTTTAAAACATCAAAAGCAGTGTTTGTAGTTTTTTGTAACTAGAATAATACATAGGTCCATGAGAGGTTAAAAATATCTTTCTATACTTTGAAGGAACTAATGATAATATTCTGTATTAACTATCATACATCTTTATGCCATAAACAGACATGGCAGCCTTCCTACACACTTCCATACCTTTTACAGAAAATGAAATCATCCTCTGCACATCGTTTGTAGCTTATCCTTAGTACTTGACATACATGGCCAGTTCAATAGAAACAGATCCCATTGTTTCCTCATTTTTTCTTGAATAATTATTTACACGGTCAAAGCAAACTACACTGAACATAGAACAACAACAGCAAAATGTCTTTCCTTCCCATCACTCAGTTCCCACCTACAGGGAACCAGTTAGTTATTGTCTCCATTTCTGTAAGTTCTGAAAACCTTTCAGCAGAACCAATAAAGATACCACCTTCCCTCCTTTTAATACAAACATATGCTCAGTCCAGGTCCTCATGAGCATGCCTATGGGCCAATCTGATCTAGGCAATTCCTCAGTGTATGCTTTCCTGTCAGATGACTGTAGGCTGTGTCAATTTGACAATTAAAGCTAACGAGGACACTTGGTTTCTAGGGATCCAACCCAAGTCGCCAAGCTGTGTGGCAATACCCCCAGCCCCGTACACTGTGTCTTCTTGCTGGCTCCACATTGTAATTTTCCCAACTACTGCACAGCAGTTATCTTGGTAGACCTTCCATAGCAATATGTGAGAGCTTTTTCCTTGTAGCTCCTTGGACAGCACTGCTCAGGTAGATGAAAAATGGAATTTTGATGTCTTTTGACTGTTTATCTTGTGAGGAAATGTGAGGGTCTCTCCCTATGTTTAAGGGCCATATTCATTTCCCTTGTACATTTTTCTTCTGGGCTGTTGTAAAGATGGGGATGCTTGTCTTTGTCCTTCTGTATTTGCCTGGAGGCTGTCATTATTTAGTTCAAAATACTTTGTAATTTTTCAGGCTGGAGAGATGGCTCAGGGATTAAGAGCATTGAGAGCTTGTTCAAAGGAGCTGGGTTCACTTCCCAGCTCTCACATGGTGGCTCACAACCATCTGCAACTCCAGTTCCAGGGAGTCAGGTACCCTATTGTGGCCTCAAAAGGCACTCTATGTGCATGGTGCCCAGACATACATGAAGGCAAAAACACTCACACATTAGAAGATTTCCCTAAGGTGGAGGCTAGGTGCAACAGTACATGTCCATAATCTCAACAATCTAGAAGCAGAGTCAGGGGGATTGCAAGTTCAAAACCAGCTTGGGTTGCCTAGTGAGAGAGGAAAACAAGACAAAACAAAAATTTCAACCTAGAGATTTTCTAAGTAATTCTATTACTAATTCCTAAGTTAATTGCCCAGTTGTTACAGAATGCATGGTCCATCATCTCAGTTCTTTTTCCTTTATTGAGATAGCCTGCCAAATGCTCTGTATGTTTGAGATGGGTATACAGTATGAGATATTAACTATAGTATTAGCAATATAATTATTACATTAAATTTATTTGTGGCATTTAAATATTTGCTGACTCCTGGTAATTGTTTTAGCTGTACCTGGCCTTTGAGAGCTTCTCTTAGCTTCTCTGCTGTTGTGTTATGTTGTGGCAGGCTTCTCTTATTTGCTTCTTTAGTAGTTCTTAAGTCTCTTAAATATGGGGATGGAGCTGGGCAGTGGTGGCACACGCCCTTAATCCCAGCACTTGGGAGGCAGAGGCAGGAGGATATCTGTGAGTTCGAGACCAGCCTGGTCTATAAGAGCTAGTTCCAGGACAGCCTCCAAAGACACAGAGAAACCATGTCTTGGAAAAAAAACAAAAAAAAAATGGGGATGGAGTCTTTCTTTTTGGAAAATCTTAGTGATAATTTCCTAAGTACTGTGACGATAGTTTATATTCTTTATTTTGATGCTATTCTAGATGATGCTGACAGATTCCTGGGCTGTATAATACTAATACTAATGCATAATAGAATATGATCGTTTTAGGTCTTCTAGACATGTGTTTAAAATGTTATTTATTATTGCGCATGTATGTGTGTGTATCTGGTTGGTGGTTTTGTCATGGTGCATATGTGGAGGTCAGAGGACAATTTTGTGGAGTTGCTTCTCTCCTTCCACATTTAAGTGGGTTCTGGGGATCACAGCAAGTGCCACTACTGCCTTTGATACTTCTTGTTGCTATTTTATTCTAATTTTTTGCATATTTAAAAAAGATGTCGATAATTCTTGGAACTGTGTCAAGTTTAAGATTTTAGAATTATACTGAATTTATAAATTGAATAAGCAGCTTTGTATAATGTTTTTAAACAAGCTGTAATGACACAGTAATGAGGGCAGGGACTTGTCCTGCTTGCATGTGTGCCCAGCACATAGGTTAAGGGATGCTAGGGATCAGACAGTGATAATCTGTTGGAACATCGTTAGTATCATTTGCCCTTGAAAGGCTAGCAAAGACTCAGAGGAGACCATCTGTTGTTGGCACCTTTCAAAATATTTGTAAATTTTCTTCCCACTATCTTTAGTAGAATTTGGCCTTGCCAAATGCTCTACTTTTGTGGTCAACTCAGTTACTACATATTGCTAGAAAAATCTAGACTTAAAAAAGCATTATTAGAGAGTTCATGCATCATATATTTTACCTCACTGTAATTATGTCTCCTTTGGTTTTTGGTATAGTGTTTTAGACAGGGTCTTGCTGGGTAGCCCCAAACTGATTGTTCTGTCTCCTTGATAGCATTTGAGATTGTCAGTTGATCAAACACACCATATAGCTGAAGATAACCTTGAACTCTGGACCTTTGTCTCTGAAGTGCTGATATTATAGGCATGGGCCAGCCACCACACCCAGCTTATGTGGAGCAAGCCAGGAAAGTGCTCTACCAAATAAGCTACATCTCCAGCCTTTAAGAAATTAATTTAAAGTGTTTTTTTGAGATAAGATCTTGCTTTGTAGCTCAAGCTGACCTCAAATTCCTGACTCTCCTGCACCATCCTCCTGATTGCTCAGGTTACAAACCATGCCTGGCTCTTGTAAGGCTTCTGTATTATGTGGGTTAGACTTATTAAATGTACCATGTAATAAAACTGAGAACATCCAATGATACTAATTTATAAAGCCATGATACATGCTATATTATATACATAATGTGAACATATATTTTATGAATATATTGAAGCATATTTTACCAAATAAGAAAAACCAACAAAATGTCTGCTAATAGTTTCAAATTTTTTTTGGCGTTTCAACAGAAGACATGTGAATAATCATCTCTGTTTCTGCTATTTAATGGAAGAATATAGGGGGCAATCCACCTTGTGTAAATTTATGGTTGAACTTCCTGACTAGGGCCCCTTGCAAAATAAGAGGTCTTCAAAACATACTTTGAACACTACTACTCTGTGGAAAATTTATGGCAAAAGTACTTTGGGAAATTCCTCATCTGGAAACATAAATGATAAAGGTAAAACATGCAGTAATGACATGTGGGTATGCAAAGTTGAAAAAGTTACCTGGGTTAAATTATCCATAACGTCTCTGTTGGGAGAAAAAGAAATACATTTTAATAAACATCATGTAAGCATTAGATAGAGTGCTATGTTTTCAGTATACATGTTTCTGTCTTTTTACAAATCCATTTTTATTTATTTAATTTTCATTAGTTTGAATCTGGGAAGGGTACAACATCACACGAAGTCTGTGTCCAATGGCCTTTGCAGGAAGGTGGCTTCAGAATTTGGCATGAACCGTGTCAATGTTTTTATACCTGAGTATCCTTTCCCCAGATAACCCTGGTTTTGTTTGCCTTGCCTCCAGGCAGGAGTCACTGTGTTGTTTTCACTTTACACACATCTCTTGTCCAAGTAGAATTCAGTCTCATCTTGGCCATGAACACCTTCGGTTTTAAGAAGAGCCATGTGCTCTCTTTGGTTCCAGAGACCTCCGTTATAGCCAGCAAAAATGGCCTTGTAACACAATCTTCCAGACACATTTACCTTTTAGAAGCTTTGTTCCCAGCAGGCTTCCACAGGTGCCAAGATGGTGGAAAGAGAAATATACATGCTTCTAAACCTTTAGGTATTCTTTTTATATTTAGTTATATTAATATAAAGAATTCTATGTTAACCCTAGATGTAGCTACCTATTTACCAAGGAATCTGTTACCCATTTGTCATCACAGAAGGCTGAGGGTCATGGGTCTTAAATACATATTGTTGAATAAAAAAAAAGCTAGTCTGAAAGGCTACACACTATATAATTCCAACTGTATGTCATTCTAGAAAATGGAAAGCTATAGGAAGAGGTAATAAAAGAAAGGAAGTGTGATTTCTAGGGGCCGGGTTGGAGAGAAGAATGAACACGTGGAATGCAAGAGTTTTAGGATAGTGAAAATATGTGTGATATCAGGATGAGAGACCCACCATTACACATTTGTCTATGCGCATAGAAAATACAATACCACCTGGAGCACAGATTTAATCCCAGCACTCAGGAGGCAAAGACAGGCAAATCTCTGAGTTTGAGGTTACCCTGGTCTACAGAACAAATTCCAGGACAGGTTCCAACGCTATAGAGAAACCTGTCTTGAAAACAAACAAACAAACAAACAAACAAACAAACAAAGAAAATACAGTATCAGGAGTACCTGACTACTGACAATGAAAGCTTTAGATTTTTGGTGCTAAAGCACTGATATAGGCTTATCAGTTAAAATAAATATGTGAAGGCTGGAGGGTGGTGGTGCATGCTTTTAATCTCAGCACTTGGGAGGCAGAAGCAGATAGACCTGTGTGGGTTCAAGGCCTGTCTGGTCTACAGAGTGAGTTCCAGGACAGCTGGGTATACACAGAGAAACCCTATCTCAAAAAACCAAAATATTAAAAGTAAAATAAATACACTCCCTGAGGAACCATAGTGTTAGTGGGGTACGCATGCATAACAGCAGCAGGCAGATAACTCAACAGGGATGTCTTCCTATGCTCTTCTCAGTCTTACTATGAATTTCAAACTGCTGTAAAAGAAATTAACTCTTTAAGAAAATCCGGAGATTGTATTCAATACAACCACAAGGTCTGATTGTAGAGCTCGGTGTGGTAGCACACATCCTAGCACTTGGGAGGCAGAAGCAGGTAGATCTCTCTGAGTTTGAGGCCAGCCTGGTCCTCATAGAGAATTCTAGGACAGGCAGAACTACATAGTTAAACTTTGTCTCAAAAAATAAAAAGTAATTTTAAATTTTGACTATTATAGGAACAAAATGCAAAATAAGTAGGAGAAATTAATAAAATATACACGTGCCTTTATGAAAAATTAACAAAATGTTAACATATATAATGACCAAAATAAATAGAATGTTGTTTAATATTCTTGAGTGGAAATATTCCTAAATAAATGAAAATGTTAAAATAGGATGAGTTATGTGGTCGAATCATCTTTTTGGTACACTGTGAAGATGTCCCTTTGCCAAGCACCTTCTGATTGGTTTAGTAAAGAGCTGAGCGTAGCTGGGCAGGGAGAGGTTAGGGGGGACTTCCAGGCAGAGAGAGGGGAGAGGAGATGACTCAAGAGATGACAGAGGACACAGAGAGGACACAGGAGGTACAAGATGGAAGACAGGTAAAAAGCCACAGGCAAAACGTAGATTACTATGAATGGGTTAATTTGTTATAAGAGCTAGTGGGATAAGCCTAAGCTACAGGCTGAACTTACATAATTAATGTGAATCTCCATGTCATTTTTATGCGCTGTCAGCCCAAAGAAAAAAAATCCATCTGCAAAATTAAAATACAATCCCTGGGGCAGACAGTAGTTGAGTGTTATAGCGTTTTTCTACCAACTATAAATTCCTGGTTCAACCCCCTGTACCACAGAAATAAAATAAAATAAATAAAGATAAAATATCGACAAGGGATTTTATAGGATTTTACAAACCATTCCAAAAAGTATAGGGGGAAAACAAGGGTGGGTGGAGCTAGAGCCAGGTATAGTAGCACTGGCCTGTAATCCTGCCATTCAGGAGGCAAAGCATTCAGGAGTGAGTTGGTTTTTCTGTTATTGTTTGTTTGTTTTTTTACTCTTTGAAAGCCTACCATGATACCAAATAAACAGACTTATTCTTACTTAGGAATGCCCAGCCTTAGCTTGGCTTGTTTCTATCCAGCTTTCCTAATTTAAATTATCCCATCTCCCTTTAACTGTGTTTTGCCTCTGGGCTTTTCACCTTATTTTTTTTCTTCTTACTCCATGACGGGCAGTGTGGCTGGGTGGCTGGCGCCACAGTCCTCCTTTTCCCACTCCTCGCTCTTCCCTCAAGCCTGGATTTCTTCTATTGATTCTTTCTACATGCCAGCCCTGCTTATCATTCCTCCTGCCCAGTTATTGGTTGTTCAGCTCTGTATTAGACCAATGTTAACATAAAAGAATGCAACACATATTTGCATCTTTAAACAAATATTCCACAGCATAAACTAATGTAACACATCCCAAACGAATATCCCACGACACAGAAGAATTCAGAGTTCAAAGCCACCCTCTACTACCTTGTCTCTAAAAACCCAGGCCTGGAGGGTATAGCTCAACAGCAGAGTGTAAAAGAAAGGCCTTAGGTTTGGTCCCTAGCACTGAAAAAACAAAGAAACAAAACAAAACACAATAAAACAGAAGTCCCCTCCCCCCAAAAATGGATGATAGTTAGGGCCAGAGAAGAATGGGCACTTATAGTCATCCTTACCAGATTTTCAAAATAAAGTTGTGAACTCAGAAAGTCAAATGCTTCATGTTGTCCCTCATATGCAGATCTTAGCTTGTAGGGTGTGTGTGTGTGTGTGTGTGTGTGTGTGTGTGTGTGTGTATGTGTGTATGTGTGCGTGTGTGTGCATGCCTAAAAATCTAGGAAGAAGACCAGGAGAGGACCCAGGTTCAATTCTCAGCACCCACAAGGTGGCTCACAGCTGTTTGTAACTTTAGTCTCAGGGGATCCAATGCTCTCTTCTGACCTCCTCAGATACTGTACATGTCTAGTGCACAGACATACATGTACATAAAACACCCATACACATAATATAAAAAAGAAAATGCCATAAAGATACCTAATACCTTGTAAGCTAGTAAAAACATAATTTGAAAATAGTTAAATAAATAAACAAAAGCATGGTAATAAAGGAAACATAGCAGGCAAATAGATCAGCTAAACAGAATAGCTACCCCAGGAGGTCAGCCATGTATGGAAAATTGAACTGTGAGCAAGCAGACACTGTATGCATTGTCCAGTAAATGGGTATGAAAATTAATTATTCATGTTGAAAAAACAAACTGAATCTCTACCTTGAAGCTTGTACAAAAACTAATTCCAGGTGGATTAAGAATTTTATAGAAAAAATATATATAAATCTCAATGTGGAAGACTGTGATCTTACAGGTAAGGAAATTTTTCTTAAGTAGTAAGTTTTAGTAGGCAAAAACTCATAAGGAAAGAATTTTAAAAATTGGTTTGCTGGGGAGCCTCTCAGCAGAGGGAAAAGAAGGATCGTAGGAGCCAGAAGGGTTGAGGACACCAGGAGAACATGCCCACAGAATCAACTAAGCAGGTCTCCAAGGGGCTCCCAGAGACAGAACAGCCATCATGGAGCCTGCATGGGGCTACGCTAGGTCCTCTGCATACATACTGTGGTTGGTTAGGTTGGGGTGTTTTGTGGGACTGCTATCAGTGGCAGTTTGCGTGTCTCTGACTGTTTTGCCTGCTTTGGGACCCTTTTCCTTCTACTGGATGGCCTTGTGCAGCCTTGGCATGAGAGTTTGTGTCGACTGTTACTGCGCCTTGGTATTTGCCACGTTCTGTTGATATCCCTGGGAGGCCTGCTCTCTTCTGAAGGGAAACAGAAGAACCCTGGATCTGCGGGAGAGGGGAGGTGTGTGTGGGCCAAATGGGAGCAGTGAAGGAAAGGGAGGCTGCAGTTGGGATGTATTGTATGAGAGAAGAACAAAAAAAGAAAAAAATGATTTGCAATGGTAAGGACCTCTGTTAGAAGGGAGCAGAAGTAACAATGTACAAAACCTGATACATAAAATAATCTAAACACACATGAGTAATAATGAACTATTTGAAAATAAAATCGTATAAACTACTAAGAAAAAGAAAAATGACTCAAAAATGAAGCAATATACTAACAAAGGAGAGAATTTTCCACAACAATGAAATAGGTTCCATGTCATGAGTAACCAGCAAACTGACAATAAGTGACACAGTGACACAATTTCACACCTACTTCATGCAGCAGTTTTTAAAGCCAAGAGGATAGATAGTGCTTCCAACATCAACATTTAGTGGAAGGGTAAGACAGGAGCCTTTTGTGTACTGGGGCTATGTACAAGGTTGGAAGGCCCTTTCAAAGATAATTTAGACTTTTTTAGTTTTTATTTTTTTGGTTTTTCGAGACAGGGTTTCTCTGTATTGTTTTGGAGGCTGTCCTGGAATTCATTCTGTAGACCAGGCTGGCCTCGAACTCACAGAGATCTGCCTGCTTCTGCCTACCGAGTGCTGGGATTAAAGGCGTATGCCACCAACACCCAGCTAATTTAGACAATTTTTTTTTTACCAGCAAGCTACATCCCAAGCTCTCCTTTTTAGGCAATTGTATTTGAGATACATGGCTTAGAGAAATTGATATTTGATGCATTAGACAGTACTCCCCAATTACAGCACATGCACAAATAATACAGGATCTTGTTAAAATAATCATTTAACAGGTGTAGAATGAACAAGGTGGCCTAACTTCAATTATTTCATTTACTTTTTTTTTAAAGAGAGGGTCTTGCTGTTAGTTTTGGCTGTCCTGAAACTTGCTCTGTAGACCAGGCTGGCCTTGAACTCATAGAGATCTGCTTGCCTTTGCCTCCTGAGTGCTGGGGTTGTATGCCACCACCACTGGGTACTTTCTTCACTTCTAATAACTTCCTAGCGTCTGATCAGTGGGCTGCATTCTGGGCGGCAAAGTATTTTGAGGGATGCTCTGGAACAGTGGTTCTCAACTTGTGGGTCCCAACCCCTTTGGGGTCAAATATCAGATATTGCATTATAATTCTCAACAGTAGCAAAATTACAGTTATGAAGTGGCAACAAAATAATTTTATGGCTGGGAGGTCTCCATAACATGAGGAACTGTATTAATGGTCACAGCATTGGAAAGGCTGAGAATCACTGCCCTGATTGTTTATGGCCTCACCTGTGGTTGTTGTTGGGTTTAGAAGTTGCACAAATAATGGGGACCAGGCCACTGAAGTGAGTTTTATTCCGAAACCACTGGGTACTGAAAACTTGTAGCTAGCTAGGGCCACAGGCTTTTGACACTGTGATGCCAAGGAGAGGCTACAAGCCTCTTCTTACAGAAAAGCCATATGCCAGGTGGTGAGTCAATGGAATTTCCACAATGTTGAATTTAGGCCTTGATTACATTCTGAGATTCACAACTTTTGATTACAGCGTGTTCAAGATATTGCCTGGAAGCCGGTGGTGATCTTGACATAGCTGCTTTCCTCCCGTAGCTGAAAGGGCAGAGGGTCACACAGAGGCACCTGTCAAAGGCTAACCTCTGTCCACAGCAGCTGTCAGCTCCAGTTCTCCCAGGTTACGTGTACAGGCTACAGGCATCCGGTTTTTCACATTCCTGGGCTCTTCATCCCCACCCCCTTGAGTTTGTATCAGAATTGAACCCTTGATTCTTCTGAATCTATATATGAGCCTGAGCCCAAGTCTTCAACGGTTGCATACTGTGAGCAGACAGTCAAGAGTTCCATTGAAGAAGAGTGGTATTTTACAAATCTAACCAGCACATTAATCACACATGGACCAATCATTAAAAGTATCAAAAGAATAAGCAACAGTTCAGCAATGGAGGACAACAGGGTTGTTGGCCAAGGGAACCATTTAAAGAGCTTATGGAACCAGGGAAATGGTTGTCTTTTTGTCTTTTGAGGAGACTCACTTTGAATTCTTAAAGACTGTTTCTAATGATGTCTGAGTGATAGCTGTCCTTGTTTTAGGAGTAGTAAGTCTAGTCCCCTTCTGTTTTGTAGGACCATTTCTGCTAACGAGTCTACCTTGTTGTTCAAGGTGTGACGTTGCTGCCTAGAGGTGGAATAGGTCTTTTTCCACAGCTTCTGAGAGACTATTGTAGCTGGTTTGGCTAGCAATCAGTGCTATTGCTCTCAGGACAGCAGAACCCATAAACCTATTTCCACCATTATGGTAAATGCTATTCCACAGTTATTGCCAGACTCCCATAACCTAAATCCCAAAGATCTTCCTGAGTCCCAGGAGCTAGAAACTTGTGGGTATGCAACATCCCATCTCTCAACTTGGATTACAAGAGGGTTACAGAACATAGGTTTTGTGCAGGAACTTAACAGAAGTTGATATTGTTATAAAGGGGTCCTTGTCAACATTCCAAGAGGGGGCCCAAGTTTCACATCCCCAGGATGGACACCAGAATTCATTTTGACTAGAGCAGGCTGGCGTAGAGACAGCCAGGCAAACATAGTAGTGTTTCCCTTGAAATTCTCCTGACAGATATTTAGTAAGGGCTAGAGAATCACATGCTTTCTTAGACTGAGAACTGAGTTGGAAGGTTCCCCTATGAGCACGTCTCCCAGGTATCCAATTGAATATTAGGCCTGACATTAGATAGCACCAGTCAGTCTTAAAGACTCCGGCTGCAGCTGGAATAGGGCAAAGGGTAGGAGGGCTGTCCAGTCATCACCAGTTTCTAGTGTTAATTTAGTTAAGGTCTCTTTTAGGATCCAATTCATCCCTTCCATCTGTCCTGAACTCTGGGGTGGTATGCACAATGTAATTTCTAACTAGTCCCCAGAATTTTAACTAGGTTTTGTATTACCTTAGAGATGAAAGCTGGTCCATTGTCTAACCCTATTACAGAAGGAAGTCCGTACTTTGGGATGAGTTCATGGATGGTCTTCTTGACTACTATGGATATTGTTTCTTTGTTAGTGGGGAAGGCTTCTACCCAACCTGAAAAAGTGTCTAAAATGACTAGGAGGTATTTATTCCCATATTTGCCAGGTCTTACCTCAGTGAAGTCTACCTCCTGGTGGACTCCAGGGGAAGTTCCTTTTTCCCTCTTGCTTTGAGAAGGTTCTTTCTTTTGTGGGTTATTAGCGTGGCAAGAGAAGCATTGAGTCACACAATCCTCCACCAATTGATTTATGCTGAAAATTTTGAATTTTGAGTACTCCAGGAGTTCTTTTAATTTTTCTTTGGCCTAAATGCATTCCCCTGTGGACTTGGAAGACCCAGAACACAGTTCATTTGACTGAATGAGTCTTCCTTCTGAAGTGTACTTCTACCCATTTTTAATCTGGGTGTTAGATAAAGAGGCATTTCAGGCAATGCAGGGTCTGGTATTGTTATCAGTAAGTTGGTGATGGCCAGGGAAGCCTTCTTGGCTGCCTGATTTGCGTTTCTATTGCCCCGGGCTTCATAAGAGTTTCATTTTTGATAGTCTTTTGGGGAGCCAGAAGTCAGACAGTAAGTCTAGGATCCTTGTTTATTTTTAATAGTCCTTCCTTTAGCAGTTAGCAAACCTTTTTCTCTGTAGATGGCCCTGTGAACATGTGCCGTGTAAAATATAAACATTGGTAGTTTCGTCTTTTCATAGTTGTAGGGCCTTGGTTAGGGCAATCAGTCCATCCTTTTGTGCTGAGGTTCCAGAAGGCAAGGCTGTGGCCTAGAGAGTCTCTGAGGGTGTTGTTGCTGTTGCTGCCCCTGCATACCTGGTGCTCCCTGAACGAAGCTGCTGCCCTTAGTGAAGGATGCAAGGTCTGGGTCTGTCATATCCAGTTGGATTACACATACCTGTTGCAGCCAGCCACTAGCTCTAACCTCTACCTCAGGCCAAAATAGCCACCCTGCCTCCATGAATCCTGACTGTAATGCTTCCCCATCTGGAAACTAAATCTCCACATGAGACCCTTTGGTTCTTCCTTTTGTTCCTCTCTCCACCCAACCATCTGGCTCCTGTCTCTACCTCTCTAGTGCTGGGATCCAAGGACTGAGCTCTGTTTCTCTTCACTCTCATGTAGGCCACGGCGGCTTTGGACTCAGAGAGATCTGTTTGCCTGTCTCCTGAGTCCTGGGATTAAAGGTGTGTGCCACCACTGCCTAGCTCTATGGTTAGGTAGTACAGCTGCTGGGATTAAAAGTGTGTATCACCATTGCCTGACGTCTATGGCTTGTGGCTAGCTTTGCTTTCTGAACCGTCAGGCAAGTTTTAATAAATCATAAATAATACATCACCAACAGGCCAGCCAGAGGTATACAGAGAGACTGTGTATAAAAACAGACAGACAGATATATGGATGCAGTAAGTATTCAGATTGTAGTTGTTGATATTTTTATAACTTCTAATTCAATACTACTTTGGCAATATATTTGACAACATCTTAGTTAGTGAATAAAGCTTTGTATGCTAATCATGATATGGATAATGAATGTGTGATTGATTTTTTAAAGTGGGAGCTAAATAAAAGCCTTAGTTATCTTTGTATTATGTATTACTTACACAATTTTATAATACCACATGAAGCAAATATGAGAATTATCCACAGTCAGATAACGTTCCTCTTCCTTGTTCTAAAAAGATATGCAAAAGAAAAAATATATATGTTAAAATTGAAATAGATACAAGTATGGGTGTAGGCCTGAGCATCACAGAGGAATTGTTACTTACCTAAGAGTAGAGGAAAATAGATTTTAGACTAGAATTAATGACACATATACAGAAGGTGTTCAACTCCTCAGCTTCTCTATAGTTACTAGAATGAATGGCAAATTTTGGAGCCATCTGGCAACTTGCTATCCTTACTGTGTGCATCCTATTTTTCTCCCTTGTGGGCACACACTTCTATTCATCTCCTGGATCAGTGATTCCCAACTACCCAGGGGACAGGGTATGTTCGGCATTGTGTGGAGACGCTCTTGGTTGTTGCAAATGACTGTCTGTTCTGCAGTCCAGCAGCTTCATTCTCTCTTTGGTCATTTGTATTCACGTGTGTTTTCTCAAATTGAAGGAAAAGAAGTGGAATAAAAGGCAAATCTTCAGTTTGCTTTTGGTCCTGGACATTGCCATTGGAATGTGTGACGCGAGACTAGTCCTCTGAGAGTACCGCTAGCACTCAGGACACTAGCGCACCGCCTGATGAAAAGGCTGGCTAGGAGGGCTGAGGTGTTGGTTGCCTGGTGCAGTACTTGCCCAGCATGTACAAGGCCTTGGGTTCAATCCCCAGCATCCTGAGTGGATTAGTGAACAAATAAAAAAGTAAACTCAAGTAAAAATTAGATATCATTTCACAGCTTATATGAAAATGATGACAGACTGACAGTAATTTTAAAGTAGCTCTTATTTGTAGTTATAACTAAAACTTTTTAAGACAATTTGTGTTGGAAAGGCCAAATTAGAATGTAACAGTGATTATTTTTCAAGATTCGATGAAACATCACTAAAATAAACTTACTTGGTCTTTGACATTTGCTCTTATAGTATGAACGCCAGCGGAAACACAATTTAATTTTGTCCTGGTTGAGCTAGTGTTCAAAAATAACAGAAAAGAGGAAGTCATTACAAATGGATTAATGAGGCTGAATAAAAAATTCACCTACAACTTTTTTTTTGGAGAGACATATTTTTTTTTTTTTGGTTTTTTGAGACAGGGTTTCTCTGTGGCTTTGGAGGCTGTCCTGGAACTCGCTCTTGTAGACCAGGCTGGCCTCGAACTCACAGAGATCTGCCTGCCTCTGCCTCCCAAGTGCTGGGATTAAAGGCGTGTGCCACCAACGCCCGGCCTGACATATTTTTTAATTAATTAAAAATCTCATTTATTTTACATACAGAGCACAGTTTCCCCTCCATCCTCTCCTCCCATTTCCCTCCCCTGCCTCCCATCTACCCTGCTCCCCATCCATTCCTCCTCTGTCTCCATTCAGAAAGCGCAGGTCTCCCATGGGTATCAACAAAGCATTGCACATCCAGTTAAAGCAGGACCAAGCTCCTTCCCCTGCATCAAGACTGGGCAAGGCAACCCAGCAACTTGTAATGATAGCACTGGGGAGACAGAAGCAAATGGATCCCTGAGCCTCCACATGCTTAAGCACCCACACATGGACACACATAAAAAGAATAAAGAATAAAATGGACCTTTATCTTATGCTGTAAGCAAAACCAACTCAAAACAGTTTTATTAAACTTTAAAACCCCGGGCTGGAGAGATGGCTCAGAGGTTAAGAGCACTGCCTGCTCTGCTCTTCCAGAGGTCCTGAGTTCAATTCCCAGCAACCACATGGTGGCTCACAGCCATCGTTAATGAGATCTGGTACCCTCTTGTGGTTTGTAGGCATACATGCAGACAGAACACTGTATACATAATAAATAAATAAATCTTAAAAAATAACTTTAAAACCCCTAGAAGAAAAGTTTCAGAAAAAAAGGAGAAAAGCTCAACATTAGTTCAGGTAGTTATGTTTTGAGAATGTACCCAAAGCATAGACAGCAACAGTAAAAATAAGGACTTTATCTAAGAAAAAGGCTTCCTGGAGGCTAAAGAGATGGCTCAATGGTTAAGAGAATTTACTGCTCTTGAAGAGGACCTGGGTTCAGTTCCCAGCACCCACATGACAGCTAACAGCTACCTGTAACTCCAGTTACAGGGGATCTGATTTCCTTTTCTTTTTCTTTTTTTGTATTTAAATTAGAAATAAGCTTGCTTCACATGTTAATCCCAGTTCCCTCTCCCTCCCCTCCTCCTCTGCCCCCTATCCGCCCCCCAGTCCTCTACCCAGTCCCCACTCCACTCTCCAAGGTGGGTGAGGGCCTTCATGGGGGATTTCCAAAGTCTGTCATGTAACCCGGGGCAGGGCTTAGGCCCTCCCCCATTTGTCCTGGCTGAGAGAGCATCCCTCGATGTGGAATGGGTTCCCAAAGTCCATTTGGATGCCAGGGAAAAATACTGATCTAGTGCCCGAGGCCTCCTCGCTGACACCCACGTTCAGGGGGTCTGGATCAGTCCCATTCTGGCCTCTCAGGCATCAGTCTGGGGTCCATGAGCTCCCCCTTGTTCAGGCCAGCTGTCTCTGTGGGTTTCATCCACCCGGTCCCTTTTGCTCATCACTCCTCCCTCTCTGCAACTGGTTTCCAGGAGTTCAGTTCAGTGTTAGCTGTGGGTGTCTGCCTCTGTTTCCATCAGCCACTGGATCAAGACTCTAGGATGGCATACAAGGTAGTCGACAATCTCATGATTGTGGAAGGGCATTTAAGGTAGCCTCTCCACTATAGCTTAGACTGCCAGTTGGTGTCATCCTTGTAGATCTCTGGAAATCTCACTAGTGCCAGATCTCTCCTCAAACCTATAATGGCTCCTTCTATTATGGTGTCTCTCATCCTGCTCTCCTCTATTCTTCCCCCGACTCAACCTTCCATGTCCTCCTCTCCCCTCCTCTTCTCACCCTCTCTTTTTCCCAGCTCCCTCTCCCCTTCCCCCATCACCTCCAACTTTTAAGCTTAAACAATTTAATTGCATGCTAGAACGAGAAAACAAAAACAAAACTCTAATATAGCAACTGTCTTAGTTGCTGTTTTATTGCTGTGAAGAGACACCATGCATGACCAAGCCCCTCTTATATAAGAAGGCATTTGATTTGGGACTTGCTTACAGTTTCAAAGGGTTAGTCTATTATTGTCATGGTGGGGACCAGACAGGCATGGAGCTGGAGCAGTAGCTGAGAGCTTTACATCCTGATCCAAAGGCAGCAGGCAGAGAGAGAAACTGGGCCAGGTGTGAGCTTTTGAAATTTGAAAGCCCACCTCAAGTGACACACCTCCTCCAGCAAGGACTGGATTACTCCAAGACACACCTCCTAATCCTTTCAAACAGCTCAACTGGTGAAAATACATGAGCTTATTGGAGGGCAGTGGGCCTTCTCATTCAAACCACAGCAACACGTTTGACTTCTATTTTCAAAGCAAGCTAGCCTTTTTGTTTCCACATGTGTTTCATGGAAAGAAATTTACATGAAATCAGAGCTTTGAGTCTGAATGTCTACATTATGTGATTGAGTTTTTTACACTGTAGGGAAGACATGGGTGTATATATATGGCAAAAAACCCCAAACAAACAAACAAAGAAACAACTTACTTTGTATTTTCAACTTTACAAGAACCTGGTATTTGCCATGATAAAAAAGATGTTCCTTCATATTCTAGCGCAATCTAAGAAATGAGATGAAAGTCCATTTAGCAAAGCAAAACAAATACTGTTTATCTGGGTGTTCATGGGATCCTACTTCCTCTTTTTCCCTCCAGAAATACTAAAACACACACACACACACACACCACATAAACATGTACACAGACTACACACACCACACATACCACAGAGATAAATTCACATGAAGACTACACATACACATAAATACACAACACACAGATACCATGCAATAATAAAGTTAAAATTGTCTATTAAGCATTTACAGGGAAATGGTATTCTGATAGGTTGTGGAGATTAAAAGTGATGAAAACATATGATTCTTTCCTTAAAAACAAGTGGCTTTAGTTCTGAGGTCTAGCCTCTGCCTCCTGAGTGCTGGGATTAAGGCCATGTACCACCACCACCCAACTTCCTTTTCCCTATTTCTAAACATAACACACACACACACACACACACACACACACACACACACACACAGAGGAGAGAGAGCACTAGAAGTACGGCTCAGTGTTTACCCAAGCTGATCACATTTATAAAGAAAGTTAATGAACCTCAATGAATTATTATAATACATATTATTCCTTCCAGTGTTAGCAAAATAAAATTAGAAGTCCATATAAACATCGGTAGAAAAATCTAGAGTGGCTGTAATATTAAAGCAAAATTAACTCAAACAAAGTAGACTTTTGAATGGTTCTTTGAAGAGAACAATTATAATGTAAATCACATAAATTTGCAAAAAATCAATAATAGCATTTGATATTATCAAAAATTACCATGTGTCATATAAGTAATGGTTAGAAGGATATTTATAGCCTTATATGTATACAAAAGAAACATGTTTGAAAACAAACTCAGTTGTCAGTCTGAGAATAAAAGAACAGAGAACATCTCCCAGAAGAAAGGAGACCTTTTAGCCAGGCGTTGGTGGCACATGCCTTTAATCCCAGCACTCGGGAGGCAGAGGCAGGTGGCTCTCTGTGAGTTCGAGGCCAGCCTGGTCTACAGAGCGAGTTCCAGGACAGCCTCCAAAGCCACAGAGAAACCCTGTCTCGAAAACCAAAGAAAGAAAGAAAGAAAGAAAGAAAGAAAGAAAGAAAGAAAGAAAGAAAGAAAGAAAGAAAATACCATTTATAGGAAGGAATAATTTTTATAAGTCACTAGTGTGATGGCTAATCTTGGTTGGCAGCTTGACTGCATCTAGAATCAGCTAAAACCTGAGCAGCTGGGCACACTGTGAGGGATTTTCTTGACTGGAAAGCCACCTTAAATCTGGGCCACACTTCTGGTAATAGCCCATATGCAAGGACAGGGAAGAAGGAAGCTTTTGCTTTTTGTCTGGAAAGTGCATCTATCGCTGGTGTTAGAGCCTACTTCTTCAGGGTACCAATGTTGGAAAAAGAGGGCCCGAGGAGGACGTGAGATCTATGGGACACAGCAGAGTTCCCCAACAATAGAAGTTGAAGCAGAGAGTCACGAGTAGTCAAAGGGCTGAGAAGGGGTGGCTGAGTGTTCAGTCCTAATGGGACACCTCAGACCCCACAAGCTCTGGGAACACTGAGCAAGAGGAGGCGGAAAGAATGTGAGAGTGGAGGATGGAGAGGAGTCCCGTGAAATGCTGGCTTCTTGACAGGACTGTTGGAGTTATGGCTACCCTGCACAGGATCAAGCCAGCATAGTCAGGAGTCATCTCACCAGGTAGCACTAACTGGACTCAGTGGGCTTAAAAAGGAAACCAATGACAATGAAGGTGGTACAGGAGCGTGTTGGGGGAGTGGTTAGAAGTGACAGGAGAGTTTGGGATAGATATATCAGTGCACACATGTATGAAGTTGTCTAAGAGTAAGTAGAGGATAAAAAAGGAAATGATACCAGATTGGAACTAAGATGTAGCTTGATGCTTGAGGCCCTGGGTTTAATTCACAGCAAAGCAGAAGAGGGATGGACTATTGAATGTACAACTTGGATGGACCTGAATGGAGTTATGTTTTATTTAACTGTAAACATTTTACACACTAGGGTATAACAGAATATAGAAAAGGAGAGCTGGCTTGTGGTTAGCAGGATTGGAGAGAAGGTGTCAAGTGTATCTTGTAAGAGAACAGCAGAAGGGAGTCTTGTCATGCCAGAATGTGGTGATATCTTGTTTATACTCTAACAAACAAAGCTTGCCCCGGCTGGAGAGATGGCTCAGAGGTTAAGAGCACTGACTGCTCTTCCGAAAGTCCTGAGTTCAATTCCCAGCAACCACATGGTGGATCTGGAATGAGATCTGGTCCCCTCTTCTGACGTACATGGAGGCAATAAATAAATAAATAACGCTTGCCTGAGGATCAGAAGGTGGAGCAAGCTACAAGTTGACCATAGAGGTCTGGAGGTCTGTACAAACAGACAGGAAGTGGTATGGCTGCATGGGGAGAGGGGAAGTGATAAGGCAGGAGGATACAGGAGTTCAGTCTTCAAGTTCAGGGTTAGGTGGTTGTGTTTTGCTCCTTCGTCTCTCTGCTCTCTTAGCATTTTCCCCTCTATCTGTCTACAGGATTTTTTTAATTAAGACCTATTAGGACTTGTGCTACACATTGGCACCCAACTTTCATAGATTCATAAAAAGCTGCTTGCCTGGGGCTTTGCAGCCACCCGCACAGGCTGGTGACTCCGGGAGTCACCACCTGCTACCTAGGTTCTTCTCGCTTTTTCCCTAAGGCTCTAAACAAGTTTGGGATTTTTGTTGTTGTTGCAGCCTCTCTGAAACAAACTCCACAGGATTTACCTGCCCTAGACCAGCTGGTTCTGCCTTCAGGCGAGCATAATCCTGCGTGTAAGTTTTTTTCAGACAGCCGGCTCTCTCTCTCCTCTCCGCCCCCCTCCCCGCTCTCTCTTCCCCTTGGGTTGTGGGCTTTTCCTACACCCCTCTCCTCAGGCTGCCACTCCCAGCTCACAGCTACACACTGGCAGCTGTCCCCAGTCAGGTGGTTCACCGCCTATGTTCTCCACCCAGATGTGGTATGCCTCACAGTTCACTGACGTTGTCAGCAGATTTGATAAAACAGCTGGAAATTACTAAAGGGAGGAATTATTTAAAGCAGAGAGGTTTTTCCCAATTAAAAAATGGGAAACACCATTACAATGGAGGGATTTAGGTCTCTGTATGATAATACCATTGACAGTTTGAAAATGGAACGATTAAATGAGAGGATAACTAATTTAGATGGAACTTATGTGATATCAATGATAAACATCGGTTTTATCATTTTTGTTTTATCTCTAAATAGTTGGTTAATATGAGTGCTAAGATACAGGTTTTAGAAAAACTTAATAAAACAGATCATAGAGCTATTCAGACCCAGATAGAGGAATTCGGTGGAGAACTTATTGCCTTTATAGATTGTATATACTTATTGTGCTTATTATATATAGTTTTTCTTACATTAGTTATAACCTTTTTTATTTTTAGACAAAAAAAGGGGGATATGTGGTGATATCTTGCTTGTACAAATAAAGCCTGTCTGAGGGTCAGATAATGGGGCTTGTCACTAGCTAACCATAGAGGTCTGGAGAGCTGTACAGACAGGAAGTGAGATGGCTGGGTGGAGGGAGGAGATGAGTGGGCAGAAACAGGAACTCGCCCTTGTCTGCTGAGATGCCAACGAAGTAAAGGTGGCTTTGGCTTGCTCCTCCTTCTCTCTCATCTCTCAGCATTTTCCTCTATATCTGACTCTGGGTTGTAGGAGGAAGCCTGTATGCTGCCATTAACCATGTGACTTACTAGAGGCGCATACAGATGAGGTAATAAAAGAGAGGTTTACCACACCGCTAACCACACCCACTTTAGGCATGACTAAAGACGTATACGGACGGACACGGACGTAAAGACATATACGTACGTAGGCGGTGAACTACGTCACTAGCCCACTTTTGGGCATGGCTAGGGGGCGTTACGGGGGGAAGGCATAAAAGACAGCACCCAGGAAGTCTTGCTCTCTTTTCCCGGATTTTGGCTTCCAGTTTGGCAGCAGAAAACTACTTGGCTCATCTGGGTTACTTGTTTGGTATCTTGTGAGTAATTTCTACAATAAATACTTAGTTTTACTTTCAGTAACTGTGCCGTTTATTGTTACAGCATCACTGGGTTTTTATTATTTAGACCAATTAAGAACTCCTTTTTGCATGCTACATTGTAGGGAGCTGGAGAAGCCCTGGGTGAATGAAGTTCTAAGTGAATGTGTATTGTGGACATACGCGCAGCCATGACAAGGACCAGGGCCTCTGGAGCTCAGGCAACTGGCAAAGGGTTCCCCATACAGGTCAGGCTCAAAGCTGGCAACGCCGTCTTCCTCCGGTCCATGTATGAGTGTTCACAGACAATTGTCCAGTGTGTGCAAACACACTCAAGGCTGGCAACGCCGTCTTCCTCTGGTCCATGTATGCGTGTTCACAGATAATTGTCCAGTGTGTGCAAACACACTCAAGGCTGGCAACGCCGTCTTCCTCTGGTCCATGTATGCGTGTTCACAGATAATTGTCCAGTGTGTGCAAACACACTCAAGGCTGGCAACGCCGTCTTCCTCTGGTCCATGTATGAGTGTTCACAGACAATTATTCAGTGTGTGCAAACACTGGTATCTGCAGCTTCGACATCTCTTGTTTACAGTGGAGACTGTTCACCTAGCAAGACTTCCTACACAGACTAGCAGACCCTTCCCCTGTGTTGTGAAGAACAAACAGGCTGAGGTTCCATTAGCAGGTACAGCTCCATTAGAGTGCACAGCCCACCTGGCATGGCTTTACCATAGGTGTCTGTCCTTTCTTCATTCCCTCGCCACCTTGAGTCAGGGTTCTAGATCCCTGTGTCCATACTTAAGGGTATGTACCAGAGAGGGTCCCAATAGCAAGGCGACAATGAGAAGGAAAAGGAGAGGCAGGTGAAACAGCTATAAAACAGTATGGCCAGCTCTCTGAAGGTTCAAACTACTAATGTTTCTTAAAAACAATATCAATACTTACAGAACTCCTGGTACTAAAAATGGAATAGTCCGAGCCATTGATGTAATATCTGTAGGGGAAAAGTGAGATGTGAATATTAACAGTAACTTCTCCTCTGCATGTTAGGGATTCTATACATGGTCAGGGGATACCTGAGCTTCCAAGAACTCTAACTCCCCTAGAAGGTGAATCTAGAGCTAAAAGTAAGGTTAATAATGGCCACTACCTATCAGTTTGGCTGGTTAGGGCTTGCTCAATCCACAGGCATTATTAAAATGATATGAGAAGTAAGTCCTTCCCTTATTCACTTTAGATTTTGAATCAGAATCTTGCTGCATTGCCCTGGATAGCCAGAGCACCTTAAATTCTATTTAACTCATCCATCTCAGGTGGCGTTAATGCAACAGAAATATAAGGCACTGTGTTCATGTAATTAAACTTTGTCTAGTAGTCACAAAGTTTAAGCACTGACAGAATTCATTTTCATAATATATTCAACCCAAAATGTAATAACTGTAAAATAATGATTAGTAAGGTTTTGTACATTCTTTTTACTAATTCTTTGAAACCTGATGTGTGCATTATATTTAAAGTCCATCTCAATTTGAAGTGTATTTCTAGAGGTCACGAGTCACATGTGGTTAGGGATGTTCATAAAACATCTTAAAATCCCTCAGCCTTCCTTTCCATTTGATAATCCATTCCATGTCTACCCTGCATATTTAATTGCCATTGGAATGAGTCCACCCCTAAGATTTTAAGTCAGAAACATTTTTGTGTGTAAGAGGAAGTTGCTAGGATGCCATTATGTAGTTCCTTTATTAGAATTACACAAGCCTCAATAGTGCTCTGACTTCTTATTTTAATGGATATTCACCACCAGTAGGGTTTTGCTCCTTTTACATGGACATGTACAGATCAAATAAGAAAACATGTGTTTCGGCCGGGCGTTGGTGGCGCACGCCTTTAATCCCAGCACTCGGGAGGAAGAGGCAGGCGAATCTCTGTGAGTTCGAGGCCAGCCTGGTCTACAGAGCGAGTTCCAGGACAGCCTCCAAAGCCACAGAGAAACCCTGTCTCGAAAAACCAAAAAAAACAAAAAACAAAAAACAAAACACGTGTTTCTATATAGTACTATTAATTAAAATAAAGTAGATTTTCCCATCATAGGTTCCCCTATCCAGCAAGTGTGAACCATCTCTCATTCCCTATGGATTTAATATAAGATCCTTTTCACTATATTTGGAAGTGGTAGGAGAGAGGAAAAATACAAGTGGGAGTTTCGGCATTTTAAGACAAAGTTAAAGTATGCGATTTAATTTGCAAACGCACTGGAAGCTAATTGATGATGCCTCCTTTCCTGGAAGGGCTGGTACCTGCTCCTGCATCAGCTTCACCTCACCTGGGGATGCTATAAAAATTACATACAATCTACAGCATGATAAGAACAATGCTTTCTCCATCTTGCTTCATTCCTTGTGTCAGTTATTTAATGTGTTAATGTTGGAAATGGATCTGAGAGGTGTGCAGATGGATTATGGCCCTGACATCCACTTCTAGCCCTGGCTCTTTGAAGACAAATTAAAGAGACTTTTAATGAGCTATAACAGAACAATGCTATACGGGGCACTGATATTTTACAGAATCCTATGAGAAAGGACAAGGATCCCAAACTTTTAGTTAACTGTCTGAAGATGGCAGAACTGAGTGTGATGGTCTATGTCTCTAGTCCCAGCACTCAGGAGACTGAGGCAGGAGGATCAGCCTGTGCTCTGCAGTGAGACCCTGCTTCAAAAACAGAAAATGAGCCGGGCGTTGGTGGCACACGCCTTTATCCCAGCACTCGGGAGGCAGAGGCAGGTGGATCTCTGTAAGTTCGAGACCAGCCTGGACTACCAAGCGAGTTCCAGGACAGCCTCCAAAGCCACAGAGAAACCCTGTCTCGAAAAACAAAAAAACAAAAAAACAAAAACAAAAACAGAAAATGAGAGAGGATGTGGGTGAGCTAGAGAGAGAATGAGTATCAGAAGAAGTCCACCAATATAGAAGGGATTTTTTTAAAAATGCGAACAAAAATGTATCTAACCTGTGAAGATGGTTCACTACTCTCTTGACCTGGAAAACCCTACAAAATCATGCAAGTCAAGAGGTTCAAATCTCCAGGTTCATTTTAAGAATACCCGTGAAACTGCCCAGGCCATCTAAGGTATGCATATCCTAAAAGCCACCAAATACCTGAAAGATGTGGTTTTTCGAGACAAGGTTTCTCTGTGGCTTTGGAGGCTGTCCTGGAACTAGCTCTTGTAGACCAGGCTGGCCTCGAACTCACAGAGATCCGCCTGCCTCTGCCTCCCAAGTGCTGGGATTAAAGGCATGCGCCACCAACGCCCGGCGTCACTTTGGAGAAGCAATGTGTGCCATTCCGGCGGTACAATGGTGGAGTTGGCAGGTGCGCCCAGGCCAAACAGTGGGGCTGGACACAGGGTTGGTGACCAAAAAAGAGTGCTGGATTTTTGCTGCACATGCTTAAAAATGCAGAGAGTAATGCTGAGCTTAAGGGTCTAGACGTAGATTCTCTGGTCATCGAACACATCCAGGTGAACAACACACCTAAGATGCATAGACAAATTTACAAAGCTCACGGGGGGATTAACCCATACATGAACTCTCCCTGCCACATCCAGATGATCCTCACGGAGAAGGAACAGATTGTTCCAAAGCCAGAAAACAAGGTTGTACAGAAGAAAAAGATATCTTAGAAGAAACTGAAGAAACAAAAACTTATGGCATGTGAATAAATTCAGCATAAAATAAATGAAGATAAAAGTAAAAAAACAAAACAAAACAAAGAAAACTTTCCAGGGACAAATTATGCCAGTTTTAGGTAAACACTTTCAAAGAGTTGGAAAAGAGGTAACATTCTGTGACTTGTTTTTATTAAGTATGCTGTTACCACGAACAAAGCCACGATACACTGAACGTGTTGGTGCTTGCCTTTCATACCAGCTCCTGGGGAGGCAGACACAGGCATATTTCTGTGAGTTCAAAGCCATATCCTGGCCCACACAGAAAGTTCTAGATCACCCAGGGCTACATAGTGAGACCTTGCTGGGGTGGGGGTAGGAGTGTGTTGTAGAACATTATTTTAAGCTGTTTATACTCTGGAACATTTGTTTAATGATGTAAAAATTTATTTGGTTAAATAAATTTCGCCTCTGGTCAGGAGGCTGGGTCAGCAGTTAACTGACAGGAAGTGGTAGGGAGGAGCCAGATGGAGAAGAGTTTATGAGGAGGGCGAGGAGAAGCATCTGAGCTTCTGGAAAGACACGAGAAGGAGAGGAGGTAATCTGCTTGCTGTTCAGCTCTCTGAGGCACAGCATTCCACCTCAGCCTTTGAATCTTTTCTTCAGAGGGACAGAGATTTAGATAGGTTCCCTGAGTAGCTTTGAAAGAGTTGCTGCCTGAGGGAACAGAATTCCCCCAGGCTTCAGCTCTTGCAGCCTAACAGCTGCTGGTAGTGGCAGAGTTGGACAGCCGTGGCGTAAAAGGCTGCAACAATTTAAAAAGGGAACAACAGGAGGGGGCTGGATAAATGGCTCAGTGGTTAGAAGTATATATTGCTCTTGTAGAGGACTGGAGTCCATTCCCCAGCACCTGTACTGGGCAGCTAAAACTTGCCTGTATATCCAGCTCCAGGGGCCCTGACAGCTCTAGCCTTTGTGGGTACTGTGCTCATATGCACACGTCTCCATGCATATATAGCATATAAATAATGGTAAAAAATACATGTCTTTTTAAAACCAAACCAAACAAAACCCAAAGCCCAAGTACATACATACAAATATCAGGAATAAATATTTGCAATCTGAATTCAACAAGGCACGGACGCAAACAAACCACGGCAAGCTGGATCTATATCAACTGAGTAACTGTTAATGTAACTAGGAAAATCTATAGATGAAACATACTACAAGTATTAGAGGGAAAGCTCATACAGTTGCTTCAAGAGATAAAGACAGTGACAAGCTTTGATGTGACTTCATAATTACAGTGTCTTTACTGGATGGTGCTGGGGCAAGCCTTTAATCCCAGCTCTAAGGAGGCAGAGGCAGTCAGATCTCTGTAAATGTGAGGCTTGCTGATCTACATAGTCTCTGCCTCCTGAGTGCTGGGATTAAAGGTGTGTACCACCACCATCTAGGAAAGTGAATTCCAGGATTGGTTCCCAAACTATACAGAGGAAACCCTGTCTCAAACAGACAAAAACCAAAACCAGCTAACCAAACAAAAAGTGTCCTTAATGTAAGAGACTGCCTGCATAGTGACAGGACACCCTCCTGCACTCAGTGCAGACAGTCTGCTCAATGAGGAATCAAGGGTTGCCATTCTAAGAGAAATCTTGAGTAAGAGACAGATATTGCTTGGAGGTCCTAGGAAATTCAATAAGAAAATAAAGTGAAATCAGGATTGAAGAACAGGTGGGGGGGGGGAAGGGCTGGAGAGATGGCTCAGAAGTTAAGAGCACTGACTGTTCTTCCAGAGGTCCTGAGTTCAATTCCCGGCAACCACATGGTGGCTCACAACCACCTTGAATGAGATCTGGTGCCCTCTGCTGGCATGATGGCAGAAGACTGTACACACAATAAATAAAATATTAAAAAGAAAGAAAGAAAAGCAGGCTGGGGGCATGGATCAGCTATTGAATGCAAGCTTAGCATGTGGCACTGGGCCCACTCCTTAAAGAGGGGCTTTATGGTGTTTAATCTTGTCAACCTGACAGAATCTGGAATCACCTAGTAGACAAGCTTCTGGAGGTGACATGAGGGAGTTTCTAGATTAGTTTAATTCAGGTAGTAAGCCCCACAGGAAACATGGGCAGAACAGTTTTATGGAGGTGGCATGGGACGTCCTTACTAAACAATAAAAGATAGAAGTGAGGTGATCACCAGCGTTCATCTCTCTCTGCTTTCTGGCAGTGGCCTCAGTGTGACCAGCTATCGTGGCACGTGCTTCCTGACATGGTGAGCCGAACTCTCATACTGTGAGGAAATAACGTCTTACTCCCTTAAGTTGCTTTCATAGGGCTTTCTGTCCCCGCAGCAGAAGAATAACAAATTCAGAGGGGCAGGGAAAACACAGAACCCATTTCTGCAGAATATATAGATGGATACAGGATGCTGATTTCATAGGAAAACTTAGTATTCCTAAAGATGTCATTTTGAATCACTGCAATTCCCATAAAAAATCTCCAAAGAATCTTTCATGTAATAGCTGATAACCTATTTTCAACTTTATGTGACTGTGTCCAGGTCCCCGAGGGACTAAGACTTCTGGCCGTAGAATGAAGGATCTTTCAGGGAGAGATCCAAGTTCATGACATTATAGCACTAGAATGTTGCATGAGGGTTTAGGCATACTCAGCAATGGAACAGAACAGGACAGTAAGCCCAGAAACAGACCCATGTCCATACTGAAGATCTTTGTGGGACAGACATTATATGTCCAATTGATTAAGAAAATAGGGACTATTTAATAAGTGGTGCTGGTCTAAAAATGTATCTGGGAACTGGAGAGATGGCTCAGGGGTCAAGAGCACTGACTGTTCTTCTGAAGGAATGAGATGAGATTCTTAGCACTTACATGGTGCCTCATGATGTCTTAACTCCAGTTCCAAGGGTATCCAGCACCCCCTTTTAGCCCCCTTGAGAACTGCACACACGGGGCACAGTTATACATGCCGGCAAGACACCCATATGCATAAAATCTCAAAGTTTTAAAAATGGGTCTGGATTACGTGGAAAAAGAAACTAAATGACCAGTATCACTCTGGAAAATACCCATCTCCACTGGAATTTAGAACTCACCAAAGGACAACATTATAGCAACTGGAACAGCTCAGCCAGGTTTATGTGCAGTCTCAGAATTGACAACGCTCCATTTCATAAAATACCAGACATGTTCTGATAAGCGGAGTAGAGAGGGTGTGGGAGAAACTAAGAATGAAATGTGGATTGGTCGTTTGGCACCTCTAAGATGGGAACAGGGAAATCGATGGAAAACAGCAGTCCATGTCAGGTCGGCTCCAGTTATTTTTTTCAAGGACAAAGCAGAGAGAAGGCCCTTGTGATTCTAACTCATGCCCACTTGTTTGGCTCTTCCTCTCTCCTGATTTCTGAGCTCAGTAACCGTTTGGGTTTGGCCCAGTAAGATGGGGACGTTATCATGAGTGTCTCCATTTCTGTTCATTGCATTCAACCTAACTCAGGAACTCACTCCAAAACAATAGCCTCCCGTGAATTTTATTTAACAAACATGGTAAACAAAAGTTAATGGAAGAAAGAACTTGGGGCAGGGAAGATTCCATCCATACAAGACACCTACCAAAATAGCTAATGATGAAACAGTTTAAAATTCATTTTGTTAAGTTTCAGGAAATCGATCACTTATTTTTTTCCTCCAACATCTTTTGAACCTAAGGACTCATGCATGTCTAACATCAAGCTATATCCCTAGTCCCCAAAATTCATCCTTTGGAAGAATATTATTGCTGGGTACACAGTTCAGCTTACCTTGCAAGCAGCAGGAGAATGCATACAATCAAAACCCAGGCACGGAGGTGCCTGCTTCTAACCACATTAGAGGGTATATGTTAGAGTCACTGGATAGCTAACCTAATCACTTGCTAAGTTCCAGGCCAGTGAAAAAAACCTGTATCAAAATAAAAGTAGACAGTGGTTGGGCAGTAGCACTTGTTTTTAATCCCAGGACTTTGGAGGCAGGGGCAGATGGATCTCTGTGAGTTTGAGATCAGCCTGGTCTACACAGTGATTTTCACCCTACCTAGGGCTACACGGCAAGACCTGTCTCTAAATAAATAGTTAATTAAGCAAATTAAATAAAGGTGGACAATGCCTTAGGCACAACAGCACAAACTTTTCATTCTTTAAATCAATACATTATATGGGAATTGTATTTCCTTACATTTATATGGAATTCCTATTTTACCCAACACTTTCCCAAATTACTCTGCTTCAGCTCCTACACACACACACACACACACACACACACACACACACACACACACACAGAGTGAATTCGAGAGAGAATATTATTAAAAAGTACAATTCTGATATTCTGTTGAGAAAAAAATAACATTTTTTTCCAACATGGAATTGGATGTTAGCACTCCTTTACTTATGGATAAGACCAGGGGTGACTTACTGTAGTCTGGGAGTTGTACTTTCAGTAAATACATTCATATATACATATACATTCAGTATATACATCATATAACACCACACCCAGAGTGCCGTCTTCTCTCAGTAAATACAGCAAGATTTTATTGCTAGGAAACATCTAATGTATTTGCTATCTGGTCCTTTAGATATCATTGGCGACTTCTCTGTGTCCAAGACAAAACAAAACAAGCAAAAATTCAATAGATCTCACAAATTCCCTGCGTTCACAGGCCATCCTTAAAGCTCTCAGACTGTCATCGGTGATTTATTTTATGGTTAGCTTGTGCTGAGCGCTCTAAATGTAAGACTGCATTCAATCCACAAATGTGTTACCTTTACCATGAAAAGAAGGCCTGTAAAGGTATCAGAACACAATGCTGTTGCTCGTTCTCACTCATTTGTGCCAATGGCTACTCTTTCTTATATTTAATTTCAATTAAGATTTTTAAAAATGTGTATTGTGTTTTGCCCGCCTATGTCTGTACACCATACACATGCAATGTCCGCGGAGAACAGAAGAGGGCGCCAAATCCTTTGATACTCAGTTGTAAGCAGGCAGTGGGCTGGAAATGGAACTAGAGTCCTCGGGGAGAGCAGCCGGTGCTTGTAACCACTGAACCATCTTTCCAGCCTCTGTATTCGACTTTTAATTAACTTTTTAAACATAATTTAACTATTTAGCCTAAGTTTGCTTTGAATTTTGGCCCTCTGAGTGCTGGTGCTCATTGTGCACCCACATGCTATTCTATGGCCACTCTATTGTCGAATGACTGTCCCCCCTTCCTCATGGTAAAGAAAACTTTACAATTGTTTGATTTCTTGTTGGTCATGTTAAATGTTAATTTTGGGGGATAATTCTTATTTTTATATAGCATATTCGAAGAATATGATTTTTCTGGTTAAAGATGCATTTTAACCCGCGTTGAAACTTAAAATATATTGATATTCCTTTCTAGCTAGTGATTACTGAATACTGAGTAACAACAAAAACAACCAAACCTGCATTAAGGATCTCTCGGGACTTTATAACCTCTTCAGTTTCTAAATCAATACTTGGGAATAAATCACGTTTATACAGCATTTCTATTTTAGTAAATACACTCTCTAGAACCACTTCGCTTTAATTTCTTAAAATAAGATGGAAGTAAAATGCCCCTCCCTAGTCATCTCTGGTTCTACTTTGGGGGAGGAACAAGGATACAGCTCCAGGGAGCACTTAAGAATTCATGGGGGCGGAGGAGGATGGTGCAGGGCATCAATACCCAGAAAAAAAAAAAAAAAAAAAAAGGAAAGGGGCGGATGTGCTCAAAGTATATCATATACTTTCATATAAATGGCCTTACATATGTAAGTGTGCATACTATCATCCATCCATCTACATCTATCTCTCTATCTATGTAACTATTTTTTTTTTTAATAATCTAAGGCAGCAACGTGAGTGGGTACCACCGCCCTTCTGCAGAACCCGGTCTCTAAAGACTCCAGGAAGAGCTCAGGTCATCAGGGGGAGCTGGGAGCAGGCGGGGGTCTGCAAGGTCAGTGGCCCGGGATGCATCTTTCTACCTCCACACTGCCGAGGCGCAGCCGCTCAACCACCACAGCAGCACCACCACTTCCCGGGCCGACATGGCGCCAACTCCACCTCTGAGCAACCGCCTCTGCAGCGCCACCCGGGTCAGCACGCTCTGGGGTCCCAGTCTGCTTGTGCACGCTCCGGGCGGGAGAAAGTGAGTGCGCGTGCGCATAGGACATGAGACCGGCTCCTAGAGTGCCCGAAAAGTTGGCCACTTTGAATAATCCGAGTTGGCACGATAAAAGAGAAACTACAGATGATTTTTTTCCCCGTGTATAGCACAGACTGGCGGCAAGCTCTGAGTAGCTGAGGATGACCTTGAACTCAGGAACTGAGTTGGAAACCATGGGGGAATGCTGCTTACTGGTGTACTCAGGACTACCTGCCCCTAAGGGCTGGCACCACCCACAACGAGCTATGTCCTCCTTAATCGTTAATCCAGGAAATGTTCCACAGACTTGCACACAGGTCCATCTGATAGAGGCAATTCCTCAATTGGAAGTTCCCTTTTTCAGGTGACTCAAGCTTGTGCCACGTTGACAAAAGCTAACTAGCATAGTAAGTATGAGACTCAAATAATTAAGCAAACGTTACATCTAATTTCAAAACTAGAACAAAATCATCTTTCTTATTTTGCAGGGGGGAAATGGACAGAAAAGAACAATGTGTGTGTTCCTGAAATTAAAAACAAAATACATGTGACAACATTATTGCTCGAGACAAACTCAATTATCATGTAGCAATGTATGTTTCCGTGTTGAAGGCAGCAGTTGTATCTTCATTCTTTTCTGGAAACACAACTCAGCGTACACCTCTGACACTGAAGCAGTCACTGAGAAGAATTTGGGGAGAAGTCTAGCAGAGTTAGTGAGTTTATTGATTACACAGAAAGACACAATCCTTTTGAAGGGAGTCAAGTGTGACAGTCAAGGGAGGAATACATCCAATAGCTACACATGATTTGGAGGCCTTGGAGCTATTTGATCCACAAGTGAAGTTTAGTATCAGGAAAAGTATGGGCTGGTGTATTTGTCTTATCCATTGAAGTCTATCTCTGAAGAATCCCAAATATGGGAGGAGAAAGACCACCTACCCAAAACATCATGACCAAATTAATTAAAGTAAAGCAAGCTTTTTTGCCTCTAGGTAAGACAGGGTTTGAGAGGTCAGCACTGGCCATAAGGAAGACAAGGATTTTATTACAGTTTGGGGGTAGGAGGCTTCCAAATGGGGGATTTGGTGGGCAAACTCATTAGGGTTATAGGAGCAGAACATAAACATAACAAGTTTGTCCTAACAACCTCCTGAAAGAAAGACATGATTTCAAGGTGGGCATAACAAGGTAGTCATAACAACAGGTAGTCACAACAAGGTAGTCATAGGTGGTCAAAAAAACTTTTGAAACAAAGGCAGGGTTGCAAAAATAATTATACTTTTTGCCACAAAGGCATAGTTGCCATTTCTTGGAACAGGCATTACAGAACCATTTGTAGTTAAGGTTACCAGTGGGATATAGCTCAGTCCTTCAGGAACAGATTGAATCATAATCAGCAATGAACCTAGTTTGTCTTTAAGATGGCTTTGGCTTTTAAGCCTAAGATAGGGGCAGGCTGGGCCATTGAAGACACATTGTGCTGGCTTGCAGTTGGAGAAGGGAGTGCTAGTGGAGATAAGACATTGATCTATGTTTGTGACATAGGTTGAACTTAAGACACAGTTCATTAGCCATGCAACCATCTCATTCGCAGAGCTCCGAAACGGAAGTGCTAGCACCTCGGGCTAAAGTTGAAATTCCTGGGTGTCAGCTGAAGGGTGAGTGAGAAGGGGAGGTGGACAAGGTCACGAGGGACTTCAGACAGTGTGACACCTTTGCTCGGGAGGAAGACAGGCAGAGGGTCCCAGCCCCCTGTCTGCTTATAAACTGGGATTGTCACAGGGCAGGAAGTGGGCGGGAGGAGGTGTGGAAAGGTTTCCTTTCTTTGTCCTTAAATTGGCGTTTGGTAGGACTACCAAGTGAGTAGTTAAGAATGTTAGATGATTAGCTGGGTGTTGGTGGCGCATGCTTTAATCCCAGCCCTCGGGAGGAGAGGCAGGTGGATCTCCATGAGTTTGAGGCCAGCCTGGTCTACAAAGCAAGTTCCAGGACAGCCTCCAAAACAATACAGGGAAACCCTGTGTGAAAAAAAAAAGTTAGATGTATGGCCTAACAGGGTATAGAGGTGTGTGACAGGAATCTAGGGAAACAAATGACCTTAGTTCTATAATGCTAACTACTGTGGTTTCAAGGAAATTGACACCATGTAACCCAAATGGAGGAACTTTCCCAATGGCATGGCCATGCTAAGATAGTTATCAAGGGCAGATATCAGAACAGGAAAACGGAAGTGGAAGATCGTTTTTAGGGCTTCTGCTAGTGTTCTTGTTTCACTGTATCACAGTGCCCAGCAGTCTTGGTGTGTAGCAGGCTCTCAATGGTTCATGATAACACAGTCTCACAGGAGTGGCAAGCACAGCTTATGGTGATTCCGAATCAGAATCTAAGAAGACGCAGGCCTGCTTAGCATGTGACTATGAGAAATAGCAAATGCTAACCTGGCCTTATGGACTCTCCCCGAGACCATGACAGTGTCCCCACATTGGGAGACAGTATGCAGAGCGATTCCATCCCATTTCTATCTGTACTAGTGGGCATCAGATCCCGGGCCTTGCATGTGCTAGTAAGCAATCACCACTCTACACCAGTGAGCTACACCCCAGTTCCTTATTCTTAGTGTTTTTTCAAAGCAATTCTTATCGAAATTTTAGGTCACAGTTAATTTGGGTTGCAGTGGAAACATTAGATCAGGGGCTAGAGAAGAGGCTCAGCAATTAAGAGCTCTTGAAGACGGTGGGCATGCTCTTCTCAGCACCTGTTATCAGATGGCTCACCATGGCCTGTTACTCCGCCTCCAGGGGATCTGATGCCCTCTTCTGGCCTTCACGAGCATGTGCATAGAACACACACACACACACACACACACACACACACACTCACACTCACACACTTACACATACACACATTAAAAACCACTTTAGATAGACAGTAGACATACTCTGAAATCAGCCACAATACAGACACTGAGAGCAGAACATAGAGGAAGCACATAGCTAACTGAATCTGCAAACAAAATGCCAACGGTACCGTTTCAATCCTTATTTGAGCAAGTTAAGCACTATACAAAAGTCTGAAGGCCTGGAGAGAATAACTCAGTGGCTGAGTAGTCGCCTCAGATTAAAAGGACTGGATTTGATCATCCAATACTTCAAGAGGGAAAAAGCGGGCGCAGGGGGCGGGGGGGGGGTAAGAGGGAGAGAAATTCTTTTGTAGAAAGGATGTATTTTATAAAATATGGTTGTGGGGAGAAAAAAACAGGTGCATTACGGATATGACGTGGCTAACTGACTCATCCATGCGTACTGTAAAATGAGAAGATTAGGACTTGATCTCTACATTTCCTAATATCGTCTACTTCCTCTGCTTTTGAGTTTTCACTTCTAGACCTGATTTTAGTTCTAAATGTATTAGGCTCCGTTCCAGCCTCCATGTATTTTTAAATCTCCGCTTATGTTTTGTAAGTGTATTTCGCTCCTGAACAAACCAAGTCTTTAAACACAGAAAACAAAATTGGCTTTCACAGACCGGAACCGGTAGATCATGACATCATGGCGCTGCGCCTAGATGGCCGCCTCGCAACACTGCATGCTGGGAGTTGTAGTCCCACACCCCTCACGCCCCTCACGGCCCTCACGTCCCTCCGCGCCTCTGGAGTTTGAAAGCCCCGGGAGGGGCTGGTGGGCGGGGCGCACAGGGCGGAGCTCTCTATCGGCCCCGCCCTCTGCTCGCCGCTCTCGCGCGGTTCTCGGCTGAGCGGCGCGCCAGGCCGGGGGAGGGGTGTGGCCTCGGCCCTGGGGTGGCGGCAGTTGAGGCCGCGGCGCCTGCGGGCGGTGCTGCGGCTCCGGCCTGCGCCAAGTGGTCCCGCCCTGAGCGGGCGGCGGAGCGCGGGGCGGGGCCTGGCGGGAGGGTGGCGGCCCGCGGGGCGGGGGCGGGGCCGGCCTCTGGCTCCTTCTTCCTCCGCATGTGGCTGGTGGCGGCACAGCAGTTGGGTTCACGCTCCGCTCGCCCGCCGCGTCTCCTCAAGGCTCTCCTGGCCTGACCGGAGCTATGTCGATCTCAGAGAGCAACCCGGCGGCCGCCTCCCTGCCCAACGGCGACTGCGGCCGCCCCAGGGCGCCGCCCGGGGGGAACCGGGTGACGGTGGTGCTGGGCGCGCAGTGGGGCGACGAGGGCAAAGGGAAGGTGGTGGATCTGCTGGCGCAGGACGCCGACATCGTGTGCCGCTGCCAGGTGAGGGAAGCCGGGCCCTGGCGGGGGACGCCCGGCGCGGTGAGGTGTCACCTTGAGGTGCGGCTCTTGGGCTGCGAGCTGCGGGGGAACCCCTGTCCTGGAGTCCCGGGTGGCTCTGGAGGAACCTGGAGGATGTGCGACGCTTGAGCAGCTTTTTGGGACCCGACTGGCTGTTCGCTGCGGGGCGGAGTGGAGGGAGCTACCGCCCGAGGCCTGCTCCCGACTCTGGCTGGGACCCGGTGAGGACCCGGCGAGGCCCACCCCTCCCGGGCGGCCAAGAGAGGGGTCCTTTTCCCGAAATTCCCAGAAATTGAGCCTCACCACTGTCCCACCTGCAGGCCCCCGGGCACGCAGAACCTCTCCTCCTGCGGTCCACTTTGTTGACATCAGATTCCGCTGCGGAGCTTTGGGACTGTTTAGGGTCCTCTCTTTTCTTTTTTTCTTCTTTGTATTCCATAAATTAACATTTACGGGAGATCTCCTGGGACCCTAAAGAAGAAATCCTTACTCTGTTGAAAAGTGAGTGTGAGGCAAGTAGATCCAGAGGTTTCAAATTGGCTATTTAGAAATACTTGCAATGTTTCGGCAACATAAAAAGTTGACTTTCGGGAAATCGAGTACTTCCTACCCGGACACACGTGGTTTTCAGTGTTAGCTTTTTTTTTCTCTCTCTATTTTTCGTTTGCTTTGAAGCACTCTAGAGGCAAGGCCTTTGTGAAGGCTCTCAGAAAACTGTCTCCCAGTTTCAGAATACAAAATAAATGAGCAGTACCCATGTTCAAAACAAGATGTAGTGTTTGCAATTAGCGGAAGCATGTATGTTTAGGTTGTAAGAATATTTCTTTTTCCTGAAGGTATGTGGTTTTGTGTGTTGATGTGCAGATGGCCTAGGTTAGTCAAGCTTTCTACCTAACCCTGAGTCCCATGCAGAAGCAGGTCTGTAAAACGCTAGATGCTTTGACTTGGCTTGGCTTCCTCTCTCTTGCCTGCAGAAACCTACCCTGTCTCTTAGTCGAGCTAGCTATTGAACCAGCTTTACCACCCGCTATCCCTTTTACCTGCTTCTGTGCCTGCACCTTGTCTGGTAGCGTGCATATTTAATGGTGTTCTCAAAGGTGTTGGCCTGGAGTCCTGACTCACATTGCCAGAGGAAGCGCTCCAAAGCAAAGACTTCACCGTTTAGTGTTAAAGTGAGATCTTGTGTACTGGACTAAAGACTTAAAGTGCCCAAACTCTTGCTGGATAGAAGGTTTGAGGCCTGGTTGACTTTTTCCTTGGAAATAGTTCATTGTGGATTCTGAGATTGTAGCTATTGTAGTGTTAAAGGTTCTCAGTATAAATACCTTTAAAAGGTTATAGGATCAGTTTGTAGACTGAAGGTGTTACTATGTTTCCAAGGCTGATCTGATGCCTTTGGAATGTCCAGAGAAATGATTGTGGAGAAGCCATGCTTGGCTTCCAAGGGTTAGCTGAGGCTAGTGGAGTAGAGAAGTGATCAGTCAGACTTCCCACACTTATAAACTTACTGTTATATAATCCTTACATTTTTTCTACATGCTAATTAGGTATACATTCAAACATGTTTATATTAATAAAATACATCCCTTGTTATAGTTACACACCATTAGTTCTTCAGAGTTTTGTATATGTGGATATATAAATCAATATATAAAATGTATTGAAATAGCATCACAAAATAATTCCTAAACATATGAAATGTCATTTTAAAGGGAGGAAGGTTATGACTGATAGATATTTCCTCTAACTACTATACATTTTAATAACTATATTGGGGGGAAAAACAGGTGCAAGGCTAATGACATTTCATCATTGGAGCTCTTAAGGTCTGTCTTCCAATTCAGGATCATAGATAGTTATTTATAAATGTGTAGGTACTCCAGATTAAAAAATACGTGTATAGGACGTGAATCAAAGAATGGCCATTACTGCTGTCTTGCCTTTAGTTTTCGATCAGTATGCGGTTTGTTTGTTTTTGTTTTGTTTTGGAAAGGAGAAGCAAAGTAGAGGACGGGCTGCAGACTGATGATTCACCCAGGACACACCTATTTTGTATCTAAAGGACAACACTTAGCTCTGCAATGGAAATGCCAGAATGTCTGAGCACAAGAAACTGCTAGTCTAGGAAACCACTGCTGTGTAAACGGATTGTTGCCAGGGCAGGGCTGAGGAAGGTGGTAGTGTGTGGAAACAGAACAGCCCAGAGTAGCTTCTTGGTAAACCTCTTACAGTTCTTCCCAATAAGACTGTGTTTGCTTCCTTTCTTTTGTTGGGTAGCAACTGCAGAGATGAGTAGACAGGAGGAATTTGGACCAGCCTTGTAGGATGGTCTTAGAGAAAGTAGGGTGGGGATCTTGGTTACCCTGGCAGCCATGGTTTGCCTATGATCAGGTAAAACTAAATGCTGGAATTTGGTATTTAGAGTCCAAACATGTTCACTGAGTTTGGCAATGCTGTTTCCTGCTTTCATTGTGAATTGTTCCATAAAGGGAATTAAAGGTATGAAACAAAACCTGAGGCTGTCCTCATTTTCACATTTGTGTGTCTGAACCTGGTGAAAGGCCAAGTGATGCTTTCAGCTTTGCAAAGATTGCCCAAGCCCTTGGATGTCTTTGCTAAAAAGTAATGCAGATGCCTTCATGTATTTTCTTTACCTAGCTAGTGTATCTGGCTATGTTGAATAGTTTAGTCAATGTACTAGTAGTAACTTGAATAGTCAGCTTTGGCACCACCAGCTAATTGAAATTCGTGTTTAAAAGGGTCCTTATTGTTAAGGGTTGACAGGTGCATTAGATTTGGTGAAAAAGTTTACATGGAAAAGTAAAGCTTCAGTACCAAGAAAGTGTCACTGATAGTAAGCATTGATTCAGACTGCCCAGTTCATAAGTTGGAACACTAGACAAGAAACTTTTTTTGGTTTCTGGAACAGTTAAGGGCATGGAATCTGAGGCATTGTGACTTATTTTTCCTTTTTTTTTTTTTGTTTTTTTTTTTTGTTTTTCGAGACAGGGTTTCTCTGTGGCTTTGTGTAGACCATGCTAGCCTCGAACTCACAGAGATCCACTTTCCTCTGCCTCCCGAGTGCTGGGATTAAAGGCGAGCACCACCACCTCCCGGCTCACTGTGACTTTTTGCTTTCATCTATAGTGGGAGCCCTATTCCTTCATTCATTTTGAGCCCTGTTGATTATAATAGTGTCTATTCAAACAATAAGCACAGAGAAACAGCCTGTTTTAAGAGGTCTGAGAAGTACCTATGGAACTTTGCATGAAATTGTTAGTCCTTGATACTTGGGCTTTTGCTGTTGTAAAAGAAGATACCATTGTTTTGTGTTCATAACACCCCAAGAGGTTACCTTTATCTCTGTCACTTTGGGAACTCAGTTAAAGGTTTTGAAAAAAGGGGAGTAATTTGAGGGAATAAAAACAAGGCTTGGTAACAAACCAAGCTAAGAATGGAGTCCTTTTGCAGACTTGAATTCATTTCCTCAGTCCTTGTGTCCCATCCCCTGTTCATGTCCCTCTTCCCGCCTACCTCTTAAACCCCCCAGGACCTTTACAACTTCAAAATTAGAAACAAAATATCAAACAGTATTTGTAAAATTGGACTTGGTGGCCTCTGGTTTTAAAGAGCACAGAAAGAAAAAAAATAGCCAAAGCATTTGTCTTCTGACTTTTTAAAAATCCAGTTAGGAAGAAAGTCTGAGAACAAGATGACTAAGTATTGTCAGTGCCATGGAAATGATGTTAAAATTCAGCATTTAATCTTATTTATATTTTTATTTTATTTTTATAATCTTTATATAATCTTATTATATTTTTACGACTAAAGCAAATGTGAACTCCAAGAGCAAGGGGTATACTTACTATGTTGTAATGGGCTTGCTTCCTGATTCATGTGCATTCTTTGTTACAGACAATGGAAAGAAATTAATAGCAAAATGAGGATTTGTCTAGTGGGGGGATGGGGGTTGGGGATGGCCAGGGCTGCTTCTGGGATCTATCTCAGCAGCATCATATGGATTCTAGCACTTTAAATCCTGGTTTTCTGAAGCTGATTGATTCAGGTTGGGTTACTGTATTTGTCTAGATCAATACTGTGGCCAGGGGCATGTTTACTTCCATTTGTAAAGTAAGGGGAAAGAGGGGGAGCTGAACATACTCTTAAAGCTAACCTGGAGTTAATTTCTTATATAAGACAGAAGAAAACATCTAGAAAATTCAGGATTGTTCTTCATAAAATATTTTTCAGTAGTCTAAATGTACTGTAGACCTCTTTTTTGGAACAAATACTGTTTGGAGCCAAATTATTTTATTATTTCAATTCTGGAAAAAAAAACAGTGAAAATTAGCTGTGTATTTTTGTAAAGGCCAAAAAGGGTTCATTAGAAACTTTGCTTTTTGCTTTGAAAACATGGAGTTTTTGTTCTGAGGTTTTTTTGGTTTTGTTTGTTTTGTTATAATGTTTAGTTATTGCATAGCTCTGTGATGTGATACCCAATTTATTAAGAAGCTTAATTTAAAAATACTTATTCTTGTGGGGCATTTGTGGTGCATGCCTTTAATCCCAGCACTCGGGAGGCAGAAACAGGTGGATCTCTGTGAGTTTGAGATCAGCCTGGTCTACAAGAGGGAGTTCCAGGACAGCCTCCAAAACAATACAGAGAAACCCTGCCTCCTCGAAAAACAAAACAAAAAAACCAAAAAACTAAAACAAAACAAAAAACTGTAGTTATATATGGTTGTGAGATGCCATGTAAGTACTGAGAATCCAACTCAGGTCCTCTGCAAGAACTATCTACTGGGCTTCCAGTTGCCTTAGTTACTTTTTTTTATTGCTGTGATTAAAACACCATGACTAAGGCAACTTGTAAAGGAAAGCATTTAATTTGGTTTATGGTTTCAGAGTTCATTACATTTCAATTTAGCCTCAGGCAAATTCTTAGGCAAAGCAGCCAGTCTTTGCCAAAGTTTCACCAGAATGCCCGCTGGCCCAGTTGCTATTATTGTTTGCCCCTGGAACCTCTTGAGCTGGGCCTCCACATACAGTTTGTATAGCTTTCAACAGGGTCCTACTAGGATGACCCATTAACCTCTTCTCACAGCATCCCACTGTTTTCCTTGTCCAGAGTCTCAAATTCTTCCACATTCCTCCAAAAAAGCACATGGTCTGTCATAGCAATAGTACACTTCCTGGTACCAATTTCTGTCTTTGTTACTTTTCTACTGCCATGACCAAAGCAACTTAAAAAAGAAAATGTTATTAATCTTATGGCTTTAGAGCATTGGAGTCCATGATGCCAGAATGAAGGATCAGCTGAGAGCTCACATAGTGATCCTCACCATGAAGTAGGTCTATTTTGACCTCATAGTTTGCCCCAGTGACACATCTCCTTCAACAAGGCCACCCCTCCCAATCCTTCCCAAACAGTTCTACTAACTGGGTACCAAGTATTCAAACACATAAGTCTATGGGGAGCATTCTCATTCAAAGCACCACACCAGCATCTAGAATAGCAGTCAAAGAAAACTGGTAACATCTATCGATTAGTGGATACATACTTGTGAGAAGATGTTTACTGATAAGAAGTCTTTGGCTTTTCTTTCATCTATTGCTCATTTCAGTATAGTTAACTTGCATTTATTCTTGGTGACTACTATAAAAATGTCATGTATGGCAGTCAAGTTTAGGATTTTCTGAAAAACTTTGTGCATACTATATATAGTTAAGTACTTTTGGGCTCATAGTATTTCTTTTTCTTCATTTTTTGGGGAGACAAAATAGAGCATGTTCAAGGCTGGTATGGCCATAAACAAGTTAGTTTATTTCAAATTAAATATAGGTTAAAAGCAAGGCCATTTGAGGTTCATCTGGGTGTGTAGCACACAGAGTTGCGTGAGAAGTGTCTCCATCTCTTACAGTTTGCGGTGGAAGGGTGAGGTCATGGGCAGCACTGCTCCTATTTAGAACCTCATTGTTTGCTACCTTTGACCTCTTCATTTGATCAGTATCTGTATGTGAGGACAGTTGACTGAGCTTGCAAGGTGGTGAATTTTGTATTTTACATACAATCCATATTTTAAGTTAGTATCCAAATAGGCCCTTTAAATCTGAATCTTTACCTGTTGTATTTTATGAAATATGACCATATTCTAGAACTTTTTTCACACGTGACCTCATTAAGATGCTTAATATCTAATTTTTATAATTTGATATTTGACACTTTACCGTTTATTGACCATGTAGGCATAAACTTTAGTAATCTTCCCATGACTCTCAACTGTAATTCTAAGGATTAAGGATTCTTTGGTCCAGTATCTTAATAGAAAGAGAAAATTGTAGGAATCTGTCTAATCACTAACTAAAGGCTTAAGACTAACTTGTAAACTAAGGTCTTAGGACAGCCAGTACTGGGAGCTACCTGGGGGCACATCGTGGTTTAAATCCATCTAAGAATGCAAATCCAGAACAATGGGAGTTACCCGAGCTTTTATAGCAGTTTAGAATAACTGCCTTCACCTTAGAGGGGTGTGTGTGTGTGTGTGTGTGTGTGTGTGTGTGTGTGTGTGTGTGTGTGTGTGTGAGTGAGAGAGAGAGAGAGAGAGAGAGAGAGAGAGTATCATAGTTAGATTGATACATAGGGGCAAAGACAACCTAACAAAATAGATGAGTTGAGCTTTTTCTTACCCTTTGTCTCATAAAAAAGAATTCAATTTCCTGTCTTCCAGAAACCTGAATTCACCAATTTCTTGATCCTTTCAGAGTAATTACTAAAGTGTATTATAGCAGGGAAAGAACCAAATGATTATAATTTTTTTTAGTAACTTTATATATGGCAAACATTTGGATTTCCTCGGGTTATATTGATATGTTAGTAGGAATTAGTTAAGCTATTTACCATATTTATTGTCAGGCTCAATTTCCTCCTTTATTCTGTTTCAGGGAGGAAATAATGCTGGCCACACGGTTGTTGTAGATTCTGTGGAATATGACTTTCATCTCTTACCTAGTGGAATAATTAACCCAAATGTTACTGCCTTTATTGGTGAGTGTTTAAATTAACTGCTTGGGGCCAACAATGGTATATTTTTGTTATAAAACTGACTTCATTTTCCTAACCAGATAGTTCCTTGATGTGTCACCAATTTTGACCATGATACCGTGTAGGACAGAGCCTCTGACTGCTGACTACCCTTTCAGGCCTTTTGCAGTAGAGTCCCCAGAATGTCCACTTTGCAAGCATCTCTGAGCATTGTAGTCTTCATTCCAAGAAGAAGCTCTGATCATCAAGTCAGTTTTCCAAAGACTTTTCAGCTCTTACTATGAAATAAGAAATATTTCGTTCTAAACCCTTAGAATTTATATTCTGTTGTTTAAAAATGCTCATGGCACACTAAATTCATGTTGTGACCACAGCCAAGTGTGATTCTGAAAGACATCGGTCTAGACCGTGACCCAGCCGCACTGTTAGCGTCTTTCAGAACATGATTTACTTGTTTCAAAGATATTCCAAGTGGTTTTCAATGTAATTTTAGTGTTTTATATCCCCTATCATTTATTTATATTATAAACTTTGAATAATTTCTGTGGTAATTCCTTAATAAAATGCAATGTCCTGTTAATGTAACTTGTTCTTCTGTTCAAAATAGATGGTTATTATAGATGTCTACATTTTAACATTTATATGTATGTCTATATTATAATTACAGGTGTTTAAGGTGGAGGATTGTTTGTTTCTTTTAGGAAATGGAGTGGTAATTCATCTTCCTGGATTGTTCGAAGAAGCGGAGAAAAATGTTCAAAAGGGAAAAGGTATGAACGACTGAGTCTAACTGTAATGTGTTATTTTTGTTAAATGTGTTATTACCATTTTTTCATCCCATTGACTAATCTTTGCATGCCTCCCTTTTCTGTCTGACTCATCACACTGAATGATAATGAGATATCTGCACCTCACTTTGCTGAATCCACTTATTCTTTGTAATTCTTCCCTTAGACTGTTCCCTAAGCCAACTTAGAATACATGTTTACATGTCAAGAACAACTGTAGGGTAGCTTACTAGTTTTGGTTTATTCTTGAGTACAGCACCTTTAGTGCTCTGCTCAAGAGGCCACCTCTTAGTCTATAAAGAATCAAACTGGATGTCGTCAAAGGTAACAACAGATTCTTATTTATGTATTTATGTTTCTTTGTGTAGCCTTATCTGTCCTGGAAGTAGCCGTAGACCAGGCTGGCCTTGAACTCTCAGAGATCTGCCTTCCTCTGCCTCCTGGTGCCGGGATTAGAGGTGTGTGCCACCACTGCCCATCTTTATGGTTGTTTTTTTTTTAACGTTTGAAACTTAACTTTTTTGTGCTGGGGATTGAAGCTAGGTGCCTGCATATGATAGACAAGTGCTATATCACAGGGCAACTTTTCTAGCTCAATTTTAATATCCAGATGTTAGTTTTGAGAGCAGCTTATCCTGAGACCACATGTAGCTTATTAATGTACTAATATAAAGGAAACTACCTGTTTGTTGTCTATTCCTCAAACAGTCATTTCCCCCTAATTAATTGAATGATGGGACCCAGGTATGAAAACTCACAGCCCCTACTCTTGGTAACTCATGGTTATATGTAGAGGTGCATCTATTTCATTACCATTCCATATCCTAAGTGTAGTAATTATAATACTTTAGAGAATTTCTTTATAACTCTTTTGGGAATGGTGGGTGCCATTACTAAAAGCAGCTCTCTCCTTTTGAATTTCCCCCATGATCCCACCCCTATGTCCAGGAAAAGATTTTCCTGCGATTCTTTTTGGGGGTTCTTGGGAGTATTTTATGTGAGTGTGACTGCCTTGAGACATTTAGAACAAAGTATTTGGAGATAAGAGCATGAATGAGCTTGTATGTTAGGATCAGTGACAAACTTGATAAGCTCAATACTTCCATGCAGAAGATACAAACATGACTGCTTCAGTTAAAACACTCTTATAAAACATTCTATTCATAAAGAAATTAAGTCTTAAAAATGGTTACACAAAATGTTTGATAAAATGTATCTTTTCTCTCCTAGGTCTAGATGGCTGGGAAAAAAGGCTTATCATATCAGACAGAGCTCATATTGGTATGGAGGCCACATTATATATTTATAACTGCCTTTTAATAGGATCTGTCAAGGGAAAGCATTTAGAAATGAATTATTTCTTATGCTTGTTTATGGACTGTTTCGAGGATAAAATATATAAGATCTTTGTTTTGACAAGGACTAGATTGAAATACACCTATTTCTGAAGACAAGGGTTACTAAGCAGATGAGAAACATAAGCAGTGTTGTGTGTCATCTTTAGTTATTAAAAATAAGTCCTAGCATTTATTTGTACATGTTAACATTCCTGTCAGTGCCTTTGACTGAGTCAGGTTTTTAAGATGACTGTTGTGATGCAATTAATTGCTGCTCTTCTGAAATTAATTTCAATTGTCACCAGTAGTGGGTTTTCCCTGAACCAATAGGATTGATTAGCAGTGACTTGATTAGAGATGATAACCCGAAAAGAGAAAGAGCGGTATAAACCAATAGAGAACTTTGGTTTGGACCTGAATCTATTAAAACATGTTTATGTCCTGAGTAGCTGCAAAATTTTAGCATTGTTCTCTTTTTTTTTCCCGAGACAGGGTGTCTCTGTGGCTGTACTGGAACTCGCTCTGTAGACCAGGTTGGCCTCGAACTCACAGCAATCTGCCTGCCTCTGCCTCCCAAGTGCTGGGATTAATGGTGTGTGCCACTGCCGCCCGGCATCTGTACTGAATTAACATACAGGTTTTTTTTATATGAATGTCCTCTTTTCCATTACATTGTTTACCATGAAGTTCTTAATCTTTAAAATCTGAAAAGAGCAATTCTGTGCTATCATTATAAGACATTTTTATATCAATAGCGTGCTGTGTTGTTTGTTTTTAGTGGACTGCTTATCCTTATTCTGTACTTGAGACTTTAAAAGCTATTGGTATGACTAGATACAACATTTAGAATATTTTGATATTTTCAAAAACTCAAAGTGGGATTATCTACACAAATGCTTAGTTCATTACTTTGTCTGAGAATACAGTTGCATATTTGCTGAATTACTTCAGTGCTTAGACTGCCAGGGAGAAAGGGGCGGGTGGTCCTGGGGGGATGGGAGGTGCACAGTGCCACAAAGACCCTTCTTTCTTTTTGGCTTTGAATCAGAGTCCTGCTAAGTTGTCAGACTATACTGGAACTCACTGCCTATTCCAATCTGGCCTCAAGTATGTGATCTCCCACTCTTCTGTCGTGACAGTCTGCCATTGGATAAAATCTCAAAAGGCTCTTAAACGAGCATACCTCCATTTGCTTGTCCAGTCTTTTCTGTTGTTGTCATATATTTCATGTCAATATTGTGGTATAAACTTAATACACTGTCAACATTTTTGCTTAACAAATTTTAAAATGATACAGATGCTATGCAATTTGAAAATTACTTAAGTAGTGGCTGGAGAAATGGCTCAGTGGTTTAAGAGTATTTATTTCCTTGTTTGAGAACCAGGTTTAATTCTGAGTGTCCACATGGTGGTTCACAACCATCTGGAACTCTGCTGTCTTCTTACCTCTGGGCACTACTCACACATGTAGGCAAAACACATGAAGTAAAATGACAAGTCTAAGAGATTTGGTTTTGGTTTTTTGTTTTTGTTTTTCAAAATAGGGTTTCTCTGTGTAGCCCTGACTGCCCTGGAACTTGCTCTGTAGACCAGGCTGCCTCAAACTCAGAGTCCTCTGCCTCCCGAGTGCTGGGATTAAAGGTGTGTGCTACCACCACTGCATGGCTAATTTTTTTTAATTAAAAAAAATTAAGCAACTTAATGCAGTTTTTTAAATATCATCTTTTGTCCTGCCCTACTGACATAGTTTGTGATAAGAGAGATGTTTATTTAGAGTAGCCTGAGAAATGAATGAATGGCTTAAATACTGTAAGTGTCTGAAGTACAGAACTGGTGTTTTTCCTTTATTCATTTATCAATTACCTACCTTTGGTAGACATGATCTCAGACGCTGAAGATTCAAGAGTGTTAGAAAAGACAATATTAAAAAATCCTTTAATAAAATTTATTGTATAGTAGTGAACACATTATGTGAGACAGATATATAATGAATGTGTCAATGGCACAGCATTGTGTTGATAGAGCTTAAATATAGTGCTGGTAGTATAGTTCAGTGGTAGAAAGTGCTGAATAATTACTAATATCCAATACTTAGATAAGTAAGACTCAGGCAGATTTACTTCTGTCAGTGCTTTTACAGTGCTAAGGATGTACAGTCACCATTTAAAATTAGACTAAATTCTCAAGTGAGTTTTCTTTTCTTCAATATCTAGACTTCTGTAGAAAACAAAAGCAATATTCAAAACAACTTTAGGGAGAGTAATCAAAAGTAATTGGAAGGCATTAAGGTTCTACACCATTAAAGTCATTGTTCTAATTATACTAATAGCTTCCTGGGGCCTAGGAAAGCAGTAGCTTAGTGTCAGGGCACTAAATTAATTTTTTTGATAATACTCTTCAATTGCTTTCTGTCAACCACTTATTTGTGGTTTTCGAATTGCCTTTTAAACTTCTTTGATAAGGGAAAAGAAGGATTTAAATGTAGATGCTTTTTATGCAGAAGAAATTATATGGCATAGTCTAATATTCAATTGTATTATAACTAACTTGCTAAGTTAGTGTTTGCTAAAACAACTCTTAAGAATAACCCTGGCCGGGGCCCCAGGGACCAGAGCCTCAGCATACAGTGATGAACAAGACGGCTAGAATCTGGAGCATCTGACTGCAGCAGTCCCCCTTAAGTCTGTGCCTTTCTACCATACTACTTCGAGGCTCAACTAGACAATATGCTTCAAAACCAGTGCTAGATAGTTGTCAACAAATTAAAAAAAAAAAAAAAGAATAACCCTGGCCGGGCGGTGGTGGCGCACGCCTTTAATCCCAGCACTTGGGAGGCAGAGGCAGGCGGATCTCTGTGAGTTCGAGGCCGGGCTGGACCGATAGCCTCCAAAACAATACAGAGAAACCCTGTCTCATTTAAAAAAAAAAAAACAAACCCTGAATAATTTTGAAAGGCTGCTGTTTGGGCAACAGGATAGGAACATGATAGCAAACTAATCGTATGAGAGAAGTTTGAAGTACAACATGATACACTGAAATTCACAAAACCATACAGTATACTCAATGATAAAGACTTCTAAGTGCCTGGGAAAATTGCTTTGATGACTTTTCTGAGTCATTACCTGTTACCTCTCTATAATTGTTACAATTCTATTGTTATTGCTACTTGAAGCCAAAGTTTTTCTTTTTAAAAAATTGTTACCTATTATGAATATGCCAAACCTTGTATCCCCTTTACCATTAGTGAGAATTTAGTTTTTCCAATATTGGTTTATTAAAAATAGCATTATTGTGACATTCTATAGTTGTCATTTGCTATGTAATATTCCAGTATAATTTTAAGGATACTCTTTTACCGACTTGTGTGGTACTGAGACATGTATTGACTGCAAATTCAGCTTCTGTAATGTAACTATTGTACAAAAATTTCAAAACTCTCACCAACTGTGCAAGAGAAAACTGGTGACCATACAAAGCTGTAAATTTACTTGCCATGCAGGGCTGTAGGTAGAGCTGCTCTTGTAGATTTTGCAGTGTCTCAAAAGCAGGAGATAGGAGAACAACCCTTTTCTGCATAGCTTTGGAGGCTAAGACTTGTGAGAGAGCAGTCAGTGTCAGTCCAGGTTTTATCACATTTTTCTAGTTTCTGTGTAACTAATGTATATCTTCTAATTCTGGTGGTGGCACACATCTTTAATCCCAGTACTTGGGAGGCAGAGGCAGGAGGATCTTTTGAGTTTGAGGCCAACCTGGTCTACAGAATGAGTTCTGGGACAGCCAGGGCTACACAGAAAAACTCTGTCTTGAAACAAACATGCTTCCACTAATTCTGAGAACTCATTCTATTTAGCAATTTAGTTGGAAGTAATAACATAATTGGTGGAAAGAAATCATGACATAATATGATAAAATCATTGAATTGTATACCTAAAACTGGTGAGTTTTTTGGTCTGTTAATTATAAAGTTGTTTTAAAAAAAAGTAAATAAACTTTAGTTAGAAGTTCGGAAACCAAAGCCCTAGGCTTGCCTGTCTGTGAGCTGTTTATGTAGTGAGTCAATAGATATTTGAGCACTTACTGGTACAGAAATTAACTAGCAAACTGACACTGTCCTATGACTCAGGGTATTGTGTAAGGGGTATACCTGTGCATATAGGTGCATATAGGCACACTGCACAGAAGTCTATAGTTGTAGTCAAGAACTGCAAGGGACGCTGATGTGAACACAAGAGTGTTTGCTATGTAGGTAGTTTTTCTTAAGAGTTGTTCCAAAAACAAGGAAGTGATGGGTTGTTTGTTCAGCAAGAGCTGAAAGAGGCACAGGTTAGAGTGTAGTTTTAGTGAAAGATGATGGAAGTTCGGGACTAGGGAGGAAGAGGAGGTGTCAAAGTAATCCCTAGACTCCTAGAGTCCAGAACTTGAAGATGCAGAAGAAAAAAAACAAAACAAAACAGATTATCTTTGGCTGTGTGTTGATAGCACATGCCTTTATTCTAGCACTCAGGAGGGACAGGCAGGCAGATCTCTGAGTCCAAGGTCTGCCTGGTCTACAGAGTGAGTTCTAGGATGGCCAGGGTTGTTATGCAGAGAAATCCTGTCCTGCCGGGGGTGGGAGGGGGTGGGGAGTGGTGGGGTGCCTTTGTAGATTGAATTTTACGTTAGGATATTCTAAAATTAGCCTTTTATTTTCCTTTTTGCTTTCTTGAAACACTAATCTAGGTTGGCTTCATACTTGTTGTGATTCTCCTGCCACAGTCTGTTTAGTGCTGAAATCATACAAGTGTAAACTGCCATTATTACTTTTAGAAATATATCCATATAATTTGTCATAAACAAGGTTGGAGGGATTTCTAGTTTTAGTGCTTTGATGTAGAGTTTTTATCTTGTATGTTATCTTTGTTTTAATGACAACTGTGATTTGTTTGATTTCTCTTCAGTATTTGATTTTCACCAAGCAGCTGATGGCATCCAGGAACAGCAGAGACAAGAACAAGCAGGAAAAAAGTATGATATATACATACGTATTTTTTAATTTTGATATAGTGAACACATCTACATCCTTAGGAATAAATTTTGAGCCAGAAATAAAACAAAACAAAATCCAGATAGATAAGAATATTTTACTTAGGTTTCAGAGAAAACCAGTTAGATTATGCAAATAAGCTTATAGGAAATTGCATAAATAGCAATAGTAACTTCCTTTGGAAAGATCTGACCACGGACTTACATCTTCCCTCTGTAACTTGAAGCTTGTTTTGGTTTGTTTTTAAGTTTGGGTACCACAAAAAAGGGCATTGGCCCAGTGTATTCCTCCAAAGCTGCTCGGAGTGGACTTCGAATGTGTGATCTTGTTTCTGACTTTGATGGCTTTTCTGAGAGGTAACAAACTTGTTTTTTCAAAACTTAAAAAAACAAAAACATTTTTGAAGCCAAGTGCAAAATTGAAGTATCAGTATTCAGATTTACTTTGTAAAAAATAACCTGATGATGATGTAAGAATGTGTACTAAGAAGACAGCATGTTGTTCTGAAGGCCTGGTTTTCTGTGACAGAGAATGTTCCCAGTGTGGCAGTACTGATATGCCCACCATGTTCTAGGATCTCATCTTTGCTATTTCAGATTCAGGGACCCCATTATATCCTGGTAAATTATATGGGCACATCTTCTAAACTAGAAATGCTACACTGACATATTCTCTATAGAATGGTTTCCATGAAAAATGTAGTTATTATTTGCACTGGCAGGCAACTACAATGAGAAGTCCTAGAGATCAGTTGCTAGTGACTTGAATCTCATGTAGACCATCACCTTTCATATTTTTATATAGTAGAATTTGGTTCACCTTTTCTGTTTTCAGATTTTAGTTATTCTAATCCTCCAACTATTCATGTCCCCTTAATTATATTGTCTTTAAATGTAAAAATGTATCTTAAGTATATAATTTATTCACATTTATATTTTATTCCATTTTTCTGAGAAAGTAACTTCAGTTTCAGAACTAATATTATTTTAAGACCACTTACAAGGCACAGAAATCACTTGACTTGAATGTTATTATTTGAAGTATTCTTTAAGATAGTTAATGCCATGATCTGTTTATTTCTCAGGTTCAAAGTTCTAGCTAACCAGTACAAATCTATATACCCTACTTTGGAGATAGACATTGAAGGTGAATTACAGAAACTTAAGGTAATGCTTTCTTAGCTCAATGATGTGCTTTTAAATACTAATTGGCCAAACTGACATTCCAGCTTTGTGAAAGAACTTACAGGTCATTCTTGGACATAGCATGTTTGTGTGATTTCACATTGTGGTTTAGATGGAACCTGGATGGGAAAAGGATTGGTGTGTGAAAGTAGCCAGATCATAGGTCTCGGATGCACCTTCAGAAACTTAGCTTTTATTCAGGAGACAGTGGAAAGCTATTGGAGAATTTTGAACAGAAGAAAGCTCAGATTTGGATTATGAAGAAACCACACATAGCTACTGAAATGTAGATCTGTAAAGACAGGGACAGTGTAGTGACTTGTAAAGTCAGCACATTTAAGATTGATAAACAGTTTCTTCAGCATTGTTTCTGAGACAAATAACTTTACTGGCCACCGAAGAAGCCCACTGGTGCATGAGTTAACAGAAGGCTTCTCAGTCATTGGTAAATCTCACATTGTCTCCTATATGCCTGGAGATTACTTTAAAAGTATTAACATTATTACCAGAACTGAGTAAGAAATCTACATATCGTATTTCATTCTGGAGTAGTTGTAGACCTTAGGTCTGTTTATGATTCATAGAAATTGGGTGGTAGCCTACACCTATAATCCTAGCACTTGGGAGGTAGAAGCAGGAAGGTCAGAAGTTCCAGCTCATCCTCAGCTACGTACTGAGGTGGAGCCCAGCTTGGGCTACATGAGTTCATTCTTGAGGGTGGTGAGAGGGGATTAGAAAAAGAAACAAGACTCTTCTAAGTGACACATGTTGACATATAAGGACTTTACAGAGTCATTTTAGCCACACGGAGAAGACTGAAATATGGGTAAGAGATTAAAGACAAGGAGCCAAGGAAGGGCCATTCACTAGTGGTTGCAATGTGTTCATATGGGTTCCTGGTAAGTAGCTTCTAGAGGTACCATTCCTAGTGTCCATAGTTGAAATCAGATTTTATTGCAGCTGTACTACAGCCCTCAGGGAAATTCTTGTTTATATTTTTACTTGAATTCTGAAGTTAAACATTACTGGCATCTCATGTTAGTGTTTGATACTATCACTTGGTGAAATATTATGATGTTGTTATTGTAAAGAAGAATGACAGCACTCCATCGCTAACATTTGCGTGCTTGGCAGTGTAGTTTGTGTTCTTTCCACATTTTGGTGTCGCTCTGATTTGAACTTGAAAATTGTTAGTTATATGGATTATAAATGCAGCTTTTCAAATACCTTAAAATTGTCAAAGTGCCATCTATATAAACAGACAGTCCTTTTTATTCTCCCTGAAACCTAGCTCATATGAAGTGAGTACTTTGCTCTGTTCCCATTGAAGTTGATACAGAACTTTTAAATGTTATAGTGCTTGTGTATGTATGTTGTTCAGGACCTCACACATGTAGGTAAGTACTCCGCCGCTACGCCACATCTCCAGCCCTTGTACTGCTAATCACACTTTTCTGAAAGACCAGAGCTAATCCAAATGTTGCACTAGGACGAGCCTCATCACCAGTGCCTTCTGCTCAGATTTGTCAGTTTCCACTGTCGAAGGTCAGGTAGTTTTACACTTTGACTGTGTTATAATGTATTAGTGCACATGGAAACTGGTTTTTGTCTTTGTGTAGGGTTATATGGAAAGGATTAAACCGATGGTGAGAGATGGAGTTTATTTCCTATATGAGGCCCTCCATGGACCACCCAAGAAAATCTTGGTAGAAGGTGCAAACGCAGCATTGTTAGATATTGATTTTGGTAAGTGAGATATGATTCATAGGGAGTTTGACTGAGTTCAAAGTACTTAGATATAAATATTAATGTTAGCATTAAGGAGGTTATAAATAGTTCATTTAGTGTTTGTGTTCAGGAATGAGATAGCTTGTCATCTTATGGCAAGGAATATTGTGGCAAGCACAGTACAGTTTTGTACTTCATTAGAAAAACAGAATCTTTTGGATTCTGTGGGTTTGGAGTTCTGCAGATTGTGAATTTCATTAGTTGGTTCATGATTTATTCAGTTCCTGTTTCTCTGGAACCGTAAAATGAAAAGATCAATTTGGGGAGAATCTTCCCCTGTAAGCCTTTTTAAAAAAATAGACATTAGGATTAAACATGTATTTTAGGATCTAGGCAAACATGTGTATGTTAACTCACTCATGCATGAGGCTTTCTTTTCTTGTAGGCTCAGCATTTCCTCCGTCCTCATGGTTAAGCTAAGCTTACTCAGATGACTCATTAGTCTTTGTGGTTATATAAATTGTACTTTCTTATGCTGTTATCAGTTCTGGGTACATTTCTGTTTGTTTTTTATTTATTTTTATTTTGTGTGTGAGTGTTTTTGCCTGCATGAATGTCTGTTCACTACATGATGCAGTGCCCTTGGAGGCCAGAAGTCATTGGTTGGATTCCCTGGAAATAGAGTTACAGGTGACTGTCAGCCACCATGTGGGTGCTGGGAATCAAACCTGGGTTCTCTGGAAGAGCATCAAGTGCTCTTAACTGTTGAGCCATCCCTTCAACCTCTTGACATTTCATTATCTTTGGATACTAATTAATTAAAGAGAATGTATTTCTCTATAGTATATATATTTATCCCTTTATCCTGTAATATGCCTTCTCAATGTGGAAAGAGAGTGTGTAATTAGGAGAGTGAGTAGTTAAGTATAAAGGGGAAAGAAATACACCCCCATAATTGCTCCTGTAATTTGAGGGTTGCTCTGAATAGAGTTCAAAGACTGAGGAAATGTTGAACACCACAAAATTACTGTTGCCCCAGGGTTCTGCTGCTTCCAGTTATGTCCACTGGGGAGTCATTTGTTTGAGGAGTTGATCAAAATGTAGGTGGGTTTCTGCATAACATTCTTCCACAGTAGTGAGTATGTACTACAAGAGCCAAGTTAGCAACTGGGCATGCTCTGGGTTTCTCTATAGCTAAGTTAAAGCTCTAACCGTCTGCATTTTAACCCATCACACACAAAGAGAACCAAGCCTAAGACACTGAACCCTTGAGAGAGGGCAGTGACAATTATGGTCTAGTCTATCAGATACCTCAAGTAAATTCATGTGCGTGGTCTTAATGCAATTCTGGTTTACAGTGTACATGTGTTCATCTTAGTGTTTTTATTCTTTCTTTTTCTATTTGTAGGAACTTACCCTTTTGTAACCTCTTCAAACTGTACTGTTGGAGGTGTTTGTACAGGTTTGGGTATGCCACCTCAAAATGTTGGTGAAGTATATGGAGTTGTAAAAGCTTATACCACTAGAGTTGGTATTGGTGCCTTTCCCACAGAGCAAGACAATGTAAGCCCGTTTCTTAGTAATCTGTTTTTTAAAGTATAGAAAGAAAAATCTTGTTTCCCAGATCTCAACCTTAATAGACTCCTGCCTCTGTCTTCATTTGCAAAGGTCATTTGCCTTATCATTTTCAGGAAAACCTTATAGCTTTAGTTCTTGTAATGATTGACTAGGTTTGTCTGTTTCAGTAAATATTAACAACTAACTTGTTTATGAACTTTTCCTTTGTTGTGAAAATTACATGAGAAATTTAAAAGGAAGAAAGATGCATTCATCTTTTTCGTTGCCGTTGTTCATGGTCTCAGTTCATGGTTACGCTGTCCCATGTCTCTGGACTAGTAGTAAGACATTACTTGTGGTAGAAGGGCATGGAGTAGGAAAGCTGGTCCCCTCACCTCATGGCATTTGGGAAGCAGCAAGTAAAGGCAATGTGCAAGGACTAGGCTTGCCTTCAAAGGCACACACCAGCTCCTCTAGCGAGACTCTGTCTCCTACTAGTCCATTCAGCTATGAACTCACCTGTAGCAAGCTTTTTCATCAGACTGCCCATCCCCAAATAATAGCACAGAGACTTATTAATTGTGAAAGCCTGGCCTTAGCTGAGGCTTGCCCCACTAGTTCTTATAATTTAAATTAATCTGTTTTTATTAATCTTCATTTTGGATAATCTCTTTATCTCGCCTTCATTCTGTACTGTCTTCTCCACCTGCTTAGATTCACTCCTCCTGAATTTCTCTTTCTGCCCAGAAGTCCCATTTAACCTCTCCTGCCTAGCTATTGGCCATTCAGTTCCTTATTAAACCAGTCATGTCCCTTAGTCACATTTTCAAACAGTGATCAAATATCCTGCAACACTCATCAGTGGATTAATCTGCTGATAACATTAGTGTCCTCATGATCCAGTTACCTCTCTGTTGCCAAATCCTGAGGACCAAGCCTGCAACACATGGGCCTTTTTGTGGGACACATTTAAGATCATAACAACTTGTTCTTACTGATAGGGTCTAGTTGTTTTGTTGTCAATCTATATTTGACCTGGGTTGTAGTTTTAAAAAAGTGGCACAAGAGGGAAGGATGCCATTACAGGGTTCAAGCAGGGGGATTTTTTTTTTAAATTAGGGAAATGGATCATAGAAAGGGGAAAGGAATGTAGGGAGACCAGCCTCTGGGAATAGGAGCATCAGGAGAGGGGAGATAGGAAAAGGGGCAAGGGGGAGGGGGCAGACAGGGAAAGAGAGAGAAGGATGGGAGGTAGACAGGGCCCTTTTAACAGAGAAGATAGTGAATGTGTACAGGTGGTGCTCTTAGTGACTGTAGCTGAGGGCTTATCCCGTCAGAACCCCAAGGACAGGCCAGTGCAGATGCCTGAATACTACCAACCTGTATATAACTTTTAGCTTAAAAATGTAAAACTGAATATATTTCAAGTAATATCATTTCCATGGAATTTCTGTCTCCAGCTTATTTCATGAAAGATATTTATCAAGAGATATTGTTTATTATATAATCTAGTGTAATTCCCTAGTTATACAGCTTTAATATTCTAACATAAATTCTATTCTACAGGAGATTGGAGAATTATTACAAACAAGGGGTAGAGAATTTGGAGTAACTACTGGGAGAAAAAGAAGATGTGGCTGGTTGGACCTTGTTTTACTGAAATACGCCCATATGATCAATGGATTTACTGCGTGAGTGTTCTTCAGAAACTTTATTTCAGGAATAGTAGATAGTTGATAACCACAAGTTTGATTTTGTAGAAAGTAAACTTGAGAGTCCCCTAACATAAAAGCTTCACTCCTTTGCCTCCAGAATACATTCATAGTTTTAGAAATGGAATTAGATATAGGAAGAAGTATGCAGGAAGAGATACCCAGGTTATTTTCCTGGATGCCCAAGGGCCTAGAAAGAATGGTGGTGTTCTGATTCATGTGTCTGTACAGAGGGCCGTGAGATTGGTAGGCAGGTAGGAGGTGAGGACACGTGCACAGATGGACAGTGTGCACACAGAAAAGGAGGCATTGCTGTGTGTGGGGATAGGGTGTGCACACTTAAGTGTCTGCCTCCCAGATCAGATGTCAACTCATGCATCATGCTGATGTGACTGGACATGCTCACCTTTCTGAGTCTCGGTCTCATCATCTTTAAAATCAAGGTCATGGTATCACTCCCACCATGGACATTTGAAAGATGAGGTGAAATGTAGGATACTGTCCTGCTCACTGAAATACTCAGTAAAGTTGCAGCATTTTATATGTAAGTAAATGTGTTTGTAACTATGTTAATAGGCTGAGCTTCTAACAAGTAAAAGTTTTTGGTTGTTGTTGTTTTTAAACAAAAAAAAAACAACCTGAGATTTATGGACCAGAATCCCAAACCTAGTGCTTTATCTAATTTCCACAGATTTTCTCTTAAAATCCTGTTTTCAAGTCAGTTTTCGGGAAACTTTGATGTATCACGAAGAGGTCCTTGATGTTTCCTCACTCTGTCAGTTTCTAACCAGAAGGGTGGAGGTGATGTTAACCAGAGTGAAGAGTTGGGGATGGTAGCATGTGTGGGAATGAACTTAATACCTTGTGATTATGTAGAATAATGTGTTCTGCTGTGTCCCTGGAGCACAAAATGCATCCTTAACTCCAGGCAACCTTCCCACAAGTCATCCCTCCTAAGAAAGCTGAGCAAGTGTGAAACCACCAGTGAGAATCTGTTGTAATTACTAGAAAGTAACTGTGTTGTTTTATGAAGACTATATGTCAGTATAGTGTCCTCATCAATGTGGTGTTTTATGTGTGGCACGCTTTCAAGTACAATCCTAACCAGTTTTCAGAATTGCTTTGGAGCTTTGAGCTTTGCATGAATTCTCCCTTTCTCCTGGATCAGTCAGACTGGGGGTCACAAGTTTGCTGTTTCAACAGTGTCTTTTCTTTCAAAATTAGGTTGGCCCTTACGAAGTTGGATATTTTGGATATGTTTACAGAAATCAAAGTTGGCGTTGCTTACAAATTAGATGGGGAAATCATACCTCATTTCCCAGGTACTTTTTTTTTAGGTTGTGTCTGAAGCTTATAAGATTATTAATATTATCATTTAGCTATACATTGTGTGTAATATGTAATTGCTGCTTATGAGATTGTCTTTCCCAGGCATAATCTTTACTAATAGTGCAGATATATTGACATTTTGTTCAAAACTGTTATTAATTTCAGAGTTGGGTCACAAGCATGTACTTAAACTCCAAAGAAAGATGATTGGACCATGCTGCTTCAGGGTTTCATCTTTTTAAACTTATAGAATGGTGTGAATACCTGTAGTCCAGCTACTTAGGAGCCTAAGGCAGGAGGCCCACTTGAGCCCAGGAGTTCAAAGTTAGTTTGGTCAGTATTAACAAGACCTCTCTATGGTGGGGAAGGGAGAGCGGTTTTTTTTTTTTTTTTTTTTTTTAATGAATGATTTCCACGGAGGAGTTCTCTTCCTTGGGAATAAAGGGTAAAGAAAAGACCCTTGAGTCTTGTGGTATGTTCTTTCTCAGTACATGAACTCAATCAATCCATCCTTCAAGCCCCATGGATTTTTCTAACTGCTCTTTGTGTCTGAAGTTTAGAGGTGAAAGAGATGCCTACTTGAGGCAGTGTAGTTTCTTTGAAGCCTGTCTTGTCACAGAATTTCCTTACTTACTCAGGAGTTCAGTAAATACTTCTAGATTTAGAAATGGAAATTGCTGATTTTCAGGTTAGTTTTCCTTAAACACCAAGGAAATGCCAGTGGAAGGAATGTTGACAACCTTAATGAAACTTGGCAGGCTGGGAAGTTTTATGACCCTGAGACTAGACATTCATAAAGAATAATTTTCTGTCATTTTTCCAATTTCTCTTACAGAAAAACAGGCATCTGTTACATTTTAGGATATTGTTACTTAGAAACTGATTAATCAAATATGCATTATGTCCTGGTCATTACTGCTATCTCAAAGCTCTTTAAGGGTTTTAATATAGCTAGCTGAGTACCAGAGAAGAATAGTATAATCAAATACGGCGACACTTGGCAAGATCTTTCTTAATCATATAGCAAATTCCTTTTATTAAAATACTAAAAACTCATAAACAGAAACTTGTGAAATTTATGCTTTTTGTATTTTTAAGCTGACTTGGGCTAGATTCCTCCAGAAATACTCGAAGATGGGAATTTTCATCCAAGAAGTGTTGTAGAATGTTCTTGGAAACATTGCTTGTGGTGGCAGCAGTGGTACAGTTAGTATAGCTGACTGCTGTTCCTGGGCCTCATGGCTTCCTTTGATTGTAAACATTACAGAGAGTAGATTATAGAAACTCAGGTTGTTTCCACAAACCTCTCTAGCTGTTATGTGGTCTCTGTCATTATTGAGACTCTCCACTCTGAAGAGGAAAAGCTGAGTGGTGTACCACACTATCCACCATGTCTGCAGTCTGAGAAACTGCTCATCACTTGTAGGGCACATGCAGATTCCAGCAGGGGATATAGTAGACAAGAGTCATTAGGTGACTTAATAAAGAAAATGTCCATCCCACAGTAGATTCTCAGAGGATTGAAGATGTACCAGCCTTCTGTCAAGTTGTTATTGTACATACACAATTTATAGACATTCAAAATGCTCCAGAAACAGCTTGTTTACCAGCCACTGGAACTCAGTGTAATCTTTCCCCATTTACATATAATCATGCTGCCGAAGAAATGTTGGTTTATAAAATACCACCCTAAAGGGGGTGTTGCTGGTGTTCACCTTTCTAATGATCTGAAACTCTAAATTCTGACACATTTGGTTTGGAGGATTTTGATAAGTGTCCTTGAACCTTCTTTTGTCAGAGTCATTCGAGCTGGGCATAGTGGTTCGTGCTTATAATTCCAGAACTTGGATAGGCTGAAGGGAGGAGAATTGCCAAGAGTACAAGGCCAGCCTGGACTGAAGAGAAACCATGTCTAAAACACAAAGCAGTCATTTGGCAACAGGCACTGTGCTCCATAAACACATATGCTTCTTCACTTTCAGCAAACCAGGAAGTCTTAAATAAAGTGGAAGTTCAGTATAAGACTCTCCCAGGATGGAGCACAGACATATCTAATGCAAGGACATTTAAGGAGCTCCCTGTCAATGCCCAAAATTATGTTCGGTTTATTGAAGACGAGCTTCAAATACCAGGTAAATACTTTATGAGAAGCTGTCTTTAATTTTTCTGTTACTTTGTGAGGTTTTGGTTGGTTGGTTTTGGTTCCCACCCTGGGACATTTACTCTCGCCATTTCTCTGATTAATAATTCCTGTATGGTTTCTATCCTCACCAGAACATTCTTTTTGTTGGTGTGGTTGTTGTTTTTATCATTTGACCTAAGCTGCTCTTAAAGAGTTGAAATCTTGGGGCTGGAGGGATAGCTCAGCCATTAAAGGCTAGGCTCACAACCAAAAATATAAGAGTTGAAATCTTGGATAAACATTAGGAAATGATAAGAGTATAAAATAGGACATCTTATGTTACTGCTGTATCTCATTACTTTTGCTGTAGTGAAACACCATGTCCAAAGCAACATGGGGAGGCGTGAGTGTATTTGGCCTACTCTTTCATATCACTGTCATTGAAGAAATCCAAGGCAGGAACTCAAACAGAGCAGAAGCCTGTTGGGGAGGAGCTGATGGAGAGGCCATGAGGATTGTTGCTTACTGGCTTGCTCAGCTGTTCAGCTGTTCAGGTGGTTTGGTACCACCTGAAATGGACTGGACCTTCCCCTATCAATCACTGATTAAGAAAATTACTTACAGGTTTGCCTGTAGCCCAATCTTATATAGGCAATTTTTTTTTTCAATTGAGGATCACCCTCCTTTCCAGTGGCTGTTGCTTGTGTTAAATTGACATAAAACTATGCAGCTCATCTCATTAGGAAGAAATTTAAAGTAATAATGAAAAATGAATTGGTTTATTCATGTAGTTCTTGCTCATGGGAGGCCAAGGCAGGAGGGTTTCTGAGAGTGCTAGGTTAGTTAGGGCTATATAATAAAATCCTGTCAAAATACATCAAAAAGCACAAACCAAACAATTAGAAATGGATATAATACATAAAACAAGATGGCCAGGGTTGGGCTTGATGAAGTTATGTCACCTTTCTGTTACATGATTGCTTTGTCCTTTCATCCTTTGGTTTACACTGATGGGAACTAGAGACAAGAAAAAGTAGGTGGGAGGTATTTTCCAAGGTCAACATATTATGCATGTACACTGTCTCTGTTATGTTTTGTTTTTATTCATGACTCATTTCAAACATGGTTCTTGTTTCCAGATTGCTAGGGTCGCTCCCAGCTTGATGTCAGACATAGTGAACATATATGTGAATGGCTTTTAGTCAACAGTTTTTGAAATATAAATAGCTGAGTCTTAATGAACTATATGCAATACCATAAAGGGTTCTCCTGCCAGTATCTTGGGGGAACCCAGTAATTCTACAAATAATTAGAACTGTGAGGCACAGATGACCAGTCATTCCCTGAACTCCCATACTAGCCCACTCCTAAGGCTGCATTGTATAGTTCAAAATTGTCGAGCTATTTCTATACATTCTAATGTAAAATTTACAGCGGATTTTTGAAACTTGCTTATCTTTTCTACTAGGAGCTTTATTAAATTCTTGGACCAAGCTTTTACTGTCATAGTCACTTGGGGGGGCAGTGAAGAAATGGTAAATACTGTATAGTTAAATCAGAAATACTAGGCAGGTTAGTCTGTGCTGTACCTTACTAGAAGAAAATAAGGACAGGTTGCTGACAGAAAGAGCAACACAGAAAAAGTAGAGGATTACCTCTCTTTCTGACATAGAATACAAGTTTTTATTTAAAAAATACTTACAATTCACCTTTATTGATAACATAATTGAGACACTCATAAATTTAAATTATTCTTGAATGGCAATAGTAATTTCTTTGTGATCCAGAAATGAAAACAAGCAAAATTGAGCACACGATGTATTTCTGCATGACACACTTAAAATCATAAAACAAAGACTAAAAATGAAACTAGCTCATCATTTTTTGAAACAATATATGACAAGAAATCTTATAGAAAAAAAACCTGAAGCAGAAATATTTGCAACCAAATTTTCTAATGGCTTAAAAAAAATCAAATCACTTTGTCTAATGATGACGGTGTTTTTGTCGTGTTTAGAATAAAACACAAAAAGTACTCTAACAAAGTATGTAGTTTTTCAGTTTTAAGCAACTTAATATAAAGGATGAAAAATCATGTTTACAATATGCTAAAAGTATTACTTAGAAGAATTCTTTTTAAGACTTACTATTTTATGTGTGCCTGCCTGCATATAATCTATGTGCATCACATACGTGCAGTTCCTACAGAGCCAGAAGGAGGTAGTATGGATCCCCAGGAACAAGAGTTTGAATAGCTGTAAGAAATGATTTTGTGCTAGGAATTAAACCAGGCTCCACTCCCAGAGCAGCAAGTAGTACTTTTGACCACTAAGCCATCTCTCCAACCTCCCATGGAAGAACTACTATCTTGACAGACTACCCCAGAAACCCTTTTCTTTTGATTCTTAAAATGTACCTTAATGGATATCTTCTTAATCCACCTTAAAAGGTTTCTGTTGTATAGTAAATTATCTAACATGATTGTACTACTTCGTTTTTGAGATCAAAGATATTCAGTATTAATTATTTCTGCCTTTAAGAATAATCTTGATTTTAAAAACTCATGTCAATCCTGCATAGTACTGATAAATGACACTGGAGCAAAACCTGATACTTTACTTTTTGAACCTCTACTTTTTAAATACAACAGGACTCTTCTCTCTTCATCCCAAAGCTGAGTGTCACAAGGGACTTGATGTTCTTGTCTTTTTGTTTTCCAGTTAAGTGGATTGGTGTAGGTAAATCCAGAGAGTCCATGATTCAGCTCTTCTAAGGATTGCCAGCAGTGCACGAGACACTCCTTGAGAGGGAGGGAAAATACCTAAGCATTTCTCTATATCTGCAAATTCAAGAATAAAGACATTGAATGAGTTTTAAGCTGGCGTTGGTTTGCAGTCTCTGACGATGGCTGGGGGATAGACTGGCGCCCTCCCATCCAGCTTCTCCGCTGGCGTGGCTCCGCCTCTTGCTCCCGCTGCTCCTGGTGCCACACACAGTTCCTTTCCGTGTTTAGTAACTGTGCAATCCCTCTTGTTTGAAATCTAAAACTTCCAGTGTAGTTTTTCTTCATTACTGTCATTGTGTTTGAGTTTTTATCCCAAATAGATGGTGAGAACAATTAATGCAGTTTTGCACAAATATTTTTACATTCTGATCATTCAATTCTGTCATTGTAATCTTTGCTGTTAGGAAAAAAAATGAAAAGATAGGGGTTCTGTCAACTTTTGTAATGCTATTAATTCTGTTTAAATTGTGAACTGCGTATTTTCTGCTGAGACCATTGCAAAATTGAGCTTTGGTTGGGAGGGGGGAGTATGTTCATGGAACTTTTAATTTGTATAGAACACAGAACTTAGTTCTCTCTACAATTATTTAATACAATGAACATTTAATTTAGTGTTCAAAAAGAAGAGATGTTTCCCTACAATAGCAATCTTAATGTTAAAAAATAATTATTAAAAAAATCTTGTGATATTTGGTGGATATTTCTCTTTGCTTTCAGATATGAGCTCAAATGTATATCTTTCCTTTTTTATTTTTATTTTTTAAGTATACTGTTATTTCTAAGAACAGTGGGTTGGTTTTCAACATTGTGCCTGCCGGTATATCTATAAAATGACCCGTAAGTACCCACATGAACCCTAGTTGCCAATTGTCAGCCATAATTTTGATCATGCCTTCATCTCTCCTCCCTTGAAAATAAAGACGTATTATTTAACCCTTAGGCTTCACTTTGTGCTGTAGATTATCCTTCCATAAACTATTAACTTTAAATTAGGTGTCACTTGAAATTATTTTATTATAACCATCAATAGTTGATTAAAAAGAGCCAAATATTTCCAGTATTCTTTGTGTGTTGTTTTTCTTCTGTTCATAGTAATGCTAGTGTGGAGGGAGGATGCCGTGCACGGGGACATGTAGTACCTGGGGACAAAGTGGGCAGAGATCAATAGAATCACTGAAGTATTTTTATTAATACATGGCTCCAGAAAAATCTAAAATGGGAGTAGTTTCGTTAGACTCAATAAATGATAAACTCAGGTGATCCCACCAACCTGCTTTAACCATGTAACAGGAACGAAAAGAGCAGTGCCCATAAATCCTGCTTCTTACCATGGAAACGAAGATCTGTATTCTTGACTATAAGCATTGTATTAGTGAGACATATTTTCAGTAATGAACACATTTTCACTTAAGTCAGGCATTGTGGTGATATTTATGACTTATTAAAGCTTGCCTGAAGATTCAGAAAGCAAAGTCAGTCACAAGCCTTTTAATCCCAGAAGGTGGTGGTACACACCTTTAATTCTAGGACTCAGGATTAAGTAGACAGATCTCTGTAAATTCAAGGCCACCCAGGGATACATGAGATTGAATCAGTGTAACAAGAGAAACAGATCACACGCCTTCATCCCAGCATAGAGGTGTATAAAAGACAGAAGCAGGGTCTTCAGTGTTCAGTAGGAGGCATTCATTCTCCAGCCACGCTGAGGAGAGGCAGCAGGATCAGCTCATTCAGCCTGAGGTAGTGGTAAGAACTAGTGGCCCACTACTTTGCTTCCCTGATCTTAAGCTTGAACTCCAATATCTGTTTCTGGGTCTTTTATTTTTTGTGTTAACAAGGGATTTTTCCTCCAATACCCAAAATATCTCCAGTTGCTGTTATTTACTGATTTTAAATTACTCTGGATAATTTAGTTTCTCTTTGAATGTGAGCTGTCACTTGATCAGGAGAGATGGTCTGTTTTTTAAATAAAGCTGTCATTCAAACCGTTGACAACTTACAGTTGCACTTAACAAGACTGTATGTACCATGTTCTGCTAGGTACTGAATATGTGGTATCAGGGGCCAGTGCAGTCTTACTGAAACTCATGGGTTTAGCAGCATGCTGAACATTGATGAATGATGCTATATTCCCCAAGGAAGCAGTGCATGGTGAAATGAATGGAACCTGATCAAAATGTCTGACAAGGGCCAGAGAAGGCTCTTAAGAGATGCTTAAACATATTAACCAGAAGAATTAGTATGAGGGAAAATGTGCAGGGTTCAGACTAGAAAGAATCTGCAGAGTTGGAAAAACAACCAAATTAGCAAGGGGCTGGTGAGGTTGGCAGTGGGCTGAGGGACGCTCAGCCAAATAACCAGTGTATGTTGATGTGAGAATCCTGTAGGTAGAATGTAATGCCTGTTACAGCTAAGCTGCAGCAGAACTGCTGAATCAGAAAACCCAAGCTAGGGGATAGAGAGATGACTCAGCAGTTTACATCACTTGCTGTCTCCTCAGAGGATTGGAGTTCAGTTTCCACACTGTGTGGCTGCTCATAACTCCAGATCTGGGGGTCTGATGCTGTCTTTTGGCTTCATGGACACTCACATGTGTGTGGTGGGCGTATACATCTTTAAATCTGAATTTTAAAATGTAGACTATTGATTGACTGCAGATGGAGTCACCAAAGTTAAGCTTACCCAACTTTAGCACGAGATACTTGAGCAGGCAAGGTTAATATGCATATTTGGTATTAATCTAATTAGCCATAGGGTTAGGAGGGCAGACGTAAGACAGTTTTGGAAGGATATTGTGGGAGGTTGTGTGTGTTTATTTGAGACAGGGTCTTCCATGGCCCTGGCCTGAAGGTTACCATGTAGCCCAGGCTTACCTTCAGTTGATCTTTGAGGACTCTACTTCCCAGGTCTGTGCTACCATCTGTGGCTCAAGAGGCTCTACCTTTGCTGGTTGTGGTTACACAGCTACTGTATGATTACATATGTGGCCCTATCATGGGAAAAGGTGACATTTTTTAAAGAACCTTAGGGGGGGGCTTGAAAAGCTATTTTAATATAGACCCTTAAAATACTGAGGATGCCACAAGCAAAATTAAGTAGTAAAAAAATGAATAAATCTACAGAAAGTATAGATAGCATGAAACGTGAGAATGCCCAAAGTTCTCCACTAAAGGTAACTTGACAACTGACATTAATGATTTAACAATTTATGATATTGTGGGGTGCATTTTATAAAAATTAATTGACAATAATAACAGGGACAACTGCTATGAGGACCAGAATTTTTGCATGTTATTGATGCTAAATTGCTTTAAATCTGGATTTAGGACATGGATTTGTACTTTGTATGGTAATCATTTAAGTCTGAAGCCAAGCAGTGGTGGCACATGCCTTTAATCTCACACTGGGGAGGCAGAGGCAGGTGGATATCTGCGTTCAAGTCCAGCATGGTCTACAGAGCGAGTTCCAGGACAGCCAAGGTTACATAGAGAAACCTTGTCTTGAAAAAAAAAAAAAGATAAACAAGAACCAAGAAACAATTATTAATATAGGACATGAAAAAGGCAAACTTTAAACTGAAGTGGTGGAAATTGTTGGCAATCTATGTGTAGGGATTAAATATAATTTGAAGGCAAGGATGGCTAAAAAATTGGAAAACAGACTTCCTTGTCTAAGTGTACTTTTAGCTAAAAGAAGCACCTAGCTGTTGAAGAGACTGCTGGGGTGTTGGAGTGCCGCGTCAGCTAAGCAGCCTGTGTCCGAGAATGTGCGGAGGGTGTTGGGGATTGACAACACAGAGACTCGTTCAACTGTGTAAAGAAAACTTTAAGCAGGCCTCAAAAAGGCTCAAGAAAACTTCCCAAGAAAGGCCTCCCTCCAGAAAGGCTTCTGTTCTCTCTCTACCCCTGGCTGGTTCTGCTCTGACACCAGAAACTGATTTGGATGTGTCAGAAGAGGCGGTTAGTCTTTGGACAAGGTCGAGGTCAGGGTGGTTCCTGTGGGCCAGCCCTTTTCAGGAACTTGTTGCCCGGGGCACTGTATTGTTTTTAGTAAACATGTTTTTAGTAAACATTGTCTTACAGCTGCCTACTCCCAGGCTGATGGGGAAGTGGGTCTCTGCTCAAGGTCTGGTGTCCCCACTTGCATGGGATGCTCAAGGCCCGGTTCCGCCCTTAGTACTGTCTGTGTGAAGGAGACCTTGACGTCACCAAAAGACCCAGCTCATCACCCAAAGTGTGCTGTTGTTATTTCTCCTAGCTCCCCCCAGGGTTCATGTGGGTTCTGGAGGAACCTTTTTGGGACTGGCTGATTCCAGATCTGAAGGGGCATTGCAGAGCTTACAGAGATCGGGATCTGTGGTGGTGTGGGTCAGCATTGTGTCTCTTGGCTCTGAACCTGTATGCCATTCTTTCACTTCCAGAAGGAATAAAGAGAATAATACTTAGCATTTGCAAGAATCCCATTTTGATGCTATGAGCTGAGGACTAGTTGGTGGGAGAGGCTGCCTGGAAGACATTAGCACTGCTTCTGCCGAAGGAAAGAAATAGTAAGTCCAAAGCATAAGTACCCCTGGGGGATTAGAAGTGTCACTACCACATTAAGATAAAAGACAGTGGCTCCCCGTTGTAGGTTTTTGGAGAAGGACGGGATTGTGGCAAGCTTACTTGGTGACACCCCAGTTGCAGCTCATGTGCCACATATGACCCATTGCTTAAGTAAATTCACACATCGCTTGCTAGATGGCAGCTTTTGGTGTGAAAAATTGCTCCCCATCCCTGTTTTTAAAGGCCTTCACTTTCCTACCATAGGGATGTCTTGACTTTGGCCCAATATCATCATTTGCCTTGGAAGGACTCTTTTTTTTTTTTTTTTTGGACAGGTTTTCTGAAAAAAAAAAAAAAAAAACCAGCCCTGGCTGTCCTGGAACTTGTTTTGTAGACCAGGCTGGCCTTGAATTCAAAGAGATCCACCTGCTTTCACATCCTGAGTGCGGGGACTAAAGGTGTGTCCCACCACTGTCTGGTGCCTTGGAAGGGTATTGATCACTGCTACACTGATCCTTTATATTGGTGGGATTGTGCTGGTTCGTCCTCCTAAGCAAGAAGTAACAACCACTTGAAGTTCAGTGCTAATGCATTTGTACATCAGAGAGTAATCAACTAAAGTGCAGGGGCCATCTGTCTCAGTGAAATGTCCTAGAGTACAGTGGTATAGACTATATACCCTTTGGACTGGCGAGATGACTGTCAAGAGTTCTTGGGCAGTCTTTGTAACCATGTAGAAGTAGGAGAGAACTGATTCCACAAAGTTGTCCTCTGACCTCCATGCATGTGCTATGCACACAGCATACACGCCCCATGTACATGTATACACAATAAAAAATAATAAAACACAATAAAAATTTTAATGAAACTAAAAAAAAAGAGTTCTCCTAAAGGAAAGGTTAGGTTGTGACATCTGGCCTTGTCCACAAGCAGAACAGAAGTAGCATGCCTACTGGGTCTCTGTATTTATATATAACCTATTCCTCATTTGACCAAGCTGCTAGTTTTGCCAAACAATGATTGAAATAAAGGAATCCCAGATTCTTAGACCCAACATACTACCAAAAGCTGACAGTTCTGAGTTGGGCTCATGACAAGAGAATGCTCTACAGTAGGCTCAGGCTGTTCTGTAAGTTGTCCCACCAATCAGGCAACATGATTCAGTGGATTTGTCTGTGACAAACAGGGACAGTGTTTAGAGTCATTGGCAGGCCCAGAGTCACAGAATAGGCCTATGGAACATGGAGCCATGCCCTCTATCTTCTAGATAACTACTTTCCTATTCTCGGAGTTCTTGCCTTGCTGTTGGGCCTCAATAGACCTTAAGCTACCAAGATACCATGCAACTCAAGCTGTCCATCATGAGCTGTTACCTGACACAGAGGTGTAAGTCCTGGTGGGGAATTGCTGGGGAATGTCCTTCTGTATGCTGTGAATATATATGTTTCTATTATTGGTAGATGAATAAAGCTATTTTGGCCAATGGACAGGCAGGGTGTAGCCAGGCAGGAAGTATGGGCGGGGCTGTCAGAAGAGAATGCTGAGAAGAGGAATGCAGAGAGTGAGTCGTGAACCAGACGACATGTAGCTGCCAAGGAAGCAAGAGGCCTGAGCATCACTGGTAAGCAAAGACCGTGTAGAGTTACACAGATGAATAGAAATGGGTTAATAATTGAGAGAGCTAGACAAATAAGATGCCTGAGCCATTGGCCAAAAAGTTTATAATTAATATAAGTCTCTGTGTGTTTATTTGGGACTACACGGCTGCAGGACCAGGCAGGACAGAAGCTTCTTTTTGTCCACAGAAGCTGGCAGACAAGCATGGCAGCTAGAGCAGCAAGCTGAAAACTCCCATCTTGAACTATAGCCATAAGAGAGAAGACTGGGAGTGGTATGTGACTTTTAAACTTTAAACCCTGCTCCCAATGACCTATTTTTTCCAGCAAGGCCACACATTTTAAAGCTACTCAAACAGGGCCACCAAATGGGGACCAAGTATGCAAATGCAGGTGCATTATTTGGACTGCTCGAGGCCTTCAGACTTAGACCAGGACTTCACACACCAGTAACTTCCACGCAAGTTTGAAACTATGGCCTGGGGCTAGAACCTCACAGCTTTGTGGTCTTCCAGCTTGTGGATAATCTGCATATATAACATTCACAGCATTGATTCATATATAATATTCTATTTCTTCAATACAAGGTGTTTCATTAGCTTGCTTTCCTGAAGTCCATTCTATATGGACTGGAGTCTGTTTTATTTTGGCCTTTGTCTTTCTTGTATCAGTTTTCAAATGCCCTGGTGATGCCTAGTTGACCGTGTTAGAAACTAAGTAAGGCACCTGAAACGATATGGAATTCTGTGTTCTTAGAAATTTATTAATGAGTAAGAAGCCAACTGGTGGGTGTTGGGGAGGGTCTTCCAGCAACTAGAATGCAGGATACCTTTCTTTGGGGATATTACTTTTTGGGGGGACCCTTTAACTCTTTTCCTGAAGAGTTGATGCCTAGTTATCAAAGCTTCTTGTTGAGAAGGTTGTTAATCTTGGAAACAGATTTTCATTAATTCCCCTTCTTCACTGGTTTGAAGTCCCACTACAGACCTACAGTTGCCTCCCAGTCTTCTTCCTCTGCTAATTCCTTCTGGTTCTCTCTCTCCCTCCCTCTCCACATTCTTTCTCCTTTCCCTCTTCCCCTTCCTTTCTTCCTCTCTCTACTTGTGTGTGTATGTGTACGTGTAATAATGGCATAATTATAAGCACATAAAGTTACTGTACAGTCTATGATCCCATGTATGAGCTCTCACTAAGAAGGTAGGATAGTTAGAGATTCGTCAGCACCAACAACAAGGTGCTAAAAGCTTATAACAAATTGTGACATTAACATATTTTTTACTTTCCCTTCCATTTGATGTTACAGACAAGGGCTGTACTACAGAGCTAGTCCCTTCAATAGATGTCAAATGTTCTCAAGGTTGAATCTTGATTTCCAGACCAATTTTCCCTGAAGAGAATTTGTTACGCAAAAATTTTTAAGGATTAGATCCATCTGAATACACACTTAAAAATAGTGCTGTTACCATTGTTTTACTCACTAAAAACTGTCCAAAGTTGTTTTCTTGGAATACCACGCTTATGTTTAGTTTTACAAAGTGTTTCTTGCAAAACCACTTCTCTTGTCACAACAGTAGACTTCTGGAACACAAGAGTAGACTTCTGGAACACAAGAGTAGATTTCTGGAACACAACAGTAGACTTCTGGTAGTGAATTCAGTGGTCTAGGGTTTGTTGAAATCGTGCCTAATTTATGTTCCAAACCTGGGATTTAAAACAAATTAGTGACTTGTTTTGGGGACTACGTACTCTAAAATTTTAACACACCATCTTTGTAGCAACTATGTGTAATAAAAAGTAATTTAAAGCATTTAAAGGGACATAATTAAACTATGGGTGCCAGGGAGATGGTCAGTGAGGGAAGGCACTTATGGCCAGGTCTGACAAGTGGGGTTTGGTCCACAGGCTCCAGATGGTGGAAAGAGAGAACCGACTCCCGCCAGTTGTCCTATGACGTCTGCATGCTCAGAGTGTGAACATACTATAACAAATAAGAAGGCAACTAAGAAATTTTTAAAGTAAAATATAGAGAGGAGGACTAAATAAAAGGCTCTTTCTTTAAAATTTCCAGCTAATAGGCATATTATTAGATTATATCAAAATTTAAGAAAAACTCATTTGATTTTTATTTTGATGTCCTCTGAGGACTTGGGTTCCAGCATGAACATTTCTTCCCTACTGGCTCTGGCATTCCTCCAGACTGCAGCTGCCTTTTCTGGAGATAAGAGACCGACAGGTTGTATTTGAACGTTCAGTCCCCAAGCTTCTGCCTCCAGAGTAGCTGGAATTACAGGTTTATATCACCAGCTTTCTGCTTTTCAGTAAAAAAAAGAGGGACTCTTTAAGGAAAACTATCAAGCACTTAGTAGTACAGTTGACACTTGACTGTGACAGAGACAGTATAGCTTTGAGGCCAGTCATGCTGGAGAGCAATATGGTCTGGATATGAATTCTGCCCCTTCCTCCTGGCTGTGTGATTTAGGGTTAGTTCATGACAGGTCTTGGAAACTTGGCTTCCTCTGTTTAAAACTACAGTACTCACCCCAGAGAGATGCCTAAGGACTAAATGTGTGCTTGCCACATTGTGAGACACCCCCCCCACCCCGAGTATGCAAATTTGGGGGAATCTCTCATTTAGAAGGTCTCAGCAATGCACTCAATGGGCCAAAGTTGAAAGCACCAATGATTACGGCGACATGGGTACTGTTTAAGTGGGTGTTATGTGAATACCCAGGACCACCTCTGTCCACCTCAGGACCCGCACATAGGATACGCTACAAGGAGAGTCTAGAATTTCTGGACCATGTTGTTATAGGCATTTAAACTAGAATGAAAAGAAAGGTTCCCTAGCAGAACACCAGGTTGCACTCAAGGTTTTGTTTCCAGTGCTTAGACAGTCAGCTTCCTAGGACAGTGAAGAGTTTTCACCCTTTCAGTCTCAGATGCTAGGAACTAGAAAGGAAGGAAGAAGCTCTGGGCTCCCCGTCTAACTTCTTTCTGATCCCCGATCTGCACACTATTTCTGCCTCCAGTTTCACTGGCCCAGTCATGCCCTTCCAGGTAGTACGCCCCCAGGAGATGCCAGTCTTGCCACACTGGCAAGGTTATTCTCAGCAAGTTGATAGCACTTACCAATCTCATAAAATGGCAGGGAGTAGTGTCTTTGGTAAGTTGTTTCATTATACCATGTGCTCATAGGCCTTGACAGTCTTTCAAAACAAATGTATCGAATGAGCGTTTGCTGGTCTAATTGAGGCTGATACGGAGTTTTGCTCTTGGGTGGAATTGCCAAGTCTATGAAGGGTCTGCATGGAAACAAAAGCAGCTTGCTGAACTACTTTGGAGAATCCGTCCATTTTCTCATGAGCTGCAATCTAGGATCCAGGGCAGTTTTTTAGCTAGACTAAACCCTAGTGCTTCTTGGTGTTCTGTAGAACTTTTGTGACCTGCCCATGCCCCTCCCCAACCATCCTCAAAAGACGAAAGCAAGCAAGAAATCAAAATGTAATGGCCAACACCTTTATCACTCCTGGCAGTGTTCATTTACTGGCATGGCGTGCTTGAGGCATGGACATAAGTATACTAGGTGGCATGTACCTGAGATCTTAAAAATATGTGTGTTTTGTCTCAGCAAGTCTAGCAATTAAAGATGTCAACAAAGACTAAGAATGCTTATCAAGGGACTTCCGTGCTCATAGGAAGAATGGGAACACCTTCATGTTGAAACAAGTAGGGAAGCCCCAAAAGGGGTAGACATGCCTCTCCCACAAAGGTGACATGTAAACTCGAGAGGCACCTCATTGCTTCAGGGTTCTTTTCCCATCTTGGACTGAGATTGGATATAGTCAATATTTTTTAAAAATTCCCCCGAAGGCACTAAATAATGTATGTATGTATGTATGTATGTATGTATGTATGTATGTATGTCTGATCCTAAGAACTATATTCTTTTCTGACTTTATTTTGTTTTAGCTTCTTTTGTAGTACTAAGAATCAAACCCAGGGCCTCACACGTGCTAGGGAAGCACTACCACAGGGCTGCATCCCTAGTCCTTTCTCTTTGACTGGATGCTTATATATGATTGACATTTGCATCTGAAAGCTAATCGGAAGGAAGCACGAGACAATTAGAGCAATGGACCATGGGCCACCCTCTGGTAGGCAGACCAGCATTTGGGCATGAGCCCTATAGGATGGGATGATAGGGATGGGGTGGGGTGTTGGGTTCTGTCTAGTTCTGACAGTGGGCACCTGTCATTTCTTCTTACTTGTTTTCTAGTGGCAGACTTAGCTCTAAGAAAAGTGTATTAAGTCATACATAGTGACTTAGTATATTTACAGTGATTTCAAAGGCTATGGCAGAAAGGCACCAGAGCTCAGCTTGGATTTGAGACCAGCCTGGGTAGCATAATGAGAACTTTCCCCCCAAATCTTGTAAACAAAAGCAAATACTTGATTTAGTACTAAGAGCCTTGAACTGGAACTCAGAAACTATGGGTTAAAATTTAAACCTAACATGTACAGTAACTGTGGGACTTTAGTTGAGACATGTTACTTGAGCCATCGAGATGGCTCATCCAGTAAAGGCTGGCGACCTGAGTTTGATCCTTGGCTCCCACACAGTGGAAGGAGAAAACCAATTCTGAAAATTGTCCCCTGACCTCCACATGTGCACTGGCATGAGCATGCTGGCCCACAATAAATAAATTCAAGAGCTAGAGATGTGTTCTTCCTCTGCTGTGTTCCTACCCAGATCGGGATGACCTCAAAGCCACTTCCAGTTTCATAATTTACATATAAACTATACACTGCTCTAAGTATACGTAGCCTGCCAACTCCCGCCCCTGCATGAGGGTGATTGGCTAGATGAAAGTTAACTAAGAGAAGGGAAATTGAAATAGATAGCAGATGATGAACTCGCATGGCAATAGTCATGCTGAGGGCTTAATATGCTTTAGAATTTTGCAACAGTTCTTTTATTTGGGAGTGACATACTCAGAGAAGGTGAAAATTGCCCCAAATCAAGTTTCCCAAATTGACACTTTTACCTCCTGGAATTCTTAGCCTCTCTGAACCAGGAAATAAGGTCAACATGTCTATTGCTTGTGTGTGTGTGTGTGTGTGTGTGTGTGTGTGTGTGTGTGTAAGCCTCATATAGAAAGGAAGGAACCATAAAGTTTACTGAGAATGAAACTGAATCCCAGTTAAGTTTTAAGTTATTTGGCCAATCTGGAATTCTAAACTCACAATGTTTTCTTAAATTCCATAGATGTATTAATAAAAATTCTGTGTTTACTGCTGATATTGGAAGCAGTATATTCTTTTTTTGAGAAGATCTGTGAACTAGAGAAAAGAGTAAAAGAATACAAAGTACTAATAATATTGCCACTTGTGAAAATGAAAACAAAGTCAGATATTGTCAGTGTAGAGCTGTAGCTCCCTGATGGACTCATGCCTAACATACTTGAGACTTTGGGTTTGATTTCAGCACCCAAAGGTCTCTCAGGAAACCCAAGCCAAGAAGTCCCAACATTTTTCATATTTTGGCATATTTCCTCCCACCTCTCTTCTGGCCATTAGGTATCACTTGTGATTAACATTACTATTATTGTTACTGTTAAGATCGTGTACTATGGACTGGAGAGGTGGCTGAGCTCTTACAGAGAAACCTGAGTTCGGTTCCCAGCACCCACATGGGGCAGCTCACTTCAGACCTGCATGGGTACTTACATTCAGGTACACATACCCACATGTACACACATACACACAAGGAAAATTTAAAAAATCTTTTAAGGTTATTCAGTCTACTTTCCTCTACTTATCATTTTAGCTTCGATGACATTCTTGGAAATTAAGATTTAGGGGTATGTCTCACCTTGGAGCCCTCTTCACGCTGTTATCAAAATGGAGTCTTGCCAGTTGCCCAGGGTAATAGCCTTTGATGTCCTTTCCTTGGTGAGTGATAAATATACTGGAGGAAACAGACAGGAAGCAGTCATGACAGTCAGTCCTTTACAAGTGTAGCAGCTGGTGTGTGATAGGTAATTTATCTGGACTTTGTGCCCTATTCCAAGCAACTGAAACCAGTCAGATTTTCTCATTGTGTTGGTTGTTAGTCATAAGTGTCGTCTGTGCTCATTTGCTGCTGCCCACTGCAGGAAGCCATCTGCCTGACCAGGACTGAGAGCTGCACTAACCCTGGGGATAAACTTCTCAGTAAGTGCTTTTAGCTCTCCCATCAAAAGGAAATGAAGAGCGGGGCCCATCAAGATGTCTCAGTCTTAAGGCACTTGCCTCTAAGCCTGACGACCTGAGTTTAACCCCTGTAACCCATGGAAGGTGAGCACTGACTCCATAGGAATCCTTCTACTTAACTAATAGTTGATCATATAGGACTGTGATGTCAAGGCATGTGGGTCTTGTAAATCTGGCTTGTGAGAAGGACAGATCTCTATATCCTTGGCTGGCCCTGAACTTATCACCGTCTTCCTGCTTCAGCTCCTCAGAGCTGGGATTACCAGCATATGCCGGCATTTTAGTTGTTTTAAAGCATAACATGAGCCACCCCCATGGGGATAGAGAAGACGTTTGACTGGGGTGTGAGCATGGGATGTGTTTGTACAACTGGAATGCTGTGGTGTTGAAGCCTTGGCCCCCAGAGTGGTGCTACCAGTGAGTGGAAGAACCTTTAGGAGGTGGGGTTCTGGGAGACCTTAGGTCATTGGTAATATTGAGGCAGGAGAATAGGATGGAGAGTGAAGTCCAAAACCCCTTACACAAAAGCTGTAAGATTAGCATATAAAAGAAACCTATTGACAGGGTTGGAGGAAAAGCTGGTATTTAGGGTTTGCGTAGGCTAAAAGAACTCTCTAGAGAAGGGAAATCACATAAGCCAAGATTTAGTCATAGTTAAGAGTGGAGTATGTGTGGATGTGTTAGCTTTTTATTACTGTAGTGCATATCAGATAACTCAGTTTAAAAACAGGAACAGTTATGTGCCTCATGGTTTCAGGCTGTGTCCAGTTAATTGGTCCTGTTGCTTTGGTCACACAGCATATCACGGCAGGAGTGCAATCTTCTAGAAAGTTCCTCTGTAGCACTACTGGCAGGAGACCAGGCCTTCAACATACTGACCTTTGGGGACCACTGAAGATCTGAATGATTGCTGGGTCAGGGTAGGTCTGCTGTTTAATGTGGGTCAAGGCACGTTCTGGGCAGGGCAGGCTCTGTCTGTCTGTGCATACAGGCCTCAGAGAGCTCTAATTTTCTGAGTAACCACAGGGTGTCTGGGCCTGTCTAGTGGCTAGGATAGTGGGCCGAGGCCTGAGTTACAGCGGGGGATTAAGTCATAAGAGGAAAGAAGTTGGCACAGAAATAGGGACCAGATGACGATGCTGAGTGAGGGGAGGTGGAGGTTTCCCTGAGGCAAGCCTCCTCCAGCTCTGGTGCAGGAGTCCCCTAGAGCTAAGCAAAGCCTGCTGGGGCATAGACGTTCACCCCGCTCCAATGATTGCTTGGAGAATGGAACCTTCTGCTGGCCTCCAGTAGTGTGACCCGCTGCAGTACCTTGAAGAGACCCCTGGCTGGTTGGGCAGAGGTGCAGAGAGTAAGAAGAGTTCTTCGGGGAGAGCAGGCCAAGTGAAGTGAGGTTTGCTTCCATCTCTTCGCCTTTCTGAGTGTCCTGCTCTCTCTCCCCTCTCCCACGTTGCCGGCGCTGCTGTTGAACCCGGGACTTCATACATGTTAAACAGGTGTTCTATTGCTGAGTCACAGCTCCCTTTTATTTTTATTTTGAAATACGGTCTCTCTGGGCAGTGGTGGTGCACGCCTTTAATCCTAGCACTTGGGAGGCAGAGGCAGGCGGATCTCTGTGAGTTTGAGGCCAGCCTGGTCTACAGAGTGAGTTCCAGGACAGTTAGGGTTACACAGAGAAACCCTGCCTCGAAAAACAAGGAACAAAACAAATCAAAAAAGAAATTGGGTTTCTCTGCGTTGTCCATGCTGACTCTAAACTCATGATCCTCCTGCCTCTGCCTCTTGAATGCTTGGGTTATAGGTATTCTCCATCATGCCCTCTGACTCGGGGATTTTTCCAGGTTCTCATATGTGACCTTAACCCGGAACCTGAGAATGCTTCTAATTTAGTCATTAAAGTAGTGAGGGTTTTTTTGTTGGTTGACTGGTTGGGTTGTTTGTTTGTTGTTTTTAGTATAAGGAGAAATGCACTGGCTTGGCCAGAGGCTTTGCCGTAGAGCCCAGCTTCTCTTGGAGCTTGAGGGAGAGGATGGATGAATGGGAAGGAATGGCCTGTGCACCAGGTCAGGCTTCTGTTGAGAGGTTACTGATTACTGAGTCAGTCATGGAAAGCTCTCCTAAGGTGGCATGGGTGAGCCAGCTGTTTCTGGTTTCACTGAATTATTTGCATGTCCCTGACAGCTTGACTGTCTGTTTAATCCATACAAGAGTGGATCTGTCCCCTGGGAGGTGACTGTAACCAGAGCAGGATCTGGGCTCAGCCACAGAGACATACAATATGCATGGGTGAGATCAGGAGTGTTTTCTGTCTATACCGTTGCCAGAAGGAATACCATCATGTGCCCATCTGAGTCACCTGTGCTGGGCCTCCAACCTTAAAGATAAGATCCTGTTTAATTCTCAGGCACCTAGCAAGGTAAATATGGTCTCTTTGCTTTTATAACTGTTTCATAACAGTAAAAAGAGGCTTAGAGAGGCTAAACAGACATTCTGAACACCACACAGCTAGTGAATACCAGAGCCATGAAGCAAACTCGGTCCCTAAATTCCATGTCTTAACTCAGAGCCATCTGCAGTGTATGTATGACTTTTGTTTTCAAGAGGAGTTCGGCATTGTTTCTGTTTGGACTATACAATTCTCCCACTTGTAGGCAGTCAGCTAGCAGACCTAATGTACAGAAGAGACAGAGGAAGCTGGTTTGGGTTCAACCGAAGGAGCTGCTAGGAAGCGGGCCATGTGTCTGCTGTGTTCTGATGGCGTGTGCTGATGGTGGGTATTGTACTCTCCCCCAAAGTTCGTCTCTGGGTAAGGAAAGCCATATCTAGACAACATGCTAACAACAGTGGTGAATGCTGTTCAAGAATGTTCAAGAACTGAAGCTTGGGGCTGAGTGTCTCATCTAAGGATGTGAGCTATATAGAAGTTGAGATTAAAACAGGGCTAGGAGGTGACCAGCGCATCCTCTCACCTCCCGGGATGTACTGGCCCCATATTTCCTCAAGGAATGGGAAGGTAGGTTCCATTGCTCCTCAGTAAAATGAGAATATCAACAATAGAACAAGAATAATGCGACATTTGTAGCTGGAGACTGAAAGGTCTCTTCTTTGTTAGATGTTTCTGTCTTTCTAGGTAGAATGAACTGACCCCTCTGTGGTGTCTGCATGTTTTAGAGATGCTACATTGACATCTATCTTTTTTTTTTTTTTTTTTTTTTGGTTTTTACGAGACAGGGTTTCTCTGTATTGTTTTGGAGGCTGTTGGTTCAGCCCGGCCTCGAACTCACAGAAATCCGCTTGCCTCTGCCTCCTGAGTGCTGGGATTAAAGGCGTGCACCACCACCGCCCGGCTTGACATCTAGTCGCTGCTCTATTGCTGTGACCAGACACCATCACCAAGGCAACTTATATAAAGTGTTTAGCTGAGCATGGTGGCGCATGCATTTAATCCTAGCACTTGGGAGGCAGAGGCAGGCGGATCTCTGTGAGTTCGAGACTATAAAAGCTAGTTCCAGGACAGCCTCCAAAGCCACAGAGAAACCCTGCCTTGGAAAAAGGAAAAAAAAAAAAAAGGAAGTGTTTAATTGGGGATTTGATTACTGTTTAAAAGGGTTAGACCATGATCATCATGGCCTCACTCTGTAGACAGGCATAATGCTAGAGCAGTAGCTGAGAGCTTTACATCCTAATCCACAGGCAGGAGGCAGAGAGACACCTCAAAGCCCACTCCTGTTGACACACCTCCTCCAACAAGGCCACGCCTCCTAGTCCCCACAAACAGTTGCACTAACTGGGACTCAAGCTTTCAAATATCTGAGCCTATGGGAACCTTTTTGTTTTGTTTTTGAAGAAGAGTTTCTCTGTCCTGGAACTCACTGTGTAGGCCAGGCTGACCTCAAGCCAGAGATCACCTGCCTCGGCCTCCCAAGTGCTTGGATTAAAGGCGTGTACCACCACTGTCTGGCCCATGGAGGTTATTCTTATTCAAACCACCACATTCTACTCCCTGACCCCTATAGGATTGTGGTCATATCATAAAGCAAAATGCATTTAGCCCAACTTCAAAAGTTCAGGGAGTCTTTCACAGTCTCAACACTATTTTAAATTACAAAGTCCATGTCTCTCTGAGACTCAAGGCAAGCTCTTAACTGTAATTTCCTGTAAAATCAAAAGCAGATCATGTTCTTCCAACTACAATGACACAGACTATACATTACCACCCCAAAAGGGAGAAAATGGAACATAGTAAGGAAATACTGGATCAAAGCAAGACTGAAACTCCAACTTCTGTATCTCTTGTCTGATGTCCAAGGGTTTAGATGAAACTTCATGTATCCCTCTCTCCCTCCAGTTTTGTTGACTGTAGCAAGTTTCTGTTTCTTGGGCTGGCTCCACTTCCTGGGAGCAGCTCTTCTTGGCAGGTATCCCGCCACTCTGGCATGGACAATATCGTGGGGTCTCCAATGTAGTCCAGGCTTTACCTTCTCAATTTCCAGCAATGACCTCTCTGGGCTTCACACAGGGCATCCTCTGTTACACACCTGTCCTCAGTGACTTTTAACCATGGAAGACAATTCCACAGCCCCTCTCTTGTGTCCTTCTTGACTCTAAGTTCTTCTGCTTTCTAGGGCTGAAACTTGGCCTCTCTCCTTGAATTATATTTGCATAAGCTTTGTTGATGGTTTCATTTGATGCTTAAGCTTTTCCTTAATTCCTGAAGCTTGACTGTGTGGGGCCTTGCCATGAGGACATCACTCCCTCTACTAATTATGAATTAGGCCTGTCCTTAAACTTTTTATATCCTTGGGCACAGGACTTGGCTCCTTTTCTCCTCAGACTATATATTTTGTATTTTTCTTTGCCCTACTTGCTGTTTTTTTGTAATTGCAGATCTGCAGAAGGGTGATCATTAATAACCACGTGACACAGTTAGCACTAGGCTGTCTTGAAACCTCCTCTGCTAACACCAATCCAAAACTCTTCAGTTTAGCAAAAATTCTTTGCCAAAATATCACAAGGATGGTCTGAGGCCACTTACTAATATTCTTCCCCTTTGAAGGCTGTTGAGCTGGGTCTCCATAGTTAAAATTGCCCTCAGCACTATTGCCTTCCATGCTCCTACTTGGATGGCTCTTTAAGCCCCCTTAAAGTTTTCAACTGATTTTTTAGTGCAAAGTCCTAAAGTCTTCCATATTCCTTCAAACAACAACATGACCAGGCCTATCACAGCAATACTTCACTCATGATACCGATTTGTGTCCTACAGACACCATGACCGAGACAACGCTAATGAAAGAGAGCATTTAATTGGAGCTTGCTTACAGTTTTAGGGGGTCATCTGATGGGAAGTAGACAGACATGGCATTGAGGCAGTAGATGAGAGCTTTACATCTTGATCCAGAAGCAACAGGCAATGGGAAAGAAAGACTGAGCCTGGTATGGGTTTTTAATCCCCAAAGCCCATGTGACACACCTCCTCCAATAAGACCACACCTCCTAATCCTTCTCAAATAGTTCCACTAACTGGGATTCAAACATCTGGGCCTCTGGGGGGCATTCTCATTCAAGCCACCACAGCATTTGCTTGTTTGTTTGTTTGGTGCTGGGGATTGAATCTGGTGCCTTGTTCATGTCAAGCACGTGTCCTACCTCTGAACAACACCTCCAGTTGCTGTTTGTTGATGCTGTTGTTTATATTATGTATATGGGCGCTTTGCACCTGCATGTGTGTCTGTGTACTATGTGTGTGCGCTGCCCACAGATACAAGCAGAGAGTGTCAGATTCCCTGGGACTGGAGTTATGATGGTTGCAAGGCTGATATAGTCATATGGATGCTGGAAACTAGAGCCAGTAAGCATGGAGTATTCTTAACCACTGAGCCATCTCTCCAACCTCACAACTGATGTTTTAAAAGGGCAATTAAATCTGACACAAACCCTGAGTACTTGATCTCCCACATCACACTGACTTTCCTCCATTTGTGGGCTCTTTTCAGGGATATGTTGGACTCCACAAGCCAACAGAACATCCAGCCCTATTCAGTGAACAACAAGCCTCCGGTCTAGCCTGGGGGATGACACTGGCTAACATTTGTCTCTAATTGAATTCTTCTTGTGAGACTCTTATGTGGCCACTAAGATTATTCCTAAGCCTTAATTACTAACTTTTACTAGGTACCCACACTGGTTTGCAAGTCAGTTTCACAAGTCTAGCCCTCGGGGCTGGGCATGCAGGGATAAGCTGGAGGGATGTGTCGGCAAACAGAAGGGCAGACCCAAGTTCTGTCAGTGGCCAGAGCCAAACCACCAATAAATACTTTTTCTCATTTGTTCTGGTTTACTCAACATCAGTGTGTAGAGGACCTACTCTGCATAGTCACCACCATCGGGCAGAGATTATGGAAGCGATTTTCAGAGATGGCCAAGAAATTCCATGATTGAGTGGGGACTAACCCAAACAGTGCAAACTATAGTGAAGCCATCTCCGCTAGTTGTAACCTGTGGGTTATTGGGTCAGTCACTTATCCACATCGTGCCTCAGCTTCCTTATCTGGAACTCACAATTGTTATGAAGGTTAAATAAAATGATAAGGCTAATGCTGACACTCAGTAAGAGCTTCCTGTTAACTTATTATACTAGTGATGAGATGGGTAGGACATAATAAGACTGGAGGTTGTGTTAAGGGAACTGAAGCTGTGTGAAGTAGGGGACATGGATACAGAGATAGGCAGACGAACTCCCCAGAGCAGCAACAAAACTTTGTTTCCGTTTTTCCTAGGAGATGAGCCTACAGTAGACAAAGTGATCTCACCCACACAGAAGGACCAAGGACTCGGGGAGGAAGGGATGAGTGAATTCAGAACCCAGTCTTGATTTGTCTCCATCCCCTTTCTCTGGGGGTGGAGTTTGGAGAAGTCAGGGTCTGTGTCTTCCTCAGCCCTGGTGGTTTCTGGAGAGCCTTACCTAGGTGGAACCACTGGCCGACGCTCTACGAATTCTCGTAGTCGGATGGCCGTCATGATGGTTGGGAATCTGAAAAGAGTCGTGGAGTGAAATTTCATATTTCAAGTTTACACACATTTCCAGGCATTAGTTATTGCTACAGTTTGGATCCAAACTGCAGACCCTCCCTAGGCAGATGGACCTGGGCTGTGTAAAACGGTGGCTGAACCTTTGGAAGCAAGCCAGTAAGCAGGGTTCCTCTGTGGTTTCTGCTTCAGTTCCCGCCACTAGATTCCTGTCTCAAGTTCCTGCCTTAACTTTCCTCCATGATGGACTGTAGTCTGTAAGCTAAAGAAAGCCTCTCTTTCCCCAAGCTGCTTTTGTTATCACAAATACCAGAAAAGCAAACTAGGTCATTCTGCAAACAGCTTCCTGGTTTTTGTGGCCTCATCTTCCCGCGGGCATCCCACAGGCTTCCTCCAGCCCCACCCAAACCTGGCTGTGTTCCTTTAAAAGTTCTCCCTTCTCAGGATTGAGCTCTTCTCTATTTTCATACTTACTTTAAACCATGTTGTCTCTTGCCTTAGTTTTGTATTACCTTTGATTAGTTATTAGAGAATGGCTTGCCATAGCAAACCAGTACATTAAACATTCATGTGAGCAAGTTCATAATAGGGAGGGAGACTGAGGTAGGAGAGAGGCCTGCTGTTTCTAGAGTACAGTCATGTACTTTATAGACTGCTCACACTGTGATTAGGTTGTCTACATACAGAGAGCAGTGTCTCTAATTTGGACACAGCATCTTGGGGTAGCAGACAAACCTTGGATGGGTACCCCTGTGTCCTGGGCAAGTTATTTCTGAGCTCTGTGTATTGATTATAATACCCCTCTGTAGGGTTCAGCGAGACAGTAATGTGTGTGGGCATGCTCTGCGACTTAGAAAGGAGAAATGCGAGTTTAGTTGTGAGTCTGTATAGTATGTACCAGGCAGCACGCTGTAACTAACAGTGAGGACTGTGACTGTTTTCCTCACAAGAAAACATGCTCAGATGTGAAGTCACGTGCAAGGGAGCCTGGGCTGGAATCCTCAGACTCAACAACCATCCATCTTAATGCCTGAGTTACACCACTACAGCCCAGAGCACCAAGAGACTGTGGCCAAAACAAAACCGGGACTATTCAAAAGGAACTGGGAGGAAAGAGCAGTAATCACGAGGAAGAGAGGGTTGGGGAAAGTATATGTGAGGCCTCCTCTTTTCCTTTTATAGTCAAGTTTAACTCACCCTCGGCTCCTGCCAGCTCTTTTACCTTTCAGTGGACTTTTCAAATCAACTTGAGATTTCTCAATAGCCTTGCATTATAATAATTATGGTGATATGTCCTGAGAATCCTGTTTACTGCATAATACCTCTTTTTCCAAGATACCTGCTTTAAATTTTTAATTAATATTTGCTAACTGTACGTATTAATGAGGTTCAGTGTGCCCTTTCCAATGCATGCAGTATGTGCTGATCAAATCTAACCCATGCACTTTCCACACCCGCCCACCCTCCCCAATCTCTATTCTACTTTCCGGCCAACTTTGGTTCTTTAAGATGGGACATTCGTTCTTATCCTCCTGCATCTGGTGTGGCTCTCTTCACATGCCCCATCCAGCTCTATCCTGTGTGTTGTATGATTCTGCACATCTTTACAGCTGAATAACACCAAAGCATGTTCATCCACTCACCCACCGCTGAGCACCTGTGCTGATGGGGCATCTGTGAACATGGCCTCGATAAACACAGGTGTGCGAGAGTCTCTTCATTCATAGCATTTTTGCCTTTAGCACTGCCATGCTTTCTGTTTTGTTTTTTAATGGAAGAATGAGCAAGAGAAAATTTAGGAAAGCGCAACTGAGCTCTTGAGAAATCAAACTCCAAAAATGGAGTGTTGAGCTTTTTACTTACACGTGTGATATGCTGGCGGGGAAGCCAGGATTTAAGGAAGCCAGCTCTAACACACCGTCCTCTCCTCTTGATGAGTCAAGGCTCAGTGCCTAGAAACTGAATCAGCATTATGGGAAAGAAACCTGTCCTGGCTTGTCTTGCTTTGACCAAATAAACACGTTTGGAACAACATATTAAAGTCTTCCAGTCACTGGGGCCTATGAAGGGAATCTTGAGATCGTGGCCATGTTTTCATCTCTCTCTTTATCCCTAGCCAACTTAAGGCACACAACCTCTTTTTTTAAAAGATTTCTTTTTACTTATGTGTGCTCCTCATGTAGACATGTGTCTGTGGAGGCCAGAAGAGGGTGACAGACCCCTTAGAATTGGAGTTAGAGGTGGGTGCTGGGGACTGAACACAGGTCCCCTGCAAGAGCAGCAAATTCCCTCACCCACTGACCCATTTCCCAGGCAGTCATTCCCAGTTTGACACCAACTGCCCTGAGCAATGAGGCCAGTCTGTCACAGACTGAAACCTCCACAGCTTTGAGTGTCTCAGTCTCTTCTGTTTCAGTGAAGAGACACCATGACCGAGGCATCTCATAAAAGAACTCATGCAATTGGAGACTTGCTTACAGTTTCAGAGGTTTAGTTCGTGACCAGTGCTACAGGAAGCATGGCAGCAGGCAGAGTGGTGTGGTCCGGAAGCGGTAGCTGAGAGCTCACTTGGTCCTCAAAGTGCAGGTAGAGGGAGCCTGAGGCTAGACCTGGTGTGGGCTTTTGACACCACAAAGCCCCCGCCTTGTGACACATCTCCTCCAACAAGGCCACACCTGCTCCAACCAGACCATACCTCCTGCTCCTTCTTAAACAGTTCACCACTGGGGACTAACCTTTCAAGCACATGAGCTTATGGAGGCCATTCTCCTTCAGCCCACCACAGGGAACCAAAGTACAATTCCTACAAGCTGAATATCTCAGGTATTTTGTTATCGCAATGGACAGATGGCTAAGATATCACAAAACACCTTTTAAACTGAAAGCATACTATACTCAGAAAAATAATGCTGTGATATTAAAGGCATCTACCATTATATCTGTTTTTATATTCTATAAAAGCATGTATGAATATATGTATATTTGAAGCTTCATCATCTATTCTCTTGAGTAATCTTTGGTTTTCCTTTGACAATGCCATGAGACAATTTCTACATTGCCACAGTCATCTCAGTTCCAATATTCAGGGTTGCTGGTGAGGCCCACCTATCACCTCACTTACTTATTTAGTGTTAGAAACTGAGCTCAGGGCTCATGCATGCTGAAGTCAGTTCTCATCACCCCATTTAAAACAGGATCCATATTTGCTCCCAGTCCTGCAACTCTTCCTGCTTTCTACTTTGTTTTTCCCCAACACAAGGATGCAGGGGTAGATAAGATAGCCTCAGCAGTCCTGGGCATTCTCCTCAGTATCAGGCACCAGAGAAGTTTTTCCTAATGGAGACATACTTTTTGAAGACTTGGTTTAAAAGTGATTTTAAAACCATCATTGACTTCTATCATGCACAGAAAAGTTAACAAGTAATATTGTTGTCTGGGCCTGGTGGTATAATACCAGCACTTGGGAAATGGATGTGGGAGTTTTGCGGTACAGCAATATCTTGCCTTAGAAAATAGTATTACCAGATCAGATGTTGGGTGCTCTTAGTACAAGGTGGAATTCGTGACAATTACTTGGTAGGTTTAACCAATATATGAATAAGTAATAAATGAATATATGGTACATTATCAGTTAGTCTGTTTGGAGGAGAGGCAGGAGCAGAATATTACAGTCAGCACCCTAAAATTGTTGCTAGTGTTTAATCCACCAAGATTTGTAAATCTCAATGAATAGTCAGTACATTGTGTTTTCATTACGGTAACAACATTGCTGAGGCTAGGCAACTATACAAAGAGAGTAAGTCCATGTATTTAACATTTGTGGCTGTTGAAGCGCGGCACCTCAGAGCTAGACTCTGAGGAAGGAGTCAGTGGAGAGCATGTTTGGATGTAGTCGGTCATCAAAGAGTTTTGCGTTAGAAGGTTCTGGGATTGTGAGGAGGTCACTAGGCATAAGAGGTTAACCCTGGGACTAAGATAGTTCTCCTGCAACTCCTTGAGTTAAGGCAGTTTAAAAATCCTGGTCACTGAGTGCTCTGGGCTCCTGTCTCACTGTGATAGCTTCCTCACACATGTTCTCCACTATGAGTCCTGCTGTATGGAGTGAGTTCCAGGTAGAAGCTAGGACTATACAGAGAAACCTTTCCTAAAAAAACAAAAAGCAACCCCCTATTTAGTAATATAACCACTGAGAGGGTAGAGAGGAGCAAGAAGTAACAGCCTTGCTGGCATTACCGGCTTGGGCAGCAGCGGGCAGGGCCTCCTGGTTCCTCAAAGCAGTCCTCTGAGGGCAGCAAGTGTCTGAGTCACCTCCCTGTGTGGGTCATGCTGCGAAGGCACATGGCAGAGCTGGGAGACTTGATCCCTTGACATCATTCAAAGGGGATTATGATGCACTGTGGGGTGGAAAGTCTTGCAAAGCGAAGCCTTTCAGGCTGAGAGAAAGAGAGTTTTGAAAGTCTAATAGAAGGCATAGCTGCACATGAAACCAAAGGGCAGGAATTGGTGTCAAAGGGAAAAATCATACAGGTAAGTGACCCAGACTATCAAATCACTCGAACTTGCTTTTCTATACACATTGCTCCAAGGGCAGCATAAGGTCAAGGAGTTGGCGCTGTACGTGTCCTTTGCAAGTTGGAGCTGAGAAAGTAAGTAGAGTTGACAGGGGAACAAAGGAACCCAGCCCTGCCTGGTCTAAAACCACACTAGGCTTCAGAAACCTGCTGCTACTAAAGCCATCAGAGGAGGCTTTTAATTGTCCAGGAATATGATCCCGGCCAATCCACAGGCCGTCACAATAGCATGACTGCGCAAACAAAAAAGCAATTCACAGCCTGAGAACAGAATGGCCACAGAGCGGTGGTTCAGACCCGGCTATAGCAAATTTCTAAAACCAAAACAAACACTGGTATTGCCTGCCATAGGTTGGCCTAGAAACAGGGCACTTCTCAATCAAATAAAGTTTGCAAATAGGAAGTGAGATATTTCTACAAGGCTGCAGATGGCATGCAGGGGAAGCCTGGACCAGGCAGTGCTCCCCCTGGGAGCCTAACCCATCAGCACAACAACACAATCCAATGCCAGAGTCTTGGTGACGGGGCATTTTGTTGAAAACAGACAACCATGAAAAATGTAAACATGAGGACAAAACTACATTGGGCCCAGGGGAGCAGAAGTGGTGTGTTGAGGCTCACTTGGAAGAAGAAAGTTCAGTTTTTCAGTTACTGAACACCTAACCATCCCAGTCTCTGCCATGACCTGGAGAGTCAAGCATCCCTATTTAGAATAAGAACTAAGAGAAGCCAAAGAACTTAACCAGAAATCATACAATCGGGGAGTCATGAATCTAAGATCTGAATCCAAAGTAGTTTGGCTTGTGAGTGCAGCTGTAATTTGCATTTTAACTAAAATATATCAGCCTTTCTTTTCCATTACTTGAGACAGGGTCTCATGTATCTCAGGCTGGTCTTAGTCACTATGTATCTGAGGATGACCTTGAACTTGTGTTGACAAGTCTTAGATGTGGGCTGCCTGGAGGTGGGGCCATAACCTCTAACTCTAGTGTTCTTGCCCAGGGAAGTTGTGGATCAGCAAGACCAAAAGACCAATACACACTCAGCAGACGGGATGCAGTGCTGAAGCAGGTCCTCAGTTGCACTGTGCTCTCCTGCACTGGACCCCTCCATCTGGAACTAGAGGCTCCTCCATTTTGGAAGTCAAAGAGGAGGCCCTAAGAGTGGCAGGCAACCAGCCATGGCTTGCTGGCTGAGTTTCCAAAGTTGGTGAATAAAGGGATGTTTGCAGATGACAGTTGTCCCATCCTAGAATGGATTCTGACTAACGAGGCACCAAGACACTACACAGTCCCCCAATATCGGCCTTGATTTAATTAATGATCATAAATATGAATACTAGTCTCTCTGGGTTGAAGATGGTTCATAACTTCATTGTTCCACTGTTTTCCTATATTACTTGAATTGTGAGAATACATGTTGTTAGCAACACCCCTCCCATTTATTTAGTGGGGGAGAGGGTCATGTAGCCTGTATATGGAGGTCAGAGGACATTTTACAGGAGTCCCTGCTCCCTTTTCACCTTTATGTGGGTCCCAGGGATCGAACTCAGGTCTTTGAGCTTGAGCTTGGTGATCAAGTTCATATGAAGAAAGCCCTCACATTGACAGCTGACTTTTCAATAGAAATTTTAAAAAAACCAGAGGGACTTAGAGAGATGTGTTTCCAATACTCAAAACGATCATAACTGCTAACCGTGTCTGTTGCATCCAAGCGCAGCTATGTGTGTGAGCAAGACCTGCATCTGGGCGTTTTGTGCTGTCTGTTGGAGGCTTCAGACTCTGTGGGGGAAGACACAGAGAGAAAATGTGGGATTCAGGTGGTGCTGTGAGTTTGTGATGGTGGCCACACCCCGAATGTATGGTAAAACTGCCTCCTTGGTGACTGCTTCCCCCCTGGCCTCTTTAGAAGACAGAGGGGTCAAGCATCCATCTTGCCTTTGTGGAGCCAAAACCACATGGGTGCTGAGCAGGACAAGGCCACTGACCTTGGGGCAAACCCACTTAAGAGGACTTTCCTGTTCACTTACCTTCACTCATTGTTCCATTGAAAAGTCTCTGGCATTGTCTACAAATCCTTCCTTTACTTTCTACCTAGGAAAAGACAGGAACTCTGATGAAGACCAGGTCATTGTCATGATCATCTTTTTGAGTCTATCAGCCCTGTGTGCCCTCTGGGAAGCAGGACCAGCTAATAGCACAGATGTTACAATACAACCAGAGTGATGTCCTTGTTACTATCAAGATTGTTTCTACACCCCTCACCACCCCCCCACCCCATATCCTACAGGGAGGCAGGCAAGTGTGAATACTTCTCCAGGCCCCTAGGAAGCTCCCAGAATTGGGTCCAGTGTTTGTGATGATCACTTGTACCCTGGCTTCTCCATATGTTGTCACTAAAAAATGGCAAAACCTTATAAATGCCTGAAATAGGACTCTACTTATTGAATAGTTATTAATAGTTATTATTATTACTATTATTATTATTATTGATCTTAAAAATCCAGTTTGGGGGCTAGCAAGATGGTTTAGAGAGTTAAGACACCTGCCACCAAACCTGGTGATCTGAGTCTGATCCTTGGAATCCACATGGTAGAGAGAGAGAACCAACTTCTACAAGTTGTTCTCTGACCTCCACATTTACACACATGTGTGCATTCACACACACACACACACTCATACATAAGTAAATAAAATGCTATTTGTTATGGAAGCAACTGAGCTCTGCACACATACAGTCTCTGGCTTGCTTTTACACCATCAGCCAGGGTAGAGGGCTAAGTGACATCCGTGGGCCATGGCTAAGAACTAGGTCCCCAGCTTAACGTTCTGGGAAGTGGTGGATCTTTAAGGGGTGGGGTTGACAAGGAGGTCCTGCGTCATTGGTAGTGTGCCTGTAAGGAACACAGGGGGCTCTGATCCCTTCTTCTGTTTCACATCCTGGCTCTGATGTGAAAACTTCCATTCCTACTCACTCTTGACCTAATGCCCTGTCGTCTCACTACAGACCCAGAGCAACAGGCCGACTGGCCACAGGCTGAAGCCTCCACACTTCGAGCCGAGATGATCTTTTCCACACTGTAAGTTGGTTATGTCAGACATTTTATCATAGTAACCAGATACTAACTGATACAGTTTTGAACACACCTTTGTGTGACCCTCGGAGTTTCTCTGCTCCTATGGAACATTCTTCAAGCCAGTGGGAAGGCAGGCTGTGGGTCAGAAATGTGAGCTGAGTTTCCGGCTATACTCCCTGACTTGGGATGTGCTTTCTGACCTCCTCTAGTGAACATGAGGGTTGCTGTTCTGTGGAAGCACCCTCCTTCTGTGCTTGCCATTGAAGAGGCTCATGTGATTGCTGAGGAATGTGGAGACACCCCACACACACACACTGGGGAGCGGTGACAGAAGCATTTCTGACTGGAGGTGAAGCAACATGCTAACCGTCCTTTTTCTGTCAGGTTGGACTGCACCCTTTGTCCCAGAGCTGGGTGACTCTGCACTGGCAGGGGAGAGCCGGCTGAAGCTGAAGTTGCCAGAGGAAACCAAACAATTCTTATTTACCAAACTGTCAAAATCCTATCATTGCAATTAAGGAGACGGGCAATTAACTGTGTCTTAATTACAGCAGCTGCCACTTCTTCTGAATGCTGTAATTTATGAAGAGAATGGGAGGAGACTCTAAATTAATGTGTGTCTTTAAACAACGAAAAACATTGATGAGGCCTGAAGGAAATTGTCAGCGGTGGTCTTGGGGCCCCTCCCAGAAGGAGGCATTGTTGGGAGATGCCTCCAAGTGCAGTCTTGATTTCCAGAGCCTTTGTTGCCTAACGGCTGTGTTTTCCATAAATGCCCAGTGACATTGTTACATCCTGTTTTATGTACAATGCAAATTCCTAACAGCAGTATCATCTGTGGCAGCCGTTGTGAGCACCATCGCTGTTTGGTTGCTTTTAGATTTAGCTTTAAAACAAAGAGATTTAAACAATGTGTCCAGACACCCAGGCAGAGGAAGGAGCTTTTCTGTGGAAGCTTGTTAAGAGGTAGATCCACCTCACTACACTTTTTATAGGAGGAAACAGAGAATCAGAGAAACAAGGACCAGGTCACAGCATGAGCTATTCAGTGGCCAAGTTACCTTTAAGCTCAAGTGTGACCCCCAGAGTTTGATTCTCTCCAGGGGCAGACTGCCATTGTGGTGTGTAAGTAAGGGACCCAGACAGGGAGATGGCAGAGCCATGACACTGATGATGGTTAGTAAGCAGCTCTGGGAAATCCTCAGCAGGACTGGGACTCTGTAGCCTAGTAGACCCAGCATGTTGAAGGCCCTGTGTTCAGTCCCCAGCATCAAAGAAACAGGGCTAGGGTTACGGCTCTGCTGGCAGAGTGCTGGTCTACCACCCACAAAGTCCTGGGCTTCATTCCCAGTGCCCTGTAAGCGACTGTGGCGCGTGTCTGAAATCCTAGCCCTTGGGGAATAGAGGCAGGGTGATCAGGAGCTCAAGGTTATCCTTGGCTACATTGTGAGTTCAAGGTCAGGGCTACATGAGACCCGAGAGAGAGTGGGGAGTGGGGAAGAGAGGGAAGGGGAGAGGAAGAGAGAATGGGGACAGAAGGAAGGGAAGGAGGAAGGAAGGAAGGAAAGCAAGAAAGGGGAGCAGGAAGAGGGGAGAAAGGAAGGGAGGGGGCTGACATAGGGCAGGAAAGGTAACTGGAAGCTGGGACCCAGACTGAGCGGCGAACTCGTGAATAGTTCCAGTCCCTGGGAGGCCTGGAGGACTTGGTGCTACCAAAGCTCTCAGGTTGGACTGAGCAGGCTTCAAACCTGCCCTTTTCCAGCCAGGTGACCTTGAGCAATGTCCTTGTCTCTGAACCAAAGGAGCATGTGGCCTTTCACCTGAATGTTGGGAGATTGCATCAACCTTTCCCAACTGCTGGAGAGATGAAGGACAACATGGCCCAGGTCCTAGCCCGGTGACTGGCACGGGAGAGGCACAGATGTATGCCAACACACTTCTTCTTTCCTGGACGGTGACTAAGGCCCTCCCATACCAAGGGGTAGAGGTGCTGGTGACTCAGATGCTGGTGCTTTTGACAAGAGCTAAGTACATGTTAGGAGACGACAGGGTGGGAACCAGTTATCGTCATGAAGGACCAGACCAATGCTGGACCACTGAAACCATAGAATCGGTGCTGAGTTCTGCAGAAACTGGCTTTTGAGGATGTCTAAAATAAACTCCAGGAGTTGTGTGAGAGACTAAATAGCCCAGATGCATGGAGAGAAGGGATGCTTTGCTATGGAGCTGGGATGGCTCCACTCCCAGGATGCTGTAGAGCTGAGCGGTCATCCTGGAGCACGCTCTGTAGACCAGGCTGGCCTCAAACTCAGAGATCCATCTGCCTCTGCCCCTGCCTACTGAGTGACGGGACTAAAGGCGTGTGCCACGGTGTCAGCCTCCAAAAGCACAACTCTTCCCTCAAAGGGAATAAGAGAATTTATTCTGAAGCCAAATATGAGTGGCCACAGCCCAGAAACACAAATTTAGCTTATCCCAAATGCCACATTTCAATACGGCAACAACAGTTTCATGAGTCTTTTACAATTAGAGAATGAGGTATGTTTCAAGTACTTTTGTGGAAACACCACATAGACAGGTTATTGCAATGTGGGGAAATCTCTGCAATATTCCAGTGCTCCGTAATCGTGACATTGCATTCTAGACAGCCTGGTTTTTTAGAACAGGTGAGGCTTTTCTTCTGGGAACTTGATTTCACACAGGAGACTGGAACTGCATTGAAAGCATTCAGTGAGGGGTGCAGCCCTGCCCTGCCAGACACTCCTCGGGCTGCTGCATTCTGCACGATCTAGTTGAGATCTGTCTTCTAAGATGACCAGCCGATGTCTATGAAAACCTTCATGTGAGAGTCGACTCTAATCTGAGTGTTCCCTGACAACCCATATGATAAAAATGGAACTGGCCTACTTACCTGTAAGTTGTAGTGAGAGATCTAACTAGGAACCTGTGGCGCTGACCACACCCCTTTGGGCGTGGTCACAGGTGCGTACAGGAGGGGAGGATTTAGGCTGGCTCTGGGAGACTGCTGGCCAGGTCACAGAAAAGAGCATGGGAGGATCCTTGGAGCTGGAACCGGTGGCAGCCACGCGCCTCTTGTGTGTTTTCTCTCTGAATAAACCTGTACTGGGTCTGGCAAATCTTGATTCCCACGCGTGACAGTAAGTCCCACTTGACTAAGTAAAGACAACTTCTGGAGATGTGAAGACTTCAAATCACACAGTTCCACTTCCCTAAACAACTTTGATTGACCCAACTACACCAGATGTGCTTGCCTTTGTGAGCATTTGGCTCACCTAAGCTGGGGGCACTTTCTGAGAACCCGGATAAGGTCCTGGCTGGTGTCCACCTTCCTGGCCAGTATCAAATAAAGCTTGCTTTAATTGGGTAATTGTGGAGCTGGTCTTTCTCCTCGCTATTCTCAGTTTTAACAGCTCACATCTTGTCCTATTTGGTCCCTGTGTTCTGTGCTGCTCTAATAGGATGCACAAGTCTGAGTCATTTCTGCAGAATAAAAGTTTATTTGTTGGGAAGTCAGGGCACAAGTGTCTGGAGAGGGCAGCTGTCTACTTTAAAGATGGTGGTGTTCTCTGGTGGTAGGGAACTCCTTCCCCACATGGCAGGAGGAAGAGGACAAAGAGGGACTCAATCCTGTAAGTGTTTGGAGCAGATGAGATGGGACAGGTATTCTGGCACTTGGGAGTCACAGAATTCTGAGTGTTACAGCTCAGATGGAAAGGTATCCTGGAGCTCAGGAGCCAAGGAATACCATAGGTCACAGTAAGTGGAGCAGCTTACAGCCCTGCTTCAGGGAAGGCTTCCCTAGCTGGGAAGGTTTTCCCAGTGTATCACCTCTGCTTTGATGGGAGAGGGCTTCCTCAGCTCCAGGGATCAGCTTCCCGATGTAATAGCTCTGCTACGGCCGGAAAGGGCTTCCCCAGCAAAGTTCAGCTCTGCTCCCGGGAGAGTGGAGAGCAGAGTATAACAACTCCACTCTGCCAGGAGAAGGTTTCCCCTGCCAAAGTGTTACTGCCCTGCTCCACTCTGCTCTGCAGGGTCCTCTCTGCTCCACCACAAAAGAAGGTCTTCACCCAAATCTCATCCAAGAGATTTATTGGGAGGGAAGAATCCAGGAGAGTGGCTGCCTCTGCAGGGTGGAAGGAGGCAGCCCGATAGCCACAAGCTGAACAGGCACAGGGTTTATACAGGGATCCTAAAGGGGCGGAGTTTTCCAGGGTGGGGATTGGTCAGATTTCAATCCCTGAGTTTAGGATGGCTACATCTCCTGCTCAGGGATTGGTTAGTTTTCTGCACAGGTGTAGGTCAGACTTGGCTCTGGTTTCAGGGCCAAAGGGTGTTTCTTTCTCTGGTCCTTTGTAGGCTTTTGGATCTAGTTTTAGAGACAGGGTATATTTCTTTCACTGGCTCTGATTCCAGGGACAAAGTGTGTTTCTTTGGCACTGGTTTCAGGGTCAGGGTGCATTTCTTTGGTTCTGGTTGCAGGGCCAAAGTGTGTTTTTTTGGCTCTGCTCAGGGTGTGTTTCTTTGGTTGGCCCTTTCCCCTTACAAATAGCATTTCCGAGAGTGAAAATGTCATGATTCAACTGATTTCTGAAGACCACCCCTCCCAACACTGTTCACTGGGATTAAATTGAATGGGAGCACAAAACGAGTGCTCATCCCTGCTGCCTCCTTTTCCCCTACTCCTCCCACTCCGTGTCCAAGGAAGAAGCTGGTGTTTGCCAGCTGCGTTTGATGGGGTGTGAGCTTTGGAGAACCTCCCTCAGGGGAGGAGGCATTTTAGCATCTTCGTTAGTGACCAAACATAGTTATGAGTGTTCTGCTCCTCAGATCAGTGGTGACAGAGTGGCAGTCAGCTGTGCAGAGCTCATGGAGTTGCTGTGGATTTCCCAGGACAGAAGACAGAAGAATAAAAGGCGATGATGGCACAGGGACGGAAGGCAGAGGTGGGAACCCAGGGGAAGAGCCAGGTGCATCCCCTTGTTTTACACTAATTGACTTTCTCCTTTAAAAAAAAAGTCAGTTTTTAGGATCAGGGCATGAGATTCATTGCGTGAAGACCTTAGGTTGGTTGCTAGGCTTTGTGAAAAGCACCCTTACCTGCTGAACCATTTCCCCAGCTCCAGGGGTGTCTTTCAATGCCTTTATTACTTCAACCTCATTTGAATTTTCTTCTATTTTCCAGTTGTTAAATTTTACCCACTCGTTTACTTAAATGGTCACCAAGTGTTGAGGTTATAGTTAAGAACAAAATGTGGACCTGTCCTCAGAGTTACTATCAAAGACATTCGATAAGCTTTCCCCAGGTGACCTTTCCTACTTCCTGGAATGTGTCCAGTGACCAGTAAGTAAGTGCTCTGTCATGCTGAATTTTCATGCTAGTTGTCTGACTTCCTTGTCTTTCTCTTCCCATAAGTCAGTATCTTTTGTGAGAGGACGCTGTGTAGAGCGGGTGGGTTCTCTCTCTTCACTCTGTGGGCTCTGGGCCTTGAACTCAGGTCGTCAGCCTTGACCACAAGCTCCTTTAGCTGTTGAGCCATCTTACTACTCCAGTTCCACTTCATTTATACACTGGAAAGCCACCCACAAGGCTCCAGGAGTTGAAAGCGAGGGAGCAGTTCCTTGGGTGACTCTGAGAGTCAACCAAGAGAGTACAGGGCAGTTACAGGCACTGGGTGGCTGCATTCTTCACTTATAAAGGAAGAAATATATCTGTTAAGGACTGAAATACAGTGTGGCAAGGCCTGTTGCACTGTACCCTGATCCAATGGGGCCTGAAGGGAAGAGTCAGTATAATGAGCTTTGTGGCTTGAATCTAAAGTGTCCCAGGAGAGCTCAGGTGTGGAAGGTTTGTTCTTCAGACATAGCCATGTTCATAGGGGGTAAGGGTTGAGAGTGGAGTGGGGTGGAGTGACTGAATCCTGCGAGTTCTGCCTGCACAAAAAGATTCACTTATCTGTGGATTCATATTTTAATGAGCTAGCGGGAAGGGATACCGAGAAGCCCTGACCAATGTTTGACTATGCATATGATCTTCATAGATCCAGGGAATTTTTGAACTTATTTTGACCTCAAATGAAAAGTTTTGAAAAAATAAAATATATAGAAATGTAAACATGTAGTAATTACAAGGGCAGAGAGAGGATAAGTGCATCTATATAGTCTTAAGAGTGTTACATTTTTTAAAATTTACGTTTGTGTCTGTGTGAGGGTATACATATACGTATGCCTGTGGAGGCCAGAGCAGGATGCCACAGTCCTTGGAGTTGAAGTTACAGGCTTTTGTGAGCTGGGTGCTGTGGGTGCTGCGATCTTAACTGTGGTCTTCATGACAGAGCAACAAATACTCTTAACCTTAATGCTGAGGCTTGTCTCCAGCCCAAGATGTCTACATTTTATGGGAAATAATACATATTAGTTGCAAGGAAATATAAAAAGTTAAGGATATCTTTGTGTGTGTTTGTGTGTGTGTGTGTATCTACCTACCTGCCTGCTTGCCTGCCTACCTATATGAATTCCCAGGGAAGCCACAAATAAGCAAAACATTATAGCTAAAGTCTGCTGCAGAAAACCAAAGCAAAGCAAAGGTCTCCTCTTGCTGGAGTTTCACCTTCTGCACGTTCAGTTACAATAAACCAGGCTCTAAAAATACCAATGGAAAGTTCCAGAAATAACCCAAAGGTTTAAATACCATACAGTCCTGTTCTGAGTTCCGTGATGGAAGCTCTTCCCACTGTGCTCTGCCCTGCCTGGTCTTGAAGAATCCCTTTGTCAGGCAGGGCCAAGCTGAGCTGGGTGGTCAACCTGTCCTGTAGTCATCTGGACATTAGTTGTGGATTAGCTGTCTTAGCACCCTGTGCTTGTGCTCACATTACCTTTATTTTACTTAATAGTGACCCCTAGGTACAAAATAGTGACACTGGCAGTTCAATATGGCAAGAGGAAGTAGTAAATAGCTTTCAGTGAAAAGGCAGAGGTTCTTTCCCTAACAAGGAAACTGTTTAAAATGTACATTATGTGCTGGAAAGAGGCTCCGTGGTTAAGAGAACTTGCTGTTCTTCTGAGTGGTTCACAACTACCCGGACTCTTGCTCCAGGGAATCCAATGCTTCTTTCTGACCTCTGAGGGTATCTACGTACACTTAAACTCTCTCTCTCTCTCTCTCTCTCTCTCTCTCTCTCTCTCTCTCTCTCTCTCTCTCTCTCTCTCTCTCTCTCTCAAAAGTGCATTTAAGATTGCTAAAATCTGAGTGAAGAACAAATCTTCTTCAATCATGAAGTTGACAAGGGAAGGATGATACCTGTGCCGCATTTGCTGTCACACCTCAAACTGCAAGTTGCAGCTGGTCCAATTGCATCCACAGTCGAGAAACAGAGAGGAACACACCCACACCCCAGTGCATGTGATGGTGCCTCCCACTCTGAGGGTGGAGTTGCCTTCACAGCGCTGCTCAGAGGTGTTCCCATGATGATTCCACTTCTCGTCAAGCTGATAATGAATGTTAAGTTTCAAAAGAGTCAAGAAACAGAGATCAAGTATCTGTTCCACAATATCACAGAAAGAAAATGCATCTCTACTTTGAGCTATTTATAGGACACTTCCCCTTAAACATAAACACACAAAGAGAAAAGCAAGAGCCCATAAACATACACACCAACCCAGAAGTTAGCATAAGGAGACTAAAACAGTCATACAAATGTCAGATAAAATAGATTTAAAAAAATAAAATAAGAGGTTAATAAATCAGAAAAGATATATTTGTATATGCTTAGAGTAAGAGAGTTTCAAATACAGGAAGCAAGAATCAACAGAATGAAAGAGACATGTAAACAATGTTAAAACTGCTGTCAGAGGTTTCGCTATCTTTGTCTTGGCAGTTGATAGAACAACTAGCCCAAACCACCAGCAAGGACACAGAAGCTCTGGCAAACAATCATCCACCTGATTACTATTGACAACACCATGTCTGACAATGACGGGGTAAATCCAAGAGCAGGCGATACACTCAGCTAGTCTGGGCTCTAGGTGTGTTAGGGAGCTTTTTGTTGCTGGGACAGAAAACTAGACGTGGTTCAGTGTGTGGCTCAATAGTCCCACTGCTGCGGGATCAAAGCAAGGCAGGAGGGCAGTGGAAGTGTGTGGCACCGGTGGCCAGGAGGGGAAGAGGGAAAGCTCTCTTGAGGATCGCTTGAACCCAGGAGTTGGAGGTGAGCCTGGGCAGCACAGCCAGGTCCTTTCTCAAAAGTGAAATTATGAACATAAAATTGAAATGTTTGAAGTGGGAAGAAGGAAGAAAAAAAGGAAAGGCCTTTGCAGAAAGAATAATAAAAATCCAGAGGCAGATATTGGGGTTCAAACTGAAGATCAGAAAAGCAAAGCAGTCAAACACTAGAGAGCTCTTACCTCTGTCAGTGCTCAGACCGAAGGGGTGATCCCCCAAATCTCAGATTGTGTCTCCAGACTGCACTGTTCTCCAGCAATCCTCAGAATCCTAGACTGCCTTGCTCTCCTCAGCATGGCTGGAGACTGAATGCTAGTAGCTGGAGACTGAATGCCTGAGACTGACTTTGCTTCTTCCTTATATAACTCTCTAGTTCTGGGATTAAAGACTCTGTTATTCTTTTAGACTGATTCACTCTTGTGTAGTTCTGGGTGGCCTTGAACTCGCAGAGATCCGTCTGCCTCTGTCTCCTGAGTTCTGCGATTAAAGGTGTGTGCCACTACTACACAGCTTCTATAGCATTCTGATCTCCAGTGGCTTTACTAGATCATAAGTGATGTATCATCACAGACCCTCTTCAGCCTGTGAGTGTATATGTTTTCAAACACCTGTAAAGTAGCTGTAGACCCCACCCCTGTAGTGCCAGGAAACCAGAGCCTGGCACATGCCAAGAATGCATCTACCACCAAGCCACATCCCCAGCCCTGCCAATGATATTTATCTAAAATCAAGAGCACACTTACTGATCATTGTACTGGATGTCCTAGCCAGTGTGATCAGATAAGAAAAAGAAATGAAAGATGAACACATTGAGCAAACAAAAAACTAAACAGCTACTAAAATAACACAGCAGCTTCTTGTAAAGGTAGACACGGGCTAAACACACGACCTTGCAACTGACCTGCAGTTCCACTCTTTGGTATTTATTCAGGAGAAACAGCAAAGAGTGCCCACACAAAGATAAGAACCTGAATATTTATGATAGAATTATTCAGAGTCATCCCAAACTGCAAGCAACCTTACAGGCATGGATTTGAGGGGAGATGAACAATTGAAGTATATCGTAGTGTGTGGACCACTGCTTAGCAATGAAATGGAACAAACTTATTAACACACGTGACAACAGAGATGAATGTCAAGGACATTAAGTTGACTGAAAAAGTCAAACATAGAAGACAAAGCTGCATGCTTTATGAGTTTCCTGTGCTAAGAAGAAAGCTCATCATTGGTCTGGAAAAGGAATTGTCCATGAAAGAGGCACCGGGAAGCTCTGGCAAGGGAGGTATTGTGTTGTTAATAGTGGTGGTGTCTGAGCATTTGCTAAATTTGCTGCAAGCTTTTGTTTGTTTGTAATGGCTACTGTGGCAGAAGAAAAGGCTCGCCTCTGCCCTCCAAAGGGTCCCTGAAATGAACTGAACATTGGCAGCTTGACTGGAGATCATGTGCAAATGTGTGCAGGAAGAAAAAAATCACAGTTGGAGGCCGTACACAGAGTATGTGACTCTCTTAGGGTCAGAGAGATGAGGCTCAAGTAATTCCCTGTGTCTCAGAAAGGAATAGAGGGGTGGATGGGATGGGTTTGGGGCATCCTGGGACAGTCTTTGGGAAGAATAAGTCAGTTCTCAGCGCTGGACAGATGGCTCAGTGGTAAAGAGCACTGGCTTCTCTTCCAGAGCACCTAGGTTTGATTCCCAATCCTCATATGGTGGCTCACAACTGTCTGGAACTCCAGTTCCAGGGATACCTTTTTGTCTTCCATAGTGACAAGCACACATGTAACACACAGACATACATGTAGAATAAACACATACACATATTAAATTAACCTTTTTTTAAAAGCCGATTCTTTCCACTGTGTGGGTGCAAGAGAGTGAACTAGGTTGTCAGGCCTAGCAACAAGTGCCTTGAACCTCTGAGCCGTCTTGCCAGCCCTGATCCCTAATACTTGCTAATTAAAAACTATTTTTTGAAATAACTGGTGCAAAATTTGTTCACAACAAGCTTGGTTTTGCTCATCACCTGCTGGAAAACTCACTTAATCTTTTTTTTTTTTTTTTTTTTTTTGGTTTTTCGAGACAGGGTTTCTCTGTATTGTTTTGGAGGCTATCGGTCCAGCCCAGCCTCGAACTCACAGAGATCCGCCTGCCTCTGCCTCCTGAGTGCTGGGATTAAAGGCGTGCGCCACCAACACCCGGCTTTCACTTAATCTTTTTATGCTCAGTTTTCACTTAGGTAAACCAAAGACCTAAGTACTGATCTTAGAGCAGGATAATTACCTGCTACAAAATAAGTGCTCATGGAAGCCTTTGTGGGAGGAGCTCTGGGGAAGAGGAATTCAGGAGCAGAGAGCATCAACTGGGCAGAGGCAGAGAACCCACCAGTGAGAAACAACTCCGGGTCCAGGCTAGCAGGAACCTTGAGAGGATTGAGGCTGGCAGGGCCAAGGGCGGAGTCATTGACAACTTTGTCTGCCACATAGCTGAGGTTTGTTAAGGGTTCTGCCTGCCCTACTGATGAGGCTCCTTGAAGGTTTACAGTGAGTTTAGATTTTCATTTGAAGTCCTGGGAGTAATGAAGAAGACAGCACAGAGTAGTGCTTCACGGAGCGTGGGAGGCTGGATTTGAGTCTTGTTTATACAACCAAATGCAGTGGCTTCATTTCCTTGATGAGCTCAGAGCCAATCTGCCCAACCAGACCAAAGAGTGAATAGAGAGAGATTATTCCTGGCACAGTGTTTCTCCTAGCAAAGGCAAGCCAGAAGCTTCTACAAGGGAAAGTTGCACAGATTCACATAAGAAAGACTTGTCATCACACATAGGGGTAGACACATTCCTAAGTATGCTCCGTTGGGATCATACATTTCGCTTTCAAAAACATGGCAGAATGGAAACTCCCTGGGTGAAGAATTTCACACCATAATAAGCAAAATTGGGTGCAGATCCCCTAATTAAGTTGGCTGGTTCCTTGAGAGTTACTGTGTTTGAACTGAAAGCAACTCAGTGCAAAAGGGAAACCTGTGTTGGTGCTGGAGATGGCTTGGTGGATAACAGGGCTTCCAGGGGACCCTAGTTCAGTTCCGGGAACCCATGCCAAGTGGCTCAAAACATCCTGTAACTCCAGTTTTAGAGGATTGTATGCCCTTTTCTAGCTTCTTTGGGCACCTACAATACACATGTTGCATACACATGTCCATGCACACACAGACACACACACACACACACACAGATAGCAAAATGAAGAACAATAGAGGAAAACATGGAAGCTACCTGGATTTGACTTCTGGCATCCATTGCATACATATGAATGCACATGTATATACAAACACATACATCAGACACATAATAAATAAATAAGTAAATAAGTAAATAAATACATAAATAAAATTGACTGAAAATTTGGTTCGATTTTTAATCTATATAATACAAATATATTTTAAGCATAAGAAATAGAAATAGCTGAAAAGTGTGGTAAGAGCCGTTTGTCAAGGGCACACAAAGAGAGCAATGAGATTGGGGAGGTTGGGATTTTGAGACAGGGTTTCACTTTGTTGTCCTGCATGTCCTGGAACTCATTACATTTGAACTCACCTGCCTCTGCCTCCCAAATGTTACACCACTGCAAAGTTTTCTTTCCTTCTCTTTTGAACCATAGCTACCCCGTGCCACTCCAGCGCTGAGCAACTTCATTCTGACTGCAGATAACCCAAGCAGGTGAATAGGTGTTTGAATACAGAACTATCAAAGCATGCAGATGGGGGAAGCCAAGCTATGTGCCAATTGGCATGGACTCATTTACATGGACTAAAGTACCACATCTGGGGACGTGACTAAGGACAGTTGTCTTTTCTCAGTTCTAGATGCTACAAGGCTGGTTCTGACAAAGGTTGCAGAGAGAGTCTGCATGACTGTCCCCGAGGGACATTTAAAGAAACTTATTTATTCACACCCTCCCCAATAGAGGGTGCCAATACACCAAAGACAGGACTCCCTCCAAGTCCATCTGGGTGAGCACATGAGTTCAATGGGTTACTAACAGAAATGTGGCTGGCTCACCAGGAGCTGTGTCAACAGGGAGCTGCCTGAGTAACAGCTACGCCTTCAATGAATCCCACCCCAGTCAGCTGTTAACCTCTTGTATTGCTCTGCTGGGCTATCCTAAGGATTGAGTGGAGGCTCATAAACACCATGAACTCTGTGAGCCTCCTCCCTCTCTCCTTGAGCGAAAGTTAATAGGGTTCACTCGTTGGATGAGTGATCTCAGAAGTACTAATTTGAGTGGCATTGGTCATGCCCAACCCAGAGGAAACAGTGACACACTTACTAGACGAGTCACTTTGATGTCTGCCTTTCTCTTCAAATGTCTCTCTCCCTCTGTGTGTGTGTGTGTGGTGTGCTTCTGACTCTCCCTCTTTTCCTCCTTCTCTAACTTTATCTTTACATCTTCAACAACTCATTTCTAAATTTTGCAGTATTTTGGGTTAAGACTTCAGCACATAAAATTTTAACGGACACTATTTATCTCTTGTCATATGGTATGGCTGATATGTGAAACTATAGAATGGAGGAGAGAAAGAAGTTAGGCCAGAAAGCAAAACCTTGATAAGCCTTTCAAGGACGGTAGTGATGATGATGGCGATGGCTGCGGACGACGATTAAGCAGCTATTTCTTAGCAGACATGATTCTCAGTATCATGGGTGGTTTAGAATAAATATTTTTAGTTTCTTTGCTTGAAATAGGGTGCTGTTCATTGCCCGAGAAATTCCTTGGAGCTGGAACTTGTGGGTTACCGGTCTCATGTAAGGATGTGGATGTACTGATTAAGAGTTATGGGACTAGGATAGTAGGTTAATTTTATTCGGGGAGAACTCACTTACATGAGACTGATAACCGGCAAGTTCCAGCTCCGAGGATCAATTGCCCAGCTGCTCTCCATGACCCCACCCGAACCAAGAGAGAGCAAGCCAGTACAGACCCCAGATCAAATCCCACACGCACACAAATGCACCTGTGACCACGCCCAGATGGTCAGCGCCTCAGGTGCATCTGCTAGATCTCTCACTACATAATTTCCTTTTCTGTAAAGGTGAGAGGTCTAGTCACATTTTTATGTTGTAGGGAAGCTGGCTCAATGGGACTCCTCAGTGACCATCCTGAAAGTTGACTGGCCAGTGAACGGAGTCAGGACTTAGTCACAGCTACGATATGCTTTCCTGGCAGAAAACCAACTGTTTTTGAAGCCTCCAAGGAAAGGTTCTAACGAAGTCAATGCCCTCTAGTCATCTCTGACTCACAGCCTCTTCACTTGGGAATGTTTTCCACATGGTTGCCTGATGTTCGTTACACTTAATGTGGTCCCGTCCTATCCCTTTTCAGTATGTGCCGGGTCTGCTCTTTAAAGGCCGCCTCAGTAGCTAGTAATTTATTTGCCCCAGGTTCTAAACTGGGATTAATGTTAGAGAAGTTTCTTTGCGCAGTGGATGGTGGTTAAGAAGAAACTCATGGTTGGTCAGAGCACGGAGGGTAAGTGATAATGAAGCGCTCACTCACAAACAGGAGATCTGTGTCACCAACCCCACCTCCCAAGGCTCAGGAACCACTGAGGAAGAGAATGTGGCAGGCTGGTAGCCAGCAGTTGGGGAGGACAAGAACGAAACTGTGTCTTCTGGACATGACAGTACAGCAGCTGTATTTTCCTGTACAAGATCCGCACAAGATCAAGCCAGATGCTCACATGTAAGCAGGGGTTCACCAGCCCCTACCCAACAGAGGATCTATGTGAGCTGATGGCTGCTAGGGGACAGAAAGTCAATTTTCTATGAGATCATAGCTCCTGGTAGGTCAACCATGCTCTAGTGGATGGTCCTACACCTAGGAGTATATGGCTAACCCAGATTGGAGTTGATGGGTTATTAACAAGAACAGACAAAAAGTTAGGGTGATAGGGAAGTGGGATTGGATCTTGGAGGAGTTACGGGGAGGAGTTAGGGTTAATACGATTAAAATACATTAGATGAAATTCTGAGTTAATAAATATGCTTTAAAAATTTACTAGTAACTACAAAGGTTGCCAAACTGGTTCAACAGAACTTTGCACAAGATGCAAGGAGAGCCAAGTATGAATCTGAGATTGTTTTATTATTATTTTTTTATGTGGGAGTTCTGGCTTGGCATTAATCCTGGCTCAGGTCTGAGTCGCTCTTAAAAACCTTGAAGTCCTTTTATGCTTGAGGACAAAGAAAATGCAGAAGAGGGAGGGGCGGGGTTCCGGGGTTCCAGGTTCTCCCTGGATTTTTATTTCTGTTTTCTTACAGGAACATGACATCGAGAGATTAATGATAATGATGGATCTATCTGTCTGTCTGTCTGCCTATCAATCATCTATATAATAATTTGCTTTTTGTGCTGGGGAGAAAGCCCAGGACCCTGCATATGGTAGATGGGCATTCTGCTACTAACCTATGCTTCTGGACCTCACTTAAAATAGAGGCCTTGGGCAGCCTCCCCAGTCAGAACTGTCACTTGATACAACCTCAGTGAGTCACAGGCCCACATGTTAGAAGCGTCTTGGAGAGCAGCTGATCCTTCCCACTGCTCCACGTGTTACAGGGTCAGGAAAAGGGAACCACAGTGACTTGCTAAGGTCAGGAATCTCCTGAGTCAGAGCCTATATTCCTTTTCTGTTTTAAATGTTATTTCTATTTTTTGTGTATGAGTATTTTTGTCTGCATGTGTGTATGAACACCACATGCATGGTACTCTAGGAAGTCAGAAGATGGCATCAGACCCCTTGGAAGTGGACTTATGGATGGTTGTGAGCCATCCTGTGTGTGCTGGGAACAGAACCCCAGTTCTCTGCAAGAACAGCCAGTGTTCTTAACCACTGAGTCATTTCTCCAGGTCCTCAGATCCTATATTCTTACCTGCATTTAAATATCGCAGTGGAGTGAGACTTGAAAACAATAGTCTCAGATCTACGGGATTTTTTTCCTTTTTGAAATAACACACAAATCACATTTATGTGTGGTTTGTTTCCCAAGGGAAGCAGATGACATCTAGAGAGTGAGGATACCACTGAGGTATTTAGAAACCAGATTGTTCCTTGAAGTGCTTGGATATGCTTTGCTACTTATTCATTCATTCATTCATTCATTTATAAAAAGGAATTTTGGCTGGACAGTGGTGGTGCACACCCTTAATCCCAGCACTCAGGAGGCAGAGGCATGTAGATATCTGTGAGTTCAAGACCAGCCTGGTCTACAGAGCAAGTTCCAGGACAGCCTCCAAAAAATACAGAGAAACCGTCTCGAAACCCTCACCCACAAAAGAGGAATTTTATGTTCTCAGAAAATTTGTAGGTTGAATGTCTTTGCTTTCATTTTTTTAAAGAAAAAGCATGAAAGAAAGGGAAGAAGAAGGAATTTGGGTATTGTTGTACTCTAGACCTGAACTCCTGGGCTCCTTTCTGGGATATTTGGGCTCAGTTGTCACCCACAGTCACAACACTGACCCTCCTTTAAAGAACCAAACAGGCACTCCTGAAGCTACAACAGAGTTGTCAGATAAGATACAGGGTGGCACACAGTAACTAGGACATACTTATCCTAAAAACGGTTTGTTCCTTATCGGGCATTCGTAACTGCTTTGAATCAAACTCCAACATCTGCACTTATATTTGCTAAACTAGATTATACCCTCCCCAAATAAAACTGCATGGGGCTCACATGCAATGCAAAATCCCAGTTTCATTTCTATTGTTGAGAATACTGGAGAAACCATACTTTACATCACAAGTCTATAGTTGTTTAGAGACTGTGGCAGGGGGATCACAAGTGGAAGGTCTGCCTGAGCAACTTAGTAAGCAAATGTGTCAAGCAAAATGGAAGGTGACAGTCTGGGGCCTGTATTCAATGCCAGACCATTGCAGAGCTCTGGAGGTAAGGCTCCTCATGCCACATTATGGCGACTTTGAAGAACCATCTGTGATGGTTAGTTTTTAACTGTCAACTTGCCACAATATAGCAATACTCAGGTCAGTGTCTTAATGAGGAATTGTCTAAGTCAGAATTGCCTGTGGGGTACTCAACTGTTAATTGATGTAGGGTGACCCAAGTATTACGGGTGACACCAGTCCAGGCAGGGTACCCTGGACTATATGAGGCAAGAGAAAGCTAAGTATGAGGAGAGCGAAGTAGGTGACGTGGAGGCATTTATTTCTTTACTCTCAATTGTGGATACCATGTAACTACCTTGGGTTCCTGCCTTGACTAACCCCCAGTGATGGACTGTAACACAGAACTTTGTGCTGAATAAACCCTTTCCTCCTCTAAGCTGCTTTTAGTCTGAGTGTTTCGTCACAGCAAAAGAAATGAAATTAGAACTCTATCCCAGGATCCGCGTGACCCCAGAGGGAATGAAGTCTTTCCTGCACCATTCAGCCGTCCCCATGACCACCCTTTCTCCAAGCGTGTTAACCCCAAGAGCTCTGTAACAAGTTTCCCTCGTGACAATCTTCATTTTGGTCTGTTCTGTAACTGTTGACACCAGGGGTAGCCCAAGAATGCAAGACGCTGAGATGCAGCTCTGCCGTGAGCCAACCCTGGACTGATAATGAGGACCTCATACCTGCTTCTAGATGGACACAGCTTAGGCCTGGATAAAAGGCAGCAGTGCAATCGTCAAATCTTTGCCGCAGAGAATGTAGATGGTGCCTCAATGGAGGGAAATACAGTAGCAGGCAAAGTGCGTTAGGCACTAGGGAAACATGGTGTGGGTAGGGAACTAGGAATTAGGACAATGGGACTGGGTGACTGCTGCACCAGACAACGATGCTTCGAGAAATGCAAGACTGACAGTCATTGCACTGCTGCTCCAAGTTTTTAATATGGGTGGTGGGCTTGGCTCTTTACTTAGATGCTGGGGGTCTGAACTTGGGTCTTTAGGTTTGTGTTGCCAGCATTCTGTGGACGGAACCATCTCAGCCTGTTTTTTTCCCTCTGTTCTTCATGATCTGTCCTTTGAGACTTTAACCTGGAGAGACTGCAATGAAAGCTCATTTTTTTAGAGATGGCAAAGTTCCCTGGTAACAGCTTCCGTACTGAAACCAACCAATCCAGAGCTTGTTTCCCGAATCGTGTCTGTATCACACCCTAACACATCAGGTCAGTGTGTCCTAATCAGCTAGGAGTCATCCTTACAGCCTAGGGTCTGCTGATGCCATTGCCACTGTTTAATCCTATGCTCTCTCTGCCCCTGCTCCTTCCAGAGAATGGCCCAGTCAAACGCTCCAGAAATTTCTAAACATTTTTTCCCCTGAGACAGGCTGGTTGTAAGTCTAGGGTTGTGCTCACTCAACGGACCAGCACTGACTAGGCTGTAACTGAATACAACGTAAGGAGCAACTTGAGGGAAGGAGGGTTCATTTAGCTCACAGTTTGAGACTACAGTCCTTCCTAGCAGGGAGGTGCGGCTGCAGGAGGGTGAGGCTGCTTGCTCACATCTTAGAGAATCAGGAAGCGCAGGACAGTATCCTGATACTCAGCTGGCTTTCTGCTTTTATTTAGTCAGGACCCTTGTAGAGCAGTGTGCCCACACCCGGAGTGGATCTTTCTCCCTCTCTTCACAGACACACCCAAAGGTGTGCCTCCCAAATGCCTCAGGTACTTTTTCCTCAGCTGACAATGACAGACAATCAACAATGCGGGAAGCAATGTACCCAGATGCAGAGTCACCGGGAAACTGGCAAACATCTGGTTTTGTTTGTGGAGATGGTTTGGAAGAAGATTGGTATGCAGGTAGGAGAGCCAGGCATGGGGTGGCAGAGACCTGCCCTGAAGATGGACAGCACCATCCAATAGGCTGGGAGCCCAAGGAACCAAAAGTGGAGGAAACGGGGACACTCTCTGGTGCACTAGTCACCATTTCTTTAAAAACTTTTTAATGGATATGGGTGTTTTGCCTACATGAATGTTTGTGCATCTTGTTCATACCCTGGGAGACCAGAAGAGGTCGCTGGATCTCCTGGGATTGCAGTTACAGAGGGTGGGTGCTGGGCATCAAACCCAGGTCTGATAGAAGAGCTGCCTGTCCTCTCAAGTGCTGAGTCACCTCTCCAGCCCCAGTAGTTTATTTTTAAAAGGAAATCTTCAGTTTGAATGTTGTTGTACTTTTTTTTTTTTTTTTTGGCATTATCCAAGGAAGCTTGAAAATCTGTAGCAGGAATAATGTGTGCTTTTCACCTGGAATCTTATAAATGTATATTGCTCCCCCACCTCTGTAGACTGTGTCAGAGGTCATACTTTTCCACCTTTAAGGGGTTCTGGGGGCTGAACTCAGTCAGGCTTGTGGAACAAGCACCCCTGACTCTTGACTCATCTATCCAGCTCTGAAAAACTTGCTTAAGAAAACATGAGTCATGAGGAAGGAAGTCGAGCTAACGGTAAACTTTCCCTGACTCATTGACTCAGGGAAAAACGGCTCAGTATACTCCATCTTTGGAAGGAGAAACAAATTATGTAATATTACAACAATGAAGTACTTAAATCCGGTTTGTAGCGCTGTTGGCCGAAGGAGCAGGATTCAGACCAAAGTCTAATCCTCACAACACCTTCATGGTAGTTTCTGTTCTCCCCATTTGTTTGCTCCTTGGTGTGTTGTGAACCCCAGGACCATTAGGGGAAAATCTGTGCAGGCCAGCAGGCTGGTCTCTGAGTGCTGACCTCAATCAGAGACAAGCTCGCTCTCTTGTTCCTGAGTCAGGTGACCCTTCCAAGTGGTCGCTGGAGTCCAAGAGTCATCTTTCTTCTCAGAGCTACTGGTTCGCAAGTCTGTTGTAGGATAGATTTCAGTGGCTAACGGGAAATAGGGCTGCATCCCCCGCACCCTGGGAGATTTCATTACTGAATGCCGGTCTCCCAAGAGACGGCTTGCAAGCCCAGTCCGGTTCAGGGTCTTAATTAGCATAGCCACCTCCCTGAAAGCTCTTTCCAGGCCTCTGCTAACAGCAAGCTACTTTCCCAGAACCACTAAGCGGTTACGGCATGCCTTTCTGCTGGGCAGGTCAGGTGTCGTTCTCCCCACCCTGTCCGGCCCCGCCCCGCCCCGCCCCGCCTCGCGCCCTCCTTCTGTTTTGGGGTCACAGCTTCTGAATTTGAGGCTGGCTGCCTCTAGGTGGCAGCAATGCACCATTTGCCGCCGCCGAATCTGCTCCGATAGACTCCGTTTCTCTTCCATCTAGCTAATTTGAGAATCCAGGGCTCAGTTGAATCTTCCCAGCGATGTTTCTTTCCTGTTCAGGCTCCTTCGAGGCGTCTTGTGGTTTTACTGCCGAGCGTAGACCCACTGTTGTCTGAGTCAGCAGAAGGTGGGAGGACAGAGGGGAGATGAAGTGACATGGAAAAGAATGGAAACAAGAGAGGTGATGGCGAGGAAGGAGCCCCTGCAGGCTTTGGTCTCCGACCTGGCCTCCGCAGAGGGGCAGCTGCGGGTGGGAGTTGCAGTTCCTCGAAGAAGCTCAGGGGCTCTCCTTGGTGTTCATTGCCAGGGTAATAAAATCCCACAGAGAGAAGGAAAGAAAGCTTTACCCTCGACCATGACCTGATGCCAGGCTACCACACAGGGGCGACTGCGGCTCATTGCAGCTCTCAAATGGTTTCACGGACAGGGCACAGATCCTGGAAATACTCTTTGTGACCCTGTGAAATATGCCACCTCCCCCACAGGATCGCACAAGGATCAGAGACTTTGCTAAGTCCGATCCTCCATGAACGACGTCAGACGAAGAAGGGAACAAAATAGGGTTGGGAGCGCAGTGGGTCGGCCAATCCGCCCCTGCATGCTGAAGATGTGGTAGTCATCTATGCTGCTCTCCTAGTTCCTACCACCTGTGTTAGGTGACTCACAACAGCCTGGAATACCAGTTCCAGGGGACCTGATGCCTTCTTCTGGCTTCTACAGGCACCTGCGTGCAAATGGACATACCCCCCACACAGACCCTATGCGTGATTAAAAATAATAAAATGAAGTTTTAAAAGAAAGCAGTATTGTCTCTATGTTATCAGCCTTCATAGCAAATGTTGTTCATTGTGCTGGGTTTCTTTTACCTTTCCTTTATGTGTGTGTGTGTGCATGCATGTTCTCACATGTGTGGGAACACATATACAGGGAAACACATGGGGGCCAGAGGGTGATGTCTGGCTTCTTCCTTGATTGTCATCCACTTGACATACTGAGACACTCTCACTGGAGCTGGATCTGGACTGATTGAGCATGTCTAGCTAGGCAGCTCTGGCATCTCCGCCCCAGAAGCACTGGGATCTCAGGTGGACTCTGGGATCCAAACTCCCGTCTTCACTCAGCTTTGCTCACTGAGTCATCCCCGGTCCTCCATGCTAAAAGTCTCCATTCTCAGGGACGGGAGGCTTCAGCCAGACCCCAGAGTGGTGAGGTCTTTTCTGTTCCCATGCCCCCTTCGTCCCTGAGGTTTCTTTCTGAGGTGATAGGTCTAGAGGGTTCCAGGCAGCTCTTATGGGAATAGATTAGTTGCCGTGAGCAGATATTTAGGAAGCAAACTGCCCGTGTGTCTTTTCCTTTGGTGTGTATTCATTTGTTCCTTTGCTTTTTTTTTTTTTTTTGCCACAGTGGCCTCTGTGGTTGCCTGATCTGGAACTTATAACCTCTAGAACCATGCAACAAAGAAAACCACAGAGGGAACAGAACCATAAAAGGAGCCATGAGGAGTGTGGGGGAAAACGAGACAGGTCTTTATATTTTTCTCTGCCTTCTAGAGGATTCATGGAGTCCTCACGTCTCCATCAGTCCATGTGGGAAGGCTTACTTTCTGTGGATCTCAGAAGCTTTTCGCATGTGCTCAGTGTCTGGCCTGAGCACCCACACCAATGCCTGCCTTGTGGGAGGAGCCCAGTAAACATCTGCCAAGACAACAATCCAGAATCCACACATAAGCTTCCAGCCTCAGCTACTTCCTGGATCCATCAGGGAATCACCACCGTGGGTCTCAGTCCAGACATGTTTGTTGACTCTTGAATCTGTGCTGGCTCTGAAGGGGAGGCAAATAGTTATGAGATGAATAAAGATAGCTTTCGACCTTTATAGTCCAAAAGGAAAGAAAGGATACACCCATGAATAAATAAAACCGTCTTTGGTTTTCTCCAGACGAGAAAATCTTGCCGACATCTTAGTGCTTTGGAAACAAACCTTCATGGCATTGGATGATGAGTGAAGCATGTATTTAAAAAAATGGTACATTAAAAAAATTAAGCTCTCACCCCAGTCCTCACTGGCCGCAGCGCTTGGGAGAGTGGGCAGTAGAGCTTGCTCTGGTGTCATGGGCACCGGAGAGCTGCCCAAGAGTGTTGGCTCTGCCCCTTGCTGGCCTTACAGCAGCACAGGCACCAGTGAGCTGGTCCCACCAGGCCTGTGCTGGAGAGCTGGCACTGGCAGTGTGTGAGGGGGAGAGCTAGCCCCGGTGGCTCAAGCTGGTGAAAGCCAGTCTGCCCTTTGCCGGCTGCCACACGCAGGAGAACTAGCCACACCCCTTGCTTGGGCAAAGCAAGTGTGGCGGTGCAGGTGCGGGAGAGCAGACTGGCTGACCAACCCAGCCGCTACCCCGCCTCAGGTCTTCCATGAACTGCGAGAACTCGTGAAGGGAGCTGGCCGTGTGGAACCAAAGCTGCAGGATCTCCACGACACAGGGCAGCAACAGGATACAGGAGGGGGATCCTGAGTGAGGATCCAGTATTGATGGGTAGGGAAAGCCGGAGGTCTCAGACCAGACCAGTGGCTCACTGCAATGAAAATTGGCTGGTAAAGCTGATGGGCAAAAGGTTCACTGTGTGACGCAGCGTGACATAGATACCTTAGCTTCCACAGTGAGTTTTTTGTTTGTTTGTTTGTTTTCTTTTGTTGGGGCGGGGGAGGTTGCAAGAGCAGAAAACGGATTTTGAGGAATAGAGAGATGAGTGAGATTGGGGTGCATGATGTGAAATTCTAAAAAGAACAAAAAGTCAAAACATACAAAAATTTCTGCTGAAAAATGGAGAGGTTGGGACACTATTTGTCTGGATAAAATACTTTCACAAATTCAGCATTTTAAAACATCCCAGTCTACCTGAACTAGACTCCTTTAGTATAGGCGACAATGGTGCATTGTCTGTGCACTGGCAGTGGGTCCAAGACCTAACTCTAATGCACAAACTGACTTAGTGGAGCCCATTCATTCTATATGTAGAGAAACCTTGCTCAGCCTAGACACAGGGGTGTGGGGGTGGAGAGGTGCCTTGGTCCTGCCTCAATGATATGATGGGACAGACTTAGCAGACTTCCTAGGGGAGGCCTTACCTTCTTGGAGGAGCAGATGGGAGGTGGGGGGAAGAGGGGGTAGTGAGGGAGATGAGGGAGGGGGAACTGGGATTGGAATGTAAAAGTTAAATTTGTAAAAAAACTGCAAAAAAACCTTCCCAGTCTACAATGCTAGTTGTAATTTCACTGATGCTTATTTTACTACATAGTATAGCTCAATTAAACACCAGGCAGAAGCTAAACAATATTAAGCCGTCTTTTGAAAACACACTTTATCTTTTAATTTATCTTTCTGAGATACCTCATAAAGCCTGATTTGCAACTTATTTTTAATTTCCTGACAGAGTCCCTCCTAACAATGACATAAGGCACCTACCTGCTTCTTATAATGCTGCCCTGGGTATTAACTAGTAATCACGATTCCCCCAAGGCTCTGGATTTGATTCTCAACCTCTCCCTCCCTCTCTCCCCCCCTCTGTCTCTCTCTGTTTCTCTCTCTGTCTCTCTCTCTCTCTCTCTCTCTCTCTCTCTCTCTCTCTCTCTCTCTCTCTCTCTCTCTCTCTCTCTCTCATTCACAATCCCTCACAGTTTAAACAGACATCTAACTCAAAAAGGGAATTATGAACAGCCGATTACCCTGGCTTCCCTGAGGGCTTCCACCGTCTGTGATGAACGGCTTCTCCTAGTTCACTGTGAGGATGGAATAGATGGAAACTTTGAGTTGAAGATAGTGCTGATTTTGTGCATTCCATGTAAATGCAGCACTCATACATGCAGATCCACAATGGACAAGAAATTGGCTGGAAGTAAACAGACAGAGCAAGAAGCCGACGTGCAGAATGGGTGGGAGAAGTGAAGCGTGAAGAACAGCCAGAGGAATGCGCTCCACGGGAATCACAGCAGCCTCAGAAGAGACATCTTGACAGGTGAAGCTGTTGGGACATTCATGGGGTCACGGAGACCTGGGGACATCCAGCCTGGGGTATCAGGCGGATGACTGAGGCATCTGGGAGCATTCAGTGACCATGCTCAGAGGACACTTGAAAGCACAAGTCTGCCAATGACATTGAAGGTCTCTGCAGCTTCCAGGACTCCAGTGTCTTCTGCTGCCTCAGACAGATAGGCCAGGCAGTGGCTCTCAGTGACTGCTGCAGACCAGCATGGCCTGGGGGCTTACAAAAACAAATACACACACACACAAACACACACACCCAAACACTCTCACACACACACTCACACACATACACTCTCACACACACTCACACACACTCTCACACACACACACACTCTCACACACACACATACACTCTCACACACACTCACACACTCTCTCTCACACACACACACCCAAACACTCTCACACACACACTCACACACACTCTCTCTCTCTCTCACACACACACACACACACACACACACTCTCACACACACTCCAACCCCTAAATGTATCAATTAAATTGGGGTGAGGCCCAGACTAGATACATTTTGACAGCTTTCTTGAGCTGTGGTTTATGTGTCATAATTCACTCCTTGAAAGTGTTGAACATGATGCCTCTAGGCTGTTCACAGCAACCATTGCCTTTACCTAATTAGAGAACATTTCTACCACCTTAAAAATAATGCAGTGTACCTATTGGTGGTAACTCCCTACTGACCCCTCCACCAAACTCTAAGCAACTGTTCATCTAATCTACTTTCTGTCTACAGATTTGCGAGCTGGAAAATGGCTAGATAATACACATTTCTCTGATTGACACATTTTGCTAGAAATAATGGTTTCATGGTTTGTCCATGTTGTAGCAAGTGTTTGTCTGTGGTGGTTTGACGAGAATGTCCACCTCATATATTCGAATACTTGGTCACCAGTTGGTGGAAATGTTTGGGAAGGATTAGGAGGTGTGGTCTTGTTGGAAGAAGTGTGTCACTGGGGTGTGCTTTGAAGTTTCAAAAACCCACTTCATTTCCACTCAGCCTTCTTACCCAGCCCTGCCTCCCTCGCCTTCCAAGTGTGGATCAGGATGTAAGCTCTTAGCTACTGCTTCAACACCATGCCTGCTTGCTACCCAGCACGGTGATCATGGACTCTAGCTAGTTGTAAGCCTTAAAAAATGGTTTCTTTTATAAGTTGCCTTGGTCTCTTCATTGAAATAGAAAAGTAAACAAGACACAGCCCTGCACCCCTTTGTATGACGACCTAATATTCTCTCCTGTGGAGTAAATTGGCTGGCTTTGGAATCTCTGAGAAGACACACTTGTGGGCATGCCTGCAAGGCTGTGTACAGACAGGCTTAACCGAAGAGGGAAGACCTGACCTGATTGTGAGGGGATCCCTTGGGCTGTGCTCCTGAACTGACTGCAAAGGAAGAAAGGGAGAAAGTGAGATGAATACCGGTACTCATTTCTGTCTGCTTCCTGACTGTGACCACCATGTGACCCGCCGCTCTGCTCCGCTCCACACTGCTGATACCGTACTTTCCCTGCTGTAATGGATTGCACCTCACACTATGAGCCAAAATGGACCACTGTTTCCTTTAGTTTCTTTGTCATGTGTTATTTCACAGCAATGGAAAACCCAATGAATACAATAGTTTTAGAGAATTCCAGGGTTGGGGTGTGTAGTTCAGTGTTAGAGTACTTGCCTCGTGTGTGTGGGGCTCTGGGTTTGATTCTAAGTGCTGGGGAAAATATCCCAGAAGTTCTATTGAGATGCTGTGATTAAGAACCATTGCTAGTTCTTATTAAGGCCCCACTAGGCTTCTCAGTACACATGGGCTGGACAGGCGGGGGCTGAACAGATGACCAGCCACAGCCAGTTGCCAAGAGTACTGTGTAGTGCCTCTATCTCACAGTCCCTGTGTTGAGGTGAGGTTGGTTGCTTCCCTCTGAGGAGCCGGTGGTGTGTGAGGCAGCAGTGGTGCACCAGAGAAGGGTGATACCAAGTGAGGTCCCAGGGGTTAGAGCCCCAGGGTGATCTGACATCCCAGCGAGGGGGCTGCAAGGTTGCAGTAAGTCTCGGACGTCTGACCATCCTGTAAAAAGGAGGAGATGAGGAAGATGTTTCTAAAACCAGAAGTGGTTCTGTGGTGGTCTAAGTGAAGCTCTCAATCTATAAAAGACAGCTTCAGTCCTGGGACACTAGAGGAGAATTTCCGAAGAAGCCCATTTGCCACCGGGCAGAGGTCTCCCACAGCCTCTCCAGAGCCTTCCCACCTGTATTCAGCAGAAGAGGCCAGCTGGGTCCCAACCAATTAGACAGGTTGGCATTAGCCCTCTGAAACCGCCATTTGCTGGGGAAGGAAAGATGGGTCCACCTGTTTCCATCCTGTTTGGAATCTTTATTGCACCCTGGGGCAGCTCAGCAGCTGTTTAGGCCATTGACAGGAAGCAGGCAAACACTCCTGTCCCTGTTAAACTTGTGAAGAAGCTGATTTCAGCAGTGACACAGGACTGAACTCCAACAGATGAAGGAACAAAACCCAGAGCTGTATGGGAGCCGAGCTCCCTGGCGCCACCTTCTGAGTCCTCCTGGTTTGTCCAGGGTCCTTACACTTACTGTTGATTCTATTTCACGACTTCTGCCTCAGTTTCCCTGTCTTTTCCTCAGAGACACACCTCTTTTCCCTGCACTTCATCTCAGTGGTCTGGGATCCCGTCACTCACCACAGTACTGCTTGCGGGTTCATGTCTGCTCCATTCATGTCGTTTAACCCACCTCCCTTCGCTAGCTGGGAAGTTCTGAGCTGGAGTTATTCTTACTGTTTTCTTCCACAGAGAGCCTGGCTGGGATGAGCTCAGAACGTTTTTTAGGCACCAGGAATGTGACTTAGGGTAGAGTGCTTCTTGGTACATAAGAGGTCCTGGGCTCCATCCTTTGTACTGGACATGTATGTGTGCACAGTTGTGTATGCACGTCCTTAGTACTGGACACATGCATGTGCATGGATGTATATGGACATTCCTAGTACAGGACATATATGTGTGCATGGATATGTATGCATGTTCTTAGTACTGGACACACGTATGTACATGGATATGTATGCACATTCTTAGTACTGGACACATGTATGTGCATGGATGTATATGGACATTCTTGGATTGGACATATATGTGTGCATGGATGTATATGGACATTCCTAGTACTGGGCATATGTTGCATACAGTCGTAGTTGATGAAAAGATAATCAGATGCGTGATAACTGGAGAGATTCCTGCAGCCATTCTTGTGCCCCTTATCAGTCACTCACAGGTGCTGCTCACCTGTAGCTTCCTCCATGGCCTCTCAGACAAGCCCCAAGAGTCAGCTGGCTTTCGCCACTGGGCATACTGGCTCCAGAGCTGCAGACTGGGGTTGCTCTTGGAACCTGGGCCTCCTGAGGGTCAAGGGAGCATACAGAGAGGTGAAGCACCTTGTTCATGGCCACACAGCCAGTAAGCAGCAGAACCAGGACGCAAGCTCACCTTTCCTGACCTGGGCATCTCTGTTCCTTTTCCACGGCCCTTTGTCACTGGAGCATGACACAATGGAATCAAGTCCAGTGACACCAGGTGGTCAGTAGGGGTCAGGGCACACATGGACACAGGCCTATCTTCATCAGGAAAATAGGACACACAAGTTGAAAGCTGTCCGTAGAGTCCCCACTCCTTTCGTGGGGACTGGTTTGGAGAGGCGTAATGATCATTCTGACCACAGAATCTTTTCTCAAAGACTTTCATAGCTCTATATTCCCACCCCATTTAGCTCGCAGTCCCTACAAGACTTTATTTATTTATTCATTTATCTTTGTGGTGCTGAGGGCTGGACCCAGGCCACTGTGGGGACTAAGCAAGTCCTCTACCTCTGCGTTACATCCACAACACCTAAAATAATTATTCTTTTCCCCAAGATGATGGGCGAAGTCCTGTGTGTGTGCTTATCTTATTTGTTGTTGAATAAAGCACTGTTGGCCAGTGGGGAAGCAAGATAGATGGGACTAGGAGTCAAGAAGGATTCTGGGAAGGAGAGGAACAGAGTCACGATGTAGGAAGCTGGAGGAGTAAGAGGTCCTCTGTTCTCTGGTAAGCAAAGACCACGTGGAAATATTCAGATTGGCAATTGTGGGTTGACAATTAAGTCAGGGCTAGCTGATTGGAAACCATAGTGGATGGCCAACAGCTTCATAGTTAATATAGCGTCTTGTGTGTTATTTGGAGGTTCAGGCAGCTCGGCAGGGTCCAAGGGGCAGGCAGGAAGACTAAACGTTACACCAAGTCTTCCACAGTATCCTTGTCCCCTCTTCCTCCTCCGGAGACTCACATTTTAACAAATCTTTTTATCACCTCCACTGTCTACTGCACATTGCTTGCCGGTTGCCTCAGCTTTGCATAGCTGTATAAAAATTTTTATAAATGCTAGTACACTATGAGCGTTCTGTTTCTTATATGTTTGGGCTAGCATAATTTGAGATGTATGTTATGTTTGCGTGCATTGTATTTCTGGGTTTGTGTAGATGCGTGCACACATGTGCAGGTATGCACGTGTGTATGCACGTGTGTAAGTGCATATGGAGGCCGGAGGACAACACTGGGGCCTTCTCAGTCTCTCTTCACCTCGATGGGTTAGACTGGCTGGCCAGCAGGCTTTAGGAACCTGCCTGTCTCTGTTCATCCCAGCCCCAGCACTGGGTTATAGTTCTGCTGCTGAACCTGGGGTTTACATGGGTGCTGGGATCCCCACTCAAACCCCACAGTGTGTGAGCAGGATAGGGCTGATCTGACTCCTCAGCCTGGTGTCTGTGTTTTCTGTGGTCTTGATGGCGCATCCTTCTGTCTATCATAAAGCTTTCTGACAGATGCAGCTTACTTTGTCCGTTTTTCTAATAAGGACCCCTTAGCTGCCTCAACTGTGGTATCAATACACTCAATCCTACGATTTCCTTCATGTCCATCTCCTTGGATAACCTCTTCAGGACATATGCCCAACATTGCTGTTCTGAGCCCTGGGGATACTCCAGAAAACTCTTCCCAGACTGCTCTAGCTAACATCCCCATCAACAGTGCCCAAAGGTTCACACTTCCCAAGGCTCACACTTCCCAAGCCTCACACTTCCCATGCCCTCATCTCCCACTTGGTAAACTATGAGCAATGTTTTCAGAGGGTGTCGGGCCTTCCCTGTGTCTCTTTTCACCTCAGGAAGAGGCCAGCCTGTAGAAGATGTAGGAGTATTTGGTGAGGGGTAGCTGGGGCTCCTCATGCTCATTGGCAAGGCCTTGGCAGCTGCACTTGAGATTCCAGATCAGAGAAGGGCCCGAGACTGTGTTTGGCAAGCTCGCCTGTCATGTGAGGCCGGGCCTCCATCTTTGTCATCTGGTCTCTGTGGGGCCTGAGCTATGTACTTCAGTTTTAAAGTCCCGGGCTTATTCTACAAACTTCCTCATAGGATTACTGTGGTAACTAACAAGGTCACTAGTGCATGACAATCGCCCATAAGCATTCAGTTCATGCTGAAGAATTAAGTAACAAAAGCTGTGCGATTTCCTGAAAATATTAATATTCCTAGTGGCTTGGAGGGTGTGAGTCTGGGAGATGTCACACCCCGAGAAGGAGAATGCGTAGACAGCTACATCATTCAGAGCGCTAAGACCCCAAGTGATTGGGAATAATCTTGCCATCTGCCCTCCCCTTCCTGCTGGCCAGTCTGGCAAAGCATCAAGAGGAGAGTGTGGAGGCCTAACTGTGGCCAAACCCTCTTTTGCTACATCTCTCTTGGTGACCCCAGCATTAGCAAAAGAAGAAAAATCCCTGCTCAACTAAAGGGGGGAGTGGAATGAACTTAGAAAAGATGGCAGAAAAAGCAGAAAGCAGCCCCCAGAGCAGGTCAGGACCCGTCTGCTCATCGAAAAGTCTTTGTTTTGTTTTTAGACAGGGTTTCATGTAGCCCAGGGTGGTCTTGATCTCAGTACGTAGCTGAGGTTGGCTTCGAACTTCTGATCCTCCCGTCTTCACCTCCCAAGTGCTAGAATCAGAGGGGTGCACCACACCCGCTGCTCTGAAGGTTCTGAGGAGTGGATAGCCCTACTTCCAACACTGTATCTGTGGTTGACTATTTTGCTCTTGGAGAGCTTCGAACAGTTGTTTGAAGGGTAAGGAGGTTAATTGTTTTAACTTGAGCAGAGCAAACTTGGAAAGTGAGAAATCCTCCCCATTCCAATAGGTCTCTGGTCCAAAACCACACCTGGCCTCGCATCCCTCTAATGATAGTCCCCACAGAGTTCCAGGTGTTCAGCCCAGTGACTGATTACCAGCCCTGCAGAGTTCAGAGGGACAAGATGGAGGCTATATATAAACCTCGCAAAGTTTCAAAAGGTAAAAAGATGCATGGCCGATTATGAAAGCTTACATGGCTCCAGGAGAGGCTTTTATTTTTGCCCTGGTGGACACTGTGTCTTTGCTCCCCTTTGGGAGACAAGGGGATCCTGGGGCCACAGCTCCCCATCTGTGAAATGGTGTGAGATTATCCTCCCTGTGGAAACTCGTCTGCCCAAGGCCCCGTGGGAGGCACAGGGTCTAAGAGCAACCCCAGCATGCAGACATGATGCCAGTATTCCCAGTGGTAAAGGCACTGGGGCCAGTGATGCCTCCGGCTTGTCTGAGAGGCTGTGGAGAGAGCCGGAGGTGGGCAGCTCCTGTGAGTGCTGGCAGGGTCACGGGCATGGCTGCAGCCTGCAGACAGTTGGGGGAGAGCGGGGTCAGCAGGCAGCCCTGCAGCAGGCAAGGCTGTGGGGCTTGGAAGGTGATGTCTGGCATCCGATTCGTCTCTGCTGTATTCATCGAACCACACAGACAGGCGGAAGGAGTCTAACTCGGGGTAATGCCAGGAAACAGACTCACAAAAGTCAGGCAAGGTGAAGCAGCCTCCTCCGGAAACGCAGTCTCTTTGAGGAGGAGGAGGAGACATATTAGAGCTTGTAATGCCCCAGCTGGGGAGGATCAGGAGGCCCCTGGGCCTCACTGGTTGGCCATGGGCTCTAGGCCAGTGGGAGACCCTGTCTCAAAAACAAGACAAAACAAAACAAAAAACTGGACAATGCCCCAGGAATGGCACCTGAGGTTGCTATCTGGGCCTTACACTCCAGGTGTACACACATTCACTCACCAGACACACACACACCCACACACATTATAACCACATCATACATGCACTACACCCATCATATACACATCACACATGTGCACCTGCCCCCAGATTCCTAGAGTAGTTCTAGAGTCCCAGGAGTAATTTATTTTGTTTTCCTATTAGGGTAAATACCTTTGACATCAGCAGGCATATCTAATTCTCTAAGTTTTCACAAAAATTTACTTGTATTCATCTTAAGTATAATTTGGGGTATGCGTGTGTGCTAAAACACACACATGGAGGTCAGGGGGCGACTTGCAGGAGTCTGTTCTCTCCTTCCACCATGTGGATCCCAGGGATCAAACTCACATTGTCAGGTTTGGGAGCAACTATCTTAACCCATGGAGCTATCTCCTCAGCCCCCCTTTTCTTTTTAGACTGGGGTCTTATGTCTTATGGAGCCCTGGCTGGCCTTGAACACTTCATCCTTACGCTTCTACATTCCAAGTGTTGGGCCATAGGTGCATGTTACCATACCTGGCCTAGTTTTCTTTCATTTGGGCAAGTAAGTACACACACACACACACACACACACACACACACACACACACACACACACACCAGGGAGGCTTGTTATCTGTTGTGACCCCTGGTGGAAATCCTGTTACTTTTTGGGAGACGTCAGGAAGAGGAGCCAGGAGTCAAGGTCCGTAGCCCACCAAGGTCCCTATTCACTCCGGGAATTCATGGGTGACCCCGAGGGTGGCTGCTGCTTCTTGCTTCATGTTCACACGGCTGAGTTCTTCCCAGCACGGCTATCACATGTCCCAGACCGCCTCTGCTCTGGGAAAGAAAACTAAGAGCGTGGGAAGTTGAGTTAGGAAGAAATGGCCTAGCAGGTCAAAGCCCGTTTCGGAAGAGATAACCCTCTCGATCACTCTTTCCTATCTCTCCCTCTGACCTTGTTCCCTCCCTCTAGCCCCTTCCTCTATCCTTTTTGCTTTCTTCCCCATCTCCGTCCCTTTCTTCTGTTCCCTCCCTCCCTCCCTCCCTCCTCCCTAACAAGACCTGAGATCCCCTAAGAGTGGTAAACAAATTTCTGCTAAACAAATATTGGTTGTGTCTAAACAGGTGCAAATAAAGTTTGTCCTGCTCTCCTCTCCCACAACACTGCAAAGTCAGCTCAAGCCCAGACAGACCACACTCCACACCCCGTAGTGTCATGGTTTTAAAAAGGTTTTGCTCCGGCTGGAGAAATGGCTCAGTGGTTAAGAGCACTGGCTGTTCTTCCAGAGGTCCTTAGTTCAATTCCCAGCAACTACATGGTGGCTCACAACCATCTGTAATGAGATCTGGTGCCCTCTTCTGGCCTGTCTGCATACATAATAAATAAATAAATCTTAAAAAAAAAAGGTTTTGCTCATGGTGGAGCAGGCAGATGAAAGAGACAGGCCTCTTAGAATGTCCCAGACTGTGGTAAAACCGTGGCTGCCTTCCTGTCTTTATGAACACAAAACAGACAGAACCAGGCAAATGAACCAAAAACCCTAGTGTTATGTTAGCAGGTACATTCTGAAATTAGTGTTAGCAGGGATGTTCTGAATTTCTCTTCTTTTCCTGACTGTATAAGAGGGGCTTTCCTCAGGCCACAAAGTAGTCCTTGAAAACACAGTTTTTATGCATTTATTATGTTATTTCTCCTTCAGTGGCACATTGAGTTTCATTATATTTTCTTTGGTTTGTTTTTGTTTTTTTGAGACAGGGTTTCTCTGTGTAACAGCCCTAGCTGTCCTGGAACTCACTCTGTAGACCAGGCTGATCTTGAACTCATGGAGACTGACCTGCCCCTGTCTCCTGAGTGCTGGGATTAAAGGTGTGCACCACCCAGCTTCGTTATATTTTCACACGCTGCCTCCCATGGCCCCATCTCGCCTCTTCTTCCCCCTCTCCAGAATTTTCTTTTTAATTAACACACGTATTTATGGACATATTTATAGAGTACCATGTGACTTTTTGTTGTTTGCTTTTGAGACAGGGTCTCACTATGTAGCCCTGGCTGATTTGGAACTTGCTGTGTAGACCAGGCTGGCCTGGAACTCACGAAGGTCTACTTGCCTTGTCCTCCCGAGTGCTGAGACTGAAGACAAGAGCCACTGTATCTGGCCCACATGGTATTTTGAGACACATATATGCTTTGTGTAATGTTCAAACCAGAGGAAACTTATTTCTCCTTCAATATTTGCCTTCAGTATGAAAACATTCACATTCCTCTAGCTTTCTTTCTTTTTACTAGGAAGTACATGAAAATGTAAGTTTCTCTTTTTTAGTTGGAGGGGCTGTGAATGGAACCTGGGGCTTCCCTATGGTAGGCAAAGTGGTCTCCTCCCAGCCCTGAAGACACATTTTTGTTGTTGACACAATTACATAGTATCTCCTTATTTAGCTCTCCCTTAATTGATTTAACTAGATCTCCACTACTGTATATATAGCCTTCCAGTTTTCAGGGTGACATGTCATTGTATGATTAAACACTCTTGTAGGTCCTTTCCAGATGTCACCTGAGACGGTCTAGGTGATAGGACTGGTGAGAACCAAGGAGCCTCAAGCCGCTGTCAGTAGATGGGTCTGGGTGTCCTGGGCACCAATGCTGTGGGCTCGTCTGCCTCCGTCCTGGGCAGGGCCTGCTCTGACCTCCTTTGTCGTCTCCCTCCCTTCCATAGCTGCTCATACCTGTCCAGTCTCCCCTGCGCGTATACAGAACTGTGATCCTGTCTTTTTTATTTTATTAATTTTTAAATTTAAATTGGAAACAATCTTATTTTACATATCAATTCCAGTTCTCTTTGGCCGATTGTGAGGCCACTTGCCATCTAAGTCATCAAGAGTGGAGCTCATTTACACAACCATTTTTGTTTTGTTTCTTAACAACAACAACAAAAGTGCTACCAATAGTTACTACTCTGACTTCTAAAGAGATCACTGTTAGAGAATGGCCGGGTCTAAGCATTAGAATACCAGACAAGCATCAGATCTGAGGATAAGAGTATAAATAAGGGAACTCAGGGGCAGAGGTAGGTGGATCTCTGAGTTACAGGCCAGCCTGGCTTACACAGTGAGCTCCAGGTTATCAAGGACTAAAGCAGGGAGACTCTGTCTCAAGTGCAACTGTTTCTGCTAATATTGCCATACTTGAGAAACCCTGCTTTATTGTGAACAGTCAACACTTGCCTATCCACAGGGGACTTTGGTCTTCTCGCAAATTTTTATTTTTAATTTTTATTGTACTGGATTACATAAGGGCATTTTTCAGACAAATCTATGGTGGTCTTTGGACATCTGCCCCTCATAACCCGTTACCCTCCCCCCTTTCCTGTGCCTCCCCTTCCTGGTTAGTGTGGAGGTACAGGAAGCCCTGCCTACAGGGCAGATAGCTGGAAGTCTGAGTCATGCATCCTCACCATCCACCCAGGGATCTGGTGTCCCTTAGGCTAGGGTGATGCTTTCTCTGTGTAAAACTATTGATCTTGCTGTCAATGGTACCCTAAGCTCACCTCGTACCAGGGGAGCCAGTGACAAATTCGGTGACTAGAGGACACAGAAAAGGCCATCTGTGAGCGAGAAGACACCCTGAGTGCCTTCAGAGTGCAATGCTGTCAGTAGAGGGGACAGTGGCTAGCTGGCTCACTGACCCTAGAAGAAAGAACTGAAATTCAGCCCAAGGGGAAGTCTATAATATTTGCATTTCCTCACCAAATCCCTGGCTTGATAACAGTTCTTGGCTTCCTCCATGCAGCTGCGTAGAAGCAACAGCCAAACTCATCTTGTATTTGATGAGTCATTCTGCATCACCCATGTGGGACAGACACCCAGGAGCTCCTGTGGCTGCTGTGTTAGCCTACTGCTTTTCCAGAAGATGAAGTAGAGAAAGGCAGGGGTGAGGGAGATGCAGGGGTGAGGTGCATAGGTAGAGCACATGCTTAGCACTTAGTACACATTTAGCACTTACAAGACAGAGGTTTGATCTCCAGCACTTCCAATCACACCAAGACTCTACTCCCTGCCCTGGAAGCAGAAGACACATAGCTAATTTCTCAAGACCTGGGACCAATAAGACTCTATGTGGTATAGTGATTTAACTTCTCAAGATTCCTATCCATTTCTTATTGTTCACTTGCTGGCCCTAGGTAGGAAGACGAAAGAAATTGGCTGTACTTAAATCACAAAAACACAAGTGAGAGGACTTGGCAGTAGGCATATTTAGGAAAGCATATGACTGTGTGAATTTGTTCTCTTTATCTATTCTGAGGCCGGGGTTTCATGCTGTATCAGGATTAGGCATCAAAACAGGTTTTGAGTGTTTGAAGAAGTTTAACCAAGTGTGAGTATAGGGTCCACTTCTCTAGGGCCCCTTAGTGTTCTTATGTGTATGTGCATAAAATGTTTAAATGTCATTTTTTGGTTTTATTTTGATTTTGGTATTGAGAATTGAACCCAGGGTCTTTCACATGCTGAGTGTGGGCTCCAGCGTTCCTAATAGTTACTTTTTAAAAATTTGTTTTTGTTTTTCAAGACAGGGCTTTCTGTGTAGCCTTGGCTGTTCTGGAACTTGCTCTGGAAACCTGGCTGGCCGTGAACTCACAGAGATTCGCTCACCACTGTGAGTGCCTATTAGTAAATTTTTATTTGTCTTACCTTATATGAACCTCAGAAAGGCATAATAATCATATTTATCATGGACTACACAGAAACCAGCCACAAAAATGAAGTAATTTGTTCAAGGGAGAGAGACAAATGGCTGTTTGGTGCTTAAGTATGTTCTTATATGTGTTTTCCCCAAGAAATATTATATGACTTCCTGAGACATCTTAAACAAAATACTGTTGTCGAAATATTTTCAGAGAACCCTTTAAATATTTTTCTGTAGCCCTCCCTGCATTTTGTGAGGGTCGGGTTTGTCTAGACCTGTATATTCCCAACATGGCCACAAGATGTCAGGGTAATCTCGATCATTGACAAACTGGCTTCATTTGGGGCACCAGTAGAGGGCTGTAGGTCCTTTTGCAGAAGATAAATGAAATCCATAAATAAATAATAAACAAACAAACAAATAATAAAATAGAGGAAGAAAGAAAAGAAAGCAAAAAGCCCTTGGGTGAATACATAAGTTAAATAGAATGGTGGGAAGCTCATGTGGCTTTTTTCCCTTTCCGTTTTAAATCAAGTGATGAGAGTTAGTTCAAAAGAGCCTCTGTGTCACCTCCGTTTGCTCTCAGAGGCAGGAGGTCAGGACTTGGGCCAGCCCCTTAGCGTACATTATTCATCTGTCCAGCTCCAGCTCTGGAACAAATGTGAAGAAATGAAGTCGCTTCAGTGGAGGGGAGACAGTGTTGTTATTGTTGCTGGTGACGGTTCTATTTGCCAACAAGCATAAAAACATACTTTGGAACCCAAACAGGCCTGTCAGAGGGAACTTTTGTTCCATGTTTGGGCTGGGACGCTTCCAGGGCGAAATCGGGCTGGCATTTGAACTTCAGGAGGCCAGGAGAGAGCTGTGCACAGCAGCCACTGACCGGAAAGGCCGGCCATCAGCTGCAGTTTTCATCTGGGTGTTATTTGACTGCGGTCCATGTAGCTTGGGCTGCCAACTGGGGTCACTGCTGTGAATGAGTACTGGGGAGGGGGGGAGGGAGCAGGGCTCTGCGGTCCAGGATGGCGGACTCGGCCACAAAAGGGGATAAACAAGCTTAGGAGCTTGAGTTTTTGGAAGGCTGGTCCTCACTTTAGGGCTTTGGAGACAGAAAGTGGTCCTGATTCTGCAGGATTTATCTGCTGTCGGGTCTCAATTACCCCAAGCTCCCTGGCAATGCCTACAGGATCCCTTTGCTACTTGGATTAACTGCCCTGGGGACAAAGCCTTCTTTGCTGTGTACGGCGAGAGTTTAGGGCAGAGAAACTCTTGGTAATGCCAGTCTCAAGAAGCATAATTCAGAAAGCCTATCTGCCTTTCCCTGCTACTGTTACATAATTCAAGCTGAAGGTCCCATCCGCAGCTGTCGGCCGCCTCCTCCCTCTGCAGATGGGAGAAACTCGCTGGATGGACCGGCTTACACTAATCTATCTATTTGGAAAGCGGGGTGGTGATAAATTATGGCCATGGCGAATATCATTAAAATGCAGTAGAGCCAACAAGCACTCTGAATGTGAATTCCCAGTTCTCCCGTACAACTCGGCAAGGCTGTCTAGGACATCACTGGACATGCTAATTTCACCTTGAACTCCAAGGCTAAGCTCTTAGAAACTCCAGAACCCAAACGTTCCTGTCTGGAGTGGCAAGCTCCCCACAGGAGGAGCCTGGGAGTTTCAATAAATGGATGAGCTTCTTATTTTGTAAATAAAGTAACAACTCAAGGAAATGAAGTGATTGCTACAATTATGCACCTAATTGGTGGTAGATTAAGGACAAGAGCACAGCCCATTACTGCTATTTCCAATTCCACTTTTGCTGTCTTGAATTAAACACACCTTTGGCTTTATTTTCACGGAATGAGTGAATTAACTTACTGCAGATCTGCGGCTGGAACGCAGGTACTCTGAGCATGCTAGGCAGGGCTCTACTACTAAGCCGCATTCCTACATTCCTAGCCCGATTTATTTACTTTAAAAAGCCTTATTTCAGGCTCCAGTTTTCTTTCTACAGTCAGGCCAGAGGCCACCCAGAGCCGGCTCTGCTTCCAACCCCCCAGATTCATTCCGGTCTCAGCCACAACTACCATACCTTGTAAACCTTAGCTGACTCTAAAGCTAGCAAAGTTAAAATTCTCTCTGCCGTTTTTACATGCTTTCACTTGGAGGCAAAGGCTTCACTACGAATTTGGGATGGAAGATGCCATACAGGTTCACTAGCAGATGGAATTGGTAGCCAAGTCTGAGGATGAAAAAAATGAAGGGAGAAATGGAGGGAGACTAGACTATCAAACTCCAGTGTTCGGGACCACAGCATCTTTTAAAAAATTTTTTTTAAATCCTCATAGCATCCAGGAGGTAAGTACCACACTTAAAAACATGCTCAGGTCTTGTTAGCGTCTGGGCTGCATCTAAACTAGAGCCACTGCTTCTAGATAGTGCTTTTCACCAGTCAGGCAATGACTTTTTAAGGAATCTGCTCCTTGGAGGGTATAGGATGGACTCTGGGTGATACGGCTGTGCTGAACTCCCAGGTCCTCATTTTCTGTCTACTAAAAGAGTACTTGAAGGGATAAGAACTTTTATTTGTACATTCATCTAATGTTCTCTTTAAAAATAACAATTTTTAGAGGAGCTGGGGATTAGGTTCATGGTGGGGCAGATGCCTAGCTGAACCGCAAATCAACACAAAAACAGAAGAGAAACTTTCCACTCTTGTCTCAAGTCAGCGCGCCGCTCAGATTGAGTTATTAGGTGCAGGATTCTCCCTTATTCCGCGGACGTCAGGAGTCCTGGGTGGCGGTGTGGGAGTTCTCCCCAGCATAAAAGGACTTTGAGCCACTGCACGGCAGGCAGGCGTGGCCTGCCGCTGATGGGCGTGGCCTGCCTTTAGGAGGAACCTGGAGAGACCTCTTTCTGTAGTCTAGGAGGGGTGGAGGAGTGACCGCTCATTTGGAGAAGTCCCCTCCCTTCTCCATTTCACTTTCCCGAGGGGAGGGACAAGTGATCGGGCAGTCCCCATGGCCTCCAGTTAGAGGAACCTGGGGCTACGGTGGGCTCTCCCTGATGAAGTCATTAGCTGAAAATGTGAGCAGACCCTGGCTTCCCGGATGATCCGGAGGCCCTCCTGGGTGTGGAAACCTTGCCACTCTGAGCCACGACTTCTTCTTTTGCAGGCAGAGCTCGGTTCACCCTCAGAGAGGGATCTGAATGAAAATTTCCAGCAGGTTTGGAAGCCCCAGTGTAGGCAATACATAGATACTCCCCTCAACCTCCGGACCTGGTTGTGACAGACATTTAGGGTATGGGAGGGGGGAAGCTCTCCAAGCTCGTTTTCCGGTCTGTAAACTGAGGCCAGGAAGTGACCTTTTTCAAATACATACTCCCTTTCAAAGAGTCCTAGGGACTGGAGGGCTAGCACTGCTGTTTTGTATTTATAATACAAAGCAGTGGCTCTCAACTTGGGGGTCGAAAGACCCATTCACAGGGGTCTCATGTCAGATATTTATATTATGATTCATAACAGTAGCAAAATTACAGCTATGAAGTAACAAGGAAAATAATTTTGTGACTAGAGGTCACCATAGCAGGAGGAAATGTATTAAAGGGTCGCAGCACTAGGAAGGTTGAGAAACCCTAATCACAGTTGTTTCTGAGTTATCCAGTTTTTGTTTACCTTTTAATTTAACGATATGCTTTTACATACAGATCTCTTAATGTCATGTTATAATTGTTTTAAACTTTTTAATGCTCATACAGATTTTTCTTTCTCATCTGGTGATCCGGCACCATGCACCTACTCTTAATGTTTTTCTTCTTTTTAAAACCATTTATTGGCTGGAAAGTAAGAGCTTGGTAGAATGCTTACCCACCATTTGGGGGTACCTGGGTTCAACCCTGCCTTAGTTAGGGTTTCTATTGCTGTGAAAAGACACCATGACCAGCAACTCTTACAAAGAAAACATTTACTTGAGGTGGTGGCTGACAGTTTCAGGGTTCAGTCCACTATCACCATGGTGGGGGGCTTGGCAGTGTGCAGGTAGACATGGAGCTGGCTACATCTTGACCAGAAGGCAGCAGGAAGCTGACTGACTGTCATGCTGACTGAAGTTTGAGAAAAGAGACCTCGAAGCCCCCTCACACAGTGGCACACTTCCTCCAACAAGGCCACACCTCCTAATAGTGCCACTCCCTTTGGGGGCCATTTTCTTTCAAACCACCACAAACCCCCAGTACCACCTCCAAGGAACCCCCAGACTCTGATTTATTGATTTGTTGAGTGTGTGTGGGGGTGCTGTGGGCCATGGCTCACTGGTAGAGATAAGAGATGACCCTGGGGACTCTTCCACTATGGCGGTCCTAGGGATCCAGCTGATGCTTTCAGGCTTGGTGGCAGGTGAGTCATCTCATCAACCCATGGTTTTCTTCTTTACATTCAAATTTAAAATATTTTTGCCTTTAAAATTCTAAATTAATGGATACTCATTTAGAAGACTTAACTAGCAAGTCTAATACGGGTGTGTGTTTGTGTGTGTGTGTGTGTGTGTGTGTGTGTGTGTGAGAGAGAGAGAGAGAGAGAGAGAGAGAGAGAGAGAAGGGAGGGGTAGAGGTCTTAAAATGTCACATTGACCCTCTAATTCCATTTCCTTATTCAGAGGCAACCACTGTTAAGAAGCGATGCATGAATTGTTCTCATGTTCTCTGAATTTGTAGCATGTCTGTGCACACATGTACATGTATGTGGCAGTTTTATGTGTGCTTCATAGAATCCTACAGCTTAGTTTTTATAGGACTTTAGTTCTTGGCGATCTCTTCATTGCAGTACACATAACTTCATGGTATTTTTTTTTTTACAATTGTACCATATTCAATACTTTACAAGTTGATGCTCCTTGAGTTGCTATGGGGACACATACTGATGAGCCAACTGAAAGCTGGAAATGCATTTGATGCACACCTAGCCTTTGGACTATCGGAGCTTACTCAGCTACACAGTGAGAGTACTGTGTCCTGGAAGATGTCTGAAGTTCACTTTTATGGTAGTGAGACTGACCAGGACCTGTACTTCCCTGTCAAGTGCCCAGCACTGGAAGACAGTGTCTTACTACATGCTTTGAACCTAGGGAAAGACCCAAAGGCTTAATGCGCATCACCAGAAACTGCAAAAATCCTAACTGAAACCATTGTAAGTCAAGGATAGTTTGTGCTGTGACTTAGGCTTGACTTTCATCTAAGTTTGTTTAGTTAATGCTGTAAGATTAGGATCCAAATGTTCCCTGTCTTCAAACAGCTGTTTTCCCAGCACTGGCCCTTTCCCATGTGTGGGGGTGGGGAACTTTTCTAAGAGGAAAAGGATACGCCTTCTCCACTCTAAGAAGTAATTTCCCATGTGTACTCTCCTGTCATTTCCACCGTGTTTCTAGGACATGGGAAATGGTCCTTTCCTGTTTGACACTGAGCAGGCCAGGTGGGAATTGAGAGTCCTGTCCAAGCTCCACAGCTAAGGTTTTTGCCTGTGCCATGACCAAGAACTTCAGGAGTCTGGGCGGTAAAGGAGAGTCCCTGCCCGCCCACCCGTCTGCCTTCAACCTCTCTTCCCTTCCTCTCACCAACAGTTGCTTTTTGAGCTCCTACTATGTGACAGCTGCTGTGCTAGGGCTGATGGGAAAGAAGTCTCATGGCCTTCAGACAGTGTTCCTCTCTGCTTCAGTCGCCTTGTCTAAGTCTGTGAGGTCCATTTAAGCTTTCAGAGTTTGCCAAGAAGCCCCATCCATTTAACCAAAAAGATGCATTCCCGAGGAACCTGCTGTTCTGTTTGGAGAACGCCACAGAGTCCCAGCCCTCAGAAGGAGTCTGTTTGGCCTCTTGTCCAGACAGGTAAGCGATACATTTTTAGAGAAACCCTGAATAGTCTTTCTCTCCCCCCTATTATTGTGGTAGATTGAAAACGGTCAGTGTTTGTGATCACACAATGTTGGTGGGTCAGGACTCCCAGCATGGAGCTGTCCATCTGAGGCTCCGGATGCCGGCAGGTGACATCAGTCCCTGCCGATGTGGGTCTCCGCACAGAGCAGTTCACAACATGGGGACTGACTCCATTCACAGCGGGCAGGAGACTCTGTGTCAGGATTGCCTTAGCCTTTTGGTATTCACCGGGAAGTGAGGCCCCATCACCTCTGCTGTAGGAGGTGGGGACCACTGAGAGTCATCACTGAGGCTGTTAGGCACTGTAGGAGCTCCGCTCGCTCGTCAGCTGGAGGTGGCACGGGGCTGGGGTAACTTAGGCGAGTTAACACAAGAGGAAGGGGGCGTGCTGGGTGACAAGGCTGGTGGTCTGAGCTCAGTGGGACTGTGGTTAGAGTGTGAGGCAGACGTCCTGAGATGAGGATCAGTGAGCTGAGGTTTGGGAGGCTTGGATCTCAAAGCAGACTATGTCTGACAGACACATCTTAAAGGAGAGAGGGTTGGTTCTGGCTCATGGCCTACCCTCCAGTGACACACTTCCTCCACCTAGGCTCTGCCTCCAAAATTTCCCCCACCTCCTAAAACAGCACCATCAGCTAGGGAGCAAAGGTCAAAGATGTTAGCTCGTGGGGGTCATTTCATACCTTAGTCATAACATCTGGGTGCTTCACTTTCCCTCCTCAGCCGTGGCCTCCAGGATCACTTTCTTTTTGGAGATATTGTGTACTTGTAAGATACACATATGCTTGTTAGAACAACTTTTCATGGCCTTAGCACACAGACACAGAGCTAAAAGTAACTATTAGTCAGGCTCCTCTAGAGGAGCAGGACTGAAAGAGTGAATGTGTTTTAAAAGGAGGTTTTCTGTGTTGACTTACACGGTCTAATAGTCCAACAGTGGCAGCTCTCACACTGGAGAGGCTATAACTGCTCAGTCTTCGAGGCTAGCCCAAGTCTGGTGCTGGAGACCTGAAGGATTCCCAGAGCGAGTCACTGGTCTTCAGTCCATGCTGGGGTACCAACACCAACAAAGAATGGCAGCAGCAGCAAGATGCAAGCTGAGTAGATGCACTCGCCAGTGCTATGTGAAGGCAAAAAGGTAAAAAGCAATCTTTGTTGTTCTTTCTCAAACTTCCTTCTATCCAGGCTGCTGAAGGAAGGGATGGCGTGCCCAAGGTGAGTCTTTTCATGTCAGTTCAACTGATGTGCCCAGTGGCTTCTCTGACAGTCAGTTCTAGATCCAGTCAAGATGGCAACATTGAGCGTCATGACCACCCACAGAGAAGATAAGGACCCAGGATGTAGTAAAAACAAACAAACAAGACACATCTTGTAATCCAAGGAGAAAGAAATGGGTGAGCCACAGAGAAGCTTGGTGGAGAAGAAAGCGACATGACTGCTGGACACCTCAAAGTATGCAGACATTGTGGTCATGCGCAAATCCCTGGCATGCCACCACAGTGTGAGGGGGGTTGGGGGTGGGGAGTGGGGGGAGAAGGCGTCTCCACCAGCCTGTGCCACGGCCCTGTCAACACATGCAGCTCTTCCTCTATTCCCTTCAGCCACTCTTGCAGCCGTGCAGCCTGCTCCACTGGGCTGACGATGCTCTTCTCTCTAACACGGATGAAGTCTGACATCCCCTCAGGTGCTCACGATGCCTTCCCATGCCTTTAAAAAATGCAGATTATCTGCCTTCCCCTGGGGTACCCAATAGTCACTTGCATCAGCATGCTGACCAGTTGTGAGTCTCTGCACTAAATGTCACCAGCTACAGACATAAGCTTCTCTGACGTCATCTGTGGGCTCCTGTTTTTAACTCCTCACTTCCAAACCACAGAGTGAGCAGTTTCACTCCCCATACATGGTCATCAAGATCTTCTGCCTCATCGCAGGCTCAGAGGCAACGGGGCCAACCTCTAAAACTATGGACCAAAACAAACCTTCTCCTTTTCTAAGTTCGTTATCGCTGTGATTTGCTCTAGTGCTAGCAAGCTGACCGAGACCTATCTTTAACAATATTTGAGGGGAGCCTTATTCTCCCTGCTTGATGTCTATCAGCTAGGACCCTTCCATTCCTTCACCTATCCCACCATTAGAGAGCTGCAGCCGCTCACCTAACGTCAAATCACCGACGGAGAGCAGCTCCGCTTAGCTCCAGCCTTCTTTTGAGGAGTAAGAAAGCTGTCTTGAACGTCAGTGTGCTTGCTTCAGTAGGGTGTGCCCTCTCCTCAGGGAGGTTGTGTGGGATATGTAAACTGTGGTGGGAAGTCTCCATTCCTTACTGCAGAGAACATCTCCCATTAAGTGTGCTTCCTTCCTTCCTTCCTTCTTCTTCTTTTTTTTTTTGGTTTTTCAAGACAGGGATTTTTTTTTTGTTTTTTGTTTTTTTTTTTTGGTTATTATTTTGAGTAGTGTCCACTTATGCCTAGTTTACCAGGAGTGTTTGTCATGAAGGTGTGTTGATTTTTTATTAGTTTGTATTGCGTGGGAATCAAGATTCACTAGACTCAGTACAGGTTAAGTGAAGTTTATTCTGGAAGATTACACTTACACAAGAGGTGGGTGACCGCCACAGTTTCCAGCTCCAAGGATCCTCCCAGGCTGTTTCCCTGTGACCCGACCAGCAGCAAGAGAGAGCTCTGGGGTCTGTGGCCACAGATCTAGTCCTGTCCTCCATCACCTCCTCACCTGTGACCACACCCAAATAGGCGTGGTCAGTGCCACAGGTATGGGAGGGGTGGACATCTCACTACAAGCTTGTTTCGAATTTATTGACGTGGTCATTTAACTTTCCCCCTACTTTATTTATTTGATGAATTATATTTTTTCCCTATAACATTTAAATTGATGTAAGTTGAGGATTTGGGGCTAGGAGACAATTCAGTCCGTAAAGAACTAGCTATGTAGGCATGAACTTCTGGGTTTAACCTCTACAGCCCATGTTAAAAAAACAAACAAAACAACAAACAAACAAAAGAACTGGGCATGGAGGCATGCCTTTGGAATCCAGTGTTGGAGGAGAGGAGGCAGATGGATCCCTGGTGCCTACTGGCTAGCCATCCTATTCTACTTGGTGAGCCCATTGTCTTTGGCTAAAAGAATAAAAATATAAATAAAATAACATCAAGATGGAGCAGCTGGAAAGATGGTCCAGTGGTTAAGAGCACCGGTTGCCTTTCCAGAGCCCCATGCAGCAGCTCACAATCTTCTGTAACTCCGGTTCTAGGGAACCCAGGCTGCTTTCTGACCTCTGCGGGCACCGGGCAGACATGTGGCACACACACATGCATGCACACAAAACACCCAGACATGTGACATACATAAACGAGAACTAAAAACTAAAGAGAACTGTCCCTGAGAAATGAAAAGGTTTGTGTCTGGCCTTCACATGCATGTGGATCCCCTTCCCCATGACAGACAGACATGCATAACACATACACACACACACACACACACACACACACACACACACACACACACACAATTGCATAGAACTCATGTGACCTTTAAGCTAGATTTACTAGTTGTTTATATTTTGCTTTATTTGCTCTAATTTACACTTATACACGTGCATATCACTTATTTTTTAAACAGTTATAGATCACGTCCTCTTACCCATAAACATGTATGTATTTCCTTGGAACAATGCTATTTTTATATATAAGGCTAGGAAATTAAGCACTAACGTTGCTGTGTTTTGAGAGTGTCATCCCTCCCACAGGCTCTCGTATTTGAACATTTGGCCCGCAGACAGTGGTACTGTTTTAGGAGGCTGTGGAGCCTTTGGGAAGTGAGACCTAGCTGGAGAAAGTGGGTTTCTGGGGGATAGACCTTCGGAGTTAGAGCAGGGACCTGTTTCAGCCAGCGTGTTTGCTTTGCTTTGGATCCGCTGAGACATGCACAGACAGCCCTGGGCTCCCACCACTCCTGAGTGTCCCTCCCAGCCACTGGCACACTGCGTTCCCTTAGACAGCCAGATACAACCCTTCTCCCTTCCGGTTTTTCTCTCAGGTATTGTTTCCAAAATAGTGAGAAAAGGAGTTGGTATAAACTCGTTACAGTGCACATATGCAAACGTTAAGCCACTCTTGTATTCTCAGAATAAACTCCGTTTTGACATATTTTATCCTTATTGTATTGTCTGGCTTTAGATTTGTATTCCTCCTCCCTCCCTCCCTCCCTCCCTCCCTCCCTCCCTCCCTCCCTCCCTCCCTCCCTCCCTCTCCTTCCCCTTTCCAGCCACTCCCTCTTCCTTTGTAAATCTGTTTATAAGAAAGTTTGGCCCATCCATAACTTCCTTCTGGGTAATGACCTTGCTCAGCCTTGAAGGGTGAATGGGTAGTGTTTGCTCTCTTTTCCATTTCCTGGAAGAATTCTGTAAGATTCTACTATGTATTCCCTAAATAATATGAAGAACTCACCTCTGAAGGAATGGGAAGGGCTTTTGGGATAGCTGTGAGGCTGGACTTATTTTCTTTTTGTCTCGTGTCTCTTTTGTGAATAATGCCTTGAAAAATGGTCATTTAACCCAGTCTTCCTAGTTATTGGAAAAAACTTGTTCATAATAATAGCATCCAATTATCTATTTACCATATAGAATGAGTCATGTCCCTTTTTTTATTCCTCATTTTTTGGGTATATTTTTCAGGATTAATCTTTTTTGGGGGGTTGGGGGGTTGAGACAGGGTTTCTCTGTATTGTTTTGGAGGCTGTCCTGGAACTAGCTCTTGTAGACCAGGCTGGTCTCGAACTCACAGAGATCTGTCTGCCTCTGCCTCCTGAGTGCTGGGATTAAAGGTGTGTGACACCAACACCCGACTTCAGGATTAATCTTAATATTTAATTTCCTTAGAATTTTCAAGTAACTCTAGTTACACTCTTGCTTCATATTTCATTCATTTATATTTTAATATTTTTCACTTTCTTCATTTTCTTGCCTTTGGGCTTAACTTGCCCTTGGCCGCACTTCTGGAGACACATGCTTACAACATCAGAATTTTGGTCTTTCTGTTTTCTAATATATCTGTACAAGATTACAAATTTTTCTTTGGTTATTTCTCTATTAGCCTTTCTTAAGTTTTGAAATACTGTGTTCATAATTTCAAAAACATTTTTTAACTTTTATTGGGATATTCAACTCTTTTAAAACTTTTTTATTGAAAATTTTCATACAATATATTTTGAATATATTCTTTTCCCTCTTCTAACGTCCCCCAACTTCATGTTTTTCTCTATCTCTCTAAAACAACAAATCTTGACAATCAAAACAGACAAACAATCAAAAGAAAGCCAGTAAGACAAAAAAAAAAGTTATACTAAAACAAAATAAAATAAAACAAAACAAAAAGCACATAGAAAACACGGAGTCCCTGTTGTGATGGCCACTATTCCTGAGCATGATGGATGTCCTGGAGTGGGGTTGATACGCCTGTGTCATTCCTTTGGAGAAAACTGATTTTCTTCTTCCTAGCAGGGGTCAGTGTGTCCCGTCTGTCCCCTTTTCAGTACTGGGTTTTGTCTGGTTGGAACCTGTGCAGGTCTTTCACATGTTGTCACGTTCTCTGTGAGTCCATATGTGTATCCATCGTGTGTGTCTGGAAGGTGCTGTTTTCTTGCTGTCATCCACCATCTCTGGCTCTTACAATCAGAGTCTCGGCTCCTCAACTCTCAAACAGTGTAGCATACTAGGATATAACTTTAAATATTTAGGGCAATAGTTTCATTGTATTGTATCTTATTTATGTATTTATTTATTATTTTTTGTTTCTTTCTCTAGTCCTGGTTGTCTGCTCTGTAGACCAGGCTGGCCTCAAACTCACAGAGATCTGCCTGTCTCTGCCTCCGGAGTACTGGGATCAAAGGTGTGTGCCACCACCGCTGGCTAGTTTTAGTTTTTATGTGATTGATTCCTAGTTTAATTTTATTGTAGTTAGAAAATACACTGTATAGGATTCTTATAGTTTCAAAAATTTTAAGGACTTACTTAGTGGTGAATAGTGGTAAAGGCAGTAGTGTATGGAGACAGAACACACAGTTCTTAAAGTCTTGGGTGTAGGATGCTAAATATATTAACTAGCTCATCTGTTAGTCGTATTGCTCAACTCTTACATTCTCATCATTTTTGTCTTGTTATCCAGCTCCTAGCTATGGAGAGAGGGATATTATGGCTTCTATGATTTGGGGTTTGCTTTCCTTGCATATATCAAATTTGGCTATCTGTATTTGGTTTTGTGATCTGCCACATATATTCACCGATGTCCCTTATAATTGAAACTTATTTATGGCTGAAAAGATTCTGACCTGGTTGCTTTTGTTTTCTTGTCATGTTTAATCAGATTTCAGACTGTAATGTGCTGCTTGTGCCTCATCCCTACCTACCCCACTGGATTCCTATTGGGAAGTTCCCTTCCCCGGAGCCTTCCCTCTGTGCCATTTTGACTCAGCTGGCTGGGAAGTCTTCAAATATCCATCCATCACGCTTTTTTTTTGATATATTATAAACAATAGTAACTTTACCTTTTATAAAAAATTTGGGGCTTTTTTATTTTTTATTTTTTAGCTCCTCATAGTTGATATTCTAACAATTCCCATATGCTCATTTTCCCCATGAATTATATATATATATACATATATACATATACACACACACATATATATATACACACACATAAATGTCACATGCAAGCTAGGCAAGTGAAGTACCTGAGTTATCCTCAGCCCAGCAACCTCCATTTTGTATGTCTTCTGACACCTCCATATCAGTCCCGTTGTTAAAGGGTGGTTTAGCTCCGTGTATTGTTCTAGACTGACAGTTATTTTTTTCTCGGCATTTTGTAGCCAGTAGTTACTGCCTGTGTCTCTTTGGGGGCTAATACAAAACGTGCTAAGCACTCAACCACTGTCTCCTTGTATGTAGGTTTCCATTTCTTTCTTGCACCTTGCAGTATTTTCTCTTTGTGTAGTTTCAGAGTTTCACTATGATGACTCTAAAGGGAGACTTAGACTAAGAGAGGCGAATGGCTTTATGATTCCATGTCTTTCTTCAGTTACGGAGACTTTCAGTTTACAACCTCACACAGATTACTCTCTGTCATTCTCCAAATGTTTATTCATTTCACTAAATCCTGTGAAATGAATCTATGAATTTCTTTAGGTAGGCATTATATTTTTTGAGTGCTGCGTGGAAGAAAAACATTAATGTTATATATGTACATATGCTTATGTATATAGGTATATATGTTTTAAGTTTAAATTTGCTTTTAAATGATCATTTTCTGTTAAGACATTATTTTTGACTATGCGTATTTTTGTGTGGGTATGAACTTGTAAGTGCAGGTGTCCTCAGAGGCCAGGGATATCAGATTCTCTGGAGTTACAGGCAGTTGTGAACCACCCGAACCAGATATGGGTCCTCTGCAAGAGTAACACATGTTTTTAACTGCTGAGCTATCTCTCCAGCCCCTTAAATGTACTTTAAAATTCTATATAACAACACAAATTATACTTAATTGTGGGACACTTTGTGATGTTTAATGGATGCAATGTTTAAATCTAGTTAATCATTTATTCCCCAAACTATGGTGAAAAACTTCAAAATACTTCAGTTTAAATTTTAAAAATTACATTATTTATTTGTGTTCATGTGTGTATTTGGGATAGGTGTCATGCATGTGTGGAGGCCAGAAGACAACTTGAAGGAATGGATTCTGTGGGTCCTGGGGATTGAATTCAGTTTATCAGGCTTGATAGCAAGATTATTTATTTGCTGAGCCATTTTTCTAAAATATACACACCATGTTCTTGTTATCTATAGTCACTTCGTTGCACACAATGTGTGCGTGTACAGATTTTGAGTGTTTTGTCCTAGGCCATATTCTGGAGAATTCTTCAGCCCTCCCCTCTAATTAGCATATTGTTTCTCCGTATCCAATCTGGACTGGACTCATAGACAGACTTTAAAGACGACTCTATTTTTATATTTCAAGCTTTCTACATGATTCCTTTTATGTACATCTGCTCTTCTGTTACTCTGCACATGGCCTTTGTCCATTAAAATGAAAGTTATTGCTTCATTTATTTCATCACTTCAAACATTCTGTAAAATTGGTTTAATCAGAAATCAATTAGCACTCAGATTATTGATCTCATTATCATTAAGATTTTCTTGTTTTGGAAATGTTTTCTATGCTCTCTTCACCTTGCTTCCTTCTGCATATTTTTTCTCTCTTTACCAATGATTTCACAGTCGTGTAGAACGGTTGATAGCCATGTTTCTAATGACAACCTGATTCTGCTATTTCAGGACTGTCTTCCTTACTGGTCAGGCTCTTCAGAGAAACACAGGACAGCCTATAGATTTACAAAGGCAACTTTGCTATTATGGGAGACAAGAAGCCCGGTGATTTGCCATCCACAATCTGAAAGAGTGAAACTGTTATTGAGCTCTGGCATCCAAGCACAGGAAATGGACACTGTGGCTCAGACAGAGGGAGTGTCCAGTCATTCTCTGGCCACCTGTCTGTGCTCTTTGGGTCCTCAGTGAGCTGGCTGCTGCCCACCTACACAGATGAGAGTCAGCTCCTTCACTTTCTACCCTTGGTGGCTAATTCTCTTCAGAAACATCCTTCCAGACACACTCAGAAATACTTTACCAGCTCCCCATGTATCTCTTACCTTGGTCAAGTGACACTTAGAATTAACCATCACATGCCCCGACAATCCTGGAGCTATCGTACCCATTGAGTGTAGTTTAGTTTCAGTGCCACAAAGCCTTCCCCTTGTCTTCTGTCTCCCTAGGCTGTGAAGGGAAGACCTGGAGACAGACTGATCACAGCTTAAGGTTCAGATTTCTGCCCTGTAGAACATTCGTTCCAGTCGCTTTCTCTACCAACGAGAGACTTCAACTCCTCTCCCTTGGAATATGACTGATTGTCCCATTCCACAGGAGTCAAACTCTAGAACATTTCCACCTAAAGACCTGTGACTCCTGTTGCTACCAGTTTCTACCCTATTAATTAATTAATCAATTAATTAAGCTGGGAATTGAACTTGGGGCCTTACATGTGCTAGGCAAACACTCTACCACAGAGACGTATTCCCATTCCCACCCTAGTCTAATTATCTCAAGCCCCGCCTCGTGGCTTGTGTTTGGTTTTGTGCACCTCATTGCTATGTGCAGCAAGGACATGTGAGACAAAGCAGGAACACACCGGTTTGCCCAGGACTCTCTCCCCATCTGATTGTTCTCCTTCTTCTAGTAAATGCACAGGCTTTCATTTCAGAAGCGCTCAATGCAGCCTTGACGATGGCCTAAGACTGTCACTCTCATCTTCCAAAGAGACGCTCTGGGTCTACCATGGAGACTTCTGCCAAGGCAATAGCAGGAGTGTGGGAGGAGATGTCAGCTGCGAAGACACAGTCTACGTTGTAAGGAGGTGCTGGAAGAGATGAGGTCAGAGGTTGGCAGCTACTACAGTTTGGATCTGAAATATCCTAGAACGCTCACGTGCGGAGGGCTAGGTTCAGCTGTTGGTGCAAATGGGAGGTGGCGCAATCTTTAGGAGTGGGACCCAGATAGAAGAAGGAAGCCATTATGGCCATGCTGTGTAGGGGCTTTGGGGACTTAGTTCTTTTCCTGCCACCATGAAGTGGGCAGTGCTCGCCATGTGTCCTGCTGTGATGTACAGTGCTGCCACAGGCCCAAAAGCTACAGAGCCAAACAGCCACAGACGGAGCCTCTGAGCCTGAGTGGATCTTTCCTCCTTTCAAATCGTCTCAGGTATTTTATAATAGTGGTGGGAAGCTAGCACGGGAGCTTGTTCTCTTCCTCCTTTTCATCAGATTTCCCAAAGGAAAACAAAGTTTTAACTTCTAGGAGCGTAGATCTGGAAATGGCAGAACAACAGGAAAATAGGCGCCTAGGTTGTGTCACTTTTTAATTTTTGTTTACAAAATTGTTTATGACTATAAAACAGTCTCAAACATTCCCAAATGTACAGAAGCCTTGCATAAAGACAATAAACGTTTTTATGTAATTGATTATGAGAAAAATCAGAACTAAACATTTTTACTTTATTTATTATGTGTTTTAAATAAGTTTTCTGTAAGGAGAATTTGAAGATAATTCATATATTTTAACAATCTAATCTTGAATATTAATCTGATATTTCTGTATGTATATATATATATATATATGTACATGAAGTATATGTGTAACATGAAAAGTAAAAAACCCAGAGACTGATATTGGGGTTCAAGTTGAAGATCAGAGAATCAAAGCAGCCAAGCCAGGAGATCTTACCTCTACCCAGCTGAAATGGTAGTCCTGTCTCCAGGAGCTCCCAAGAAGCCTCAGAGGCAAAAGGCTGTTGGGTCCTGTCTCATGTTCCTTATATGCCTCTCTCCACCCATCTCTCCTGTCTCCTCCTCCCTACTGCTGGGATTAAAGGCCTGAGATCCCAGGTTCTGAGATTACCTTTGTGTGAACTGTTTCTTTTAGGACTGGGTAAATTTCGTGAAGTCAGTATGACCTTGAACTAACAGAGATCTGTCTACTTCTTAATTCTCAGTCCTGGGATTAAAGGTGTATACAACCACTGCCTAGCTTCTACAGCTAAGTAGTGTGGCTGCTTTGCTGTTTTGATCTCCAGTGGCTTTACTAAATCATAAACAGTATATCATCACATATATGTGTATGTGTACATGTGTTTTTGGGTGCAGTAACCTGCAGAGGCCAGGGGACTTTGGGTGTCTTGCTCTATCGTTCATGGTAAATCTGAATTATAGGATGTCTGGCCAGTGAACTCATAGGATCCTCTGTCTCTGTCCAGGAGCACCAGGACAGTCACATGTAGCCATGCCCAGTTATTTTGTGTGTGTGTGTGTGTGTGTGTGTGTTGGGCAGAGATTGGGTCATAGGTCCTTGTGCTTGCACAGTAAGCACTTTAGCACTGAGCTCTCTGTCACCCTAGTTCTGAGTTCTAAAGAGAAGATTACCAGTAGGTTTGCACTTTAACCAAATCTGCACATGGTGTAAAACTGTTAAGAGGTAGTTTTTTTTTTCCCCATGACAAAGCTGAACATCTCAGATCTCAGCTCATTCAGTGTGAAGTTTCTCTTTACAGCCTGTTAAAAACACAACTGTGGAGGCAAGCTTCGCCCTGTGTGTATGCAGATGTAGTTCTCAGGGGTTGAAACCTCAGTTTCTCCGAATTCTGTGAGCATGTGGCGGCCAGCCCTGAGCCATGTTAATTTCCCAGAAGATTTCAAAGAATTATCTTTTGAAAAGGAGAAGTTTGAGTTAATGAAAACCAGGATAACCTCGGGCAGTCTCATGGAAAAGAATAGAAACAAATTACTGCTGGCTTGTTCAACATTGTTGCTGGGGGCTTTCTCTAGCCAAAGCAGCCGGCTTTGCTTTCTTGATTCCAAAAAGGGAAGTCACTTCAGTGATGTCCTGGGAGAGGTAAGACAGCCAAGCCATGCCAAGTGCTCATCTGGGTTCCCGTTTAATGATTTTGTTTTTTTTGTGTGTGTGTGTGTGTTTGTGTGTGCATGAGTGTGAGTGCCTGTGGAGGCCAGTGGCATCAGGTCCCCTGAAGTGGCAGTTTGTAGATGGGTGGATGCTGGGAACTGAACTCGGGAATTGAACTCTGTCCTCTGCAAGGGCGGTACACACTCTTGAGTGTCAAGTCATTTCTTCAGCCCCATCCACTTTCTTAGGCTCAGCTCTTTGAGGGAAGTGTTGTGAGGACCATAGGAACCTGATGTCTGCAGACCCTGGGTCTGAATTCCTGCTGAGGCAGTTTGAATGAGATGTCCCATGGTCCCAGATGATTGAGTGCTTAGGCCCTAGTTGGTGGCATTGTGGTTAGGATTAGGAGGCGAGGCCCTGCTGGAGGAAGCATGTCACTGGGTGTTGGCCTTGAGGAATCAAAAGCTGTGTGCCATCCCCAGTTCACGCTCTCGGCTTCCTGCTTTGGGTTTAAGATGTGAGCTCTCAGATGCTCACACCAGCTGCCAGACCGCTCTCATGGTGGTGATGGACTCATTCCTCTAGACCTGTGAGCCCAAATGCTTCCTTTTATAAGTTGTCTTGATCACAGAATTTTAGCACACCGCTAGAAAAGGGATACATCCAGCTCGTCACAAGGGTTAAGCCCAAATGCTTCCTTTTATAAGTTGTCTTGGTCACAGAATTTTAGCACACCGCTAGAAAAGGGATACATCCAGCTCGTCACAAGGGAAGCCTTGGGAATTCCCCTTCCCTAACTCCGAGCTTCAATTCTGTAACAATTAAGCAGGTAACCACTACATGGTGATGGAGGTTTGGATTATGGGCAGGTCCATGCTGCTCCTGGCACATAGTGAATACTGAGAATTTTATCCTGATCAACCCAGCTCTTCACTCTCAGGCAGCCATTCAAATACAGACCTTTGTTGTTGTTGGTTCCATTAGGGATGGGACCCAGGGCTAAGCACACATCTGATCTTTGAGCTGAGCCCCTAGCCCCACATCGCACCATTTTTATACATAGTTTCTCGCAAGTGGTGGCCAGATGACTCATACAGATTTTGTATGTGGATTCTAAGGAAAACATCAGGTATCTATTAGCTGTATAATGAGTTATGTCCAAAACAGCTTCAAACAACCATTTTATTGAGCCCCTAGAGTCTGGAAAGAAAACGAGCTCTGAGGTCCATTGCCTTATTGAGTAGAATTTGAGGGTTAGGAGCTCACCAACTCACTAACTGGAGTCAAACAGTTACCAACAAGAACTTTTCCTTGTCCTTCTAACTGTCTGTCAGGACTTCACATTGAGGACACCTAAACATGGTGTCTCCTTGTGACTTGGGGTCTTCACCATTTCACAATCCTATGATTTTATACACAGCAAACAAAGACCTGAAGGGAAGTTTCCCAAGAGAACCAGAAAAAAATGTCCTAACCTTGGAAGAAGTCACATAACGTCATTCGTGGTCCTCAATCCCCACGAGTTTCAGAGGAGGGAACATAGACCGTATCTGCTGTTGAGAATGTCCAAGACGTTGTGAAACATGAGGAATGGAAGAGATCGGGCTGACATCTTTAGAAAATACAATCTTCCCCACAGATGAGCCAAAAGTCCTCAAAATAGGCCTGAATGGTGGCTCATGCCTTTGTCCCTGCACCCTGGAGGCAGACGGATCTCTGTGAGTTGGAGGCCAGCTTGGTCTACATAGTGAGTTCAGGACAGCCAGGGGTATGCTGAGAGAAAAATCTTTGACTGGGTCTGGCAGTTTGAGAAAGGCCACCAGGTGATGCTCAGGGAGTCTGATGGAAGGGAGGAAGAGGACCAAGCCAGAGCGGGAGGGAGGGGAGAGGAGGGGAGGAGTAGGCTCCACATCTCACACAGGCAATGAGGAGGAATGGAGGAAGGAGAATCAAATGGTTCTGAGGCTTTAAGCTTGAGTGTCAGAACTGCCGTGATCTGAAACAGGGAAGTCACAAAGAAAAGAAAAAAACGTCTGTTCCCTCTTCACTGACCACACACTGGCCCCCTTTCCAGCAACTTACGCACGTACGATCTCTGTCTATTTTGCATGTATGCATTTTTGGTTTCACAGATCTGTATGGAGCCCCCAGGAAGTCCCTAAAGGACTGAGGTGGTGACTCCCTGAGAGATGACATCAATGGTTGTCATTTGATGAGTCTCACATTGGAGTCCAAATCCTGTGTTAATGGCAGGCCTTCCCTACATCCCTACATTGCAGAAAGGAAAGGGCGGACAGGTGCAGTTGGGCAAAAGGTTGTTGCTCCATCGTGAAAACACGTGATCCAAATATTTTTATCACAATTTTTATTTAAATTAAAAAGTCTTATTTTACATACCAATCCCAATTCCCTCTCCCTCCCGTCCTCTCATGCCCCCCCTCATCTCCCCATCCCACCCCTCAACCACTCACCAGGGAGGGTGAGGCCTTCCATGGCAGATCTCCAAAGTCTGTCACATCATTTGGGGCAGGGCCTAGGCCCTCCCCCATGTATCTAGGCTGAGGGAGTATCCATACATAGAGAATGGACTCTCAAAGTCCATTCATGCACTAGGGATAAATACTGGTTCCACTGCCAGAGGCCCCATAGACTACTCAGGTCTCCCAATGGACACTCACGTTCAGGGGGCCTGGTTCTGTCCTATGCTGGTTTCCAAACTGTCAGTCTGGGGTCTGTGAGCTCCCCCTTGTTCAAGTTAGCTGTTTCTGTGGGTTTCCCTTCATGGTCTTGACCCCTTTGCTCATCACTCCTCCCTCTCTACAACTGGATTCCAGGAGTTCAGCTCAGTGTTTAGCTGTGATGATCCCAATACTTTCTAGAAGACGATCTTGGGCTCCTTGTCCGTGCTTGGAGGTGAGGCTCCCAGGTCTCCATCATTGATTTCACCTTTGGTGTGCTGTCCAGGGCACAAGCATGGTTTCCTTGCACAGCTTCACTTGTGAAACTGTCATTGCTTTAATAGTTAAGGAACTAGCGTTTGGGAATTGCTATTAGGAGGGTCAGGGATGCGGCTCAGCTGGCAGAGTGGTTGTCTACCAGGTACAAAGCCCTAGGCTGGATCTCCAGCACCACATAGATGGGGTGTGGTACTGTGTGCTTGCAATCCTAGCACCCCAGAGGTGGACACGGGAGGATCAGAAGTTTAAGGTCGGGCTCAGCTCCATAGCCAGCCTGGGTTACCTGAAACCCTGCTTCACGATCCCCCACAGAATCTCTGTCTGGGTCATTTGGGAAACGTCATCACTGTAAGCACCATGTACATCAGGGATCTTTTATTGTGGGTGACAGAGATGAACCTAATTAAAACGGAAATGCAGATTCCTGATATATGCACCAAGCTCCAGCGTCTGGTGTCAGACATGGCATCAGCGTGTCTCTGCTTCCTTCAGTTCTCTTTGTAGAATCAATGCCCAAATCTGAACAATGTGAACTTGGCTCCCATAGGAATTGGCCCCTCCCTGTGCGCAACCAAGCTGGACCCAGGAGATTTGTGTTTGTGACTCTTTAAAGGTCACTCTCTTTCGTTCGAGTTCCTTCCAGTGAGCTTTAAACCAAGCTCACAACTACAAAAGCAAGCATGGGGTTCCTAGCATGGGCTCATGGACGGTCTGTTCTAATGGAATCCATGTCCTAGAGTGTAGGGTACAAGGTACCTGTCACTTGGGTTTGAGCCCTCTCTTTGTTACTTATTATATGCAAATATTGGGGGGGCAATCTAACTTAGGTCTTCTCGATGATAAAACAGGGTCAGTGGTGGGACTGTGGGGCTCATCAGTGGGACTGCAAATGAATTGTGGAGTGAGAGGGCCTGCAGCAGCCTTTCCCTGAGCACCTGTTTGATGCTCAGAACCTGGAGAGTGCCTGAAGGAGCTCCTAGGGGATCCATTCTACATGATGCTTTTTCTCTAGCTGTTGCCTGGTAAGCAGACATGTTCAGTCACATAGGATGACATTATTTTAGTCTTGAGAACTTTATGGCATCTTTCTCTTGAGGTGGTTGGAGACATCCCAGGGCTTTAGAGGAAAGTAAAGTGGAGTCACGAAATGATTTAGAGCTCAAAATGCTCAAACGTGGGCATCTACCATGTTAGTAAGAACGGACTGCTGCGTTTCATGAATTCTTTTCAGGTCACATGGCTCCCATTGGAACGGGTCTTGCCCTGTGCACAGCCATGCCAGACTCGGGAGACTTGCATTTGTGATTCTTTAGGAAGGTCACCTTACTTCCTTTGATAGTCTAAGAGCTAAACCATGCTCATACTGGCACATATTGGGTTCCTGGTTTGGCCTCATTTTTCCTTTATTCGTTAGCCACAGTTCTTCAGACCCCCATCTATTGAAGGCAGGGAGATTATGCCCAAAGGGTGATTAAAATCCTGGTTTTATATGATTTCTGCCTCTGCCCATACCCACTTGCTTGGCCACCCTGGGAAGCAGCATCCATGGTGCCCCCCCAATCCGTCCATCTGTCAGTCAGTCCACTGCGGTCTTGTCCTGGACAATTCCCCAACTACTTGAAAACTGAAGAATCTGAGTCTGGATCTGAGTTTCTAGAACCAGAACCCAGGTTAGTCTGAACTCTCATCTCAGGAACTCTGTAGCTTTGTGAGTGATGTCATTTTGAGTCACCAGAATTCCTGAAGGGTGTGGAGATCTGTGCTCCAAATGTTTGTTTACACATTTCCTCATTGACATTGTTTCCTGAACACATCTGGGCCTTTCTTCATCGTTGGGTCACCCAAGCAGGGCTTCTCCTTTCAAGCAAACCAATCTGCGGACCACAGGCTGCCTGTGGCCAAGGTTAGAGTTGAATGTGGTTCAACACAGAATCATAAACTTACTTAAAATATTAGGAGTTTTCTTTCTTTTTTAAATTCGATTTTCTTTTTCGGTAACAAAATTGCATGATTCTTAAGAAAACCTTTTTGATAACAATGTCATGTTGAAATGTCGAAAGGTTTGACATGCCTGTTGGGCAGTCTACACACCAAAATATCTGCTTCTTGTATCTGTTTAATAAGGTGAACCATAATACTCTGCTGTTATTTTTCATACTTTGCCTAGACCAAGGCAACTTTTTACTTGACCTAGCCTGAATCTGTAAATATGTTCAGTCTGCCTCTTGATGGCAAATTCTGGTGGCAAGCTTTGTAAAAGACAGGAAGCAATCTGAAACTTCTGTCTCCTGGAATCTCCTGAGAAGCTGTCATTCACTGGGTGACCTGAGGCAGGACAGTTATCCACTCTTCATCTGTGCCCAGGGGAGATTGTTACTCAACTCATAGAACCAGCAACCCAACAACTTGACCCAGCACCTGATGTGTACATAGTTCCATCTTCACTCTCTATGTTCCCTAGATGTTTGCTTAAAATAATTTCCTGAATGAATGCATGGACAGATAGATACACACATGGGATGGTTTTCTTCTATTCCAACCTGTGCTCCTTCTATTCCAACAGATGAAGAGTGGGTGACCCAGCGATGAAGAAAGGCCCAGATGTGTTCAGGAAAGACAACAGGAATGTGGACTGTAACCACCCCCCTTGGTATTGCTGGGGCTTCAGGCAGGATCAGAGTAGCTCAACTTATGTGAATGCCGGCTTTTGTTCTGTGGAGCATTCCATGACCTGTTGGAAGAAAAGAAAGGTGATCCCATTGTTGTTTCAGCTTTTATTTCTCTGATTGCCAGCGATGGGAAACACTTGGGAAAAACAGTGGGAATATTTGTGCTGAACCACTTGAATGGCATCGAATTATTGCATGACACCAGACATGGTGCTAAGCATGGCTAGATATGAAGGCAAACATGACCAAATTCCCGAGGCTTCCCAGATTGCGATGTCTCACAGATGCAAGCAGGTCACTGTGTGAGCATGAGAGCCATTCTCAGGGGAGCCTGGAAAGGTCACTGTGTGAGCATGAGAGCTGTTCTCAGGGGAGCCTGGAAAGTGCTCCCACGACTCTCTGAGCAGCCCAAGCTGTTTTCCGACCTGGTCAGCAGCCACCTCACCTCTCGCCTCTCTCATCTTGTCCCCAAGTCTTACCTATGGCCAAGCTCCTGAGTTCAGCTTACCTAATCACTGGGCATCTTTGGAGCATGTCATTTTGCCCAGTCAGTCACTTTGAAGTGTCTGTGTTGTAGGAAATGAGTGTTCACTCATTGCCTTTGGACAGAGTCCCAGTCTGAAATGAACATGACAGCAAGTGTGTGGGTCTTCAGAGGGGAACGGCCTTTCTCCAGCAGAGCTGGCCTGGCTCTGGGCTTCACCCAAAACAGCCCTGAGAACTCAGGGATCTCAGAGAACCTTCATCAGTGACTTTTGTGGAATTATTGACAAGGGCTAAGCCTTATGTGCCTGTTCTTTGTAGCCTAAAGTGACTGTTTCTTATAGCCCGCATCCCACTCTTCTGTAAACAGCACTGGGGAATCCAGCAACAGTAAGAAGTATTAGTTAAGAACTGAAAATGGTCTTTGAATATTGCAGAGCAGACATGATTCCAAGTGATGAGGCACAGCCATTTGACCAAGGATCTAGAACCTTCCTGTTCTGGAGCCAGATCGTGGCTACACCTTTCCTATCTAAGAAGCCCACAGAAGGGTCTGTTCCTAATACAAGGGAATAGAGAGTAACTGAAACATTTGTGTCTCAAGGTAATCTAATGTAAAATAAGACATACTGCCTTTCTCCTAGCTTTTACCCATCAAAATTAGATGTAGATAGATAACAGATAGACAGGCAGATGGTAAGTAGGCAGGTAGATAGATGATAGATTGATTAATAGAGACAGATGACAGAGGTATACATGATAAATAAAGATGTTTGATAAATATGACAGAGATAGAAGATATAGATAATAGATAAACAGTACAGATATATGATAGACACAAATACAGGGCTAGAGATGGTAATCCATTGATATAAAGAAAGATATTTAATAGACAAATGCAGATAATAGAGACAATAGATCAATTGACATAGGTGATAGACATGGTTGATAGACACAGATGATAGACACAGATGTATATGATAGGGACATATGATAGACATATAGAAGATAGATAGATAGAACTGTGTTCCCGGCTGAGCCCCAATAGTGGGCTTGTACTGGCTGCATCCCTGTCATTTCTGGCAGTGATGCAGATACTAAGAAACTGGACTCAGAATACCTCCACAGTGCTGTCTCCTGCAGAGTGAAGACAGCACCTACATGAAGGGGTCAGGCATCTCAGGCTTGCAGGATGGCCACAGGTTAGCACCGTTCCTGACCCTATTCTCCAGGGGCTTACCCTACAGCAAACCTATCAGTCAAAACCTACAAGTGTCTGGGGCTGGAGTGATGATTCAGTGGTTAAGAGCACTTGCTGTTCTTGCAGAGGACCAGAGTCTGGTTTCCAGAACAAATAACTGGATGCTCTTGATTCTTGATTATCCTTCTAGCTTTGGGATCCAAAGACCTCTTCTGGCCTCTAAGGGAACCCACACTCATGCAGCATACTCTCTCTCTCTCTCTCTCTCTCTCTCTCTCTCTCTCTCTCTCTCTCTCTCTCTGTCTCTCTCTCTCACACACACACAGACACATACACACATGCACACACAGACACACACACGCGTGCGCGCGCGCGCGCACACACACACACACACACACACACACACACGATACAGACAGACACACATAATTTAAAAAAGTGTCTGAAGAATCAGGAGAAATACCAAAAAAGGAGGAACAACGGAAACCTAGCATCATTGTATGTGAAGGAGAGTAATTGGTACCCTGTAGGGTAAAAAAAAATCCATAATTACTCTTTTATGGGGAGCAGTGTGAACTCAGACCACTGACTGGATGAGGAAGTTTAATGTAATATTAACTCACGGGTAGAAACTCTGGCTGTGCTGAGTAGCTGAGGGACCTTTTGCACATTAAACTTCTATGAGTCTCAGTTTCTACCACAGGTGCCAGCAATGGCTACATCTTCAGCTGCACAGGGCTGTGGAGAGGACCATGTGAGGTGATACATGTGCTTAGGATGTGACCACATCCAGGGACCCCCTCAGATGTTAGTGACAGTCATTATCACCCTGTAAGGGCTATGGATGTCAGGTGACTTAGACCTACACGGAACATGCTAGGGATGGGCAGTTTGTGGCTGGTCAGAGAGAGTGTAGTGCTTTCCTTCCAAGGAGCTAGCAGGCTAGGCTCTTCTTGGAGTTATTTTGTTGTGAAAATGTCCAACATACAAAACCAGAGGAAAAAAAGTGTAATGGACATGTGTTAACCACTAGGAGGATATATCAGTTGTTAATATTTTATTTTATTTATTGTAAAGGGTTTGTTCACATACTTTAAAGTAACTTACAAATGTTTCAGTCCTGAGTGCATCTTTGACACGTCAGAACAGTTTCTTCCAGAATCACCATGTCATCATCCCACCTAACTGATCAGCGACTCTGCAGTCAAGCACCCAGGCATCTTGGAATTTCTTTAGACTTTAAAATGTTTATTTTATGTCTATGAGTGTTTTGTCAGCACACATGTGTGAGTGCCATGTGAGGGCGTCAGATCCCTTGGAACTAGAGCTAGGATGGCTGGGTGTGAGCCACCACGTGTGTGCTGGGAACCAAACCCAAGTCCTCTCCAAGAGCAACAGGTGCTTGTAACCATTGAGCACTCTCTTTAGCACCTATATAGGAGTATTTTGAATCACCTTATTTTAACACCTGTTTATTTGAATCAATATATATCATGTTGGGGACCATTCTTTAGACACGAGTCACCACATGCAGGAGAGTTGTCCCAGATGGTAAGACAGAGAGGAGACTGTACGGGTGGGCAGACATCCTTAGCTTATGCTCACTCTCTGTACACTTTTGGAGTGGCAGCGTCTGGCCTGAGATCCTTAGCATGGATGAGCTCATTACAATTTGAGTTTTTCAAAAGGAGGAAAACATGTTTTTGAAGGCTGCTTGACAGACAAGGAGGATATTAATAAATGACATGCAAATTTCTTAATTTCGCTTTGGCTGGCTATGTGATTGCTACTTCTGCAGTGCAGGCTGCTGATGGAAGTTCTTCTGAGCTGTGAGTCGGTATTAGGCTGTCTGGCTGAACTCAGCTAATAACCAGAGGGCAGGGCTGTTCTAACTCAAAGCGGCAAGACGAGGACACATCTGATGAAAATTGGCCTGGCATGAGAAGTTGAGAGCTTAATTCTGAAGCTGGTTCTTGGGCGGCTATTCTGCGAAGCCTTGCCCAAGAGCTGCTTGAAGTTCTTTTTATAGCACCGTGGCTCACACATGAGAAATGGCTTCATCGATTATTGGCCTCCTGACACTTCCCTTTGCCATGTTGTTGGTTTTTCTGTTTCTCCCTGCGGTTCTATACAGGGGTGGGGGGTGGCATCTGTGTCCCATCATGCAGTCTTGTGTGCTCTGGGCTTCTCGCTTATGCCACCCCTTCCTCGTCTCCCCAGATCATGTGTGAGGCCCTTCCTCATCATTCCACAGGATGCTTAGGGTCCGCTTTTGTCTCACTGTTGCCTTGGTTGTTACCTGGTGAGAACCCAACCGTCTGAGACAGTAGTTAAGGATACAGCTATTGGAATGAACATCCTTGGACTGAGAACCTGCTCCCACCACTCATTGCTGGCTCCCCCATTCTCAATGGCAGGGTGAACCCTGTCCTTCGAATGGCCATTTATGTGAAGGGCTGTCCCCTACTACAACCAGATACCTGAGGCAATTGAGTTCTAAGAAGGAGGGGCTTGGCTTCACAGTTTCAGAGGTTTCAGAGCATGGTCATGTGGTGCTGTTGTCTTTGGGGCCATGGCAAGGCATGAGGTGGAAGACAGGCTCACCTCATGCTAACAGAGAAGCAAAGAGAGAGAGGGAGAGGAAAGACCAGGCTCCCACTACCGACTTCAAGTGCATATCCCCAACAACTTAATTTCCTTGAACTAATCTCCACTTCTGGAAAATTCCACTGCCTCTCAGTAAGGCCAATCTGGTAACTAAGCTGTCAGTCAGTACACGGGCCTTGGCGAGATATTAAATTCTAGACTATGCTGTCATTCTCTCACATTTAGTCTTTTGAGAAGACTTTTTTCCCCTGGAAAAGATTGTCCTCCCCAAGCATGAATGAATTAAGAACATGTGCACTGAAGGAAAACAGCAACCATAAACTGAAGGCTTGTGGTAGTGCAAGACGCCCATTGTGTCCTGTCAGGTGTAACAGAGCTCAACTCTCTCCCCTCCTCTTTGAATACACGGGGTTTGGGATTGTGTGTGTGAATCGCATGTGGGTTGTGCTCATGCAGAACAAAACAAAAACCACACTCTCCCAGGTCCAAGATGTAAAAGCGACTGGTCCCCCAGAGCGTCACTGATGTTCTACGCCTGCCCCCATAGCAGCCTTCATACTTCTTATTGTTGGAAAAGAAGCGGGCTCTGTTTCTCTTAGCCATTCTGGTTCCATTTCCTGTGACTTGTGGATGAAAGCATGCTTGAATTATTTTATTAGCTTAGTTTATATTTGTTGGTAGTGTGTGAGTGTGTGTGTGTTTGTGTGTGTGTGTGCACATGTACGTATGCATGTGTGTGTGTGCGTGCACGCACTCGTGCATGTGTCTGTATGTGTGTATGTGCATGTATGTGTATGGTTGGGTTGTCAGGCTTAAACAGCATGTGATTTTCTGGGGAGCCACATCATTAGCCCTGAAGACATTTGTTCCTAACTAATGTTGACCCAAAGGAATGTCCTTCTAGAAACCATGAGCCAAACTCACTTGGCAATTCATTAGCATCTTCCAAAGCAGTATACTTGCAACCTAAAACTACAGTTTAGATTTTTTCCTGCTCTTCCATGCTTCTTCCTGCTAAGATCAAGCAATTTCAGACACCATATCCTGCAAGTGTAGAAGCATAACCCAGGACCTTCCATAGCTGCATCTCTCCTCAGTGTTCTCTCTCTCCTTCTCCCTTCCCTCTCTCTGTCAAAAGCAATTTGTATTTTCTTTGTCTTCTTGAGGCAAGGTCTCACTAAATTGCCTACACTGAACTTGAACTCTTGGCTTAATCCAGCCTCCCATTTCATCCTTCCTAGCAGTTGGAGCTATAGGCATTTGCCTGGCATAGTCCTTCTGTGTTGACCATTCAAAAATCAGCACCCAAAGGGTTGTTATATGCATTTGGTTTACATAGCATGACTTTGACCTCATGCTAGATAGAAGGAAAGCAAAAGGAACAGCATCAGGAGTGTTCCATTTATTTATTCCCAATATTTATTTAGCAAATATAAGTTGACCAGACTTGTTATAACTGTCTCCTCAGAGGGTTAAGTAATTCCAGAGGAAGTCTGCTTGTCCTGAGACATGCAGCAACTCTCTAAGCTGAATTCCAATGCAATGATTATTTGTGTCAAAGTCCACGAAGCCTTGTCTGGGTCATTCCTCAGTATGACTGGGCCAAACCAGTCCATTTCAGCCTAAATAAGTTTACCAGGTCAGACATAAGGTGAGAGCTTGAAGGGCTAGGATGCTTCTTTGGGGAGAGCTCTTGCCTGACATGTGAAAGGCCCTACGTTTGAAACCCAGCACTATGAATCAAAAACCAAAACCAAAACCAAACTGTGGAAGGCCAGAGTTTCCATGAAGAAAGGAGTGGGTTTGCTTCTGTGTGCATGTGTGCGTGCGTGCGTGTGAGTGTGTGTGTGTGTGTGTGTGTGTGGTGTGTGGTGTGTATGCATATGTGTGTATATGTAAGTATGTGATATGTGTGTATGCATACATATGTGTTTGGATACACGTATGTGTGCAAGTGCATGTGCAGGTGTGTGTATCAGACTTCTGAGTGCTGGCATTACAAGAGGGCCACCACAACCACCCAGAATTTACATGATGTGGTGTTTTGAATGACTGCCCCCAGAGTCATATGTTTCAGTGCTTGGCCCCCGGTTAGCAGAACTGTTGAAGAAGGATTAGGAGGTATGAACTTGTTGGAGGAGGAGTATCAATGGGAGTGAGCTTTGTGATTTCAAAAGTTGATACAAGGCCCAATCTCTCTCTCTCTCTCTCTCTCTCTCTCTCTCTCTCTCTCTCTCTCTCTCTCTCTCTCTCTCTCTCTCTCTCTCTCCCTAAGCCCCTAAGCTCCAGCTCCATGCCTGTCTGCTTCCTGCCATGACGATCATGTGTTAGTATTCAGGCATCTGTTCTGGCCTGTCCTTGGGGTTCTGAAAGGATACGTCCTCAGCTGCAGTCACTAAGAGCACCACCTGTGCACATTTACTATGTTCCCTTTTAAAGGGGCCCTGCCCACCTCCCATCTCTCTCTCTCTTTGCTTTTCTGCCTATATCTCTGTCTCTCCTTCTCTCTCCCCTCTGCCTCTCTCTTCTATTGACCCTATCTCCAGAGGCCAGTCTCCCCCTTTTCCCATTCCCTTTCCAATAATAAAAACCCTTCCACTTGAGCTCTGTCAAATGGCATCTTACTCTTTTCACTAGGCTTTTAAATATTACAACATCATGACCTAATCCTCTAATAGTGTAAGGAAGCTCCCACTTAAATGTCTTCTTTTATAAGAGTTGACATGGTCATGGCGTCTCTTCACAGCAATAGAACAGCGACTAAGACATATAGGTTCTGGGATTTCTAACTCTAGCCCTTACACTTCATCAGCAAGTGTTTTATCCAGGGAGCCACACCCAAGCTCCTGGAATGGACTTCCTAATAAGACTACCTGTTTCTAGATCAGCTCATCTTGAAGAACTTTGATGCATTTGAAATGGGATCATTTTACTTTACCTGATTGGTATTCCCAAGTTTAAGTAGTTGGGCATCCTTTGTCAGAACCTTCTGCAACTGGAAGAGGAGTCTGATGGTGATTCTAAGAGTTCCCAGAATCCTGGTTGGACTCACAGTCACTGAAACCCAATAGCTGGGTATGGGGATCTCCACAGGCTGATCCTACAGCATCTGTCTGGAGCATTCATTCTGTCTGACGTTAAATAACCAAGACACCTTCAAGTTTAAATAATAGACTGTGGAGTACTACAGATGAAATGCATGTGACTGTGCAGAGGCTCACAAGCCTTTGGGGAACTCTTTCTTTTGGGTGGGTTGACTCAAGCACTCAGGGGCACAGCTCAGGTTGAGGTCTGAGAGCAGTGCACAGGTGAGTCATGTTTTCCAGATGTTGAGCTCTACACAGATGTCAGTCTTCGGAAGTGGCTCCCCCAGAAAGGGGCCCTGTGCAGTTTACCTTCCCTTTTTAGGCCTTTCCCCTCCAATATGGAAGAGAAGAATATGGATAAAGAAGAACACATCCACTCAGCATTCCACAGATGGCATGAGAAGGAGCATCAGGGTGTCCTCTTTGAAGAGTAATACATTAATTTTGTTTCATTTTTCTTATTTGAGTGTGTGTGTGAGTGTTAGTGTGTGAGTTTGTGTGAGTGTGAGTTGTGAGTGTATGTGTGAGTGTTTGTGTGTGTGTGTGTGTGCAGGTGACTGCCTTGGTCATAGAAGACAGAAGAGGATATCAGAGCCCCCGGAGCTGGAATTATGGGTGAATGTGAAATGACTGACAGGGAGGGAACTGAACTCAGAACCTCTGCAAGAGCAATACAAGCTCTTAACTACCAAGCCGTTTCTCTAGTCCACTCAGGAAACTTCTTGACACACATGTGCAGTGCGTGCAGGGACCCGCTTTTCCGTGAAAGAGGATCCTAGTTGTCTATGTGCTTTCACGGTATGTAGGATAATTTTAAAAATGTTCAGATTAATTTGATTTAAATTGATGCAAATGGATTGAGATTTTCAGATACCCACTTGCAGCAAACAGAATTACACATTATGGTGAATACATAAGCTCTTTCCATTTGTTAAGATGTGTAAACTCTCTCCCTCTCATTCTCCAGAACCTGTGTATGCTCAGTCAATGATGGCTTCCAAGGCTGTATGTAGGTTTATACTGCATCCTACAGGTCAGAGGGAAACTGTGCTGATGAAAATGACTCCGGGGTCTTTCTGGCTCTGAACCTGGACAGATTAGAGCACCAGTCCCACACCTTAGTAGCCTGACCACTGCCGACGCCTCTTGTGAGCTGACGGTGGTGAGAGGAGAGCCCGCTGACCAGCTCAGGAAGGAGAGCAGAGCCATCTGCTGATGTTGATGGGGCTGGACGTGACACAAGCCTGCTGGGGTGGATGTGGGCCAAGAGTGGCCAACAGCAGGTGGCCCCGCACATGGTGTGGCGAGTCCAAGTGAGTGATGTGGGGAGGACAGGCAAGCAGAAGATGCCCGAATGGACACCCTGGCTACAGCTGCTGCCCCACAGCTAGTCTGGACACACCTGCCCAGCCTAAGGGCACAGGCTGCTGTGAGTGGAAACCTTTGTTCTGAGAACGACTTTACAATGTGGTTCCATAAACACTGGCAGGACTTTAGATGGGGACAGAGTCCCACACCCTTTCCTTTGTGGACTCTGCTGGCAGGGGGCAGGGGAAGGGGGCAGGCTGCCTCCAGACTCTGTCCAGACACCCAGAGCCTGCTTAGCTTCCCTTCCCTTCCCTCCCCCCTTCCCTTCTCTCTCTCTGTCCAGTGTGTGTGTGTGTGTGTGTGTGTGTGTGTGTGTGTGTGTGTGTGTGTGTGTGTGTGATGCAGGCAAACACGTGCCACAGCACACATGTGGTGGTCAGAGGACAAACTCAGGTTGTTAGAGCCAGGGTTTCTTCATCATTTGCTGCTTCCCCAAGGCTGGTTGGTCTGCGAACTTCTGGGAATTCTCCTGTCTCCACCCAGGAGTGCTGGAATTACACTCGTGTATTGCTATATACAACTTTACCTCACTCACCGAGAGAGATCTGAAACCAGTCCTTCATCTGTGCACAGATGCTTTAAACCATTTCTCCTGACCAGACCCCGAGTTTTGAATAAGCCAGAGCATGACCAGAGTTCTGAAGTCTAAGGATTAGGAACAGAACTCTACAGCAAGTGCCTAGCAGAGTGCCAGGGTCAGTGTAAGTACTCATTAGGTGGCAGTTACTCACCAAATGGGCTTTCTGCTTCGATGGAGAATAGCATTATCTCCAGCTGGCCCGTATTGTGTATAAACATGTGCATGCTCGCGTACACACACACACACACACACACACACACACACACACACACGAGGCACACCCCCCAAAGGCTCCCAGATTTGAGCACTGTTCAGTAATAACCCTTGATGCCTTGGCACAAGCTCTGCCCGCTCTGCAAAGCCTCCCTTCTTCCCTGTTACAGGTCGTTCACGCATCTAACAGCCCATCCTCCCCTTTCTGTTCTCAGTGCAGGTCTTGCCTCCCCACTCGCTTTTATTTATTAATTTATTTTAAAAAATGAAATCTTGCTAGGCTAGGCAGGCTGGCCTCAGACTTCTGGATTTGAGCAATTCTTCTGCCTCAGCTTCTAGAGGAGCTGGGCTTTTGTTGGGGAGGGGTGGAGTTTGCAACCGGCTCCCACTGGACTTAAACTATGCATTGGCTACAAGAGAGTTTTTAGATCCCATTGGAATCCTGAGCCTTGGACCAGCACTACATTAAGGGGCCTAGTGCCTGAGGGTTTAAATTCAAATGGAAATGAGCCTATTTACTTTACTCATTCTTTAGTTTATTTTCTCAAGACAGGATTTCAGTCTATATCCCAGCCTGGACTTGAACTCACTATGGAACCCAGGCTGTCTTCGAACTCATTCCTGTATCAGCCTCCCAAATGTTGGGATCACAGACATGTATCACCAAGGATGGCTCAAAAATGAGCTTAAATTCCAACTCAGCTCCTACTTGCCTAAGCGATGGGTGTCATGTGCCTTGGCCCGCTTGGCTCTCTGCTTTCTGGGCAGTTATATGGATGCCATAACATCATGAGAGGATCTTGGGAGATTAGGTTGGTAGCATTTGAAAACATCCGTAAAGATGCGGTCGACACTTCATGAGTATTAGGTACTATTAGTTTTACTAAAAGTTTCCTTAAAGATGGATGCAACGCTAACTAAAGACAGCCAGTTTAGAGCTCAGGGTCTTCCCCTGGTCACTGTGCCCACAAGCCTGGTCACATCTCAGGCTCATTCTTCTCATGATGGCAGGGAGACACAGGGCAGGGAAGGCAACTCTGGTGACACAGGGGGACAAGTCCCTATGACGCACAGGGCTTTACCACTGTGTCCAAAGCTCCCACTGTTGCCTGGGGCAAGTTCTGCTTTCCAAGGCCATTGGCTGGATACCATCTAGGGTACTCTGGGGAAGGATATTAGATTTACGTACAAGTTAGAAAGAGAATCACTGTTACACTGAGGAGGAATCCTGAGCAGTTTCACTGTCTTTCTGATAACATTAATTTCTCTTTCTTTTTAAAAGTATGTGTGATTAAACAAACAAACAAACAAAAAACAACAACCCAACTTACTTGGTTGGTTTTCTTCTCTTGTGTCTGTTTGTCTCCTGTCACCCAATACACACAACCTCTGTGGTGTGAGATCTCGTGACTGTAAACTTCTCCTATGATGCGGCCCTAAGGTAGTTTTCTTTCCTTTCTCAGCCTGGAACCTGTCGCCTTGTGTATGCTGGACAAGCCCTTGATGCAGTGAATCCCACCCCAGCCCTTACTCCTAGGATTTTGAATTAGCCTCGAGGCCTCCCACTCGTTCTGGTTATTCTGCTCCAGTCAGCCTGACTTCCTGGAAGTGTCATGAGCCTGCTGGAGCAGACATGGACCAAGAGAGCCCAACAGCTGGTAGCTCCCCGTGTGTCTGTCCTTCTGGCGTCGTTTCAGACTACGTGAGGATCCTTAGCCAGCCTGGCCTTGTGCTTCCTCCCTCTCTCCAGCCTGCCTCCATCAAAGGTTTGAAAGTCACTGGGAGCTGACAGGAAAACTGGTCCTAGGGGCTGAGGGAGAGCTCAGTGATGGGCACACAGTTAGCTCGAGTGAATCAGAGTTCCATATTGCACCGGAGAAAGAAAGGCAGGGGAGGAAGGGAAGGCACTAAGGGAAGAAAGAGAAAAAGGAGAGGTATCGGGCAGACACAAAACCAAGGTGTGTCAAGCTGGAGGTGGAGTCTTAAATATCGCCTTTTGTTTTAGGAGACCCAGAGGCTTGACATAACAAAGTTTAGTTTTCTGTGGATTTCAAAGTCCTCAATACCTTCTCGTTTTGTGTCATCATTCAACTGGTCAGGATGGCTTCTCTTTGCTGGGCCATGCCGCTGGGTCAAAGTGTGCCTCTATTATTAACCTGCTTAACAGCCGAGAACAGTGAAGTACCCAGAAGCTACGTGACCACCCAGGATCACGTGGCGGCGGGCTGGCTGGGACACACTTCTGGTGATGGTGCTGCTCCCTGCCCTTGGCTCTGCCTGAGCCATCCACAGCCATGCGGCAGCTCACGTTACACAACAGGGCAAGGTCTCAGCAGAGGCTGCCTCTCTCTCCCCGATTCTCAAAACAGCAATGGAGAGAAGTAATATGGAACCTTGGTAGCTTTGTTCTGGAGGGTCTCTTGTGGCAAGAGCCTGGGGACCATTGGTGACATTTTCATGAAGTGTGGCATTCTCCCGGTTGGATGAGGAGGTCTTGGGTAGGTAACTGAATAGTTCACAGTGGCCCTCCGCTGACAACACCGTGTTCCAAAGGGGCGCAGCAGCTGTTCAGTCTGAGGGTTGGGGAGAGCTGCAGGAGAGGGCAAGCAGGAGGCTCACACCAGGGAGTGCCTGCAATGACCCTTAAGGAGCCTCCAGGGGAGTCTTTCCTTCCCCTCCCCTCCCTTTTCCTTCCCTCCCCCTCCCCTTCCCTCTCCTCCCCTCTCCCTCCCCTCCCCTCCCTTCCACTCCCCTCCCCTCTCCTCCTCTTTCATTCTCTCATCTCCTTCTTCTTTTTGAGATAGAACCTCACATTTGTAGCCCAGGTTCCCAGGATGGCCTCCAACCCCAGCAATCCTCCTGCCTCAGCCTCCCGAACACTGCTTTGAGCAGAGAAGTCTTTCCTTGAAGGGCCCTTTAAATCTAGTGTAGACACAGGGCTTTCTTCCTTTCTTATGCAGAGTCATGCAAAGAGCAATGGAGAAGCAGGCCTCTTTCTCTAAAACCCTGGCCTAATTTCCTTCTAGACCAGCAGTGGTGTAGCCGCACCATTTTGGCTACAATCCCATGGCGTTTCATTTTCACGTTTTTATTGAAAAATCGAAATCTGGAGAATTAGAGGCTTTCCATATTGATTTTCTAGGGGCAAGTGAAAATTGCATTTTGTATAGGACCAAGGAAGTGCCACCTAGATTGGTGACAGGGCTGACTCTGGAGATGGTGTGACACCAGGGGAACATAGAAGCCAGCAGATAGTCTTTGTAAATTTTGACATGGTAAAAGCAAGAACTAAGTTTGATCCATGTGAATTGATTTCCTGAATTGTAATATTGATTTCACTTCCCCCCCCCAGTAGACAGGAGAGAGAAGTGGGAACTTTGGGGTCGAGAACTCAGTTTCTCCTCTGAGAATGTTGGGGTCAGGTGTCAAGTCTGCATACACATCTCCACTTCAGCCAAGCTGGACGCTGTAGGACAGTGTAGAGAACCTGCCAGAGTCCCAAATACCACCTTCACTTTGAGGCCGCCTCTGCATTCTGGGTTCAGATCCTGCTTTTACAGTACTTTGAAAAATTGGTTAGTTTTTTTCGAACCTCAACTTTTCATCTATAAATGGAAGATAATAATAGAAATACTAAATAAGGTAGTAAGACCTAGGTGGCTGAGTTAAGAAATAAATACTACTTGACTGACCTCATGCATAAATAAGACGGTTGATAATTTGAATCATTAATTTAGGTATTTGTTGTGTGCGATGACAGTCCTTTGATGAGATGGAAATATTTATTTTTTCTTAAAATTTAAATCCTATCAGTTTATTGTGTGTGTGTGTGTATGTGTGTGCACATGATGTGTTACATATGTAGAGAAGAGAAGACAATACTCACACACAAGATCTCTCTCTCTCTCTCTACTATGTGGGTCCTGAGATCACATTTGGGCTGTCGGGTGACAAGCATCTTTCCCTATAACCCTTCTTACAGTCTCATCTAAAGCATCTCTTGACGCATTATGAAGTATCACAGGGTTTGTGACATTGGGGTGACCTTACTTAAGGTGTGCTCTGTCATGTTTGTCTAGGTGTGCTCTGTCATGTTTGTCTAGGTGTGCTCTGTCATGTATGTCTAGGTGTGCTCCATCATGTTTGTCTAGGTGTGCTCTGTCATGTTTGTCTAGGTGTGCTCTATCATGTATGTCTAGGTGTGCTCTGTCATGTTTGTCTAGGTGTGCTCTATCATGTATGTCTGGGTGTGCTCTGTCATGTTTGTCTAGGTGTGCTCTGTCATGTTATGTCTAGGTGTGCTCTATCATGTATGTCTAGGTGTGCTCTGTCATGTTTGTCTAGGTGTGCTCTGTCATGTTATGTCTAGGTGTGCTCCATCATGTTTGTCTAGGTGTGCTCTGTCATGTTTGTCTAGGTGTGCTCTGTCATGTTATGTCTAGGTGTGCTCTGTCATGTATGTCTAGGTGTGCTCCGTCATGTTTGTCTAGGTGTGCTCTATCATGTATGTCTAGGTGTGCTCTGTCATGTTATGTCTAGGTGTGCTCCGTCATGTTTGTCTAGGTGTGCTTTGTCATGTATGTCTAAGTGTGCTCTGTCATGTTTGTCTAGGTGTGCTCTGTCATGTATGTCTAGGTGTGCTCTGTCATGTTATGTCTAGGTGTGCTCTGTCATGTATGTCTAGGTGTGCTCCGTCATGTTTGTCTAGGTGTGCTCTATCATGTATGTCTAGGTGTGCTCTGTCATGTTTGTCTAGGTGTGCTCTGTCATGTTTGTCTAGGTGTGCTCTATCATGTATGTCTAGGTGTGCTCTGTCATGTTATGTCTAGGTGTGCTCTGTCATGTATGTCTAGGTGTGCTCTGTCATGTTTGTCTAGGTGTGCTCTGTCATGTTTGTCTAGGTGTGCTCTGTCATGTATGTCTAGGTGTGCTCTGTCATGTTTGTCTAGGTGTGCTCTGTCATGTTTGTCTAGGTGTGCTCCCTCATGTTATGTCTAGGTGTGCTCTGTCATGTTATGTCTAGGTGTGCTCCGTCATGTATGTCTAGGTGTGCTCTGTCATGTTTGTCTAGGTGTGCTCTGTCATGTTTGTCTAGGTGTGCTCTGTCATGTTTGTCTAGGTGTGCTCTGTCATGTATGTCTAAGTGTGCTCTGTCATGTTATGTCTAGGTGTGCTCTGTCATGTATGTCTAGGTGTGCTCTGTCATGTTTGTCTAGGTGTGCTCTGTCATGTTTGTCTAGGTGTGCTCTGTCATGTATGTCTAGGTGTGCTCTGTCATGTATGTCTAGGTGTGCTCTGTCATGTTTGTCTAGGTGTGCTCTGTCATGTTTGTCTAGGTGTGCTCTGTCATGTATGTCTAGGTGTGCTCTGTCATGTTATGTCTAGGTGTGCTCTGTCATGTATGTCTAGGTGTGCTCTGTCATGTTTGTCTAGGTGTGCTCTATCATGTTTGTCTAGGTGTGCTCTGTCATGTATGTCTAGGTGTGCTCTGTCATGTATGTCTAGGTGTGCTCTGTCATGTATGTCTAGGTGTGCTCTGTCATGTTTGTCTAGGTGTGCTCTGTCATGTTTGTCTAGGTGTGCTCTGTCATGTTTTGTCTTTTTCTGTTCATCAGGCTCAGTGCCTTCTTATTGGCTGAGGGTGAAAAACTCCGCTGCCCTGCAAAGCTGCTGTCTGGGAAAGACATTTTGGGAGTTCATGTGCAGAAGCAAGCACTTCTTTGCTTGCGGTGTCTTTTTCTGCCTACCGTTTTTAACACCTGTGCAATGTCCCATCTCCCTGCTGCACAAGCAGGGTGATTGTGAACATCAACCAAGTCACTCAAAGTGATTCTAGCAATAAAATAAAATAAGCATGTCTCTGCAAAGAAGATGAAAATCCTGGGACTTTGAATAGAGTGGGCTGGGCAGCAGGGAGACACAGAGCCAACTACAGGATGCCCCAAGGTGTCCCCAGGCACCCCGGCCTTCAGGATAACCCACAAATGTTTCAGCCAGATGTGTGGTTCTTGGAGCAAGAAGTTAAACAACTGCTCTGAGGATGAGACGCGCTGGGAGCGTGCTAAGTAACTTTATTGTTGCCTTGTAGTGTGTCTTGCTAGGAGAGGCATCAACGTTATTGCTGGGGAATTAGCGAGAGGCAAGCTCAGCCGGAAATGCTGAGTGCCAAAGAGGAGAAGAAAATGCTGGGGGTGGGAGGAGAGGGTGGGGAGGGCAAGGGAGGAATGGGTGGCTGGGCTTTGACATTCTTTCTCTTCAATGGATCCTCTTCCGACCTGCCCGAGTACAACAACTGGACATGGCATGTGACAGGCGCCACAGATGGATCACGTTTCCCACACGCAGCTGTAATATCTGGCACACAGGTGTTCCGTTGTTTGCCCGCTGCTCTGCTTGGGGACAGGGGGAAGCCCCACACTTGTTGCTGCCAAAAGGGAGGAAGGGGCTGGAAAGTCCAGCTGCCACTGAGTGCAGGAGTACTGGAGTATTCAGGGTTTGGCTTAGTATATGGGTCTCCACCTGGGTCTGGAACCTGTCTCTGAGATTTTGGGGCCTCCGCCCCGGCAGACTTACTCAGGACAGACAGGTGGGTGGGGATGGGGTGGGGTGGGCCACCTTCAAGGGTAGCAGGTCAGCCAGAGCCCTAGTGAGCCTCTCAGGGACGCAGTGGGCCCAGGGATCTGAGGCTCAACTCTTCTCTTGAGCATTTGGAGATCTTCTTTACTTGGTCTAGGGTTCAGCCTCCTCATCTAAGTTGGGTGTGTATTTCCCGATCCTCTACTTCCCCACAAGGACTCTGTTACAAGTATGGAAAACGTTTAGAGAAACCCTGTCCCTTACTCCTGCCCTTTTTAGCTGGAGAGGGCAGAACAGGGCCAAGGGCTTGCCAGGCTCGAACAGAGCCCTGGATGCCTATTTTTCAAGCTTGGCTGAACAGTTCTGAGGTTCAGCTCCGATATCATGAGCTTCTCAACCAGGATGGCCGGTTTCTGCCCGCTACAGCCCTGCCATGGAAGTAGAAGGCTGGCGTTCAGGGGCAAAGTTATGAAATAGGGGAAAGGGGGGATCTATGTGGCCACCCATACCCCACAGGGCAGATTTGGCTGCTCGTCCTCCATAAGCCAATTGAAAGAAAGAACCAAATCAACGGTGAAAAGCAAAGAAGAGAGATTTACCGAATGTGGCCACACTGGGCAGAAGGACAAAGAGATCAAGCAGCCCCCTGTCCTGTCATGAAGGTGAAGTTTAAACAGAAACAGAGACACGCCTAACCAAGCAGGCCACCGAGGTATGGCTCTGTCCCTTGTTGTCTAGGCCCCCAAGTCTCCTGAAAGATATACCGGCTGGTTGTAAATCTTTCTCCAGGAGATGCGTTCCTCCTCTGGCATCACCTGGATTTTTAGCCTTTTCTTTTCCTAGGAGGACATTGCTGGGGGAAACTCTAATTTCTTAGGGTCCATTATTACACAGTTAAGTCTGAGAGCCAAAGGGAGGGACACAAGTGGTTGCCTTGTCATCCCAGCCCACTGGTCTCTCCTTTCTCTTCTTAGCACTGGTGGGTTTGAGAGTCTTCGTGGCTGCTGTTACTCAGGGGTCTTCCTGCCTCCCTCAGCACTGTGGAGGCCCTGGGTCACCTGCCTGTGCACTTGTGCGTCCCGGGCATACAGGGAGGCTGGAGGAAGCCACGGAGGGAGGGCAGCTGAGCAGAAGGTGCCCTCACTTCCTGCCACTCCCTGTCCCAGGCGCAGACAGGGAACATTCATGTCCAAAGGATGGGCACAAGGTTACATGTCCACCATCTCCTGTACCTCGACAGTGAGAGACCGAGCGAGGCTGTGGGAGGCAGGTCTTATGGGGTCTCCTGGAGGAAGGGGCCACGCCAGACTCTGTGATTTGAATCTGGTGACTCATTGGTTGCCTTTTTGGGCTTGCTAAGGGAACATCACTAACTTTGTTGAATGGGTTTGTACTCCAGTCACTTTTCTGTTTCGGTGATAAAACATTGACCGAAATCAGCTTGGGAAGGAAAGGTCATTTGGATTACACTTCTAGGTCACAACCCGTCGCTGAGGGAAGCCAGAGAAGGATTGGAAGGCAAGCAGGCAGGAACCATGGAGAAATGCTGCCTGCTGGCTTGCTTTCTGTCTCACTCATGCCTGTGAGTACCGCCAGGGCCAACTGCCAGAAATAGTCATGTCTACAGTGGACTGGGCTCTTTTACAACAGTTAAGACAAGCCCTCATAGACATGTCCACAAAATAACCTGTAAAGACTCAGCTGAAATATTTGTGTGAGGTTGAAAGTTAATGCTAACAAGACAGCACCCCAACTCCAAATCCCTAAGGGAATTGTCACAGTCTTATCTATTTCAAAGAGATTCTTTCTCCTCTGTTAGGCTCTGCAGGTGAGGCGCTCACTCCAAGGTGTGTTGTGTTGCCCCTCCCCCTTGCCTGGCATATGCTAAGCTAGATGTTTTTCCTGGAGGTGCCTCCTTCCCAGCCAAAACTCTCTCAACTACCCCTCTTGCTAGTATTCAACTTACTTTCTCCTCTGGGCCTCCCAGGAAAACAGAGCCAGGTTCAGCTCTTGCCAGATACTGTGCTAATTATCTTATATTCAGTGGGCCATTGAAGTGGGTACTTGTCGCTCTACCCAGTCCACAGATAGGACAACTGAGGACCAGAGAGCAACATTACAACCTTCCCAATGTCACACAGTTGTAAGTGGCAGGTCTGGTATCCCAGTAACACCCCTGCTCCTTTTATGCCACTCACTGTCACAAGCAACACTGACGATGGGTTAACAGCATGAGCTGTAGGACCCTGCCCTTGCTTCCCAGGTAACAGCATGCTCTTGGGGGAGGGATGCCAGCATTAATAATAATAATAATAATAATAACCAATAGTCATTAATGATAACAATGCCATTCATTCATTCAGCGAGTAGACACTGGGCACCAGGTGAGTGCCGGTATCTGTTCTTGTAGATGGAATGATTCAGTTCACTATTACAACACCTCTGAAACGGTAGAGAGACAATCGCTAAATACATATGCAGCACACAACTTGATTAGCTGGTCAATTATACTTACATTAGGTACTATGAAGGAAAATGTATTGTGTTGGAAGGGAAGCTTGTTTGGGGGCAATTAAGGAGGGATTTCCTGAGGAAAAGACTGTATTGTCACCTCTGATCCAGCGAGGACAGTGTCTTGGCACTCTGTGGGGGCTGGATTGATTTCAATGGATCAAGAAATTAAAGTTCTCGTGTTCAGCCTGGAACTGAGGAACCAGTATGGGGGACCCCAGGGAGGGATGCCCAGCTGGGATAGACTCAATTGCTGTCTGTGGGCCTGCATTTTTCCTGGTGCTTGAGGGACAGTCTTGGTGACCCTCACAGGCCATTTCTCGAGGAATGGAAAATCACTTGTTGAAAACGTGATCGGAGTGAAGACCCAGACAGCCCGTTACCAGCCCTCCTCCTGCCCTTCCTCTGATCCTGCTACGAGACCGCCTCTGTGTTTCCTGGTGTATATTTGCCTCTCTCTTGAAAATGGACAGAACAGCTCCTGCAAGCTCTGGACTTCACCCAGGTAGCATCTCCCTGTGGGCATGAGCTGCAGCTCAGGCAGGTTCGGTGGAGCCCACCAGAGACAGCTCCAAGAAGGGAGAGGCGGAGGCAAGCCTGTGAAGGCTGGTTTCTGATGGGGTGGAGTGAGCTTCTCCTTGCCATCCTGATACAGCTGTCCAGGTCCCTTCACTGCGCATTGTAGAACTCCCCTCAGAATTCCTCTGGACAAGCCGGGTACCACATGTCCATGCTTTGTTCTCCCAAGATATGTACTAGGCAGAGGGCTGTCTTGAGCAGCCGAGCCACTTTCCCGCTCTGAGCTGGGCAGAGGAAACACGCAGGTATTTTCCACACAACCCCAGAGGCCAGCATCCCTCCAATTGTGTCCACTCTGATGGACATGCAGCTGAGCCTGCCATACGCTGGTAGCTCATTATTGCTCCAGACCACTCTGATACTACTGTGGGGACACAGGAAACAAAGTATACTCCTTCCCACAAGAGTCCTGGACTCCTGGTTTACAGTGTATTGATCCGTGGGCAGCCCACCCTCCGGATGAATTACAATTTGCCCCATGTGAGTGCAGAAGGTCAGGTTGGGAGACAGATCAGAAGATGGACTGGTGGTGGTGAACCTTCATCACCAACCTGATGTGTCTCCTAGGAGTCACACCTCTGGGTGTGTCTGTGAGGGTGTGTCCAGACAGACTTAACTGAGGAGGGAAGATTCACTTTGAATGTGGGTGGCACCACCCCCTGGGCCACCTGGTCACCTGCCCCAGAAGTTGCATTGCTGCTGACTGTAGCTTTCCTTGGGACTGTTGCTTTCCGCTAAAGGGAGACTTGGTGACCACATAGCTGAGGCCGAGGTTCCTTAAATATCAAGACACGAAGAAGTGACTCAAAGGACGTCTCACTACTTTTCCCACTAACAAACCGTTTTGCCTGAGAAATTTTTACGTGATCCTGGGTACATGGGTATATAAAATACACGTACAAAGCAAACACTTGCTGATAAATTATATAGAATGTAGTCTTCAAATAACATATTAAAAATTAAGAGCAAATTTTCATAATAATGAGATGGCTGCATGTGTTTATTTTTTCTTGTAAAGAATTAAATTGTGGCTGAATATTTGATGCTGCCGGACACAGGCATCTTTAACATTTTTCAGAGTTGATTAATATTCTTGTATCACTGATGAAAATGTTGTTTCATAAAACATCAGCAGTAGGTTTAGAACCATTTCAGAAATTTCTGGAATGCCTCCTCTATTCCAAACCAAAATTTATTTTTATGAAGCTCAAGTTGGAAAATTAAAAAATTCTAGAATAAAGCATTCTAACATATTACAACCCAGAAGCACACTAATGTCATACCTGCTGAGGTCTGATGATAGAAAATCATTAGAAGTCTTTGCCTTCAGTAATTAAACGGTTATGCTTCTGTAAGATCGAAAACTTTGTATGAACAGTGAAAAAACTGCAATTTATAGCATACAACAGTCTGGAATCTCAGCCAGTGTGTCTCATTTGGCATTGATGTTGCAGGTCAAGGCAGCATTGCATGGTGCAAAGTGCGTGTTGTGTGCTCAAAACCCAGATTCAGTGGAGTTGCAGGATGCAACATGTGTGAATGCTATACAGACTTGTTACACTTGATTTTGGGTTTCTGTTTGGTGGTTGCATGTCCAGAAACCTTTTACTGCTGCCGAATATTTGCACCCCCACATTCATTTACGTATAACCCACAGTTTAAGAACTTGAGGTCTGGGTTCAATCAAGAAGCATGAGGACCTGTGCTCTTTCTCCCCCAGAACACACATGAAAGCTGGGTGTGGTGGCGTGTCTGCGATCCTGGCACTGGGGAGACAGAGACAGGAGGATCCCTGGACCTTGCTGGCCAGTCAGCCAATTTATTATAATTGGTGAGAGACCCTGTCTCAGAAATGGAGGAAGACACTTAACATCAACCCGTGGCCTGTATGTGCACACAAAACCACATGTAATGCACCATCTGTACATGTGTGTGCACATGCAGGTGCATGTATACACACACACACACAAGCTGGGGTCTGACCCATGTGCCCTGGATACTGTCCAATTGACCCCACTTTTAAGCAGCCATCTAATGTGTTATCTCAGCCTTAATGATGTAGAAGTTTACAAAGAAAATTGTTTTTAGGGTTGGGTCTTAAGCCTCATTTTTCCTTTGCCATCCATATCTGGGCAATGTAGGCTGTGGTCTGGTAGCTAGAAAGAGCTCTATAACTCTGCTTATAGAGCTCTCCTTCTTTAAAAGGGTTGTGTGTGCTCATGCGTGAGTGCATCTGCACAAACATTTGAATAAGTTGATTCCTGTGGCAGCTGAAGATCTCCACCATCAAACAGCATCATACTTCAGAGCTGACTCGCGCAGCTCCCACCCTCCAGCCTTTTCCAGTTATTGAAGAGATCTCTACAGGAATCTGATGTTTTTCATCTCACCAAGTCCCCTTCAGTATCAAGATTTAGAATTTGAAAATGAACTTATCCATTTCTCAAGAAGAATGGAGTGGACCATTCTACAGGCTCCACGTTAAGAAAAGGGTTGGATACATTCAGGAACTGAGATAGACTCTTCCTGAAAAGGGCTTTGCATCTTGAGTCCTGTGCTAACATGGGCACGGTGTGCACTGAGATCACTTGCAATGTCCACCATTCTTTTGCTTGGGAAAGTTGTGAGCAGCTGCCATCTGTTGAAATACAGGTTGAACAATTTGTAGTAGACCCTCAGTGGCAGACAGGTCACACTGTTATTATCTGTTCTCTAAGAGCTGTGACAGATGCAATACTTCTCTTCAGCTCAACAAAGACTGAGCCCAAGTCTCTCATTTTTAACAGGCTTTATTATGTACAGAAGTTTTACGTTCACAGCAAAATTAAGTGTAGGGGGTGTTCAGGGAATTCCCTAGCAGCCCCACCCACCCCACCTCCACACACGTGTAACCTTCCTCACTAGAGGGTACACCTGTTACAGTCGATGAACTCCCTCGGCCCATCATTTCTACCTGGCATCGTACGACCATTTTGACCCAGTATTCCAGGCCCACAGTTCAGAGCTGAAGGGAACCAGTTCTCCTGAACTCCCATGTCTGATCTGATATTGGAAACTTAGAAATTACAAAGGAAACCAGGTTCACAGGAATGAGCTGATCTGGAATTACCCTTCTGATGAGCTTTGTGAGGAGTGAGAGCCTCATGGCCATAGGCTTTGGAGTGGGAAAGAAAGCACTAGAAGAGGTAGCATTACATCAGAAGTGACATTGTGGGTGTTGTAATTTTAAAAAGTGGCGCTTGAGAGAAAGACTCCATGCAACAGAGCTTGGGTAGAGGGTTTTTTTATTGGGGGAAAGTGAATGGGAAAAGGCGGGGAAGGGGCAGGAAGGGAGACAGGACTCTGGGGACAGGAGCCACAGAAGAGAAGAGAGAGGCAGAGATAGATAGATAGATAGATAGATAGATAGAGATAGATAGACAGATAGATAGATAGACAGATGGATGGAGGAGAGACAGAGACAGGCAGAGAAGCAGAGAGAGAGAGAGAAAGAAAGATGGGAGGTGGGCCCCATCTTTAAAATGGAGCATAGTGAGTGTACACAGGTGGTGCTCTTAGTGCTTGCAGCTGAGGGCGTGTCCTGTCTGAACCCAAGGGCAGGCCAGTACAGATACCTGAACACTAACAGTGGGAACTAGAAGGGAGAGAAGATTTTAGTTCTGTTAGACAAAGAGAGCTGTTGTCTCTTGGTTTTCTGGTTGGGGGAAGGCATGGTCCTTTCCAGTGACCTGCCTGTGTCAGAAGGTACTGATGAGAATAAAGTTTCACCCCAAGGTTGTCTGGAACTGCTGGGCAAAGAGAAAGAAAGCCGTGGCGTGCTTTATCAACTCTGCCCCAGAGAGAGCTGTAGTGTGTGTGTGTGTGTGTGTGTGTGTGTGTGTGTGTGTGTGTGTGTGTGAGAGAGAGAGAGAGAGAGAGAGTGTGTGTTTTATCAACTCTGCCCCAGAGAGAGCTGTAGTGTGTGTGTGTGTGTGTGTGTGAGGGAGAGAGAGAGAGAGAGAGAGAGAGAGAGAGAGAGAGAGAGAGAGTGTGTGTTTTATCAACTCTGCCCCAGAGAGAGCTGTAGTGTGTGTGTGTGTGTGTGTGTGTGTGTGGGAGAGAGAGAGAGACAGAGAGAGAGAAACAAAGAGAGAGCAGAGAGAGAGAGAGAGAGAGAGAGAGAGAGAGAGAGAGAGAGAGAGAGAGAGAGAGAGAGGGTGTGATTTCTGCAGACATGAGCTTAAGCACACCTTTCCAGGAGGGCTGCAGTCCACAGCTACTAAACATTTAGAAAGGGATCTTTCTGAGGACAATTCCTACAGATTGTTCTCTGACCTCCATGCCACCTGCACCGTGGTGTATGGGACCCATCCCAAATAAACAAACAAATGTAATAAAAATACAAAAAGAGAGGAAGAAAGGGCTCCCTTCCGTCCGTTTTCTTCCTGACTCAGAATGCTGACCGCTGGCAAGAGAGTGGCCGGCTCCCAGCATCAGCATCTCTCTGTGACTCTAGACCCACAGGGCAGACTTCCTGGAGTCCTGTGCTTCCTCTTGACACAAATAGTGGAGGACTGAACAGGCCACCTTTGCCACTCATCGATAATGGAGCTTGGGGCCACGGGCTCTACCCCTGGATGTCTGTGAAAGCTCATTAAAATGTAAAAGTCTTAGGCAGTTGTGAAACAGGAAAACAGGATGGATGAGGCATCTTCAGGGTCAGATGCTGTGCCCAAGAAAGAAAGGGTATACTGGGGTGGCCTGGTTCGTTCAGTTTGCCACTGCTCAGGAGAACGGGATGGCCAGCAGGGTTTCTGGAGGATGTGACTTACGTCCTATTGACAGAGCCCCTGGACTGAGGAGATATTGACCAAGGATGTTATCAATAAAAGTGTGGTTCCATGCTAACAGGATACAAAGGCCTTACTCATTAATTGCCCTCAGCATTTTAATTACTTTTTAATAACATGTCATCACTGTTATCAAAATCTGACATTTCCCCATCAGAAGTGTTTCTGGTTTTGACGTCCACTAAGAGGAAGGGGCTGTGTGCATCAAAAGGGCAGATTTTCTTCTATTTCTGGGACTTGTTGACTTTTGGGGTAGTAGATAATATTTTTCATGTCTCCAGTGAGAACTCTAATAAAACAAACCAGTATGATAATATGATCATGAGAGAGAGCACATGTGTTGAGTCATGAAACTCACCGATCTCAGAGGCTGTGTTTTCCTTAGAGGCATTGGGACTGACATGTGCCATGACGGCAGGCCGGAAGACACCACACAGCGTGTTTGTGCTCCTTCCTGCCCGCTGCTTTGACCCAAAGGTCATGCATCTCTGTGCCTGGATCTTATCTATGGCTCCTTCCTGGCCTGTGGTTCTTCCTGCCCCATCCTTCCCAGGGGAAAACTGTCCTGAAAGCTGTGTGCCTGTCACAGCCCTCACACGGCAGCTTCTCTTACACTCTACGGGGACTAATAGAAACTACGAAAACAGCATTTTATAGGCCAAACACAATTAAAAAGTTTCTTTACTGAAGGACTTTTTGGAGCCTTAAGATGCTAATAAGCATTGCAAATTTTCAAACATGTCCCCCAAATTTACTTGACTGCGATCCTGGCAGGAAACAGATGGCCCATTCAAGGAGTAATTGCAGGGACTATTAACAAAAGTAGAACAGATTAAGGAAATCAACAAGGGGATGACGAAGTACCCAGGAGCCCTGGCAGCAGCCAGGAGTTGCTTTTACCTGAGGCTTTGAGTTAAAGGAAGGGAACAGACGTGCCAGGGGTGGGTACATACAGCTTGGGAAACGACGCTGCTCATCAGAACCTGAGACCTACCACCAAGGGGGCATGCCACTAGCAAACACAGCATTGCAGAGGAACGATACCCTGGCTTCTTCCTGCTACCATGTTCTAGAGTCAACAACTGATTCCAACTTAGAGGCAAAGACCCCAGTCATACAGTTCAGAGAGGACAGCCTCTCGGGAAACAGTAGAACCAAGGAGACAGAAGGGAGCTGGGGAAATGGTTCATGGGGTAAATTAAAGTGCTTGCCATGTAAACACGAGGACCTGAGTTTCGATCCCTAGCACTTGTAAAAGCTGGGCAGGGCAGCATGTGCCTGTAATCCCAGCACTGGGGAGGTGGAGACAGGAGGATCTCTGGGTCTTGGTGGTCAGCCAGTCTAGACCAATAAGTACTGTGCTCAGTAAGATACAGTGTCTCAAATAAATAAGGAGGAGAAACAATTGAGGAAGATACCTGATCTCCATATGCACGTGTACCCACACAGATGTGTGCATACATGTCATATACACAGACAATAAGATAAAATACAAAGGAAAGACGGACAGTAAGAACACCTGCTAACAGCAGGAAGAGCTCCACCTTTCAGACAAAACTGGCAAGAAGCATCAAGTCTACTCACTGGGCTGGGCACCCTCATGCCCTCTGTTCACATGGAGCTCCCAGCCCCTGTCTCAGCCTCTACTGCATCCCTGCCCCTCCACCCATTCCCACACAACCTTAGAAACATAGTCTGGGCCTTCAGGTTGCAACTCTGGCTGCATGGGCCTCTTTGTAGAGACTCTGTCACTTGACACCACTTGGCTGAGTGGCCATCCCTTTTCCCTCCTCTACAGGGGACCTCTCTGGTCACCTCAGGTAAAGTCCACTTCTTTTCTGTCCTCCAGAATGGGGTCACTGTTTCCGATAGGAGGGAAACATTCTGAAGTGATTCTGTGTGGCTTTCAGAGTGAGTAGTGGCATGAAGGGTGGTGTTTGGGGAGCTCCAGCGTATCAGAAGACCCGGAACACCATGGCGGCCTTTGGGATTGGACTATTTGAGACCAAATGTTCCTGGGTGACTTGGAGGCTCTGCCTTTGGGGCCTTCAACATTCTCAACCCAATCATGGATCTTACAGTAGAAGTGAGGTTTCACCTACCACCCCCCTCGTTCCCTTCTCTGTGTGACTAGTGTTGTGGTCCTTGAGTTCACAGGGCCATCTTCTCCCCACCCCAGCTTTCATAGTGACGTAAGGTCAGAGCTGATGTGCTAGGGGTAGGTGGTGAAGGAATGGGCTACTCTTGGGGAAAAGGGTGCCCTTAGTGTCTGGGGAGCTCATTTTTCTGGAATTAGGATGGAGTCACACCTGAGTCCTCCCTAGCCAGGGGCATGTGACGGTGTGCTGGACCAACGCTGCACAGGGATTGAGGAAAGGGCAGGCAGGACAATGTTCCTGAGGCAACACAGGTGACTGGCCAAGCCTGGTCTGTCTCCCTGGTGCTGGCACCCTCCTCCTTTCCCATCAGAGCTGGAAAACAGCTTCCACACCAACCAGATACTTCCCAATTGTGTCTTCTCGTGTGACATTCGTGGGAACTAAGGACATGGGACTGTGGCTGCCCCATGGCTCTGTTCCTGTCCTTATCTCAAAGGCCATCTGCTCACCCTGTTTCTTTTGAGCTTTTCAAAATGATTGGTGGGCATGTAAGACCCTGTCAGTTCAGTACCAGACAACAGCTAGAAAGACAGCCACCCATCAGCCCCTCCCTCTTGGAGGCATGGGGTTCAGATTTTAAGGGAACCAATGAAAAGAACTGTATCTCTTGAGGTTTAAAGCTGCAGTGAGGTTTTGGGTCCTCCACTCTTTCTGCTTTGTCTAAATGTTAACCTTTTAAAGGTTTAAATATTGTGTATGCGCATGTGCGTGTGCGTGTGCGTGTGTGTGTGTGTGTGTGTGTGTGTGTGTGTGTGTGTGTACATGCCTTGGAGTGCATGTGGAGGTCAGAGGACTATTTGTGGTAGTCAGTTCTCTTCTTTTACCATGAGGAGTCCCAGGGGATTGAACTCAGGTTGTCAGTCTTGATGTCAAGCACTTTATTCATTGAACCATGTTGCCAGTCCCTAAATATCAATCATGACATGTTGCTTTGCAGTGTGTTAACAGTATGAGATGTGTGTGTGTGTGTGTGTGTGTGTGTGTGTGTGTGTATTGCCGGTGTCAGGGAGCAGAAGCACAAATATAATTCAGAACAACTGTAGATCCAGGGATTAATTTTCAACAGTGGAAACATTTTAAAAGACAGGAACACAGTCAGGGCTTGTGAGGAAGAGTTGCAGTAGAAGGGGAGGGGCTAAGAGAGAATGAATGACAGGCGTGGTTAGAGCACATTTTATCATGCACATGATATTACAAAAATAAATTAATCAAAGTTTTAAAATTAAAGGCTTCGTGGGAAGTCAATGGCTTTTAAAAGTGAAAGGGAGGAGGAAGAGGAGAAGACAGAAAAGGAGGAGGAGAAGGAGGAGAGGTGGAGAGTGTGTTCTGTTTCCTTCTCTTTAAACACCCCTTTCCCTTTCCCTTTGGGTGAGTAAGACGATATGGAGAAGCCCACTGTGCTTAGCCTGGGCAGCATTCCTAGCTGCCTGCCGAGCTCTTGTCCCTGTTCAGTCTCCTCACTGTTCTCCCAGGCAGACATGGCTGCCCTCTGTGGGCCCAGAACCTGGACTCAGTGGAACAGAGCAAACCTGGGGCCCTGTAAGGCCAGGGTTTCTCTGTCACCATCTGGGAGTCCTAGAGGGTAAGAGGGACCACAATGGTCTATGTCCCCTACTCTGTGCAAGCTGCAGGTCCCTTCCACCAGCCCCTGGGAACTGCGGTCAGCCACAAAGCCACTGGGCTCTGCTCTGTGTTCGGGCAGTGGGCTTCCCTTTCTGTGTTGTTGGGAGCTGCAGCCTGCCTTCCTTCTCTGATCTCAGCCTGGTCACTCTGCCCTTTGTCCCTGGGCACCAGTAGGGCTATTTCTCCTGGAGATGGCTCTTCCTCAGCCCGACCTCATCTGCCCTTGGCTCAGAATAGACATGCCCTCTCTCTCCCTCTTGTTCCCCTCCTCTCTTTTTCCTCTGCCTCCTTCCCCTCCCCTCTGGCCATTTCCGATTTTCCAAGCATGGGACGGACCCACCGCTATGATTTTGGCCTCCTTGAACTTTACATGTCACATTGCAACATCAGCACTTTGATCCAGGTGGAAAAACCCAAGAGCCATTTTCTTCTGGGGACTAAAGGACTCTAGACTCCACATCACGATAGTGCATAAGAAGAGCAAGAGCCATTTTCTTCTGGGGACTAAAGGACTCTAGACTCCACATCACGATAGTGCATAAGAAGAGCAAGAGACCCACAAGGAGACAGTTTTTGCAAAGCATTCCAGTTCCTTTTGACTTAACATGTTTAGGGTGTTAGCCATTCACAAGGCTCCGAGCTCAGAATGCCAGAGAACCCCAACATGTTTAATACACAGTTTCTGCTTTCTGGAAGCTTTAGCCAAGCCAATATACTAGTTAGTCCTCATAGGCAAGGCAGGTCAAATGGTTCAAGAAAAAGAAAAAAACCAAAACAATACTAGCTCTAGTGATGACAGCTTGTACCAGGCAAGGTCCTTGGAGAGCCAGCTGGAGGCAGATTCAAGAAGATCTGGTCATCTTTCCTAGAAGAGTTTGCTAGATAGACCCAGGAATTCCAAACTTGAATGATCCTTCATTCTATAGCACCCTGCCCCCAGTTTCTTTAATGCTCATGTTTGGTATTGTTCACATTAAATTAAGGTGCATGGTTGGTCCCAGGAGCACAGAGGGAATGTTCTAGATCCCAGAAGGAGCCATAGGACTTCTTACTTCTACCTAGATTCATGGGGATATCTAACTCTCTGTATTAAGTGTAAGATGTGTGGGTATTGCTTGTATTTTTCCAGGAGGCGCCCCTGGTGGAGGAACTTTTGCTACTGGGACGTGAACATGGTAAGCAACTGGGATTCTATTTAGCATTCTTTCCCCTCTTTCGTTGGCTTTGTCACACAGGAAACATAACTTCTGACTTGGAGTCTATGGAGGTGCTGTCTCTCCCCTCCTCCTCTGGCTTCTCTTTTCAATTTCACAAAGAACCTCAGCGAGCGCATTAGCTGATGTGGGGCTAGTGGGAAGACAGCATTTATAATAACACGTTTTCCAGCTGCCCAGGCCCCAGTGCCTCCTGGTCTCTGCAACCTCCAGCCCGAAAACACAAAGGTGCACGCTGTGGGGTCCTGACAGGTTGCTGATGCCCGGCAGGCGCCTCTCACAGTGGCCATTTTGTTCCCAGGTGGTGGCAGGTGGAGTCAATGGCCGCTTGCACGGCTGGGGTTGGTCCTTTGGCTCATCCCAGCCACACACTAGCCTCTTCGCCTTCTGCTGCCGATGGTGTCTCCTTCAAGGACAGGGTCGGCACCATCCCTAGTTAAGGAGGGCCCCAAAGACAGTCATAGATATTAATGACAGGAGCAGGAAGGTGTGGGTTTGCGGGTCTCAAGACTGGAAATCAAAGTGGGAAAAGTACGTAGATGCAGGAGGACTTTGATTGATTCATTTCAGTTACCTGGCTAAGTGCTATTGATGGGGCGGGGGGGGGGGAGGGAAAGGGTAGGAGGAGAGGCAAAGAGCCAGAGAGCTTTACTGCGGAATATCTATTGGCTGGATGCGGGCAGCTGAGGGGCCTGATGTCCCAGCATGCCCTGGGCGTCTTGAAGGGCCTGATGTCCCAGCATGCCCTGGGTCTCAGTGCCCCGGTACAGTGACGTCTCTGCTGCTCCATTTCTCTCTCACCCGCACCTGCTCATGTGTCCCTGAAAGTAGTGCCTGGCATATTTTTCCACGTTATGTAACGATGTGTATTATTGGATACTCCTGCAACCAGCTTCCAGCCCACACTGAAACTCCAGGTCCTTTGGAATCACTCAAGTTGAAATTCAAAGTAAACAAGATTCATTCTGAAAACTTTTTGAGAATTTCAAAGCTCACCCGGTTCTATAAAAAAACTGCGTCCTTCTGGCTGCTGCTGCCACAGCGAGGAGGCGGGGGTCTCTTCTTTAAGGAGGATTAGAGGGACCCCAGGCTTTGCCTCACTGGCCTCGAACCTATGCTCCTCCAGTCTCAGGATTTTGGGTGCTGGGGTTATAGGTATGTGCTACGCATGTACCTGGTAGGTTTCTTGCATTTTGCTATTGTTTCTGCTTTAGTGGCAAAAATATGAGCAATTTCTCAGAGCTTCTGTGGTGTGTAGATCTCTGGAGGGACATACATGTGCCTGCGCACACACACACACACACACACACACACACACACACACACACACACGCACACAATGCAGTACTGGTGTCCAGGGCTCCTGTGGTGTATTGATCTCTGGAGGGACACACACACACGCACACACGCGCGCGCACACACACACACACACACACACACACACACATGCAATGCAGTACTGATTTCTAGGTCCTGTTGTACTACTGTTCTGAATCCTCAGAGGAGTCCTGGGCTGTTAGGCTTGCCTTCACTTTCCAGTGAGAAAGCTGAGAGTCCTTGGAGCAAAGGTCTGAAACCCGTTCTTGAGCTCCAGGGAGAGTTAGGGTATGGGTAGGGCTTGAGGGTGGTGTAGCAGCACTTTCTAAGTTCTCCTTGTCCCTTTTCTCTGCTGCTTCTGGGCCTGCTGCGTAGATGAGAGACAGAAACGGGCAGAGAGTGGTGAAAAACTCGGGGAAGAAGCCACCGAGTCTAGGTAGCTGCACAGAGCTGTGGGGTGAGCTTGCTAGCTGCATGACTGGAAGCCTCACTCCTTTTCCTTCAGCTACTCAGGCTGCCGCGGCCTCCCTCCTGAGAGCTGGTAATGGAACTCCCCTGGCCAGTGGGAGGCTGGTCTGGAAAAGCAGCCGCCTGTCCTGGTGGTGGCATTCCTGGGCTCATGACCAGCAGGAGCCTGTGGCAGGCAGGGTACCTTCTCCCTCAGCTCCACACCAGAGACTCGCTCTTCCCTCTAACTGGGAGGACACAGGCCTGGCTTATTGATTTGGATCCTGGAGGCACTTAAACAACTGATTTCCGATGGATTCTCCCCGTAAATAACCCTTGGTAGCTGTGGTAGCCTCTAGTCTCTTTTTAGAAACAGAGACAACATGAAAGGAAGGTGCTTTTGTGGTAAGGGCTCACCTGATACATCTCAGCCTCCCTTCTGCAGCCCGCCGCAGGAGATGGGCAGGGAAGGACCACTGCTTTACCTGCTTAGGTGAGTGGGCATTGCATCCCTACTGCCTGGAGTCTCCTCTGCACTTCCTGCCTGCCTAGGCTTTACACACACACACACACACACACACACACACACACACACACACACACGTACACATACGTACACACATGAACACACACACACATACCCACACATAACACACACATAGAATGAGAAAGACATACAAAGAGAAAAGTGAAAGGTGGCCATATGTATACATAGGCTCAATACATTATGCATATATATACATATATATGTTTTTCTCATGTATATATAAACATTTTTGTGAATCTACAAATATCAGTGTATACTTACATGGATATAATTCAGTGTGTATTTATACAAATTTATACACACTGAGTTATATTCATGTATAATTTGCACATGTATGTGTAGGTATATTTACATGTACATACATGCACATGTGTGAACACATGTATATACATAGGTGTGTGTGTACATTTTAATCTTTACTTTGTTTAGCACTTTATGCTAAACAATTCTCATGGCAACTCACGAAGTAGGCACCATTCTGCAGATAAAGAATTTGAAACTAGGAGACAGTCGTCCATGGTGACATGGCTAGCCAGTAGCAGAGCAGGGACTGAACCCAGTGGCTCATTTCCTTAAGGACTGTGCTGAAGTCTGCTGTTGGCTAGTCTTTCCTAGCCCGGTGTGGCTGTGGGATGAAACCCTCAGCCCGCAGCACGCCCTGGCTTGGGTTCCCTTTGAGAGATGTGGCTACACTCTTGTTCTTTCCCAGACTTGGCCCATTCTTCCCCCTTCGTATTTTCTAACATTATCAAAACAAACAGCATGGTTCATGCTGCATGAGTCTTAATTTGCCTTATTATATAGATGGCACATATTCCTTAAGAACCCGTTAAGTTTAATCTAGTGCAGGCCGAGACCACGTCTGAGAAAGGGCCAGGGTTCACCCACAGTTCACGTGGTAGAAGTGAGTGAGTCACCCCTCAGTGGCACGGCCAGGGCTGGATCGCCCTGCGGCTTCCTTCCTTAAATGGGCAGAGATTCCAACTGCTGCGTGAATAACAAAGACCTTAATGTCCCACTGGCCAGTGGGGACCAGGCCAGCAAGCAAAGGGACTGCAGCAGCTGTTTTTTTCCAGCATGCTGAAGGCTGCAATCTTAACCCTGCTCAGCTGTCATGGTGAGACCTTGTGGGGTCCAGCTGAGAGGGCACAGATGGCCACGGGCCATGGGTTCCACCCCTGGAAAACCACTCTCAGAATCTGTCCCATGGACAGAAGTCTCTCGGTCTGCTCCACAGTACGCCCCTACCCAGAGAAGCGCTGTTCTCTGGGGGAAGAGAAGACAGGCTCATTTGGCAATGCTTTGGGCAGGGACATGACAGTGTTTAAGAACTCAAAGGAGACAAACTGTGCCTTCTACGTGACAGCGTTAATGTCTTCTCCACTCTCCACTTTCTCGTTCCTCCCTTATCCGTCTTGACTCTCTAAGTCTGCCTTTCTGAACCTGGCTAAATATTAGACAGATGGAATTGTTAAATGGTCATTTACAACACACTTCTTTGTTAACTAGAGATGCGAAAGGTCGAATCTATGCGAAGGTCACTCCTCTAGAAACTTCTAGTACTTTCCTGTACGAAATGCAAGTCTACTGGAAAAAAATACTGTAAGATTCCGCACTAATTATCCCCACCTGGAAAAACTCATCATTTTTCTGATGTGGAGATGCCTCAACAACACAGTATAAAGAAGCCATAATAGCATACAGGTTAAGGCCATGAGTTATGGAAGCAGGCCACAGGGCTTCTGATGCTAACTCATTTCTTAGGGCATATCAGATTAAGTTCCCAAAGCAATCTGAATCTCAGTTTTCTCATCTAAGAAATGGGAACAGCTTTCTCAGGGCCATTGTTAGAACTAATAAGGTCATGTGGAATGATCCACAGCTAGCAAGAGCTTAGGAAATGGGAACTCCGTCCCTCTCTGTCTTTTTCTTTATCCCCAATTTCACCCTTTAAGGAATCCATATTTTCCACCTAGGGTACAAACATCACTCAGATAGACTTTGGCAGATCACTGAAGACGCAAGCTGGCTACCCAGAAGAATTTGCTCTGTCCCAAGACCTTTCTACGTTACAGGGTCGGTTGTGTGTCTCTGGTCCCCAGCCAGGCCGAGGAGGCATGAGGGCCTCTTTCACGCTGGGGTGGTGCGCTCCTTGGATGCGCTTCTTTGCCCACATGCTAGGGAATGGGGTCAGTGTCCCTCCCTGACAAACACTGTGCCCACACAGTGGGCCGCCCCCAGACAGACTTCTTTGTTGTTGCTGTTGGAGCTCTATGTAAACTTTCTTTAAACTGACCTCCTTTCTCCCCAGATTGTGACAATAATTGGCACCCTATCAAATGTTTCTGAAAGGGGCCCCAGTGGCCTTGGCTAAATGCCAAATAAACAGTCCCCAGTCCCCGGAGGGGACCCTTCTCTGACAGAGTATGGGCCACTGACCATTGTGTTATCTGCAAGATGGAAAGAAACTTAGGGTTCCTCTCTGCTGAAGAGAGGCAGCACAGTGCCTGGTCATATCTGAGTGACTATTCCCGCACTCTCTGTCTGTCTCCCCCGTGAGGCATCCCTGTCCTCTGACTTGGCAACTGGTCCAGAATCAACAAATATGTTGACTTATGCTAAGTCCTCTTGGCTCCCCCTTCCCCTGCTCTTGCCTGATGCCCAGGGCTATGACATGGAATTAAAATGTGTCCAAGCACCCAAATGAAGCTATTGTGGTCTGGACTCAGTGAGCATGACCTGCCCATCTCCAGGCTGGTTGGGTTTCAGGACTAAACTGCCCAGTGTGCTCAGTTACTTCTTGACACTAATTTTGTCATATAAAATAGCCCTGAAAGCTAGCACAGTGCACACTGTAACCTCATCCTGTGAATGAATTTGACACAGAACTGGAAGAACGCTCATCAGAACACTAGGACAAGTTGTAGCTGTGGTAGCTCTGTAGTTTATTTTATTGTTTTGTTTTATTGCTTAGCTGGTGATCATGTTTCATTTTCATGGGAAAAATGCCAAAAAATGTGAAGATTGCTAAAATAGTTGACCACAAGGCACATCATTTTTACCTCCTCGATGAGCCAAATGCTGTCCCTTTCCCCCCTTTCTTCAGGTATAAATCATTATTTGCTTTGTGTGAGCTGTTGAGTGCTATTTACAAGTCTATTTTCAACTAACAAGCTTATTTTGGAAGGATAAGGTAGACTTAGAGGGAATTACAGGATTTGAGTTGGGCAATGTCTTGGATGCAGTGCCTGTTTTGATGGACAAGAAATGACTAAGTGCCTTTGGCAGAAAGGAAGCAGGAGCAAGCTACTTTAGGTTTTTCAATGGACTCAAGTAATTGCTTTTTTCATAGTTAAAAAGTCGGTACCCCCTGAGGGGGCTAAGCCCGATCCTTTCTCTCCCACTTCTCCAAGACCATTTGGTTCAAAAGGACATTTGTATAGCTAGGGTCCCCAGTGCTTATGAGCATATGTGTTTACATTCCACCTGTGTTTAAGGACAGCAAGGCTTCCTTTGTGACTTAAGGGACCTACTTGGTGCTGCCAGACCCAAGGAAGCTTGGTACCTGTAGTCAGCACAGGGGGCCGGCCGCAGAACCTGCTCTGACTCCAGCAGGCCGTAGAGGGCGCTGTACTTGGACCTGCCATTGGTTCCCACGTTCCCTGTCATGGATCCCCATTCTTTCTGCTCCATTGCTTCCTCTCTGTCCATGAGTGATGGACTTGCTGATCCAGTGTTTCAGTGAGTGTATTCTTTCTTTTTCTCCCTGTGCCCCAGAGAGATGCGAACGAGCCAGTGCCGGCGCAGGGCCTGCATGCCGACTGCGGCTGCTGAGGGCTGGCACTGCCTGCTGGCCCGTGAGCTGCCGCATCGGAGCAGGGGCATGCCAAGTCTCAGCAGAGCAGACAAGACTTGATGGACGCTGGCTGGGTGCAGGCAGGGTGAAGTCCTCCGTTTTGGAGAGGCTGAGGACATGTTGGGAGACTAAGGCCCAGGTCTGTGCAGAACAGGATAGCTTCCCCACCTGTTTGGATCTGGTGATGAGAGTTTGGGTTTGGGAGGCTGGTGGGAGAAAAAGAGCAAAGAGATTTCCAAATACCCTGAAGCTAGCCTGGGGAGGGGCTGGAGATGAGCTCTGAGGATATGGAAGAAGGAAGCCACAGACCAACACGTGAAAACACGAGTGCCACCACGTGACTGCTGTCCCTCCTAAACGGCAGTCAGTAAATTGTTCAGGGTCCAGTCCCCAAAAGAACCGAAACCAGGCCAGCAAGATGGGTCGATTGGTAAAGACACTGACACCCTGAACAGGATCCCTGGGACCCACAGGGTAGAAAAAGAGAATCCAAAGGTATACACTGACTTCCACACTTGTGCCCAGGGGCTCACAGGTCCACATGTGTACAGACACACAGAGATGAGTGAATAAATAAAAAGATAAATACATACAATTTCTTTTTTTTGAGACAGGGTCTCCTTATGTAGTCCTGGTTGTCCTGGAACTCACTCTGTAGACCAGGTTGTCTTCAATCTCACATAGACCTGCCTGCCTCTGCTTCCTGAATGCTGGGATTAAAAGCGTGAGCCACCATTGCCTGGCTAGATAAAGTAACTGAAACCTTGTTACTAGAGAGAACACTAAGGATCAGGTGCTGGGAAAACCGGCCAATGTTACCTTCTTAGACATGCAGCTTTGCTGGTAGGACAGGAGCCCCTGTCAAAGGTGCTTAAGTTGTTATGAGGTCTGGGAGCTAAGCCAGTTACTGATCAAAAGCCTGTGGCACCCCCCTTTTATTGAAAATAGTTCTCTTTCTCACATAATATACCCTGATTACAGTCCCTGTCCCCTTGACTCTTCCCAGTTCCTCCCCACATTCCCCCTCCCACCCAGATCCACTCCCTTTATGTCTCTCATTAGAAAACAAACTGGCTTTTAAGGGATAAAAATAAAATAAAACATAATAAGATAAAACAGAAACACATTGGAATTGGGCAAAACAAACCAACAGAAGGGAAAGAACCCAAGAAACAGCACGGGAATCAGAGGCCCACTTGTTCCCACACTGAGGAATCCCGTAAAAACACTAAACTGGAGGCCATGTATTTATGTGGAGGACCTGGTGCAGACCTGTGTTGACCCTACGCATGCTGCCTCAGTCTCCGTGAGTTCGTAAGAGCTGTCATCATGCTGGTTTAGAGGGTCTTGTTTGCTTGGTGTCCTCCATCCCTGTCTGCCTCCTCTTCTGAAAGGTTCCTGAGCTTTGTGGGGGAGGGGGATTTGACGGTGCATCTTCCTTAAGGCTAAGTGTTCCAAGGTCCCTCACCCTCTGCAAAATGTCTGGCTCTGTTCCTGTCTGCTGCAGGAGGAAGCTTCTCCAATGATGGCCGAGCAAGGAACTGATCTATGAATATTGCAGAATGTCATTAGGAGTCATTTGATTGCTATTTTTTTAAAAAACGAATAATAGTATTTGGTCGTATACTCGGTTCCTGGCCTATCTAGTCTCAGGCCCTTGGTCACCCAAGTAGTGTTGGGTATGGGCTCCCTCTCATGGAGTAGGCCTTAATTCAAATCAGATAATGGTTGGTTTCTCCTGCAGGCTTTCTGACACCTTTGCCCAGGCAGGACACCATTGTAGATCAAAGGGTTTGTGGCTGGATTGGTGTTTACTTTTCGCTTGCAATAGTGTGCAGAGTACCTTCAGCACCAAAGATGCTAGCGGACACATAGGGTGAGGTGAGGACTGTGTGGGCATCAGCGCATCCTCTCCATGTTCAATGGGTTGTGTAGGTGCTGTCTGTAGCAATGGGGCCTTGCTATCAGCTTGTGGAGAGCAACCTATAGTCTTGTCAACAGCCTGGGTTGTTTGGGGGTGTTCCTTGAGATCCTTTTGGCCAACAACTCAATTAGATATAACACAGTCCAAGTACTGGAAGCTTCATTTGGTGATAAGAGATGTCCAGGTGGGGACTCTGTCTCCCGCACTGTTTGGTGATTTCATTTAGATCACCTTCATATAGGCATGTATTTTAGGAAGAGTCTACTGTATTAGGTTTCCATACTGCCACTCGATGGCCTTAATTTTAGCCGTCTCTCCCATATGCCCTTCCTTGTCCCCTTTCCACTTCCTCTACTCTCTCGATCCTCCTACTCAGTGCCTCCCCCCCCGCCCTGGGCATTTGTAACTACGCATTCTGTTTCTTTTCCTACAGAGATTTATTTGCTCCCTTGCCCCCAGTGTCTTACTCTACACCTGTCTCTGTGCTATGGATTGTAGCTTGGTGTTATTGATTTAACAGATAATCTTCGCGTGTAAGAGAATATATACCATATTTGTCTTTCTGGATCTGGGTTACCTCAATCAGGATGATTTTTTCTAATTCTATCAATTTACCTAAAATTTCTGTTTTCTTTTTCTTCTTTCTTATGCTTTTTCAAGACAGGGTTTCTCAGTGTATCCCTGGCTGTCTTGGAACTCACTTTGTAGACCAGGCTGGCCTTGAACTCAAAGAGATCCACCTACCTCAGCCTCCCAAGTGCTGGGATTAAAGATGTGCTCCACCATGCCTGGCCATTTTTTTGTTTGTTTAATGACAGAGTAATACTCTATTGTGCAAATGTACCACATTTACTTTATTCATTCTTCTGTTGAGGGACATTTAGGTTGTTTCCCAATTTCTGAAAAACCTGTGTTTTTGTTGATCTACATGGTGACCCATGAACTGCCAAAACTGTAAAGATAAATCTTCATTTGGAACTGGACTTCTTTAATCAAAAAATTAAAAAATACCATGGGAGTGGAAGATGAATCTAAGGATAAGAGATAGAAAGAGTGATCCAGCTCAGAGGCAGAGGGCTTGCTGAGGGTACACAAGGCTAGGTAAGTGAGTCCTGCAAAAACAATGATGATTAAAGCTATTTTAAAACCTATACTCGATCCATTATAAGTTAAGAATTTGTGATAATCAAACGTGAACATACAGAAGTGTATCTTTGTTAGTCATTCCTTCTCAGAGAATAAACATTAATAGAAGAAAATGTCTGACCAATATTTAAAAGTGTCAACAGAAGGGAAAAAAAGTCTAAACACAAGTATTTCAGAAAACCTAATTACAGAAAAGTGATGGCTTTCCTAACCAATATATGCTGAACGTTGCTGGTGTCATGGGTAGAGGTACATGGGGGGAGAGCTGTGAAGGTGCAAGACAGGCTCTGCTGATAGCATTCAGAATCAACAGCATGGCGGGGGGGGGGCATGGTGGCTGAGCCGGCCAAAGCACCTGTCGTGCAAGCCTGAGGATGCAGCCCATCCTGGGAACCCCTAGCCGAAGGAGAGGAATGACTCCTGAAAGTTGTCCTCTGACTTCCACACATGCCTTGGTTTGTGTGTCCTAGAGTACACACACTCACACACACACACTCACACACTCACACACACTCAGGCACACACACTCACACACTCACACACTCAGGCACACACACACGCTCACACACTCACACACACTCAGGCACACACGCTCACACACGCTCACACACGCTCACACACACGCTCACTCACTCACACACACACACTCACACACTCACACACACTCAGGCACACACACTCACACACGCTCACACACTCACACACACTCAGGCACACACACTCACACACATACTCACACTCACTCACACACATACGCACACAGAGCCAGAGCTATAGATTCTGAGTACACAACAGGCTAATTTAATCTAACGTCTTAAATGAACTGCTTTCATGTCCACCTTCTTGAAAGGAGTGACAATTCCACTGTGTACCTCACAGTGACCTGTGAGCCTACCAACTGGCTGAAGCCCACAGGCAGTCTTCAGTTCCCTTGCTGCTCTGGGTGTTGGCAGCATTTAATACTGTTCACTGCTTTCACCTTCTTGTTCACAGTCCTGCACCCTCCCTCAGCCCAGGTCCAGGAGTATTTTTCTGACGCCTTTCTTAGGTCTCCTGGTCTCCTAAGACCACAGTTCACCCAGGGCTTCATCTTACATCTCCTCTTCTTAATCCGAGCACTTCCTCTGCAGATGCTCATAAGCTCCCAATGACCCAGACAGACAGTGAGTGAGAAATATGTGCTCCAAGCATCTTAGAGGAAGGCTACTCTCCTAGCAACACGGGGAAGAAACTGGATGGTGGTACAGCAGAGGAAGTGCGAGGCTAGAAGGCTTTGTGTCTCAGGAGACTTTAGGAAGTGCTTTTACATCTTGATCTCCGGCACACCAAGTTTACTTCCATTCTGCCTCTTCCTACAGCATCTTGAGTGAGGGGTTTTTATACACCCCCCCCCATTTCCAGTCTGGGAGCTGTTTGAGAGAAAGGACAGACTTACATCTCTATAGGTTTAGTCTGCTCAAGAGAGAAATTGTGGTATGTGGTACTTTCACCAATAGGGCAGCTGGGGTTGGAAGGAGGAAACCATCGGGATGCTGATGGCATCTGTTGATGGCACTGGTAGACCAGTTGGATGCGAGGAGGTGGGAGGAGTTGAGGAGGACTCAGTGCCAAACCAGGGTGGCTGGGGATGGTGACACCATTATGCGAGGGAAGGTGCCCAGGGAAGAAAGGAACAGTGCAGCAGTGTGCTGGGCCTGAGTTGCAGACATCAAGATGCTGGGAAATTTGGATGCGGAGATGTTTAGGAGGCAGATGGAAGCACAACACTGTGCCGTCTGCCGTGACTCATTCCAGAGAGCCTAAAGCATCTGAACTGGAAATTTAAAAAGTTATGTTACACACTGAACACTGGCCTCAGGGGACTAGAGGGACCCTTAAAAATCACGAGTGCAATTGTTTATTGATCACTTAAATCCTCTCTAGAATTCACCTACTGACCTTCCTGCATTTGGGTCTCCATTGGCAAGCTTTTTCTTCACTTACAGCTTTTTTCTTTTGGAGTCACCTTCACAGACTTCAAAGGTTCATTGAACTCTCAGTATTTAATCTCTGGCATTTTCATCACAGATCTTTATCAGTCATCTGTTTAGAGAGATCATCTATTGAACATTTCTCAACCTGGCTTGAGTTTTCCCTAAATTTGCTGCAGACACTCCCTGAGACTATTGTTCTCGATTCTGTAAGAGGCTTTAGGTTAATGGAGAGCTTGGGGCTGCAGCATGGGGGTTCTGGCTCTGAGGAGAGCTGGAGACACACTGTCTCATGTGGACCTCAGCTGTCCTACGGTTGGGAGACACTGGGCATGTGACTCAGCCACTTAGAAATTTTGTTTCTTTCTGGAAATGAAGACACTGATGGAGTTAATCCAGAATCCTTGAGAGAACACTACGAAGGGGTTTAAATCTTTGTAAACCTTAGACACGGTTCCTACCATCTTAGACACAACCTCCACACAACAACCTGCAATACAGAGAACGCAGTGGAGAGAGGAAGATGGCGGAAGTTCTTCTCATCTCACTGAAGGGAAATGACTGGATGCTCTCAGGTCTAAATGAAATACATAGTGAGGAGGAAGTTGCATTAAGGAGATGAGAGTTACAATTTTCCAAGGGAGAGAATCTTGGTGAAGGAGCGGCTTCCGGTGTTTAGAAGTGAGAATGTTTGAATCATCACTGGAAGGCCTGCTTGAAATACTTTGGCTAATTAGGTGATGATTAAATCGTGCAGTCCCCATATGCTGTGCTTTCTTCTACACAGAATACATCTTCCTGGAAAGTTCTAGGTATGTGCATTCTTGAAGAAACTCTTGTAGAGTTTGCGCACAACAAGCCCTTGTGCCGTGAATGGCAAGTTACCTTCTAAGGCTAAAAATATCATAAGCATTGGGCATACCTGAGCACTTAGCATGTGCTTTGTGAAACAATCTCATTTAAACCTCGTGATGTTGGCACTGTTGTTATTTCCAAACAGTCCTTGGAGAAACCAAAGTCTAGCAGGCTATGTATGGGTCCATGATGGGACCCAGATCTCTCTGTCATTTCTTTGTGTGTATGGGAACAGAATGCACCTACAAGAGAAATGATTTACGGTCAATCTCTAAATAGACGTGGCTACTCAAGAATCAAGAGGGGTCAGCATAGGGCTAAGCTGATCGCCAGTACCATGGGATGGTGGGGCGAGTCTTGGAGATGCTAGACAGAGGGGTGAGGAGGAGGAGGGAGGAAGATTGACTTGGAGACACTGAGCTCATTAGAAACAGATACCGGCTGACCTGTCCATTCCCTTTTCCTATAATTCTCTCCTTAAGACAGACTTTGTTTCCAAAATCTACCATTCTTTTTCCAATCTCTGTTTTTCCACATGATTTGCCTTTTACCTGAATTGTCCTACTTTACAGCCCTAGGTGGTAAACACATTAAATCCATCATCTATTTTGTGTTCATTCCTTTGACAAACTTTAACACAAGTTATCCCCAAATTCCTATAGCAATTTTGCAAGGTGATGATTCTTTGCATTTTGCAGATGGAGAAAAAGAGGCCCACCCAGTCTAATAAAAGAAACCAACTTGATGTAATTAGATCTAGGGCTAGGATGTGGGTCTGACAGATTTTAAAGGCTGTCTCTTTATCATTTTTCTATGCCTATTGAGTCGTCTAGTCATTTTTAAAGATGTAGACCTACTGTCTTCTTCCCTTCAGGAAAGTTTTAATGGAATTCTTAGGAACTGCACATTCCACAAGCCTGTCAAAACCTGTACTTTTTTGTTGTTGCTTTGTTTTGGTTTTTCAAGATGGGTTTCTCTGTTTAATAGTCCTGGCTGTCCTGGAACTTGCTTTGTACACCAGGCTGGCCTCAAACTCGTAGAGATCTGCCTGTCTCTGCCTTCTGAGTGCTGGAATTAAAGGCATGCACCACCACATCTGGCAAAGCCTGTACTTATTAATGATACTTTATAATTAGGTGTCTATACAGCTTTTCAAGTATAACTTAATAATGACGGAGACAGATGTATCTTCATATATCTATGCAATAATATATCTTTTCCCTCTTCTCCATCTTCCAAGCTAACTTTCTACATAGTTCACCATGTAATATGCCACTAGTAGGTTATTGATGAATTAATGAATAAATTAGTCGATACTAAGGAGCTTGTTGTAAAGCTGTGAACTTCCTCCTCTTTGCCAGAGTATCGAATCTGTCTCTAAGTATGCTCTCTGTCTGCGTCCTGCACGAGAGTGACGAACATGAAGCAGATGGCTGGCCGTGGAGATAGTTATCCTTGGAACCTAGTGCCTGCTTCCCAAACCAGTGTTCTAGAAATGATTGGCGACTGAGCCAGGCAGGCCCTTGGCCACCTTCTTTGTGGCCCCAACAAATGCAGTATCAGCCATAGTGGCAACAACAACACTAGCGGCAGCACCTAACCTAAGGACAGTGTGGCAGTCTGGCTCAAGCCCATCATTTAGCACGTACAAGTCCCTCACATCAACATTGTTCCCCGCAGATCCATGCTAAGTGCTTCTTCCACAGCTATCATGGCTCGTGTTTTCTCCCAGTATTTACTTAGCCAAATGTCCAAGCAGTTTATGTTTTAATATGAGAAGAATCACTTAACCTCAGCCAGATCCACCCACATTCCTTGTCATCCGTTCCCCAGCCTCTGTCAGTCTCTGCCCTACCTTCTTTTAGATTCTAGCCGCCTTTCTTCCTTCAAAGCTTGACGTGACTTTCATCTCTGAGTCTGAGCAGATTGCAAATGCACTGAGCCGGCCTCTGTTTGAAAGAATGAACACCTCTCTCCCAGCAACTGAGCAAAGATGAGTTGTCATCTGACAGAGGAATACATCTGTACAATGAAGACAGCATTAACAATGGCCACCCCAAGTCCAAAGGAGGAGGCACTTGTCTTAATGTTTTGGCCACAGGGTGAATGGCAATAGGTCATTTAACTTTGATTCTCAGAGTTGGTTTTCAAGGAAATAGACTTCACACTGTGCACGTTCCATCTTGCCTTGAGACCGTCTGCCCTGCTTTGGCCTGGTTGCCCCAGTGTCATACTGTCTTAAGCTTGTCACAGAAGTGTCCAGGTTCAAGAGACACAGGTTTCCCCCGCTCCTCTCTATCTCATTTCACTCCAGGATGCAAGTCTTCTGTAACTATCTACTGTACTGTGTATCTGAAGTAGGGGAAGACCCCAGACAAGAAAGGACGGCCAGCCAAGCAGATGGGTCAGACACAGGAACTTCTCCTACATCCCCAGATCAGGGCTCAGAAAGGCAGGCTACTCCTGGGACATTAGATTAGCCTTAAAGTGGTCCCTGTCTCTAGAAGAGGCAAGCTCATCCCAGAGGCATTCCTGGGAACCTTGGGGAGATTACAGTTTTTTTTTCAGGCTAAAGGCATTATGCAAATGCTTAGGGAAGAGCCATTAACTGATTAACAGATGAGTGTGAATTGCTTTTTCTGATTAGGTGATTAATACCTATTGTGAACCAGCAGAGCCCAAAGAGAATACAGTCTGATGAAAGAAGACCAAATATTTTGCCTATACTTTTGCAAGCCTTTTAGGTAGGTTTGTGCACTTTCGTTATGATCTGCCATACAAAAGGATCTCATCACAGGGAAAGAAAAGACAGAGGGTTGAGAAATGCCATCTCCAGGAAACCTAGCTGTGTTCTCCACTCTGGCACACAGGTAGTGACCCCTGTGGAAATGGCTGCTTTCCCATTTTGATAGAGTCAGTCTTGGAGCAGCCATCAATCGGTCAAAGGCTCAGAACTAGGATGGCGAGTGGGATAAACTCATGGCTTTCCCACAGGGCCAGCCTTCCACCAGTATTGAAAAAGGAAACAGGAAAGCAGGGCTTACTCTGGGGGTGAGTTGTTCTTAGTGCTGACTGTGAAGATGACGATAAAAAATAAAAGAACTTGTGGGACTGGTGATGAACCCTGCTGTGCCCTTCACATTTGCAATTGTATTTAATCTTTAGAAAACCACCTGTGAAGTAGGCGTTATGAACATTATTTTACAAATGAGAAAATTGATACTCAAGAGACCAAGTGTTTGAGTTAGAATCTGGGTCTTTCTTTCTCTGATGACAAAGCAGTTCCCTGTGGCTGGAGAACTCTAGTTGAAAACACCCATGTTAGCATCTCCATTACAGGAGACAAAAGAACCTGAGATAATCACATTAAAAAGAGGAAAGGTTTATGTTAGTTCATGGGTTCAGAGGTTTCAGTCCTGGTCAGTAGGCCCTGGTGAAATAGTAGTTCCTCGTAGGGACTATATTGTAGAATAAGCTGTTTGTGCCATTGTTGCTAAGAAACAAAGAAAGAGCCGGGCGGTGGTGGCGCACGCCTTTAATCCCAGCACTCGGGAGGCAGAGGCAGGCGGATCTCTGTGAGTTCGAGGCCAGGCTGGACTGACAGCCTCCAAAACAATACAGAGAAACCCTGTCTCGTAAAAACAAAAACAAAATAAAACAAACAAACAAACAAAAGAAACAGAGAAAGAGGTGGAGGGGGCAGGGTGCCAATGCCCCGTTAAGAGCATGTTTTCCAGTGCTCTACTTTCCTCTAAGTCCCACCTCCTGAAGACAGCACAACCTCCCAATAGCTCCATGGGCTGGGGACTGATTCTCTATCACACAGCCTTGGGGGACACTATATTTAACCTATAGCAGCACTCAGGGGCAGCATGATGCTTCCAGCACCAGAAGCTCTAAACTCTAGGATATCGGAATAGTGCCTGCTCTCCATCAGGGTTTTGATTTAGAAAAGTCCTGAGTAATGTATTACTAAAAGAAAGTGCAGCACTAAATAATTTCTAGAAAGAAATCACACATTAGCTAGAAGAGTATGGAGAATGTTGTCTGAGTTGCGTTTGTTATCACAGATTGGGAGTCGTATTGGTTACTATTAAGATAGGGCAAGCGACTCAACCTTTCTAAGCTCTATTCTAGGGAGTGAATGAATAGCCCTCAGACTGCAAGACATTTGGGTGCTCAGGGTTGGGGACCCACAGAGAGAAATGCGGAATAAGTTAGGGTGCTGGAATGGGATTTTCAAACTGCTGAGCCCATGCCCCAGGAATCTTCACTGAGACAAGTTAAGTGAGTGCTTAACTGTCCAGCGGGATGGTGGCAACTGTGCCATAAGTGACAGCAGAAGTGACTGTTGGTTTAGTCACACAGACCTCAGTGGCAGCGACACTGAGAGGTGGGGAACAGTGCTCCCTGTTCTGGTTTCAGAATTCCCTTTCCTGTAGGTGAGGTTCAGGCATGCTAAGACTGCTTCTAGACATCCCAAAGCCTTGGTGTAGGTGGGTCTCCCTAGACATCCCAGAGCCTTGGTGTAGGTGGGTCTCCCTAGACATCCCAGAGCCTTGGTGTAGATGGGTCTCGCTAGACATCCCAAAGCCTTGGTGTAGGTGGGTCTCCCTAGACATCCCAAAGCCTTGGTGTAGGTGGGTCTCGCTAGACATCCCAAAGCCTTGGTGTAGGTGGGTCTCGCTAGAAGACTCCACACTTCTTCAGCCTTCTTCCCACATTACACACCATCTTGGAGACAATTTTCAAATTAATTCATCAGATGAACAAACCCATGAAGACCCTGAGCAGTTTGTGACTAAACTTTGCAATAAGGCCTGTCCCAACTATTGCATGGGAACATTTTAGGATCTGGATGGAAGGATCTTCTCAGGAAGGGAGAAGTGTCTTGCTGTGTAGGCCTGGATGGGGCTCTGGTGAGAGGCCATGCCGCCATATGTAAGGATGGATAAGTGAATTATTTCAAGACAAATGACCAAAATGACCATAGGCTACCAGGGGTAGTGTGTGTGTGTGTGTGTGTGTGTGAGAGAGAGAGAGAGAGAGAGAGAGACAGAGAGACAGAGAGACAGACAGAGAGAGACAGAGATACAGAGAGAGACAGAGACAGAGACAGAGACAGAGAGACAGAGAGAGAGACAGAGAGAGACAGAGAGACAGAGAGAGACAGAGACAGAGAGACAGAGAGAAGCAGAGAGACAGAGTAACCTTTTTATTTGCTTCAAATCCCTGAGTTCCTTGAAGGGAGAAACACATTTTTAACTCCACGTGAAGGAGTATTCATTGCACAGACAGGTATTGATCAACACTACCAACAGTGATGAGGCAGAAACGTCCATCCCCAAGCTCTCACATGTCTGTATTCCTTGTGGCGCCTCTGTGTTCTCCGGGTGACCCTACCATCTGTGTATCTGATGCTGGATTTTCCCTTTTGCTTTACCTGCTCAGCCTCTGGTTGTTACACATCTCTGTGTTTTATTTTATCACATATATTTTTGTAATCCACTTGTAAAATAAGGCAACGTGAGGTGCTTGTGACAGTAGGACAGCACAAGTCATTTGCCTGGCCACATTTCAAGTCTTTATAAAGAACACGTGCGATAATGTATCAGATCACTTCCTGTCCACTGGCTGTAAATGGTCTTTTCCTGCTTCCCATCTTTGCAACATTATGTCAAAATAAGGGATCATCTGGATGTCAGTGTGGTATGGAACTTGCCCTTGAAGGCCCCTATATCCAGGACATATTTTCTACACTTAATTCCTTTGGAAATTTCTGCTGAAGTCCTCTAACAATGAATTGGACTTGAATTCTGCAAATGCGTTTAAGCTTTGACTTTCTCAGTATTTGTAAATAAGGTTGAAGAAGATCACCTCTCCTGAGAGAGCAACACATCAATCCCGTGGAAAACTGGGGCACACACACATTAGGAGACCTGGACCCGGAATCCCTGGGGCAGGAAAACAGGTAAATCAGAGCCCAGTTTGTGCCCAGTGTTGGCCACGCTGCCCTGTCACTGGGGTTGGGAGGCAGCTGAAGCCAGGTGGGCGAGGAGCAGAGCGGCTGTGAGCTCTCTGAGGTGGCCAGATGGCAGGGAGCAGCCTGCTGGGCATGGTAATGGCCAACCGAGGCATGGGCACTTTTTGCTGGAATTTGCTTTCTGTTATCAGGGCGCCAGGTGACATGGGTCATCTTCTGCTTCAAGCCAAGTTACAGGACAACAGGAGAAATCACCACCTGGCCGAGACACCTCGGCGAACAGCTCGCACACGGCTGAGCCTCAAGTTCATCCTCAGAGAACAAAACTCTAGCTTGTCTGATTTGAAAGGGCTCCTACTGTCCAGACCTGCGCAGGCCTTCAAGGGCTGAACCTGAAGTCCGTGTACTTGCTGAGCTTTGCAGCTGACCCCGAGGGCTCTCACGCTAGCTCTGCAGACCGTGACTCCGTTCCAGCCCATGCTCGGCTCTCTGTCCTCTCCCACCCACCCATTGTCGTGTGTGCCGCTTACTTGTGGAAGGCTGGTATATCTGTAGGCACTGAACAAAGAGACTCTATCAAAAGGTCATTTTACGTAAGATAACCGAGAAAGTAGGATTCTGGGTTGGAGGGAAGTACATATTGATAAGTACGCCACGAGTACTCCATGGAATGCCCTCTGTGGCTGTAAGAACTGGCACCCAGCTAAATGGCCCCTCAAGATTAAAGACTGCTGGATCTCTCAGTGTTTCTCCAGGGCCAATGGCAGTTTCTGCACAGCAACAGAGTCACAGAACTGAAGCGGACCTTCTGGTAACTTAAGCTTGCTCCTCTCCACTAGGGACAGAAGGCCCATTGTGAGTGACAGGTGTTTGTGATGGATTCTCTACCCACACTTTTTGTTAATGCTCATTAACATTTGTATACATTTGGGGGCAAACCACGGTAGAATGAAAGAATGAGCAGGTCCCCGTGAGGGTGATTCTTCACATTTGTCCCGAGCTCCGAGCTGGAGGCAGCAAAGCTTCAACGGTGACAGTGGGAGGGTTGACTCGGGGTAAAAGGCTGGTTCTTCACCCTCTGAGATCAACTCTTGTCCACAGGCTCAGATTCAGACTCATGGAGGATGACTGTCAATGTGGGTGCCAAGGTGAAGAATCCTACGGGTGTCATCATTCAGAAACAATGCTAACAAGGAGGACGATTCGGGATTCCTTGTGTATCCTAGAATAAAGGGCTGTTGCAAAGATAGAAGGAGAGGACCCCAAAGGCAAGTACAAGGATAGAGAGAGTCTTCCAAGGAGGGCCAGGCACCCAGGGCATCCATATGAGCTAGGAATGAAGTGTGTGCACACCCCTGAGTGTCCTTGTTTGTGCACTACAGGAAAAATGGGCTCTAACTCCAGGGAGGGGGCCCTGAATGAGAGAGTTGGGCAGGGTAGCTCTACACACAAAGACCGAGTGTAAAGAGAATGATCTCTGCTGGGCAGCTCTGGGTCGAACCTAGATCCTTGCCCTGGGTCATATCCATGGTCACCTGGAGAAGTCTGGCGGGTTGTGGTGCATCCAGCGGGTAGAGGAAAGGCCACGCGTGAGAGAGACGAGCATGTTAGGTCAGATTCCTGTCTCTCCCCTGGCCTCACCTCTGTTGCCAGCTTCCTCTCCTCCCCCTAGACCTTGCTGAGGTGATTTCTTCTCTGCACCACACTGCCACAGACGCTGTGTTAGCCTGACTCTCGGTTGTGTGGGAGTGAAGATGACCCACAGTTCAGTGCGGCCCTGAGGCCAAAGTGGGCCAAGTCCATGCTTCTCTATGTTAATGTCCTTTCCCACTGTGGAGGCAGCTCATAAAAACATGGCTGGAACATTGGCAGGGCTGTGTTAGGCAGGGGCTTTGCATTTTCAGCCAGTACCCCGGAAAAGCTAGGTTGCTGGTTGGAGGACCTCACAGGGAAAATGGAGAACTGAGCAATCTTCCTGGGTACTTCTGAGTTAGAGGCTGGATGCTGTCTTTCATCCAGTGTCATTCTTAGAGATAAGAACACTCCTGTTTCCCCAGCATTTCTGATAGCTTGAAGCTCTAGAAGGTTTGCCCATGAGAAAGGACAAGGCAGGTCAAGCCCCAGCCACCAGCTCAGAGCTGAGGCCAGATGGTTCCCAGGAGGTCCTGAGGGCGTTGGGGATGACAGGACATAAACTCAGGGGTGGGGTGACATTGGTGTCCCTCATCTCATTGTTGTGTATCTGCTCCACTGCCTCCAGAGCCTCCCCAGTGTACCCTTTTGTCTGTGGAAATTCTTTCTCCTGTAAATAATTCCTCAAGACTTCGAAGGGCAAAATCACCATGCATAGAAAGAAAGTTGGGGTAGTGTCAAATGAAGTCCTGAGCCACTACCTCAACCGGGAGGGATGGATGTGCCCTGTCCCTGCAGAGGCCATGATCCCGGCGCTTAGAGGAGGGACTCTGTTTGGTGGGATTGTAGAGCAAACACTGTTCTGGCAGGCAAAAGACCGTTTTATCTTCTAGGTTCCCATTCTCAGCAGGGCGCTTAAGAGCATCTTTTTTTTTTTTTTTTGAGACAGTTTAATGTGGACCATGCTGGTCTTGACCTCACTATGTAGCTGAGGATGACCTTGAACTCCTTCCTTATCTTACTGCTTCTACTTCCTGGGTGCTGAAACTAAAGACAGGCACCCACTACCATACCTCCGTTTATGCAGTGGTGGGGACTGAACCTAGAACTTCATACATGCTAGGCAAGCACTCTGAGCGGTATCCTTTAATTCTTAAGATCAGTATGAGATCCCACCATGATGAACTGGAAGAACGCAGGATGCTAGACCAGATGCCATCTAGACAGCAATTCCCCTTCAAATGGACCACAGAGGAGCTGGGACTTTAGAGGTCAAAGCTGTCAGTCTGTTACAGTTGTTTTCAAAGCTGAGGGGAGGAGAGCAGCAGCTAAGCCTCCTAGGGAAGAACCAGTTTCTCTGTGCAGCCCCGGCATGACCTCAGGCCAAGGCCAGCCTGTGAAAGCTGATATCTGAGATGTAAAGCTTGAGACTTCCCCATCCTTTCCCAGGGAACAGAACGGAGGTGCCGTTCCCGAGAAAGCACACCCGAACAGACGTTAGCCTCTGCCAGCTGCTCCTGCAATTACATTTAAATTCACTTAAGACTAATTTCTCACACTTGATAAAAGCAGTTGTCTCTCCAAGTTATTCCCACGTTCTTCGACTCCAAACACAATATGAAAAGCGTTATGGTCCAATGGGGGTATCTTCCACTTTTTGAATCTCTGTCGCCCTCCAGCCTTCACCCTCTGCTTGGGACGGCTTCTGGCTTCTGCAGTTTTCGGTTAGGAGCTGAGAATGTGGCACAGCCCTATTAGCATAAGATGCGGTGACTCACTGACTCACAGATTGTAGATCAGACTAACATTGGGCTTTAATTAATTATATTAATTTTAGGGGAAAACAACAAAACTGGAGAGTCTGTGGCGCTTCATTTACTGAGAAGCTCCGAAATGTCTTTTATTTTTAACCACTGCCATAAAAACATCTTCACTGAAATAATGTAAAAATCAAGGAAGGGCCTATTACTCAGCGTGATCACGCCCTTTAAAAGGCTTTGACATTTTCTTTATTTTTCTAAGGGTTTTTTTTTTGAGGATAAAAAAATATATGTATATGAGCTATTACATACACATCCATGCATGACACACACCACACCAGATCTTCCCCGTGATGCTGGGCTCTGCCAGCTCTGATTCCCAGTCAGGTGCTCCGCTCTCAGAGCCTCACAAAGAGAGATTAATTACTGAATTATCATAAAGAACTTGCATTTAGTTAGCTTTGTCTCCAAGAATGCCCCATGACAGGGAATTCTCAGACACTTGCTACAAACAGACGCGTGCCATCACTGTTATTTCTTGGTCGTCTGTGGTTGCCCCAGCTACCATGCAATAGTGAGTGCCTGCCCTGTGCCTGGTACTTGTGTACACACTGCGCATGTGAAGACGAACCTCAGTGCGCCACAGGCTAGGAGGGGGAAGGAAATGGGGTTCCACGTGGTTTATGGAGGGATAGAATGACGGGGTGCAAGGATGGAGTGCCTACCAGACTCAGGAAATAGGGGTGACATGAAGGAGAGCTGCCATAGAGGTCTGGAGGGACTATTTCTGGCCTAGTCACAGTGCTGGTGGAGTTTACAATCTAGCAGAGGGGTGATGATTGACAAAATGAACACGAGTTACATTGCTATTGTGGTTAGAGCTATTAAGGAAGACAAATGTTCTTTTTCCTTTGTTGCTGTTGTCTTTTGGCTTTGGGTGTTAAAGACTGAACCCAAGGCTTCATACATGGTAGGCAAGAGATCTCCCACTGAGCTGCATCTCTAACCTTCCTTTAAAATTTTATCATTTGACTTGGGTCTTATTAAGCTAACCCTTGAACTCCTGCCTTGCCCTAGGATGACAGGCCTGTGCCATCAGACCCAGTCCAGGTTCTTGAATATTATATTACTGGAATGCTAAGCAATATGCTGAAAGTAAGGCCAGACTTCCCTGGGACAGGGACCAGTGAACAGGGACCTCGTGGGGAGACAGGAAGGATGCACTAGGCAGAGAGCAGGGGAAAGTGCATTCCAGGCAGAAGGAACAGATATGCAAACTACGAACAGGAGAGGAAGCTTGGAATTTCTAGAAGCTGATTGTCTCATGGTTTCTATTGCTGTGAAAAGACACCAAGGCCATGACAATTCTTATAAAGGAAACATTTAATTAGGGTGGCTCACTTACTATTTAGGAGATTCACTCCATTATCATCATGGTGGGAAACATGGCAGCATGCAGGCAGACACGGTGCCGGAACTGAGAGTCCCACATCTTGCAGGCAACAGGAAGTTGACTGAGACACTGGGCTGTATCCTGAACATAGGAAACCTCAAGCCACCCCCACAGTGACACACTTCCAACAACAAGATCTTACCCACTCCAACAAGCCACCCTCAAAATAGTGCCACTCCCTATGAGATTATGGGGAACAATTATGTTCAGGCTACCACACTGATAATACCCTACACTGGAGCACAGGAAAGCAGGCAAAGGCACCTTGGGACCAGAGGTGGACAGTTGGCAATACAAGAGTTTACATGCTTTAGGGTTCAGTTCACACACACACACACACACACACTTGAGGAAGAGAGAGAGAGAGAGAGAGAGAGAGAGAGAGAGAGATTGTGCAAATCCTAGCAAATTACTTGAGAAGGCATCTACATAGCCAATCCATATGTGTAAAGCACTTTATCATTAATGAGAGAAATGCAAATGAAAACCACAAAGAGATAAAACTCAAGATACCACAAAGAGATAACACCTCTCAGGTTGGCAAGAGTGTAAACTTGATGACACAGGTTGCCAAAGTCAGTTGGTAACATTGCATAAAGCTCTGCTAGGAAGTCTGCTGAGCCGCTGCTGCGGGCAGGGAGCAAGCTGACACAGCTGCTTTGGAAGACAATTGGGTGTTACCCACAATGGTTTAAGATGCATGTGCTAGCCAGCCCTCTCACCACTTCCATCTTAGAGAAACCTAGGTACCAGGCAGAATTGTTTATAATGACTGAAATCACAGGCAAATGCCCTTCTACAAGAAAGTGTAAACATAACCTTAATTTTATTTGTAAATACACTTGAAAGCATTAATTAGCACATAGTAATTACACTTATTTATGGAGCACACTGTGATGTTTCATTACATGTGTGGTATAGTGATGGTTAGGTATGAGCAACTGGTGCACCCACACCTCAGAATATTCACAATTCTCTCTACTAGCTATTTTCAAAGAATCCAGTCAGTGGTTATCAATCATAATTATCCTATGTGTGAAGTTATTCATTCTACTCAAAGTACCTATGCATTCATTCAAGGTCCTCCAACTCTTCCTGCCCCAAATCCGTCACAGCCTCTGGTGACTACCTTTCTATTCCTTGCTTCTTTGAGGGCATGTAGTATCTATCTTTCCATGCCTGTCTTGTTTCATGTAGCATGGTGTCCTCCAGCTCCCATCTATACTGCTAAAAGCGACAATGTTTGTTTTTTAATGTCCAGATACTCCTTGGTGTGTCTGTTGGTAGATAACATTTTCTTTAAATAAGTTGGGCATTTGTGCAAAGGAAGACCAACTATCAATAGAAATAAATGCAGCATTTGTAGCAGGGTGGAGCAGCAGATATAAGATCAGAGAAATAAAGCAGCCACGCCAGCAGCTCTTAACTCTACCAAACTGAAATGGCGATCCTATTTCCACAAATGCTCAGCGGCAAAAGGCTCTGAATTCTTTCCTCCTTATATTCTTTTCTCTGCCCAGCCACATCTGCCTGTCTCCCTCTCCCTAGTTCTGGGATTAAAGGCATGCGATCTCAAATGCTGAGATCACCTTTGTGTGAGCTGTTTCTTTTGGGACTGGATCAATTTCATGTAGTCAGTGTGGCCTTGAACTAACAGAGATCCATTTACCTCTTAATCCTGAGTCCTGGGATTAAAGGTGTGTACCACCACCACCTAGCTCTATGGCTGCTGGCATTAAAGGTGTGTATCACCACTGCCTGATCTCGATCTCTATAGCTTGAGGCTGGCTTTGCTTTCTGAATCTCTCAGGCAAGATTTAATAAATAATAATAATGTATCACCACAAGGGGCCGAAGAGATGGCTCAGTTAGTGCTAAGAGCACTGGCCGCTACCTTTGGATATGCACAAATATATAAATATTTGCTTATTCTTAACTTTTATACACATATTAGTATTATTATGCAATATTTTAAGGTAAGCCCGTAGTTGAAAAATGCTGACCAGGGAATAATGACACATGCCTTTAATCCCAGCCAGGCAGACTTGTGAGTTTGAGGCCAGCCAGGGATACGTAGTGAGACCTTGTCACAAATGAACAATTCAAAACAGCAACAAAAATGCTAACATTCTTGGCACATTCGCCAAATTTGATTAATGATTGCTATTTTTTCCATTGAATGTGTTTGCTGAAGAGCCATTTTCTTGGGATCCAGTTTGTTTATACTGTTAACTTTGATTTTCCTTTTCTTTGTGAGACTCTTTTTAAAAATCATTTGTCCAAATTTAGGGCAAATCTAGTGAGAAGAAAAGGATACAACCTGTGCAGTTATTAAGATGTTTGTGTATAAATGACAGCATATTATCAAAGACCAGAAGAAATGACTACCGTTTATAACAAATATCTATAAACACATTCCTAATTTAGAATATACAACATTATCCATTCCTGGGTGTTGGGAACCCAGGCAAATACTATCTGGGTGATTGTGAAGCAAGGTCTCTCATGATGCTGACTATCATCCTTGGTCACGTGACTATCTAAAACTAAACTAAACTAGACTAAATCCAAAATGGCAGAAGCCTGGGGAGGAGGTGCTGGTAAGTACTGCCCTGGAGGTCACCAGAGCCCATTGGTGCTTCCTCAGTCGCTATCATTCGGCTCTTCCTCGGATCTCACTCTACGTTACAGGTTTTCAACAATGTGCTTCTCTGTGTGCCTGACCTAATCATGTGTCCTTGTGATCAGCACATCTGTGTGTGTGTGTGGATGTGCACACACGTGCATACACATGGAGGCTCGAGGTCGGGATTAGGAGTCTTCTTTAATTGCTCTCCACATTAATCTGTGAGACAGTCTCTTACTGGACCTGGAGCTCTCCAGTTTTGCTGGGTTATCTAGCCAGTGAGATCCAGAGATTTGACTGTCTCTGCCTCCTCAGCCTTGGAACTAGACACACACCATCAGGCATGGCTTTTACATGGGTCCTTTACCGACTGGATTATCTCTCCAGCCTGTAACCAACGACTGTTAATGAATCCCACCTACTTTATCACCTGGTGGTGCTCTGGGTTGGCCTGGACCATAGACTCTGACCTGGTCACCAGTGAGCTGCTGGTACTTTGTACACATTCATGAATCAATTTTGTGCACATTTTTCTCACTCCAAGTTCTATGGCTTTGTGCACATGGCTTGAAACCCACTACAGTAGGAGTCTTCGAACTACAGACTGTGAATTCTGCAGATGAGGAGTCTGACCCTTCACCCTTGCAGAGAGAGTCTGTTCTTTTTGTTTGTTTGTTTGATTCGAGACAGGGCTTCTCTGTGTAGCTTTGTAGACCAGGCTGGCCTCCAACTCACAGAGATCCGCCTGCCTCTGCCTCCTGAGTGCTGGGATTAAAGGCGTGTGCCACCAACGCCACCACCACCACCACCACCACCAGATGAGTGTCTGTTCTTAAACATTTACCAGCCTACAACTGGGCTTCATCCTGTTTAGATAAAGTGAGGGAGTTACACAGGATTGGTATCCACAGGGACGAAAGGCCACTAATGCAACAAAATCCCAAGCCCTCGAAACTCATGGTTTGTGGATTCCTCTGTCCACCTTATAATGAGCCCTGCTGAGAGTCACCTTGGCAACCATGAGCCCCTCCTATTCTGCTTATTGATCAGAGATAGACCAATCAGATTCTGTGCTTTAAAACTGAAATTAGAGTATACTAAATTTCTTTTCAAGGTGATAAAAACGAGGATGTGTTTTTTTCTTCTTCCTTCAAAGAGCCTAGTAAAATGTAAAGGACTAAATCTATAAATATGGGAGCTATCATCAGTAGGCAGAGTTTTCAACCAATACCTGGAGTTTAAAGAGAGCCTAGAAGGTTGATGAGGGACACTGGTCTGGGCAATGCAGGAGGTTATTGTCACAGTGAACATTACGTGCTCAGAAGATACCAGGAAAGCCTCTGTGTGCTGTTGGTAGACACAGAACTCTGTATGCTGATTGGCTGGCAATGTTTCTCCCTGGAAGGCAGCTCAGCAGAGACAAAGGGGTGCACAGCCTAAAGAGAGCTGGAACTCCTAAAGTGAGTGCCGCTACCTTGGAGTACATTCTCTCTGCTCCTTATTAGAAGTAATCCCAGTCCTGAGTCTGGCATTGCGGCAAGGTATTCCTTCCTTGGCTTGTTTTGAAGTGAAGCCTGTCACCTAACAAATGCTCAGAGTACAATAGAGATGGCTCAGAGGTTAAGGGTGCATATTGCTCTTCCAGAGGACCCAAGTTCAGTTCCCAGCACCCATTCCTGGTGGCTCACCTGTAACTCTAGCTTCAGGAGACCCTATGACCTTTTCTGGGTTCTGTGGGCACCTGCACACACATGCGTATACACATATACAGACAGACACATGTAAACACAAATAAATAATAAAAATAAAAGGCCCCAAGTGTTCAAATCTACAACAAGTCTTTTGTAAATGAGCAGGAATTGAATATATATCATAGCAGGTATACATATACGTATACATATGTATATGTACAACAGGGAAATGTACAACAGGGAAATGGCACTAGCTTCCCAAGAATAAATCCAATACATCTTCCACCTTTGATTAGAAATAAAGTTAATCAGACCTCAGAATTTAATGAGCAGCATTAAGACGAGCAGAATGAAACCCAATAAACTGAAAGATTAGGAGTTAGGTTCCCCCCTCCCACCCCGAGTGGAAGGGGCAAGAGAGAAAGCCAACCTCCAGAGCACAGTAGAGTGACCAGGGGACAGGGAAAAACAAACAGGACAAGCTCACAGTCCGGATTCTTGACAACTTTCCAGTTCCTATTTGTGCTCTTGGAGAGGCCCCACTGCCTGTGGGTCCTGTGAGATGACCCAGTAACTTTTTAATAAATTCTCCTCTTGGTTCAAAATTAGGTCAAGTTGGTTTTCATTAGAAGACAATAAACAGTCTTGGAGTAAGACAAAGGGGAGAAGGGCTGGAAGGTGATCAAGTCTCAAGTCCCTTGGGATCCGATGAGACTGACTGGAGGGTCAGAAGCAGAATGGACTCCAGTGAGGACCCCTCACCCTTGTTCCTGTGCTTAACTTTTCCTAAATGTTGCTCTGACATTCAGATTACGAATTTGGACAGCAGATGCCCCACATGCCGTGTTTTCTGCATTTACATTTATTTTCTTAGCATCTTGAAAGAAAGATGGGCCTGAGCCTGCCAAGTCTCTAAGCACCTTATAATAACCTATTCAGACATCATATGGAAGGATTAATTTAGCCCTTTCACACATCAGTACAGTAGCAAACAAACTGACTCACCTCTTCATGGACCTTGGAAATTTGAACTAAAACTGTGGATTTACCCAACAGTAATACATTACGTTGTTTTAATCCTTCAAGCCATAAACAAAACCCAAAACACCATTCTAGCAGTTTGAATGGGAGACCATCACTGCAGCTTCTGGTCCTTTGCCCTGTTCCCAACATCCCCTTTGGATGCCACTGGGAATGAAGTACCCAAGGCCCAGAGATAAGGCACCCCGGATGGTCCGTGTGGTGTGAGTCCACTAAAGACAGATACAGTTTGGGGAAGGAAAGGAAAGCACACAGATGGCTCCCCCAAAGCAAGTTGCGGTCACTAGAGGGAGGGGGTGTTTCCTTATCTCCAAATTGGCTTTGCTTTTTCCAAGGGTAGGGGCATTCATTTTTCTTTGTTGGTTTTGGTCTTTTTATTTGTTTGTATTCCAGGCTGGGACAAGTCGCCTTCTCAACCCAGCCATAGTCCATGAATTGGTGTTTAACCCAAATCCCATTGAATGCTGCGGGAGAGAGGAGAGGAAACATCCCACACCCAAGTGGCCAGCGCCATGAACAAAGGGGAGTCTCGCGGTGCCAGCTCTTGGCTTCAGCTGGGCCCAGCGGGAATCTGAAGTCCCCGTGCCAGGGTGAGGGCAGCCACCGAAGCAGATGCTGGGCAGCCGAGAGGAGCGGTTGGTTTCAGAGACTCCAATTCCTTGTGGTGGGCACCTTCCTCCTCCTCTTGGTGGGAGAGCGGAGGTGGTTGGGGCTGTGCTGTCCACCGCTGGCTGCCAGCTTATCTCGGGTTGGGAGAGTTGTCACCGGTCTCTGGCTCCAGGCGGGTTCGTTAGGAAGCAACACTGCCTACTTATGAAGATTTATGGAGAAGCCGACAGACATTAGGCTCTGACGCAGACCTCAGGTGAGCGCTCTCCCCGAGGTGGAGGGCTCAGGAATGATCGAGAGTGATTTACTCTCTCCTCTGGCTCCCTCAATACTCCAGCCTGGGCCTGGCCCAGGAGGAGAAGTGAGGCTGAGGCCTGACTTTCTGGCGGTGTTCATCCTTCTTCAGAGAGAAAGAGAGAGACTGGCACTTTTTGTGGCATCTCTCACGGAGGGGGAAGGCCAAGATAAATGGATAGTTTCAAGGTCATTAGCTTCCTGAGCTCACGGGTTGCTTCCCTCTGCCAGAGGGCTGCTTGGAGAGGTTACGGATGCTTTGCGGCTGGACCAGGAGAGCCCACATTTGGATCGGGGGCCCTGGGACCTGCTGCCAGTAGAGAACCCGGACTCTGGGCCTGTAGAGTATGCATTCTCTCTCACGCCAAGTCTGCTCTGAGAGAGCTTGAGCCCTCAGATAGGGGGCCTGCTCTCATAGAAATCTCCAGAACCCATGTCAACACAACAATGACATTCGATCTTTCTCATCAAAGATGAAAAAATATAAATGAGAAATTAACATGGGGGCACTTTCAGGGACTGGAGTGGGCCTGAAAACCAGGACAAAGGCCAGGAGATGGGGGACACTAGGAAACCCATTCTCATTCCACGCTGGATCTCCCATGCTCTCTTGGCTTATGCCACACCCACTCGTCTCCTTCTTAACTTCCCGTTGCATTGTGGCCTTAGATGCTCTGTAGGGAAGTGACATGGAGTTAAAGTTTACAGCTCTCCAGGTTTATCTCCATGCCCCGAAACTTCTATGCATCTTAACACCACTGTGTACCTACTGCTTTGTGCTTCTCTTGGGTGACGAATGTGACTTAAGCACATGTTTTCATACTAGTGTAGAACACATTACTTGTTTTTCTAGCATTGGGGGGCGAGATCAGGACTTTGCACTTGACAGGCAGGCACTCCACTACTTAGCTGCAGCCTCAGCCTCCACCATTCTTGTCTCTTGGTTGACTAAATCACTCTAGTAAGGTTATAATGGGCATGGTCATTCCACTATTCCCGGCTATCTAGGCTAAATATCTATCCCTCTACATTTGTCCTATAATTCCATCACTGTCTGCATTCCTAGACAAGAACAGTGTACTTATTACAGTGTAGGATGTCTGTCATTGTCACCTAGACTCCATAGTTTATAGTAGAGCTCATTCACTCTTGGCATTGTGGGTGTTCTGTGGGTTTAGACAGATGTCTCCATCATTAAAGCACCTTACAAAGCATTTTTATTGTCTGAAAAAAGTCTATGTGTTTGGATTAATTATATATTTCTAATTGCATTCCCAGATGTTAAACAATTCACCTTGGTGTGGTAGTCTTTGATTCTCCCCTCCCCCCATCTTCCCTCCCAAGGATTTAATTCAGGGCATCAAACAGGCTAAGCAAGCAGTCCACCTTAGACCAGAACCATGTCTTCAGCCTTCCTAAGCTGTACCTTTAAGAAGTTCAATTATCTTTTCCAAAAATATATCTTTCACAGTCCCTGCTATCTGTACCATTTGGTTCTCCAAGAACTCAAAAGCAAACTCTGATGTGTTTGGTAGAAGGTACCAATGAGGGATGGGGCGTTTTCTCTCGTCGCAGTCACCTTGGATGTTTATTGTCCCTTATTTATTTTCACAAAGGCTGTCCTTTCCACCTCTTGCTTGTTCTACTTCCCCTTTCCCCACAGTCACTTCCCATCTGCCTTCGTGGACACCCTGCTTCCTCTCCTCACCACTTGTGGTCTAGCGGAGCCTCCAGCCCACTGTGTGCTTGGCAAATGACCGCCCCCACACACCTGCCGCCCAGTAGAATGGCCCAGAAGGGAGCTTGCCATGGGCCAGTTAAACAAGCACTTCTGAGGCTTGGCCTCCAGACACAGCATTTCCGGGCAGGAAGGCTTGCTTACTGCTGCTGCATGCTGAGACCTGGGTGTTCTCCAGCCTCCCCTTCAGGATTCCCTTAGCGGGCTGCTGGGAGGGGAAGAGGAAGCTGTGACTGCAGTCCAGTCTGTCCACCTGGCTTAGCATTATGGGTATGGAAAGGCAAGGAAGCGAAACTACGTGATTTCCAAAGGGACCTGGCATAAGAAGCCATGAAAATGGCTGCCTTTCTTTACCTCAAGGACTCAGGCACTCGCTTTCACCGTGACCAAGAGGGATATGTGTTCCCACACGTTCTGCAGGGTAGTTTTCCTTGGGTAAGGGATAGAGTTGAGGGGCTGGAGAGCATGCTCAGACCAGAGCCTTTCTGCTTCCTGGCTTGGCTGGTTACAAAGGGTGTTATGGAGCACGCCCGTGAAGAGCCACACGAAGTGAGCCGTAGCACAAGAGGCCCAGAGTGGTCAGGCCGGCTCCAGGAATACTACCCTCAAGCAGCTCCACATTCAAACCAGAGAATCTTGCCGTGTGGAGACATCCCAGGATCCTAGACCCTAGAGACTGAGTATCTCTCAAGGACTTTCTCATTTGGGGGTTTTACTGATGAGCAGACACCGATAAAATGAAAAGCAAAGTGAAGTAAATGACATCCCTGGAAACAGTGTCCCTAGAGTTCTGGGGACCTGTTGCTGCCTCTATGCCACCTCGTTCAGCCTGTCTCTGTGGGTTTGTGATGTCTGTAAATGTGTTGTCTGAGTAAGTTCACTTGTGGGTGCTAAATGAAACAGTAGTTGCCACTTCTAGTTTAAAAGATCTGACAAGTTTCATCTGGAGTATATCCTGTCACCTTTCTCCATGGTGACATCTCCTCCATGCCCCACGAGGGCAGATGGCAGAAATGGCTTTGATAAATAGGTGTTGAACAAATGAGTGTGCCATGATTACCACTTCAGTGATGAGAAGACCTTGTTCAAGGGAGAGCTTGCAGAGGATGGGGTGATGAGACATATGTAGTTCTTGGAAGCCTGGATCAGAATGTGGCCTCCTGTCCCCCGGCTGGGCTCTTTCTTTTTTTCCTCTTCCTTATAAAGCCGCAATGAACAATTTCTGCCATTTTCCTTAGTACTATGGTAGTCTGCTTTCTGTTGTTATAGCTGAATAACACAGGTTGGAAGATGTATAAAGAATAAAGGGTTGTTCAGGTTATGAGGCTGTTCTTTGGGTCCTACACAAAAATCTACCGGCAGCTAAGAAATATTGAGAGCAGGAGACACTCACTATCTTCCCCGTGAGCACACTGATTGGTTACCCAATACCAAATGGTCAGTCCTGAAAAGCTAGACATACAAGCAACAGTATATGGACTAAGCAGGTTGTATTTATACATTCAAGAATACACACACACAAACACCCAACAACAATTAAAGAAAAAAGGGACTATGAATTTGTGAGAGAGCAAGGAAGGGGTTGGAGCAATGAAGGAGAAAAAGAATGTAATTATATTATAGTCTCAGAAAAAAATAATTAAAATTTCAAACATGAGTTTAGAAGGCTCAAAGTCTGTGACTTTAGCAAGAACCAAATTCAAGATATCATGTTAAAGCAACACAAGGAACTTTTTAACCCTCCCTGCAGCAGGTGTGGATTCTGAGATCCCTTCCAGAAGAGATCTTCTCCCCCCAAAAACAGACACATGTTGTAGACACATGTTATTTTAAGATGTGCTACTTTTGTGTATGCTATTGAACATTTGTTCGATGAAGCAAAGATGTGTTGCATTCTTTTATGTTGCATTTGTTTAACTCTGTAAAGCTGTGTTACTTTTCCTGCCTAAAACACCTGATTGGTCTAAAAAAGAGCTGAATTGCCAGTAGCAAGGTAGGAGAAAGGATAGGCGGGGTTTCCAGGCAGAGGGAATAAATAGGCTAGAAACAAGCCAACCTAAGGCCAGGCATTCATAAGTAAGAATAAGACTGTGTGATTTATTTGGGAGGTGGGAGGTAGGTTCCAAAGGGCGAAGAGTCGAAGAGTTTAAAAACAAGTAATCCTGAGCCGGGCGGTGGTGGTGCATGCCTTTAATCCCAGCACTCGGGAGGCAGAGGCAGGCAGATCTCTGTGAGTTCGAGGCCGGGCTGGACTGACAGCCTCCAAAACAATACAGAGAAACCCTGTCTCGTAAAAAAACAAAACAAAACAAAACAAAACAAAAAAAACAAGTAATCCCGACAAAAGACACATCATCTGCACCCGACAGTATCACCCTATCACTTGGCCTTTATATAGCTTCTTGCTGTTCACAGAGCATTCTCATGAATGTGACCTCATTTGATTCCTCTAACAACTCCATAGCTGCAGCGATCGCTGTTGCATTTGCCTCCCCACGAACACACAGCTAGTGAGAGACAGAGCCAAGAACAGCCATCTAAGCCGAGTGGTGGTGGCGCACGCCTTTAATCCCAGCACTTGGGAGGCAGAGGCAGGTGGATCTCTGTGAGTTCGAGGCCAGCCGGTCTATAGAGTGAGTTTCAGGATAGCCTCTAAAGCTACACAGAGAAACCCTGTCTCAAAAAACAAAAACCAAAACAAACACAAACAAACAAACAAACAAAAAGAACAGCCATCTAGTATTTCCTCTAAGTGATCAACATCAAGGATGGAGGCAACGTCCTGGAGAAAGTGGTGTCTTGGGATCTTACAGTCCTACATTGTTGAAACATTGTGTCACTTTGAGTGTGACTCATCTGTAGCGGGGAGGTTAACTCCCGATCTTCTCGGAAGAGAGGAGCAATAGAAGGCTGTGGGTGTGGCTGAGTGATAGGGCACCTACTTGGAAGGCTCAAGGTCCTGGGTTCCATCTCCAGTGCCATAAAAAAAAAAGATTCTGAAATACAACCACAACCCTAGCTAACAATCAGGACTTATCAAGCATACTCAGCAATGCACCTGTGGGGTTTGCCCAGACTGCTGAGGGGTGGGTTCTACAAAGCTACAGAACCACACACAGCCTTCATTGGAGTCCAGAAATGGTCCTGATGCTGCGGTCATCTTCCTTAGCCAAAGGAATGGGGTTGCTCTTTTGAGTTTCCTTGATCTTGCTCACTGTGTTCTGGTAGTTGAACACCGAACCCTCCCAATGTCAAGGAGGGATAGGGACTAGAGAGAGGTACTTGGTGAAGCAACTTGGCCCTGGAAGATGAAGATGAGTTGGCAGGGCTCAGTGTAGCCTGGGCTGCTGGGCTGCATGACTGCTCCCAGCAGTGGCCCAGGCTCTGAGCAGGGATTGGTGCCTGCAGCCTGGTCTTGGACAATTGGTCTGCTTTTGTAGAAATCTGTTTCCTTTTTCAAAATCTTGTCTGCTCAAGGTGTGTTCACTGTTCTATAGGCTGGATGAGACTGAATATTCCAGGATCTCTGTTTCCCAACATCCAATTAACTCACTGATCCATTAACTCACCCACGAGTCAGTGGGGATTACTGGTGTGCTCAGGACTCACCCTTGACTGGAAGCTCTGCTTATGGCAGGCTTGGCAAATACAGGACACACATCTCCCTTAAGGAGTAGAAGATTCACCTAGGTCAAAAGCAAACATAGCAAAGAAGAAAAAAATAAACCAAGGTTAAAAGAGCAGGTATACCCAAAGACAAAGAAGGCTGTCTGGGCCTGTGGACTACATGCCTCTCAGGATAGCTATGAATGAAGCCCAAACACATAAACTTAATGAGATGATTTTTAAGACTTTCAAAACACTTTTTATTAGCATATAAGGTATTAAATATCTTTGTAATGTTTTTGAACAAGAGACTTTTTTTTGGTGGGGAACTGGTAAGCCAATTGTGCAATTCTCAAACACAAACTTTGTAGATAACTACACCACACTAAACTGTCAAAAGGTTAGATGCCTGTAACTTTAGAGTGTCTCTCAAAGAGCATGTGTAAAGGCTTTAGTCAGCAGCCTTTGTCACTGTTGGGATTTGGTGGGATCTTTACGGTTTGGAAGGAAGTTAGGCTATTGGAGCATGCCATTAAAATGGATATCAAGACTTGTGCTCCTTCCTGACTTTTAGCTTCCTGGAGTCACGAGGTGAACAGGTTCTCTCTGTCACACACTCCCACTACAATGTCCTGTGCCCTCGCAGCCCTAAAGTCACAGAGCCCAGCAACAATGACTCTGAAGCCAAAATCAAAATATACCTTATCCCCCGTCTTAGGGTTTCTATCGCTGTGAAGAGACGCCATGACCATGGCAACTCCTATAAAGGAAAACATGTAAGTGAGTCTGGCTTACAGTTCAGAGGTTCAGTCCATTATTGCCCTGGTGGGGATCATGGCAGCACACAGGCAGACATGGAGCTGGAGAGGAACTGAGAGTTCTTACATCTGGATCTGCAGACAGCAGAAAGAGGGAGTGAGCCACTAGGCCTGGCTTGAGCTTCTGAAACCTCAAAGCTTACCCTCCAGTGACACATTTCCTCCAACAAGGCCACACCTCCAATGATGCCACTCCTTATGAGTCTATGGGGGCTATTTCCATTCAGACCAGCATGCTCCCTTATAACTTGTTTGTTGCAGGTGTTTTGTCACAGTGATGTAATATCAGCGAACACAATATTGGTGACCACCCTCATATTTTGTGTCTTCAGAGAGGTGACAAGTGTTACAAACTGGACTGGGGTTTTTGGTTCCCCAGATAGCCCAGTGGCGTCTTCTGGAGGCTCTGCTGGCTTTCTCAGTCCACCTGAGGACCTCATAAAGTAAGGAAGAATGGCCCATTAGCCCAGAAAGGAGGAGACACACAGAGATGTGACAAGTGCAGGAGAGGGCGCTTCCTTAGAAGGTCCTCCTCAGAGTGGGTGCTGCTGCCAGGGTTAACTGTATCACAGACATTTTATGTCAGTCATCTGCAATCTTGGAACAAGCCTGTGAGGTGGACACCATCATCTCTGCTCTCTTCATACAGCAGCATGAAGCCCAAAGAGGCTAAATAACCCACAGCTGGCCTCACAGCCAGACACCTGGTAAGTGTTTGAACTCAGTATCAAAGATTCTCCAAAAATAGACGGGAAGGGAAGTCATGGCCAGCTGTTGCACTTGACACCGTAGTCCTGGATGCCCCAGGACCTGGGGAAAATGACTCACCAAGAGCTGTTCTGTAGAGGGAGTCAGGACAAAGGCAGTGTCAAGGATCTGCTTGCAGGACTCTGGTTTTTGTCCAAGTATTTGTGGAGAGGTCATGGAGAAGCAAAGCTTTGCTCTATATTCCTGGGTGGGGAGTGACGAGAGCCTGTGCACAGCCTGCACTGCACAGGGACTCAAGTGGCTAATCTCTCACAGGGCAAGGACCTAAAGAAAGGAGAGGGAAACAGGGCGGGGACCTGCTGGGGAGTCATTGCCTCTGATGGAAGGGGCTTTGGAATAGAGGTAAGGGATGTCCTAATGAGCTTACAAATTGGGAGGGTTTGTTATTAACTCCCTGGAGAGAAGGAGGCAGCAGGACAGGTCTCACTCAAGACTGAATTTTTGTCTTGAGGAAAAACCCCAGAAACATATAGGCTACCTTTCTTGTCTTATAGATGAGGAAACAAGGAGATAAGGAAGGAGGAAGAAGAGGAGTACAATGATAAAGAGGAGGAGCAAGAGCAGCTGGAGGAGGAGCTGGAGGAAGAGGAGCTGGAGAAGAAGGAGCAACTGGAGGAAGAGCAGGAGGAGGAGCATCTGGAGGAGGAGCATCTGGAGGAGGAGCATCTGGAGGAGGAGCAGATGGGGAGGAGCAGCTGGGGGAGGAGGAGCTGGAGAAGAAGGAGCAACTGGAGGAAGAGCAGGAGGAGGAACAGCTGGAGGAGGAGCAACTGGAAGAGGAACAGCTGGGGAAGGAGCAGATGGGGAGGAGCAGCTGGGGGAGGAGCAGCTGGGGGAGGAGCAGCTGGAGGAGGAGCAGGAAGAATGGAAGTGGGTGCAGCTGGCAGAAGAGCAGGAGGAAGAGGGGGAGGAGGAGGAGGAGGGAGAGGAGGAAGAGTTGGAGGTAATCAGAGATGAAGCTGAGTCTTGGCTGCCTTTTCCTTCCTATCAAGAGCTATTCCCACCTGACAGAGGTCAGGAAACTTCCTATAAAGGGCCAGATAGACTCTGTGGGCCACACAGTCTGTTGTAACCCACCAAAGCCACTGGCAACACATGGACAAATGTGCGTGGCTGTGTTCCAGTAAACCTGTACCTATAAAAGCAGGTGGCAGCCCACATTGGTTCCCAAGCCTTGGCTTGCTGACTCAGGTCTTGGTATTTTTCTTTCAAACACACCTCTGGTTAGAGCCGGTGGTTGGTGATTTGGGAAACAGCCCTTCATCCTCCAAACACCAGGACGCCTGAGCAACCTAGGCTCTGGGCTATGCCCTTCAGAGAGTGGACAGAGGCAGATCAGCAACAATGCAAATTAGAACAGAAAAAAATCACCCAAAAAGGAGTGTGAGAGGAGAGAAAGGGGGTGGGGTAGGGGCAGAAACAAGCCCGCTAAATAACCCTACCCAGCACAAGAACAAACCCCCACGTGGGCTGATGATACCCCAGGACGGACCAGTGGGTTAAAGTGCTTGCCACTAAACCTAATGCCGTAAGTTCAATCCTGGGACCCGTGCTGAAAAAGAGAACCGGCACAGTACCAAGACACACACACACACACACACACACACACACACACACACACACACACACACACGGTAAATACATGATTGTGATAAAAAAAAGAATCCCCTATGAGGGCCCAGGTCCTGTGGTGGTGCATGCCAACTTTGCAGTCACCACAGCCACCCTTCCCTGATTTCGATGGCATGCAGGTTGTAGCTGTTCTGGGAACTATGGTTGATGACAACTGTGCCACCACCCCCAGTCTCCACTTCACCCACTCAAGGGGAAATGGGCACATTTGACCTCAGTTCACTGTTTAATCCTGTCTGGCTGTGTGTTGACTCGGCATGAGGTGTGGGTAGAGATGGAAGGAGGATTAATATGAGCCCCCAAAGCACTACGCTCAGACAGGACACGGCAAATGAAAGGGAAAGGACTTCAAGCCGTGCGTGTGCGTGTGTGTGTGTGTGTGCGCGCGCGTGTGCGTGCGTGTGTGTGTGTGCGCGTGTGTGTGCGCGCGTGTGTGTGTGGTAGCGCACATCTGTAGCTCTAGACACTAGGGAGGCTGAGGTGGGACATCCATGAGTTTGAGGCCAGCCTGGGCTTCATAGTGAATCCTGTCTCAAGAAACAAAAACAACAGAAAAGAACTAAAATGAACTGAATACCTGTAAGGATGGGTTTGCATGGTTTTCCAGTTTAGAATTCAAGGATCTCCTCAGAAGAGGTCTTCATGGCAGTCACTTTCTTCCTCTTAATGGCTTATCTTAGTTTTGGATTGTGTTTATGTGTGTGAGCATGTGCACATGAGTTCAGCTGCCCCCAGAGGTTACCACCACTCCCCATGGGCCTTCCAGTCCCTTTCAATACATTCAGAGACAAGTGGCAACAGCAATTTGTGAGCAGGCATCTTAAGATGACCCATACGCACGCGCATAACTTAGAGACAGGCTCAAGACAATTTGCCAGTGTTCTTTCAAGAGCTAAGGGTGGCAGGGGTAAGGGACTGGAGGTGTCATTTAGCAAGTCTCCCAAGGGGCGTGGTCACTGATATTGGTGCTGACTTTCTATTATTCAGTCAACTTGCTCCCAGGTCAGCGATCTCGAACTCCTGCAGCTGCTGCTGGAGACTCTCTGGTACTCAGGGTGTGTCCCCCCCCCATCTTCTCCCTTTGGGGATTTTTTGACTACTCCTAGAGGCAATTAAAAATGGCTGCTCATGCCAATGACGTTATCTTAATTTGGATTCTGTGCAGTGGATTTTGACTGCTAGGAAGACAGTGCCTTTTTATCTAAGTAGAGAGAATATGGGAATATTTCTGCCTTGCCCTTCACATTTGATTGATACTTTTCACTTTGGAAGCTAATTATAACTGATGTGAAAGAAAAATGGAATTCAGAAATATGGGTTCTCCTTATGAATTTCCACTCTGAAAATTCAGGTCATCTGGTTAGTTTTCTCATACCTCTGTTTACGCATCAGCTGTCGACTTGCTGTGGGTGTTCGTCATCTTTCTGTGGCTGTAACAAAATACCTGGGAAAATAAACTTTAAAAGAAGAAAGGTTTCTTGGCTCATGATTCCAGAAGTCTCAGTCTGTTGTTTCTTAGCCCTGTTTCCCTTGGGCCACAGAGAGGCATGGTGGATGGTGTCTGGGAGGTGGAGGGGGGCACTGGGGAGAGGGACAGGGGATGGTTGGGGAATGGACAGATGCAGAAAACAGAAGTGACCTAACTTCCTTCCACTAAGCCCTACCTCCCAAAATGTGTCTGTCCAGTAGCACAGGGCTGGTGACACATGGCTTTTGGGGGGCATCTTATATCTAACCCATAACACTTGCCTATTAGCTATGGTGTTATTCTTTCTGACTTCCAGACACAGCAAGTTACGGGTCTGACTCACTATAAGCCATATTGCTCTAACAGAATCCCAGCCTGTTAAGGACCTCCAAGGTCACCCTGTCTGACCCCCTTACTCATGGCAGGAATGTTCATGTCATCCCCGGAAAGTGGCAGGCAGCCTCACGCATATTCTTCCTAAGACTGGAGACCTCTGTAGTCAAAGTATCCATTTCATCTCTAAATTCACGCTGTTGTTGAACATTCCTCCTATTCGGAGGTGTCCTCTGATGCTCTCTACCTATGTGCAGAAGCCCTGCTCTCTGAAGGAGAGGAAAACAGACGGTCTCTTTTTGCTCTCACAGCCGTTCGGGTATGACAGCTCTTTTATAGGCATTTTTTTGTAAGCTGCTTGAGGTACACGGAAGAAGAACATTTTGAGAAAGGTAAATGTGCATTTGTGGTGGCTCCTCCTGCTATTGGTGAGTTGTCAGTGAAACCAACAGAGATGGGTTTCAGTGAAGCGGGAAACCTGTAGGGTGCACTTGCTCAATACATTAGGTTTCTGAGATGGAGGTAACCCCATTTCAGATTTACACATTACTACACCCTGCCTGGATGATGATTTTTCTCTCATCTGGAGTGTTTACACAGCTAATGAGATTGCTGCATCATTTTAAAGACTACCCAGGAAGCAAGGGGCCTACGAGTCTGTTTAAGATTCGTAGTGGGATCCTTTGGCTCTGTTTATAGACATTAACACTTGACATCAAGAATGGATAGTTCTAGTTAGGAAGGATTTCTTGTAGGGTAGATCTTTACCTCATTCACTTGTTCAACACATGTTTGTTGAGTGGCTATTCAATGTCGTGAACTGTTGTAGACATTTGTGTTATGGGAGCAACAGCAACAAAAAACAGATGCAAGTCCCTGCTCTCGTGATGCTGACATTCTGGAAAAGGTATATTTTTATAATGAGTGTTATGACCTTATAATAAATAAATTACATTGCAGGTTAAAAGATGGCTTGGTTAAGGTGTATCTTAGAGGAAGAGCACTTTGTCTAGTGCATGGGGTGAGGCTTTGAGTTTTCTCTAGCACTGGAAGAAAATTAAAAGTAAGTAAGTAAGGGGCTCACAGAGACTGAAGCAGCAGTCATAGAGCCTTCATGGGTCTGCCCTAGATCCTTTGCATATATGTTATGGTTGTGTAGTTTGATCTTCTTGTGGGTCTAACAGTGGGAGTGAGGGTATCTCTGACTCTTTTGCCTGTCCTTGGGACCCTTTTCCTTCTACTGGGTTGCCTTGCCCACTCTTGATATGAGGGTTTGTGCTTGGTCTTATTGTATCTTGTTGTGTCTTAATTAATGTCCCTGGGAGACCTGCTCTTTCTGGGGGGAGGCTGGGGGTGAGAGTGGGTATGGGGAAGAGGGGAGGTGGTAGGGACTTGGAGGAGTGGAAGGAGGACAAGTTGCAGCTGGGATGTATTGTATGAGAAAATAGCAAATTTAAAAAAGAAAGAAATCAGAATGAACAAGCTACAGGGAACAAGCCAGAAAGCAGCACCCCTCCATGGCCTCTGTATCAACTGCCCTGACTTCTTTTGATGATGAACAGTGATATGGAAGTATAAACCAGTAAAAGTAAATAAGTAAAAAGTGGAAAGCTCTCAAGTTTTTAAAAAGTTGTGTGTGTGTGTGTGTGTGTGTGTGTGTGTGTGTGTGTGTGTGTGTTTGAGACTGTGGAAGCCAGAAGCTGATGTAAGGTGTCTTCCTCAGGACATTGCCTTTAAAATGAATACGATTTGTTTATTGTTCACCATTGTTTTGGGTTGGGGATCTGAGACATTGGAGGGAATTTGGGTGAGTGGTATTTCTGCTGGGCTAAGAATAGATGGTACCTATAGGGAATAGAGATAGAAAGCCACAGGGGGTTAGGAAACTCTGGGAAATGGATAGCTCGCTCCAGGGTCAGATTCACAACCTAATGAACTGCCTAAGGCAGGAATAGTGTAGCAGATCCAATACGGTCTCTCACCAGAGCAGGAAGCAAGAAAAGACCTGCCAGCAGAGCCAGAGGCCAACACAAGGTCAGGAAAGGGCTCTTGCCTCTGCATATTTTACCTAAGGGTGTTACAGCAATGTGTCTGTCATAGTTTGTATCTCTGCACTATTCTGAGAGTAAACTGAGCCAGGGAGGCAATCCAGGTAGGTGCCCCCACCAAAATCTACAAATTGAGCCAAGAAGGGAGTGCTTGCACGTTCCCTTGGTTTCTGTTGTGTTTAGATGTGTCAGGAAGCCCATGCCTCAGGCCTAAGGAAGCGAATGATGTGCTGTTTTGCATCTGAAATGCCCCACAGGCCCTTGTCTCAGATGCTTGCTTGCCTGATGTTGGGTGTGCTACTTTAGGAGATCTTGGGGGCTGACTGTTGGAAGCAGGTCACTGAGAAGAAGCCTTTGTCTGCATCTGGTTCCAGCTTCTAATTCCTGGTCTGCTGGGATGTGGGAGCTGCACGCGCTCACCACCATGCACTATGCTGTGCTGTTCTCAGCACAATGGACTGAAACCTTGGAAACCATGAGCTAAGATGAAGCTTTCCCTCCTTCTGTTGTTTTGGTCACAGAGATGCGACAGCATCTGATCCACTTGAGTGGTGGACAGGATGTCACTTCCAATTCCAAATCTTTCATGATGAAGGATGGAACCCTTATCAGCACAGACCATCTTTGCAAGGACTAAAGGTCTACTGAGAGAGGGCTCAACTATTAGAAGTATCACAGAGATGCAGAATGGGATGAGTGGGATCCCCATCACCTCTACAAGTGATGCTTTTGCTCTCGAGGCCTTGTGATTTCAGAGTCCAGCCCTAGACACAGGTGTTTAGGAATCTATAAAAATGGATGAGAATTGAAAACTTTATTGACCCCCAAAGAAAAGGATTTAAATTGAATTAATAAAATTTTAATTTGTGGAAATGGCATCATAATGATATAGTTAATTGTTAAGCTTAGTACAGTTGTCGTTTAGTGTACATGGGGGACCTGCTCCAGGACCACACTCCCACATCTAAATCAGTAGATACTCCCATGCTGTACAAAATGGTGAAATGTTTGCATGTAACCTGCACAATCCCCAAATAATTTAAATCATCTCTAGATGACTTTAAGTACCCAATGCAGAGCAAAAGTGCTATTGCAATAATTATTTTACTGTATTGCTTAGGGGATAATGTAAAAAATTAAAATGAAATAAAAGCCCATATGAGTTCATTACAGATACAATTTCCCCCAAGCACTTTCTACTCAATATGGCACACAGAACCTCCAGATATGGACAACTGACTGTTAATCAAATGACACATTTGAAACCAGCAGAACCTCTAGTTTTCCTTTCCCACGAGAATTCCTGAGCAGGCGCAAGAACTTCCGGGGAGCTGCCACCAGTCACCATTTAAACTCCTCATAGCCAAAACATTTCAAAAGCAAAATTTACCATTTTAAAATGTATTTTTTGAGACAAAAAAAGGTACTCGCTAGATTGGATGGGAGATGTGGGGCTAGGGTCCAGAACTGAGAAGTTGTCAGCAAGGTTATGATGAGTGCTTGCCCGATCTGAGCAGCCAGGCGAGCAAAGGTGGAACAGGTTAGGAAAGCCTCGCCGCTCCAGCTTCCTGTGGGCACCCCTGCCTCCCCCTCCGCCTTGCACACCGTGGCCTCGTTCATTTACTTCAGTAACTCTTTTTCTGGAACAAATTCTGCCCTAGCAATCCCTTTCCAGAGTGCTACAGTAACAAGAGTTCTCGAAGACTTTGATTGATGGGGTTTGAAACACGCTTTCTTTTTGGCAATATTTATATTAGATCCCTTTTGGACTGGCTGCACATAACTAGAGCTTATCACATTGCTGAAAATTATGGGAAGACTCAGAGGCACAGGAACCCTGAGCCTGCTGAGCCCCGAGAGAACGAAGATTAATACACGTTTCTGCTTCGCTGCCCTGACCTCTGATATCTGTAAATAACAGTTGGAAAAGATGGGGCACATCATGATCTATGATATGGCATCGGCCATTCCAGTTGTTCTGTCTTCATAAGTGATTTATCTTTCTCTATGGTGACACAAATCATGGACCCAGCTTGACATGCTGAAATGTTGGACCTACTGACTGCTATAGCGATGAACCTGTGTTTGCATCCTAACATTTTTAGCCTGAGTTAGAACCATCCTCCTGCTTCAATTCAGAAATATGCTGCAAAAACATACTTTGCAAACCCTATGGTTTTGCTGCTGGCAGGAGCAGCAACACTTTCCAACTCTTGGGAGGACCAATGAGAAGGAGAATGAATAGAGAAATGATTTAAATTTAAATCTTTTTGTATTTATTTTATGGGGCTGTAAGAGATGAGTTAGCAGTTAAAAGCTGCTCTTTCAGAGGACCTGAGTTTCATTCTAGCACACATGTTGTTGGGCAGCTCACAACTACATGTAACTCCCGCTCCACAGGGTACAATGCTTTCTCCTGACAAAGGTTGTTAGGTGAAATAGCTGTTTTACTATGTGTTTGTATGAGTGTATGCGCACATGAGTGCAGGTGTCTGATGATACCAGAAGAGGGCATTAGATACTTCAGGACTGGAGTTACTGGCATTTTTTGAATGTTCAGTTTGTTATATGGGTGCTGGGATACGAACTCCAGTCTCCATGATTTCCCAGCAAGCTCTCTTAACCAGTGAGCCAACCCATTAGCCCAAACAAGGTCTATTGTAGATTAAAATTTGTCCTTATTTTTATTTCTTGCCTGCCTTCCTTTCAGCATAAATACTATGCTGAGTGACCACTGAAACAAGCCCTGTCCCAGCTACCTTCAGAATCACTAAATGGAAGCAGGGTTTCATAGTTTTCTGTCTTGAGACCTGAAATTCAGGCACATGGTAGCTAGCTCTCTGTCATACAAGGAGGGCCAGCAGGCTTCTGTAGGAGAGTGCTTGCCTTTATGCAGATACGTATTTGTTCCCAAGGTAGGGTAAGCCATCATATTAGACCTCTTCAGTCTGCTTCTCAATGCAACCATCTTCCCTGGAATGGATGGAGACAAGAAGATGTGGGGGTTCTATGTGAAAACACCCTATTTATTTGGACCTTGTTCCTTTTTGTAAAGGGTGTTACGTGTAGAAAGTACAGTGACTTTAATAAAAGATGACAGTGTATCATTTCTCTTTGGAACAACCTTTGTATTTTAACCCAAATTATTATTATTTATTTAAATAATATAGGGATCTCAGATTTAAAAACAATTTGGTTATCCTCTCCCCCCTTTGAGACAGAGACTCACTATGCCACCAAGGTTGACCTAGCATTTGCTATATGGCCTCAACTGCCTCAGTCTTGAAAGTGCTGGGATTATAGGCATGTAATCAATCCTATATGCAGTGAGTCACATTGAAATGGTGCCTTTGAAAGTCTGCAATTGTATGCAAGATCAGAATCTTAAAAAAATCAAAAAATGAATTTGTTCTAGATGCATGTTTGTTTAGTCAGAAATGCAGTGCCCTAGCCTGTCAGAGCAGTGAGGGGAGTTCTCCCCTCTTGGATCCCCCTCCATCAGTGGTAACGTCCCCACCCAAGCCCGGCTTGCCTACTTGATGTCCTCCTAGTCTCCTTGCTCCACTCACAGATTGTCCCCTAGTTTCAAATGCCAGCTACTGAGCCGAGATGACAGATTTACCCGTGATGATATGCTGAGGCTATATGCACTTGAGCTCAAACATCCTGGAACCAGCCCCTGTGACACTGCTGAGCCCCATGGTGACTTCGAGGGCACGAGCTGAAGTAAATGTGAATCCTGGGAAGGGAGAAAGAGTGTTCTAAGAGACTCCCATCATCTCACTGGGCAAGGAAGACACTGCCCCTTATCCTACTTCCTTTTTCCAGTTTTTAGATGGGAACTTCTGAGTCACTCTAGAAACAATAGAAGCTTCCCCAGCATTGTCCAAAGTGACATTCACTTGCTCACCTCAGACCCAGATGAGAGGCGACAATGAACTTCCAGTGCATAGCAGCGCTTTGTCATATAGAGCGGGTTATTAATACCACCCCGGAGCCTTGGCAAACACCATCCTCCATCACATTCCACATTCTACTTTTTCGTAAACATCTTATCTCATCCAAGCTAACATAGCTCTTAATTCTTTATATAACCATGAAACTCAACACTCCACCTTCGCTGGATGGGTCTTCTTTTGCAAACCCGGTCCCTCTCATACTCGCTTTATATTACAACAACATTAATTGCTATTTTATGCATATCCACAGACAGACATCTTCACAACTTCTTGGTAACTTACAAGTGCACTGGTTGACAGCATCCTCAATTAGCAGAGTCATTTCCATATCCTGGACATATACATTGATCAGAAAAGATGACAATTTATTTTTAGACAGACGCAGCCTGCATAATTTAAATATATTTCCCATTTGGCAAAAATGGTGTTGTAGCTAATGTATGTTCAATATTTCCAAAAACATTGGTACTTTCCCATAAATATCTCCCATATTTTTTTCAGTGAGTAATAAAAAAGGTTGAGGTGGGATGTGTTTTAGCCCACCACATTATATCACTCCTATTTTTCCTCTTTGTTGGATGGCAATCAGGGGCCCCGATGCCAAGCTTTGGAAGCAACAGCATCTGGCTCCTTGGCAGAACCTGCAGGCAGACTTGTTGCCAGCCTCTAAGCTGTGTCTGGGTCTGTTGCAGGGTTTGGCTGCAGATGGACGCTCTGGGTTGCCTCGTGCTTCTGGAAGCCAGTCCTGGCTTTCCTTTGATTCTGAGGACTTTACTCATTTTTATTCATTTGTGAAGAAGGGACCATCCAAATGTTTTATGAAACCAACACAGGAGAACGTTAATGGATCAAATTTTGCCTTTGAAGAGGCAGAGGTCAGTGTGCGTTTGGGCAGGAGACTCGCACGACATGCCGGAGACAAGTCCGCGCGTGGGTGAGCTTCGTCCCGTGAGCTTCTTTCTATTCCAGAGGGCTCTGAAGGAGGGTGGATTTGTATTCCTGTCTCTCCCTCCCTCAGGATGAGGCTGTGTGCTTACTGGAAAAACAGAAACAGTGAGAACTCAGCCATCCTCGGATGGAAAAAGCCCTTGTTTCTTTTGTCTTTTTAGTGGAACCAGACCACGAGGACACAAGAACCAGAGGGAGGCCCTTTCCATGCGTCTCCCTTTGCTGTGTTATTGTTCACCTGAGTGTGGAACTACCCTATGACAAGAAAGAAGCATGCACATTAAGTCTTAATTTAGTCTGAACTAAGCACATACGTTGAAGCCAGATTACTTCTGCTAGCTTTGCCAAGACTGTGGCCTCTAGGGCAAGATGTCCCTGTTTTCTTAGAATTTTGAAAGGCTGCCTCCAGCTCAGTAGGGCGGTATACTCCTTTGATACCAGGGACTGGGAAGCAGAAGAACAATTGTGAGTTCAAGGCCATCCTGGGCAACACAGCGCCCTAGACTCCGTCTCATAAAACAACAACAAAACAAAGACATCTTGAATCATAGCAACCCATGAACAAATGAAAAACCCCTATTACCACTCATGCTATTTACCGCTCAGGATCCACTAAAAATTCTCTAAGACTGGGAGCTTGACCAAGGGTTAAGAACATTAGCTGCTCTTGCAGAGGACCTGGTTCAATTCTCAGCACTTACAAGGTGGCTCACAACCATCTGTAACTCCAGTCCAGGGGGATCTGACACTCTCTTTTGGCCTCTGTACCCACATGGTGTGTAGACATGCATGCAGACAAACCACTACACACATAAAGTAAAAGTAAGGAAAAATCGATCTCTGTCTTGTGTGCACACACGAATACCCCTGTTTTACTTACCGTGTATTTTATACTTGTTCTAAAGATGTAAGCATTTTGTTGTCTTTCTTCAGTCCACTCCTCTCACTGATATTTGCTGGCAGCTTTTGGTTTAATACCTACTTTTTTTGGTCAAGCACAAAGTCCTGCTCTTACAGCATTTATTTTCTAATAGGAGAGGGGAGGGTGCTATCAAATTGATTACCAAGATGACCGTAGACAGTGAAAGTGCTATTAGGGAAATAAGACTGTAACATGCAGAACCGTGGAGTGCAGGTGGAGAGTCTTTCAAGGCAGACTTGGGCACACTTCTGGGCATCCATCCAAAGTAGATCAAATCACTGTCTCAAAGAAAGCTTCAGAAACTGGGGAGCTGGCTTGGTAAGAACACTGGCTGCTCTTGCAGAGGACCCAGTTCAGATCCCAGCAGTTATACTGGCAGGCCAGTACCTCCAGATCCAGGGGAATCTGATGCTCTCTTCTGGATTCTACTGGCACCTGCACATGCATATGGAAATAAACACACTCTCTCTTACACACACCTACACACACTCTCTTACACACACACCTACACATGCTCTCTTACACACACACCTACACTATGTCTTACACACACACCTACACACTCTCTCTTACACACACACCTACACACTCTCTCTTATACATACATCTACACTCTTTCACACACACACCTACACTATCTTACACAATACATCTACACTCTCTCTCTTACACACACACACACACCTACACACACTCTCTCTTATACACACACACCTACATACACTCTCTCTTACACACACACCTATACATTTACACACACACACACACACACACACACGAGGGGGAAGAGTAATTCTTCAGTGAGGGCTGCTTTCCCCTGCTCACTGCAGCATTTTTCATAATACTCAAGGCCTGTGTCCATCTACACATGACGCAGGAGGCAGAGGGCATGGAGTGGTTGGATGTCAGGCAGGGCTTTCTCACTGACAGCAGATTCCTGAGTCATGGAGTATATTCTAGAAGCAATGGGAAGGCATTGGTGCTTTTCAGTGGAATGGTATGGTTAGTTCATAAGTTTGAAAGGTTACTTTGGCTACAATGTAGAGGGAGAAAAGAAACAGAGACTTAGGGAGGTTGTTAAAATAGTGTGAGAGATGACATCCAATAATAATGCTTATGTTGGATAATGAGCAATCTTTACACACACACACACACACACACACACACACACTGTTGAAATAATCTCCTGCACCTATTAGGACAAACTGTAGGATTCCAACTGCACATCAGGAAGCCATGTTACCTCCTTGCACTATAAGACCAAGCAGAGTAGAAAAACATCGTCTTTTCATTTGTTTTTAAGCAAGAGCAAGATGAAGTTAAGCCTAGGTAAAATAGTGTTTTCCTATAATTCCAGTATTGTGAGAAAGGCAGGAGCAGGAGATACATGAGTTTGAGACTAGCCGGGGCTACAAAGTGATCCCAAAGGAGGGGAGAAGGGGAGGGAGAGGGAGAAGAGGGAGAGGAAGAGAGAGATCTAAAGATGTATTTTTGATATTTCAGAAACTTATTTAATGATTATTTTATCATGAATTCTTTCTGTTTCAAATATTCTTCCATGAAGGAAACAAGATGTTTTTGGACAGTCTCACAACACACAAGTATACACACATGCATTTGTATATGACACTGTATACACACATTGGTAGACGTGTACATACACACATATTGTGTGATTTTTTTACTCTTTTGTCTTTTTTACCATTTTTTTATTGAGCTATACATTTCCCCCCACTCTTCTCTCCTCTCCTTCCATCCTCCTTACACCCCATGCTCCCAGTCTACTCAGGAGATCTTGTCTTTTTCCCCTTCCTAGGCAGACCCATGTGTGTCTCTCTTAGGGTCCTCTTTGTTACCTAGGTTCTCTGGGGTTGTAGCCTGTATGCTGGATGTCCTTTGCTTTACATCTAATATCCACTTATAAGGGAGTATATATTATATTTGTCTTTCTGGGTCTCAGTTACCTTACTCAGGACGGCTTTTCCTAGTTCTGTCCATTTGCCTGCAAATTTCAAGATGTCATTGTTTCTTACTGCTGAGTAGTAACCTGTTATATAAATATACCACATTTTCCTTATCCATTCTTTGGTTGAGGGACATCTAGGATGGTTGAGGGACATCTAGGTTGATTCCAGGCTCTAGTTATTATGAATAATGTTGCTATGACATAGTTGAGCAAATGTCCTTGTGGTGTGAGTGTGCATTGTTTGGGTATATGCCAAAAGTGGTACTGCTGGGTCTTAAGGTAGATTGATTCCCAATTTTTCTGAGAAACCGCCATACCGATTTCTAAAGTGGCTGTACAAGTTTGCCCTTACTCTACATCCCCTCCAGCATAAGCTATCATCAGAGTATTTGATCATGGCCTTTCTGACAGGTGTAAGATGATATCTCAGAATTGCTTTGATTTGCATTTCTCTGATGACTAAGGATGTTGATAATTTCCAAAAGGATATAATCAGCAGGTTGTGATGGCACCTTTAATCTCAGCATTCAGGAGGCAGAGGAATGAAGGTGTCTGTGAGTTAGAGGCCAGCCTGATCTACATAGAGAGCTCCAAGCTAGTTAGTGACTACAGAGTGAGAGCTTGTATTATTATTTTTTTAGATCCATAAAATATCAAAACTTTATATGTTAAGAAAATGAACCAAGCAATCTAAGGGATTGAAAACACCACACAGCACTCCGGATGAGGTCAGGCAGAGGTCAGGGCAACTAGGTAGAGGAGCTTGGAACACCTTTCTGTGTGGGCTAAGGGTGGGAGCATGGTCCTAGTCCTAACCCAAAGAGCTGAGTTCTCCTAGGAGATCAAGTTTCAGCTTCTCCCTCACCCCAAGTTCCAACACTCCCCAGACGCTCTTAGTCTTGATACACTCTGGGACATGGAAGACTGTTTCTTCCCTTGAGCCTTGTAGGTGTTCCATCCCTCATATATTTCAGTCCCCAGCTATTGAACTCCCTGAGCTGAAAACCCCCAACACTACTAAGGAAATGGAGTTTCTATAGACCCAGGAGGAGGGAAGGCCTCTTCCAGCTAGTGTGGGGAGTTGTGAACGTGTCAGGAAAAACCACACAAAAGACGATAAGATGCAGTCACTAACTGGTGATGAATGTGGGAAATGCACAATGCACATGGTCATGTGATCTGTTGAACTCTGGGGTGTCTATGGCTGTGGTAACCTGATGGGACTTGGGTCTCACATCCCTAACTCTTCCCCGTCTCTTAAGATCCACCACAAATGTCAAGAGTCGGCACTTCTCTATTGCCTTCCAATTCTGGCATGCCATCACTTTCTACGTTAGCCAAAGGGCTTTTTCCCCTTCATTTTTAGTAAACTGTTAGTAAACATTGCCAAACCTCTTCAATTAGTCTAAATAAGTGTAATCTACTTAGTGTAAATTGAAGTGTTCCATCGCTTTTGAGTGAGCAAGTGCCTCTACCATGATGATATGTCCATGTGGACAGCAACTTTTCTTTTAAGTCAAATATTGGCCTGAATTGACCAATCATTTGCCTGAATATATCCATCAATTTATAAAAAGAATATATGTATATACACACCTATGTGTGCATACATGTGATCACAGTATTGAACTAACTTTTCTTTGAACCAACTTTTTCGTAATACCATATAGAGAAAACTATTGTACATTTCCCCTTCTATATAAAAATTCTGCATGTTCTTCCTCTAAATTCTCTCCCTTGGTTTCTATCAGTTGGTTTGGTTTTTTTTAATGTTGGTTGAAGGCCTATGGATTTGTCATTACAAGTTACGACTGGAATATGGCTGGTTTCTTATCCTTATCAACAAAGGCTTTTAGGATGCTGCCAGTGACCTTGAGGCTCCCCATTTAGACCAGAGCAGAGAGACTGTTGCTTCAGATAATGAAACAGAAGAGGCAGCCTGGTGTCCCCTTGGCTAGGTGGGCTCAGAACCTTCCTACAACATCAAAGTGTTATCTGGCCTCAAAACTAACAACTTCTGGGCTCTGGCTTTCTCCTGTGGAGTTCTCTGAAAGCGTAGTGCTTGAATTATGGTGATTGGGGTCAGTTCCAGGACAGGAGCCTGGCCAGAGCTGGCTGCCAGGACCTGAAGCATCTATGGGGTCTTGCCTTCCTTGGCAGTGAATTTGAGTGGGTACCGGTCTACCTGGTTCACATGACAACATATCACAGGCTGACTGGCAGTGGATCCAGTGAGAGTTTTCAGAACCATTTGGTCTCAAGAGACCCTTGACACTCTGGAGTGTGTCGAAACACGTGATGCTGGTAGTTCTTAGCCCCAGCACTCCCCTAGCACAAATTAGGTAAAAGACTGGTATGCAGAGCAGGGGAGGGAGGAGGTTCATAAAGTACTTGCTGTGCAAACATCAGGACCAGAGTTCAGATCTACAGCACCCATGTAAAGCACCTGTAACCCCAGTGCTGAGGTGGATACAAACAGGTAGATGCTTGAAGCTCATTGGCCAGCCACTCTAGCCAAATCAAGATCTTCAGGTTCAGTGAGAGACCCTTCTTCAAAAAAAAGAGGTTGGGGATATAACTCAGTGGAAAAGCACTTGCCTCACATATATGAGGTCCCAAGTTCAACCCACAGTATTGCCAAATAAATAATTAAATAAAATAAATAAATAAACAAGCAGGGTGGTGGTGGCACACACCTCTAATCCTAGCACTTGAGAGACCACGGCAGCTGGATCTCTGTGAGTTCAAGGCCAGTCTGGTCTACAGAGTAAGTTCCAGAACTGCCAGGGATACACAGAGAAACCCTGTCTCAAATAACCAACCAACCAACCAACAAACAAACCAAATAAATAAATAAATGAATAAGTGATGTTTAGTATTGTATTCTCTGCCCTTTCCATTATGTTCAATAACTAGGAAATGACTGTACATTGGTTCGCAATGATGAGTTTAATTTTATGAATGTCTTTACAATAAACATTTTGACTGGTAAAAAAAATGAATAAGTGGAAAACAACCAAGGCAATTACCTGTCTTTGACCTCTGACCTCTGCAAGCACATGAATGCACATGCCCACGCTAACAAATCCATACACACACACACACACACACACACACACACACACACACCAGACACTCACACAACAATTTTTAGTCTGCAGTATGTATGGAGATTTGTGTCTTCCCAGTAAACAGCGCCGGTGGGACTAGAGTCCACGTCCAGGCATCCCACTGCAGCTGTCCTCGAAAACATTGGAGAAATGTGTTCATCTTTTCGTTTTGCTTATTTGATCGTTTACTTTGCTGCTCGAATGGGCTCGTGATGTGTTCTGAGGACCCAGCTGTTCCTGCAGCTCTACATTGGTGGGTCACGCTCTCTGAGGCGTGGTGGCTACCCTAGTCTCTGCAGACATCTCTCTCTCCTTTTCCCAGCTCTCCTGTGAAGCAGATGAGCTCATGTGCTTCCCTTCCTCCTCCTCAGACCCCAGTCACCCCTGCCACTCAGGGAAGACTTTGGCTCCTGTGCTCACAACGCCCTCTCCCGCGGCCATCATTCCTGGACACTCCATCCTACTCAACATCGATCCAGCTCACACACCGGTTTCTAGTTCTTGTGTCTCCTTTGCTCAAGTGAGCTTTTCCTACGGCCAGATCCAAGATGTCACCACCCACAAGCATCTGCATGCAGGTCAGGTCTCAGTTCTTGGTCTTCCCATAAGAGGAGAGTCTCCAGGTTGATGGGTCTTCCTCATTGTTTGCATGTCTTTACCTCACAGGCTCTCCTAAAAACAGTCTAATCCAATCACTGTCCCCTTTACGGAACCAACATGGCTCCGGTCCCTGTGACAGTGCCCTGTATTAACTCTTGGCTTTCTCCCCCCAGATTTCTCAGCAGTACTGGGCCCTACATTTCTTGAGCTTAAGTCAACACACAGCTGCCTACTCCTAACCCTCTCTGAGATGATTAACAGCTCTTTACAGTTGACTGTCTTAACACTGAGCCTTGTTGCTTCTTCCTCCTCAATATAACTGCGTTTTCATCCCTGTCTCAGGATATGTCACAGCCACCCACCCAGCCGCTCAGACCAAGAGCTTTGGGGTCATTTCTCACTCTTCTCCTTCACCTGAACTCCACACCCAACCCATGAGTAAGTCCTGTTGATGCTGCTTTCGCCCGACCTCACCCCGGGACCGCAGCTCCTGTGGCCAGAGCATCAGGACTCATCATCCACGCTGCTGCTCCCTTTCTTCCTCCCTGCCTCCACCATGCCTCCTACTGTTCATCCTGCACAGGGCAGATGGCAGATTTCCCCGAGGCATAAATCAGGTTACGTCACTCCCATGCCTAGCCCTCCGTGCTGCTCTTTAATTAGGCTTCAAATTGAATCCAAAATGGCTGCCCTGCGCCGATCCCGCTGTCCCCTCTTCGGTGTTTCTCTGTATCCTCCAACTTCCTGTCCTTTCAGCCATGCCGGTTCCCATCTTAAGACCTCTGCACCTGCCACCCAGACGGTGCGAAGCATTCTCCCTTCAGGCCTGTGTGCACCTCCTACTCTCCTCCAGGCCTCAGCTCACACGGCAACTCTTCAGGGACTCCCTTGCTCAAGCAGCGCCCTGCTTCCACCCAGCCCCTCCTCTTACAATGCCCAATGTTATCTCTTAGGGTACACAGAAAACTTGAGGTCATCATGTTTGTTTTCTGCATCTTCTTGTCTCTATCAGATTATAAAGTTGTAACATCCCATGGACTCAGTCTCGGATGATATTTCTTTCCTCCAGTCATGAGACCACGTAGAATAAAGATGAACACGCTTCTCCCATGTAACCATCATCACTGGAAGAAGTCATACTCAGAGAAACATGAGTACATACATACATTTATATGCACATACATAAATACATGTATCATCTATATGTGTGACAGGTGAAATATTAAAACACCATTGACCTATCAATGTGGACACAACTTCTCTTTCTCACGATTCACGGTGATTAATAATCCAGAACAGGTGTCTGGAGTAGAGTGACAATCTCTTTGAGAGGTTTTGGTGGATCTAAGGTTTCAGCAAGTGTTGACCACGGGCCAGCACTTGAACAAAGTACGTGATGGATCTGCGGAGAACCTCATGAGATCTTGGTATGCGGTTCACTCCTATTCCAAAGTGAAGCTTTTGTTTGACTAACACTGATTTGGAAGAGGTGCATCTAGGTCTACCTGGGGTGTAGGGAAAAGATCAGAGGAGGTACTCTGATGATGGAACTCCTATAGGCACAGACCACATATGTGGTAGGTGCTGGGTGATGATCCCCAGGGACCAGTCCAGCATTGAGGCCACTTTAGGTAGTGCCAAGAGCTATGAAGGTGGTGTTGTGTGGTTAAAGTATCTTCAGCAAAGCCTGAGAACATCAAGGCAGTCAAATTAAAAGGGAGGTGGGTAACAGCAAAGGCATTTGAAGAATCTCCTTGCATTAGGAGTTTACATGGAGGAAATCCTATCCCAGAAGGGAAGTGAGTCAGAGCTTGCTTAACAGCGTTGCAAGAGGACAATTGAACTTGAGAAGAGATTTAGTATTATACACTCTCAGGCTTTAACTATTCTAACATATTTTCTCACACTCTACTGTTGAATCCTTCAAAAGTTGTCTCAGGAAGGGTCTTCAGGTGAAGCCATCTATGACAAGAGCAAGTCTAGGGCACACTCCGACAGCCAGCCAGCTTGCAGTGTGAAGAGGGCCCCCACAAGGGGTTTCCGGGTTCCAGGGTTTCCATGGCCTTCTTGAGCAGCAGGAACTACACCTACCCCATCTTGTGTGACTGTGAATGTATGTGGTGCGTGGAGGCAGGTGGTCTGTCTATAGTTTACATGCTACTTAAAATTCCCCAAGCCACCTATAGCAAGTCCTTGAAATAAATGACGGGAAATCATTAGAATAATCTTGCAAGCATCCATGTAACCCGTAAAGGTCGTCCAAAGACCAGGGTGAGACTGTCACCCTGCTGTACCTGGAACTCCAGGGAGCAACATAGGGAAGACACAGGAACCTGCCCATTTGAGCATCACAAAACCCATTGACTCTCTCCTCTTGTCAGAATATTTCACCCAGCGGACTCTCAGGCTTCACTCAGAGGCTGGACAGAGCATGTTTTCATATTTAATAAGCAGCCAATTAAAGTGTTACCATGGGGGGGTAGGGAAAATGCCACCATGAATGCTGGGAGGTTCTATTTCAAGGATAGCCCATGAGTATACCCACCGTCTCCCTGCTTCCTGGGGCCTCCTTGGAACTCACTTGTTCTACTGTTTGGTATAAAATTCTCCTTGGGATACTTGGTGGCCTTGGAGGAGGGAAGGATTCTAATGCCACCACTCATCTTTGTACAAGGGAAATGGTAAATGAACTATAAAAGCAAGCAAACAAACAAATCTGTGCCCGGGTAAACAAACAGTGGCCAGCATGCCATGCCATCGGCAAGTGGCAACAGCAATGTGGCATCTCTGTCACTTCAGAACTGCTGGGTCATTCCATGTCTCAGAGCTTCCTGGGTAGAATGTCATTTGTTCTTCACATCCTTCCAAGGGCTGATGAAAAGCTATTTATTACTCTGTTGGCTTGAGACTCTCGACATATACAATCACCTGGAAGGATTTCTTCAAGTATGATTTACTAGCATTTATTTGATCACCAACCATTTGCTCATTCTCTATAGACTAGCCTTATGGGATCTCTAAAGATCCAGAGAAAGAAAAGAGACAATTCATGCCCTCAAGATGCTGGTGGACAACAGGAAATGAAGGCCAGAAAGTTCACAGTTGAAGTCCCATGGGCTGTGAGGGTTAGGAAGGACCATGCTGGGATAAGAACAGTGCATCTAATTCAACCTCGGAGACCTCCAAAAGGAAATATGTTAGGGGCAGGGGACTTTCACATCTCCAGACTTCAAGAGGAATAGAAGCCCAAAGAAATGGAAGACAAAGAGAAACGGAGGTGTGGCCCAGATAAATGAGAGAGCAAGGCCCTTTCAGACACCTGGTTACAGAAAACAGTGGGTGTGCCCATGTGACGGAAGATAAGGCCAGGCACCAAACGGTGGAGATTCTTCTAGACAGCTCTATGAATGCTGCTATTTATTGTGAAGGCTGTGGGAAAGCTGGCCTGATCCCTGCTGGAAATCCATCCTGGCAGCAAGGAAAGAATGTAGAAGAGCAAACCCAGAGGATCAGGTGAGGGTTGAAACTAAGCTGAATTCATAACCTACCAAATGTAAAGGAGTCTGGTGTGGTGCCCAGCCTTCTGGCTTTCAATGCACTAGTGACACACACACACACACACACACACACACACACACACACACACATTTCCCCAATAACTAAAATTTTTTCCACAGGAACCTCCCTTTTCTAAGGTTAAGCTCAAAATTATTTCAGCTCAAGGAGTTTCCTCCAGGCCACACTTTGAATCAAGAGTCAGAGTGTGAAGCCCCAGGAGGACTCTGGATCATAGAGCTGAATTATGATGGCTTGATGTTCTCAGGGTCTATTACAATTCTCGATTAAATGGGGTGTGACCTTGAAGACACAAAGGATGGGGATCCCAAGAATAGAGATTGGGCTGCCATGCAAGCGAGATATATAAATATGAATGTCAAGCCACTCGAATGCATGAAAGGGTTTTAAAATGCCAGAGAGTTCCAAAGTACACCGGGCCTCACAGTCACAATGAGATGATAATGGAGGCGACCGGCGGCAGGGACCACCCACCAGCGGTTTCATTGCTGTAACTGGGAATGAAGGGTCTCCCTGGAACTATTGACACTGGATGGCATTGTCATTTTTAGCACATGCTAACTCTGTGCCTGTGAAAGGGATTGTCTCTGTTAAGCTGGAGCCAGACTATTTATGGACATCCCGCTCCCACCGCATTCCGGTGCCATGGCCATAGGTAAGAAAAAAAAATGGAAAACGCCTGCTTGGTTTCCACACATTGGCCCATAAATTCCCTGTCTGTGCTTAATTAACCGAGGAAGAAATATGCTCCAGGGCTCTCTTTTCTTTCTTTTCTTCTTCTTTTTTTTTGGGGGGGCGGGGTGGGCTCAAGCTTACGTTCAGTCCAAACCCCTACCTTCATATTCATTCCCTTTTCTTCTGGCTAGCCTTGGGTCACAGTGGACATTGGGGCCACCCACAAAGCAATAGGTCAAAGGCCTGCACTTAACCCTTTCTCCAGTTACAGAGAAAGACAAAAATCACTTGCTTTTCTTTGCAGAATACAAAGATCAGACAATAATTACTCCATTGTCCTTGCTTTAGAAATATACACACAGGCACACATACAGTCACAGAAGTGCGTGCACTTGTGCACATACACTCACACAGACACAATGTGCTCTTGCCATCTGTGCTATAAGAAATGAGCATGGTAGCAAGCCTTGCTGATCTTTCTGTTGCTCCGCAGTTAAGACTTGTCAGCGCATGAGAATTGGGGAGACTTTTGTGATTTCTTTCTATCCTGCTGGATTTTCAACTCAACATCCCACTTCTGTAACTGGGGCAGGCAGGGAGCTAAGAGGTGACAGCACAGAGTTGGCAGTGGTCTCTAAGTGGTAGGCACAATCTTGAGGGCAGGCCTAGGAAAATGAAGTGTGGTAGAGTCCGCAGACTGTCTTTTACACTAAGAAGCTGGATAGTAGGTAGCAAACGTGTTTAAGTAGAAGCAAATGGTTCTCGTATTGTATTGCGCAGTGTGGTGACTACAGGTCACAACAGCCCTGTGTACATTTAATGAATAATGAAAGGGAGGAGCTGGAAGGCTCCAAACACAAAGAAGAAATGTTAATTATCTCGACTCTATCGTTACACATTTATACATGAATTGAGCTATCACATTGTCCATAAAGGACGTATTCTGAGGCAGGAGTTAGGTGGTCCTGATACAGGAAGGGTTGAGCTCATGGTGGATCCCGTGATGGTCAGGACCCATCACCTGAATGGATGAGTTATGCAGTCTCTTCACTCGCTTGGCCCTCAAGTGCTCAAAAATGTACAGTTTCAACAAAGTACCTCAATCCTACCACATCTTGTTCTTTCAAAAAATCCATAAAAGAGTTCTGGGTGGGGTTTCTTGGTATAACTTCTTTCTCAGAGCCCTTCCTACTCTCAGAAGTTCTTTCACACTTTCCTTTATTTCATTAAAAGTATCTATCTAAATATCTATAAATATCTATTGAGTGTGTGTGTGTGTGCATGCGTGCATGTGTGTGTTGAAAGTTGCAAGCTACAGCATCCATGTAGAGGTCAGAGGACACTTGCAGGAGATGGCCCTCCCTTTCCACTATGTGGGTCTTGAGAATTGAACTCAGATGGTTAGACTGACCGGCTGATCACCTTGCCCTGCCATTTCATGGCCCCTTCCTCACTGTTCTTTTGTTTTGTTTTGTTTTGTTTTTGTTTTTTTGAGAGGTTTCTCTGTATTGTTTTGGAGGCTGTCCTGGAGCTCTGTAAACCAGGCTGGTCTCGAACTCACAGAGTGCTGGGATTAAAGGCGTGCGCCACCAACTCCTCACTGTTCTTAATGAGTCTATGTTTACTTGCCTCACCCCTTCTGTATGTTTTCTTACCTTCTTGGGTATGAGGCCATGAACTCAGAGCCACTGGTTAGGGATGGCTTTGGTGAACAGTAACCATCCAGTGCCTTAGATCCTTGACTTAAGCACACCAAGAACTGAATAGGCTCTCAAAGATCCCACATGAATGCTATACACACACACACACACAAAAAGCATTAAGAAAGATTGGGATGTCAACATTAGCATATATTTACCATGTGCAAGGCCCTGGATTCCACTCTTAGCAAAAGCAACAGGAAAGAAAGAACCAAAAAAAAAAAAAAAAGAAGGAAGCAAAGAAGTTTAAGAATACTAACTTGATCATTTCATACTGTGTCCATGTATCAAACTGTCACACTGTACTACCCAAATCTGTACAATTAAAATAAAAAATAACTAAATAGAAGGGGGCATGAGTTTTCTTATCCCAAGTCCATTTAACTGGGCAGCTGGCTTATTCTTATGATTTATTTTGTTTGTTACCTTGCTGTTAGAATAGGAGATTCATTTTTTTAAATAAAAAAGATGTGTTCTAGACACTGGAGGCAGCAAGGGCTGATACAGTGAGGCTTTCTTCATAATATGAGGGGGTAGGGGCTCATACTGTAGGATGTCTGACAGGCTGACAGACCCGTAGGAAACGATGAAGACCTAAACAGACTCCACGGGAGGAGAACTGGTGTTCAAGAGATGAGCAGAGTCAGTTCATGGGGACTGTGACAGCACAGGAGAGGTAGAGGCACTGGGGCTGAGCCTGCGTCTGAGACTGGTGTGGTTCCTAGAAACATTAGTAATGAGTCCTAATAAGTTGGAAGAGTAGCTAGCTTGGATCTCACCATTGCCCTTCACAAGCTGGGTAACCACAGAAAGGTCAACCTTGTCCAACTTCAGTTTCCTCATCAGTAAAGCTGGGTGTGAATAGAATTCCTGTGGAATTATGGTGTGACTGAGTGAAATGTTTAGTGTTTCCCAGCATGCAGTAGCATGAGCCACTATGGTATCTCTATGGGGTTGGGTTGGAGCGGGATATTGATACATAATGGCTCTATGCCTGGGAACCCTGACTAGTGCCTGTTATGACTTCCAAATAAGGAATTAGGATGCTACTCTAGGAATCCCTGTTCTCATTCATCACCAAGCCCCGCCCACCACCCCACATTGCTCACTAGGATGCAGGGCCAAACCTACAGAAAGACTCACAGCATCATGTCAAGTTCCCATTGCCAGGGGACACAGCTATGTAGCGCTGTCTTCCTGCCCTTAGACCAATGAGTAAAGTACATGTTTAGGAAGCCACCATCCTTATTTCATTATGGTCAACAGAATGTGATTACCTCACCCCCTGCCCTACCCAAACAGCCTGCACTTTCAAGAAGGAAAGCCCTCCATTGAAAAAGGAGCTCAGCGGGGTTGGAGGTGTGGTGGGGTTTGAAGACAACCTGATGACTTCAGGTGACAAATGATCATTAGACAAGTAGATGTGACTGTGCTCAATTCATATGGCTTAAAAGAAAAAAAAAGGCTATCTCCCCCCACGAGGTACCATCTCTATCAGGAAATACCAAATTAGGGGTTAGCACATGGCAAATTATGTAATTCATGCAGAAAATTGTGTATTTGTGCTAAAACAATGGTTCCCTCTTGTCTGGCATCATGTAAAAACTCTCGGGGCCTGTGGCTAATTTCTGGATGTTGCTTGTTGTGATATTGGCTGCCTCTAATAGACATGAAATTGTGAAAGTGTATCTAATGATTCTTCATATAAATTCTCTGCTGTGTTCTGATTTTTAAAAATAGCATTTGAAATGTAATGCAGGGGGAGAAGAGAGTAGAGAGTGTAGAGTTAATAGCTACTTGCATACATCTAAGGATTCTGTATACTGTAAGCTGAGTTAAAATGTTTCCACAAATCCTTACCCTAAATACATGCCTCTTCCAAGTCAGATTGAAGCTGTTCACCCTCAAAAGGCAACTGACATAGAAGCTCACACAAGGGAGCAGGATGGAGCTAGGATTTGCATGAGAAATGTCTCCAACAGGCTCCTGTGCTTAAGTGCTTGTCCCTAGATCACTGTGATGCTTTGAATGTGGTAATACCTTTAAGATCTGCCTTTAGCCTACCTGGAGGAAGCAGGTTGTTGGGGAATGAGTCTCCCTTGTAGCCCAGGTTCTCTTCCTGTTTCAACCAGATGTGACAAGCTGTGTCTGTAGACACTATGCCTTCTCTGACATGATGGACAACGGAGCTCTGAGGAACTTCTGTGCTAATAAACCTCTCTCCTCTAAGCTGCTTCTGCCAGACACTTTGTCACTGCAATGAGAAGAGTGACTAACAGATGGAGACATGTCCACTCACAAGCAAGTGGGTTACCACACGGTGTGGCATACCACACTGTACAATATTACTTAGCCACCCAAAGAGGGAACTCCTGACCCAAACTACAACATGGATGAACCTTGAATAAGAGAGGAGCAGCTCCCAGAAGGTCAATACAGTGTAGCAACTTAGAGGAGAGACTAAGACTGGTTATAATCAAAGACACAGTAAACACACATTCTCTCAAGGGCTGAGAGAGGATATTGTTTCATCTTTACAGTTCCTATTTAGGGCTGGGGATGGAACTCAGGGTGGGGCCCTTGCCTCTTTAGTGCCACAAACAAGCAAAACCCAGAGCTTCCATTTAGAAAGATTAAGAACTCCCCAGATACACAGAAAGTAATGGTGATCCAGTGTCATGAACATTCTTAGTGCTCCATGGTTGTACACTTCAAAATGGTGACAATGTTATATATAGCGTTAGCACAACTGTCAGCAAGCAAGCAAGCAGCCAGAGCAGTCCCACTGTGTCCTCTGCTCTTCCGCATCTAAAACTTGTGAAGAACAGAAGTGTCTGGTGTCTCTGGATTCTGATGATAAAGCCTTCAATTCCTGCTCACCAGATGCCCCGAGAGGCCTGGGGAACACAAACCCAGCATGAGGTAAGGTAAGGTGTTTCTGAGGCTTGCAGGTAGTTACATAATGAACGGGCAGGCGAGGCAGAGTGGGATTAAAATACACATGTTAGAAAGTAAACAAATCTAAGTTTCAAAATAGGAAAGCATCAGTAAAGAATGATGGACAAAACCATGAATCAGGTGCTCATCAGGGACAATATCAGAAATTCTATGTATATGGTTAATGTTTCCCATCTGTGTGTTTCTTTTTAGACTCTTGAAAAGAAATTAAACATATCCTTTTTTTCTGCTTTCAAATGCCCAGAGCTGTGTTCTTGGTTTTAATTATGGTAAGAAGTTAATGTATTGTCTTTTCCTGAGCACGGGCTGGCAAGTGATTGCATTATGACCGGAGGAAACCGGGTCCAACGTTCTCTTGTAGTTGATTGTAGTGGGGTGTGGTGGAGGGCAAGCCTCCCACACTTGGAAGACATTGCCACAGAGTCTGTCAGCTTAGTCTGATGAGAACTATGTAGAAGAAAACAAACAAAACACCCCCAGCAGTGGCTGTTTTCAGGCGTCCTCAGAGGTGTCAAGGAAGTACACAGACTGAAGGGCTGAGAGGAGCTATCTGATGGGTTTTCAAGCCTCAGTGGCCATGGCGCCACACATCCGTGGGTTTGGCTTGGGTGACACAGGGCTGAGTGCTTACAACAATAACATGGCGGTGACCGGGAACCGGGAACTGGGAACTGGGACAATGCCTTTTAGAGGGATCTAATACAATTGAGTGACCTAAGTTTTCAGTGGTGGTGTCCCTGTATGCTTTACTCCGTTTGGCAGGCACGGATCTACCAAGGAAGCCCGTTTCTTTTGGGGTCCAACTTTGAGAAAGACACAAATGCAGCAGAGAGGAGAGAGCCTGTGTCTGCCTCTGTACTTAGACCAACAGTCACACAGGTGGAGTCTCCTGTGTGTGTGTGTGTGTGTGTGTGTGTGTGTGTGTGTGTGTGTGTGTGCATGTGAAGGTCAGAGGCAGATGTCAAGTGTTTTCCTCTGTGACTTGTCATCTTATATTTTGGACATAGGGCCTTTCACTGAACCTAGAGTTTGCCAATTTGGCTAGAATGGCTGACCAGTGAGTGCCAGGGATCCCCCTGTCTTTGCCTCCCTGGTGGTAGGTTTTTAGGCTTTTACATGGGTGCTGGGGCTTGAATTCAGGTCTTCAAGCAGGCATGACAAGCACTTTAATGAATGAGCTATTGCCTCAAAGCGCAATGTCCACGGTCATCACCAGCAAAGCAGGGTGGTGCAGATTTGGACAGCGCGTAGGGAAAGGAAGAGAAGAGGAGTACAGCAATTTTGTCTGGACTGCCCTTCCAGACGCCATCTCATAGGGTTTCAGAGCTACGTCTCCTCTGACTCGGCTAAGGAAACGTTCGTTCGCGTGACCTGTGACCAGAGCCCCATCCAGGCCATTCACATGTAAAGATCTCTCTGAGCTGGCTGGTGAGAGCAGCTGCCCAGCAATGCTTTGTGCGACTCTGCACAATAGCGGCATCCCACCCTCCCTTCCAGGGTGCTGGGGGTCCATTTGTTGTCCCTGCCGCCGCTGCCGCCGCTGCTCTTCAGCTGTCTGTGTGAGGCTGCATGTTTGAAGCTGGGCACAGTGAGCCTTTGAGGTGCCTCTTCGGCCTGTCCACCGCAGCTGTCCCACTTGCTCTGGCACCGGGAGAGCAGCTGCCCGGAGGCCCCCTGGACACATCCGGCCCACAAAGCCCAGCATAGGCCGGGTGCCCTTCAGTTCTAGGAGCTTGCTCAAGCCACACCCTGCCAGTCACCACTGACCTTGTCCTATACCCAGTGCTGGCGGTGATCCTGCTGCCAGTTGTTTTAGCGTTACCTGGGCCCAAGCCGCAAGACTGAGGTCCGCGTGGCCTGGCTCAGTACTTTATCTGTGAGGCCTGACTAACCACAAACATCGAAAAGATGAGCTTTGATTGACGGCAAAAGAGACTGGACAAAAAAGCAGGGACTGAACTCAAAAAAGACATGATGAAATCTGATTCTATTTTTACTTTTAATTTGGCTTTATTTTTATTTAATTCAGATTTTGCACAGGGCCTCATACTTGGTAAGCAGCAATTCTACTAAGCCCTTGTCTAGGCCCCTGATGCTGGTACTTGAGTAAACCTTGCCTTAGTTAAAGGATCTTCTTAGTCAACAGTTTTCTTAAGTGGCCTGCTGACTTATTAAGACTGGAAGATCATTCGTGATTTGTGAGAATTGCAGGCCCTGTGAACACATCACTGAAGAGGACTGGAAAATAGGCTTAATTATTTTGGCCACTCCAGTGTAGGGAGCCGAACTTCCAAAGGAGATAAAAAGAAGCTCAGAGTTGCTATGTCCTTGACAGATTCAGGGCCTACCTTGTTCTCAGGGGAATGACTCCAGAACTAAGAACTGTGCTTAAGGGGTCCTGATTTGAAAATATTTCCTATAGGTTCTGAGCTAGATTCTTCTCTTCTCTCTCTCTTTCTGCATATTTACATTTACTTATGTTTATTTTTTAATTTAATGTTTTGAGAATTTCATGAATATTATAGTTACATTGTTCCCATCCCCCTCTCTCCTCCAACTCCTCCTGTGTCTCTCAAATTCATGACCTTCTTCAATTTTTATTGTCACACACAGTCCTGTTGTGTCTTAGTTTTTTTTTTTTGTTCACTCTCTGAAATCTTCAGTTTCTACCAAGATATGGCTAACCACTTCCACTGCCTATGTTGGGACGGACAACAAATGTCTAACTATATTGCATGTATTTCCCATGTCTTAGTTTGGCTCTCTCTATACAACTAACACAAGGCTAATAGTGTCAATATGGCACGCTGAAGGCAGTACAGGAGAGGCCTCTGCCTGAAGGAACCTAACCAAGCCTAAGGAACAAGCAGGGGCTGCCAAAGGAAGAATAGATACGTCCTTGTTTTACAAGGGAGCAGGCTGACAGCAAAGGGGACTATTATTTGTCAGGCAAGGAGGTGACTGCAAAAATCCTGAGATGCCATTGGTCAGTGAATGGTGACACATAAATGGCAGACACTGAAGATGACAGATTAAGGCGAGAAAAGAAATCTTGTGCCTTAAGCAAACTCCAGAAACAGTAGATTTTTGTCTGAAGTTTTAAACAAGTATCTTTAGGTAATGATTCCATGTTGCCACACTGACAGTGAGAACAGAAGCTCCTGAGTGACAGCTGCCTAGGGGTTGGGTAGGAGGACAAAGCTGTTGTCTAGTTATGAACATTCAGGAGCCAGGCATGTTCACCCTGCTCTTGAAGGTGGTCTCCCTTAGCTTAAAAGCCCTTCTCCACGAGGGACGTGCGTGTTCTCATGTGCACATCCCTCCTACTCCCTGCTCGTCTCTTCGAATCACGCATTCAAACTGTGATCAGGAATTATTTGTGTAGTGTCTTGGACACCATCTGTCTCTCGTGCTCTCTGAGAACCAAGGCTGGGTCTGTTTTGCTCCCCGATACAGCCTCAGTATCTAGTTCAATCTTGAATCTAAACGATTCTCACTAGCTCTTTCTTGGAGGACAAAGACCAAAAATGAAGTTCTTCATTGGATGACAAAGAATAACTGACTTAATTAATTAATTAAAGTAATAGATAGCAGTTTCTGGTGGCAGACACAAATCTAACGAATTCTTTTAAGTGGTGCTTAGGATGCTGTCCAAGTACACAGGGTCACCATGCTACAGTGGTCAAGAGAGTCATACACACACATACACATACACATACACATACACATACACATACACATACACATACACATACACATATACATATGTCTTTGTTAGGGTTTCTGTTGCTGCAGAAGCACCATGACAAAAAGGCAAACTGGGGAGGGATGGGTTTATTTGGCTTACACTTTCGTATTTCTGTTCATCATCAAAAGAAATCAGAGTAGGAACTCAGCCAGGAAGCTGGAGGCAGGAGCTGATGCAGAGGCCATGGAGGGTGCTGCTTACTGAGACTTGCTTAGCTTGTTTATTATTATTATTATTATTATTATTATTATTATTATTATTATTTTGATTTTTTGAGACATAGTTTCTCTGTGTAGCCCTAGCTGTCCTGGAACTCACTCTGTAGGCCAGGCTGGCCTCAAGCTCAGAGATATCCACCTGCCTCTGCCTCCCAAGTGCTGAGATTAAAGGCATCTGTCACCACTGCCTGGGCAAGTCTGCTTTCTTATAGCACTCAAGACCGCCAGACCAGGGGTGGCATGGGCCCTCCCCCATCAACCACTAATTAAGAAAATGCCTGGCAGGCTTGCCTATAGTTTGATCCAATGAAGACATTTTCTCAATTGAGGCTCCCTTCTTTCAGATGACTCTAGCTTGTGTCGAGTCGACTTAGAACTATCTGGCGTAATAAAAATACACACACACACACACACACACACACACACACATATATATGTTGGGTGATCACAAACAATTCATTTAAGTTCTGGGGCTACAGTTTTTCTCATTTGTAAAACGGAAATAATATTGTTCAGAGTGTGTGGGTTGGTTTGGTTTTAGATAGGTAGGGATTACATATAAAATAATTTTCAACCGAGTCAGTGTCTCAAAATCATAAACCACGTATTCTCATCACTCTTACTTTGCCTTATGTAGAAAGGTTAGTCTTCTAGCGTGCAAACACACATGTCCATTTCAGATGCTATAAATAGGAAGAGACAGGTCAGGGGCAGGCTGATGGGAGATCTGAGATCCCAGGAAACTCTTAGAACTTGTGTGCAACTTTCAAAGAATACAAAGGAAAATAATCCCTTGGTGAACGTGTTAATCAAAGATGGCAATGAACACTGTGCATGAGACATTTCAAATGCTGTGATGATGTAGCACCTATGAACCATCTGACGTTACAGTTTTGTTTTCACTGTAGTCACACACATTGGCATAGTAAGTGTCTTAGGGTTTCTATTGCTGCGAAGAGACACCATGACCATGGCAACACTTATAAGAGAAAACATTTAATTGAGGTGGCAGCTTACAGTTTCAGAGGTTCAGTCCATTATCACCATGGCAGGGAGTATGGCAGCGTGTGGGCAGACATGGTGCTGGAGAAGTTGCTGCTACATCTTGGTCCATAGGCAACTGGAAGTAGACTGAGACTCTGGGTGTGGCTTGAACATCTATGAGACCTCAAAGCCCGCCCCACAGTGACACACTTCCTCCAACAAGGCCATACCTGCTCCAACAAAGCCACACCTCCAAGTAGTGCCATTCTCTATGAGCTTATGGGGGCCAATTACAGTCAAACTATTTGGGATTGTTGAAAAGGATTTTACGTTCAAGATCAGCCTGAACTTCATAGGGAAATCCTGTCTTAGAAAAAAGAGTGCAAATTATGGAGTCTTATTACAGGGGAATTCTGACCTAAGACTTACATAAAACATGGCTTCTCAAGTCTGTTTGCTAGGTTTATAATACTTTGATTTAAAAACAGATTTTTGTTGCTAGAAACTTCTGATGCCTAGTCTGAGGGTGAAGGCTGACTCTCAAGTTTATTACTAGGTTTACAATTTTATGGTGATGTTTTATAACAGATGTAGGATGTTCTGTATGCTGTGACTATGTGTTTCTCTTATTTGTTGATGAATAAAGCTGTTTCAGCCAATGATCAGGCAGAGTATACCTAGGTGGGAATTCCAAACAAAGAGAAAGAAGGAAAGCAGGGTCAAGGAGACACCATGTAGCTACCAGAGAAGATTCAAGTGTATCACCAGTAAGCTACAACCATGTGGTGATACACAGATTAATAGAGGTGGGTTAATTTATAAGACAGAGCTATCCAGTAAGAAGCCTAAGCCATTGGTCAAACAATTGTAACTGATATTAAACCTCAGAGTGGTTATTTCATAAGCATCTATGGGGACCTGGTGGGTGGCAAGAAAACTTGTTCAATGAGAACGGACAAAACAGAGAAAGAACTTCCAACTGAATATAAAGGTAAAAGTTACCCTAAGACATTCTTGTTCTTATACCATAATGATCATAATATTGTGACTTGGTGTTTTTATGCCTCTGAAAATTTTGTGACCTGCAGGATAAGGACCTCCAGAGGGTCTGCTCTGCCAATAATCTCTGGTCTTCTAAAAGTAAGCAGTCTCCTAAGCTCCTGTTGTTATGTTCCTATTACTTCACATAAGACACTATGAATGGGCTCAGGGTTTTTTAAAAATTAAGTATTTCATGAAAGCACATTGAGACATCCATGTAACTATTAAGAGTAAGATGAGATCTGAAATCAATTGGCTACATCTGTCCCTAGACTCTCGTATTTTAGCACCTCCTTTTAGTAACAGGAAGTGAGGGTGCATGAGGGATTCCAGGACTCCTTCACATCTTCAGTTTTGTGCTTGAGGGAGCTCTTTCTACTCCAGGTCAAACTGTCCACACGAAGGATGAGGGAGCTTGACCGCTGGGAAGTACCTACTAAGTATGAGAATTCTAGAAAGTTCTGCATGAATCTATAGAAAGGAATACTGATTTAGGCTAAAATGTAAACTAAAAGCCATGGCCATCCCCACTTGCTTTGTAGGAAAGCAAGCAAAAGTTAGATTTTGTGATGCTGCTTGGCTCCGTGCATCCTCGGCGAAAGGAGAAAGGAGGCCTATTTACCATTTTCTCCTAAGTGTAGGCTTTCCAAAGACATGGCAGTCGGTTTACTTTCACATATATATATCTTGGTTTAGTCATAGTGAAGAGGAGTTGGTTTTGAAATGTCAAAGCGCTGGCCTCGAGCAAGTGGGCGCAGCTCCATTCCTACCGCAGGGTGTGGAAGCAGGCCTAGAGAGGAGGCGGGGGCACTGAGCTGGATCCCTACCTGTGGGCTCATCCTCAGGACTCAGGAGCTCCATGCATGCTTTGCACTGTAAGCAAAGCTCAGAACACCCACCCAGACAGCCTGCTGTGTCTGCCTTGATCTTGGAGTCAGCTTCTGGAGTCTGCCTCCTTCATATGAAAGTTTCCACCGTGTTCTGTGGGGGCGAGTGCATAGTTCAAACTCTGTTACAATGCGGCCTCAGCATGGTGGGCTAGAAGCACGTGACATGTATGTATTCATCCTGTGTCAAAAGAGACAGCTAGCCCTCCCTTCATGCCCGCACGGGAGACTGAATGACAGCCTAAGCAATCCTTGAGAAATTCCAAGTCTGTGACTTTTAATCCCTGCTGTGCTGCATGTGACCCTAGAGAAACTCCTTTACTCTTCCATTCTGCATCAGTGTCCACATCTGTAGGAGTGGAAGCCTGGTCACACAGCTGGTAACTATTAGCAGCATGTTACTGTTGAGCTGATGGATGAGAGCCCTTCAGAACTCTGCTACTTTCCCCTTAGAGAATGGGGAACGTTTCTAAGACACGAATCCATTTAGGGCTTTGGTAGACCCTCCACATAATCCTGGGGCCATTTCTGGATAAAACCCCACCTATCCCTCCACTCACAGGCATCTCTGCCAGCCTTCAGCAGTTTCCATTGGATGGCAGGTGTGGGCAGAAACCACAGCAAGCAAGAGAATGAAGCATGAAGAAAATTAAGAGGTTGGTTGAGCTGGGCATGGTAGACCATACCTCTAATCTCAGCATTTGGGAGACTGAGGTAGGTCATGAGTTTGAGGCCAACCTGGGCTACAGATCCAGGCTATGTCTTAAAACAACCAAAGCAAATACGAGGAAGCTGGCAATGGAAAATAAACATGTGCCAGGGAAGAAGGGATCAATATATGTCTTAGGGGCACAATGGAACTCAGGCAGAAAGACCTGAGTTCAAATAGCCCATGCAATTGTTCTCTCCATCATTCAAGGAAGGCGAGCATAGGCTACTGAAGGTTAAGCCCACGGCTTTGTGCAGATCTCCATGTACAGAGTTGGCATGAATGATAGTCATTGAAATTCACATCATGCCCAGTCTACCACATGGCATCATGGACACCTGTCTGTTCCCCCCTCTGAGTTGCCAGAGCCTCAGAAGCAGGAATCCTGCTCCCCAGGTCATTTAAGACAGTAATATGTGCAGGGCACTTGGCCTGCCAATAAGCACGTAATGCCTATTGATCAGGCTTTAGGAGACACAGCAAATATTTGTTGAAACTAGCTGTGTGGTGAGCGTTTATAGTTGGTGCCTGGACTGCCAAGATGGTTTGACATTCTTGAGCCTGTAAAGTAAAGAATGATAAGGGAAAGATTCTACTTCATGTGAAACTCCAGGAAATGCTATGGCTAACTTCAGAGTGATAGTTTCACTATAGGCTGAAAGAGAACTTAGAGGAAAGTTCACACGGCATTCCCTGAGCCACTCTGTGTCTGAAACATCCTAGAGAATTTATTCCCAGCTAGGTTGTTCTACTTTCCAATGAATGTTGTTCTTCTTGACCTGCTAGTGTTTCATTGAACCACTTAGGTCTTCCTCTTTTGCTGTAGACCAACAATAGTTAGATGTTGATGTCATGATGATGGAAGGGACATGCATGGATATTTATTTCATGGAAATAAAAAGAGGGATTGATCATCTACTACCAATGCTTTCAATGTCCATTTTCTCATGAGAAGAGATCAGTAGTTCCCATTCTGAATCCCCCAAGTTATGATCAAAATGAACCACTCTTCTGGCTCTTCAAAAGCCTGTCCACTGTTTAAAAGCCTTCAGCCTCAGCGTCCTAACTGTCTTCATTTTCCCCCAGGATCACTCTGGGAATTATTCTATTACTAAACAACAACAACAAAATAATGTGTGTGTGTGTGTGTGTGTGTGTGTGTGTGTGTGTGTGTTCCTGTGTTATATGAAGGACAACATTGAATATCATCCTTCAGACACATCATTTGTTTATTTCCATATTCTGCCTCCCCAGTGCTGGGATCACAAACGCAGACCACTATGCCTGACTTTTTTTAAAATTTGGTTCTGTGGATCAAACTCAGCAAGTACTTTACTGACTGAGCTATCTCTTCAGCTCTTTTGTTGTTGTTTTTATCACCTAAAAAAAAAGATAGATGAGGTCATTGTACATCAGGCTTTGTTCTAAGCACTTTAGACCTATTGACTTGCATTAGCCACTCACTTCTAATTTTAGTATACATGCTGCTGGCATGAGCATTAGCTCTCTATTCGAATGCCATAGGTTCAATTAGGGTTCATCTTTTGCAACCAAGGGAAGTGAGGCCGAGTGATTAAAGAAGCTCCCATGGATTTATTTATTGTGCATGTGTATGTGTATGGGCATATCAGTCCACAAGGCATGTGTGGAGGTCGAGGACCACTTGCAGGAGTGGGTTCTCTCCTTCAACCACAGTGTTCTAGGAATCTAACGCTGGTCCCCAGGCTTAGCAGCATGGGATTTTACCCACTGAGCCATCTTGATGGCCTTCTACAGAACTTCTTGACTTAATATTCCCCCGTTTGTTAATGGTCAGGAACATTTTTTACATATGCAAAGAAACTGCTCCGTATCTTTGAGATGTGTATGTATATAAATGTCTTAGTTAGAGCTTCTATTGACACGATAAAGGCAGTCACCAAAAGCCACTGGGGACGGGGAGGAAAGGGTTTATTTCATCGGATGATCTACAGTCCATCACAAAGGGAAGTCAGGGCAGGGACTCACGGCAAGAACTGAGGCAGAGGCTGTGGAGGAGTGCTGCTTATTGGCTTGCTCCCCTTGACTTGCTCAGCTGCTTTCTTATAGAAGCCAGGACCTCTTGCTGAGGGCTGTCACTGGCCACAGTGAGTGAGCCCTTCCACATCAGTTATCAAACATCAGTCTAGAAAATACCCTACTGTCTCGCCTATAGGCCAATCTGACAGTAGCATCTTTTCAGTTGAGTTTCCCTCTTGCCAGATGACCTTTGTTGTATCAAGTTGACAAACAAACAAAAACCACCCAACTAGAACAACAAATAAGTAACAAACTCAATGCCCTGTGTAGCTGAGCCTAAAAAACATGATATAAATGTGGACTTTGTACTTATCCATTGCCTGTTTTCCTCCTTTGACAATGTTGGTTCTGAGGATGCTGATTGAGAAACAGAGGTTTACCACACATTTACTTGGCTGGCTAGACAAACAGTTTCTGTTTGCATTTGTAACTCTTGATTTCTTCTTGGAGTGCTATTGAGCATTTACATGAGTTCTTTTCGATATATTTACATTTGCATTCAATATAGACAGAAATTAGTATTTGGAAGATTGCATTTTAGCCTATGCTGTGCTTATGATGAACATCCATAGAATCACGAAAGAACATTTTCCAAATATCTGTACAGGTAGCAAATGCTGCGATCATAACTTAAGAGACAAGAAAGCAGTCATTGGAATGCTTTCTCTGCCTCTGACTAAAACCCCAATCTACATCCCAATAAAGAGTGTCTTGAATCCTGGCTGACAATCTTCCCAGAGAAGAAACCGGCCCCACCTAACAAGACACCGATTTCTGAACAGCTTAATTGAATTAACGGGAAGATTATTCCCTAGGCAGGATGTTGTGTGTGCAGTTGGGGGTGGTAGCTGTTGGTTGCAAAGCAGACTGACTCAGGCACAATTGGCCACTGCTGTCACTTAATTGGTAGTGTGGCTTCTGCCTCAAAGACTTCATCCCCAGCATCTGGTGTTAAAACAAGCGTCAATCATCCTAAGTCTCTTTGGTTAATGTGTAAGTACCTCCTCTGCCCTTCAAAGACGTGGTGTCTTTCTCCATACTGCCCGTTCATTTCTTCTGTCTACAGGGAGTACCCGGTAGTGTGCAAACTGGATACAGGAGAGTGTGAACCCCAAAAGGGAGAGGAGTTTCAGGACTTTACTGAAGGAGGCTTCCCTTCTATACCTCCAAGCAGCTTTCCTTCATGGATAATTTGAAGTTTTCTTCTGAAAACACATGGATAACCACTTCCTCATATGGTAATGGTAGACTCTTAGGATTTGAACAACAGTGGCTTCAACCTCTGGTTTGTGGCATTTCAACTTGCATTTCCTGAAATGTTGAGAGTTGTGGGGCTTTGTTTTTGTTGTTTTGTTTTCTGGTTGCTTTAAAAATGTTTTTCTTCCTCTTATTGAAAGTAATTTTCCATGTAATATGCTCTGATTATGGGTTCCCTTTCTGCTATTCCTCCCATCTGGATTCACCTCCTTTCTGTTTCTTAACAGAAAACAATATCCCTTCTACGGGATAATGATAAGATAAATAAAATATAATAAAACAAAACAATAACTAACAGCCTGGAATAGGGAGAAAAGCACAGATACAGACACAGAGACCCATTTGTTCATACACTCAGGAATACCATAAAAATACTCAACTGGGAGCCATAATATATATATACAGAGAACCTGTAGGGTGAAAAAAAATGAGAGGGGTAAATAAATAAATTAGTAAATAAATAATATATATTTAAATAAGAATTAAAATGGAAATAAATAAATAATTAAATGCCCTGGTGGGGCATTATGAGACAAGAACTAAAGAGGCCTTTGAATTTATTTTCTGGTGGCCAACCCTTAAGAGTAGTTTTTTCCCCAGTGAAACCCTTGGAGAAAACCAAATTTTCATTTGCAATTGGTTATCAATTGGAAATTGCTTCTGGGTTATAGATGGGGCATGTGCCCACTTCTATAAGCTCTAGGGTTGCACTGGTATGCACTCAGGCCAGCCCCATGCATGCTGCCTCATTGTCTGTGAGCTCATATGAACTTTGACCATGTTGATTTAGAGGGCTTTGTTTTCTTGGTGTCCTCCATCCCCTCTGGCTCTTAGAGTCTTTCTGTCTCCTCTTCTGAGGGGAGGGATTTGATGGAGACATCTCATTTAAGGCTGAGTGTGCCAAGGTTTCTCACTCTCTGCACAATGTCAGTCAAATCAGGTGTTGGTTGATCACTCCCACAGCTTTTTGCTACGATTGCACTAGCAATCTTACAGGCAGGACACCATTGCAGATTTCAGGATGTGTAGCTAGGTTAGGCTTGACATGTAGAGTACCTTCCTGTACCAAATATGATAGCCAGTAATGGATAAAGGCTCTATATAGCCACCATCTTGGCTATTCCACGTTCAGTGAGTTGTGCAGTTTTTGTCTTCATCAATAGGGACTTGCCATCAGTTTGTGGACAGCAATCTATGCTCTTGGTAACAGCCTGGGTTGTTTGGGGATTCTCGTGGAATCTCTTTGGTTTGGTTGCTTTTTACTGTGTAGATGACAAAACTGGGAGTTTCCACTTGGGTCATCCTACAGAAAGGGCTGGCCTCATGAGATGCAGCGTCAAGCTGGCCAATACCAACTCTGGCCTCATGAGATGCAGCGTCAAGCTGGCCAATACCAACTCTGGCCTCATGAGATGCAGCATCAAGCTGGCCAATACCAACTCTGGGTTTAGCTATCCGGTTCTCTCAGTTCCTTGACTCTCACTTGATTTTTCTCCATTATAGCATCATAACCCTGGAACCCAGAGGCTGAGGTGACGTCAGGAATCCCTTCTTAAATATGGGATCTATAGGCCAAGCCTGAAGGTATATAGCTCAGGGTAGAGAATTACATAGAATGTGCAAGGCCAGTGTTCTATCTATCTATCTATCTATCTATCTATCTATCTATCTATCTATCTATCTCTATCTATCTATCTATCTATCTATCTCACAGAAAGACTGGGACAGAACCCAGGTGTGGAATAGAGAACCTGGAGAGGGAGGAACCCCAGGTAGAGGTATCTGAGACACATGTACCATCCCCTGTATGGAGCACTGGGGGAGTTCTTACAGAGATAGATACTGAAAGAGGGCAGAAGGAAGGCCTGTTGGGAGACCCTCCATTTTGTGCAAGATGGGGTCTCATTTCCTGACATTGGTAAGGCATTTAAGGGCCATAACCCCCCCCTCCCAGAGGCTCTTGTCTAGTTAGCTTCAGCTGCCAACTTGACACAGTCCAGCGTTATCTGAGAGGGTCTCAGTTGGGGGTTCAGTTCCTGAATCAGGTTGACCTATGGGCATGGCTGTGGGGCATTTTCTTGATCTAATTGATGTAGGAAGCCCAGCCCACTATAGGTGGTGGCATCATTGGTGGGACAGGCCGGTATAAGAAACATAGCTGAACATGAGCCTGAGAGCAATCCAGGAAGTAGCATTCCTCCATCGTTTCTGTTTCAAGTTCCTGCCCTGCTGGAGTTCATTTCACGCCTCAGCTTCTCTCAGCAAGGGACTGTAAGATGAAATAAAGTCTTTTCTCTCCAAATTGCTTTATCACAGCAACAGAAAGGCAAACTAGGACAGTCTCCGAAGACTTGCTGTCTATTTCATAACCACTACCCCATAATCACAAGTTCAGAGACGAGCCCTCTTCTTAGGTGGGAAACTGAGTGAGTTTATCTCTGAAGCTGTTCCTGGGATGCCAGCAGATTAGCTTTCAAAGAAGCAGGCCCTTCAGTTGGGCTGTAGCATAGGCTCATGCATTTAAACACTTGGTCCCGTGCTGGTGGTGCTGTTTGGGGAGGTTATGGAACCTTTAGGAGGTGGAGCCTTGCTGGAGGAGTGTCACTGGGGGTGGGCTTGGAGAATGTATAGTCTTGGCCTGCTTCTAGGGCTTGGAGAATGTATGGTCTTTATGTCTCTGCTTCTTGTTTGCTCTTGAAGATGTGATCTCCTGGCTTCCTGCTCTGAGATATGTCATATCCTGCCATATGTCCCCACCACTATGTACTCTCCTGCTTTGGAACTATAAGCTCAAATAAACTCTTCAGGCTATAAGTTGTTTGATTACAGTGTTTTATCACAGTAACAGAAAAGTAACTGATGCAGGGGATTGTGGCCACTCTTTAGGTTAAGGAACACACACACACACACACACACACACACACAGAATTTGGTATAGACCTAGCCTCACCAATCTCTCTGTAAACTGAGACATGAAACTTGAAGCCTAGAATTCTTTCAAGGACACTTCAATATCTCTTAGTCACCTACAAACACAATTCCACAATGCCCTTTAGGAAGGAGTCCCATCAGGTGCTGCTTCATAATTTTAGTCTCTATGTTCTCACATTTAATGACTCTTAGCTAAGATGCACATCTTCATTTACATAGCAACTGATGAGGGTAATTTGCTTCAAATACAGTTATGACTTGCAGGACCATCTATGTGCTTCAAACACTCAAGAAATGTTGTAATTAAGCTGTTACAAGGATGTCAGCTGGGAGACAGTCTTATATGCATAGTATTAGTCATGTATATTCAACTTTTAAGATGTTTTAAGTATCAGCACATAAAAGTGATTTCTTCAATAATGCCAGTCCCTTGAATATAACATTTGGCTTGAATGTTCCCCTAAGTACTGGTGTGCTATATAAAGGCTTAGTTCTCAGCCTAGTGTCATTGGAAGGTGATTAGGTGATGAAATGTTTAAGGATTGAGACCTGGAGTGGGCATGAGTAGGCTTTAAATTGTTGAGATAATGCCTCAAAGAGTGTGGAGTGCCTCTCTCTCTTTCTCTGTCTCTCTGTCTGTCTCTCTCTGTCTGTCTCTGTCTCTCTGCCTCTGTCTCTCTGTCTGTCTCTGTCTCTCTCTCTCTTTCTCTCCATTACTCTTCTGCCATGATGTGCTACAGGCATAAGGTATCAATCAGTCATGGAATAAAACCTCTGAACGTGTGAATCAAAATACACCTTTCCTCGGTAGAGGTTGGTTATCTCGGGATTTTCTTACAATGATAGAAAGCTGTCTAGCACACAGAGAGCTGTCTGGTTATCCACTGCTGTTCAACATCACCCTAAGACACCACCATAACCATTCACTTTTATCATGGTCTGCCTTGGGCTTGGGAGATTGGCACATCTCAAGTATTCAGCTCTAGTTGAGCTACAATAGCCGAGGCTTCAGTCCTCTAAGAGGCTTCTTCAGTAACATATGTGGCAGTTGTCCTTGACTGTCCTAGAGCCTACCATTGGGGGTCCTTACTCCAATCATCCCCTTTATTAGGTTCCCTAAGACTGGACCACTGTCAACCTGCCATCAGCACTATAGAAGCAGGTACCAGACAGCTAAAATATTCTTTACTTTCCAAAGCTACTTAAACTACACAAATAAACCTAACTTAAGATCTTAAGTCTTAGTTTCCCATGATGCTTCTAGACAAAAATGCATTAGAGGTCTGCTCTCCATCCCTGTCCCTTGCTGATGCACCCTTGTATGACCCCCACGGTGTGGCATTTCTTCTGAGATCTGCAAGCAGAAAAATGTCCTTCTTTCCCACAGTCCTTTATGGTCTGGGTGTCTGAGCAGCCCTCTTCATTCAAGTAAACACAGCATGAAGTTTAAAGCTGGGACCTCAAGTCTCCCCAGGATCACCTCCATACAACATCTCTGTGAGTTGGGCTTCTTCACACCATGGCTGCTGGTCTTCCAGGAGACGCATCCAAGCTGTGAGAGCCGGTAGAAGCTGCAATGCCCTTCTCGCTGCTCCTCAGAAGTTACGTAGCCTGACTCAGTGTGAAGTCCAGGCTGATCCTAAACCTGTGACCCTTGTGCCTCAGCTTCCTGAGTGCTGGCAGGCTTCACACGAAGCTTCTGTCTTACTCTTGTTGATAGAATTTAGTCCGTAAGGCAAACCCACATTTGTGGAGGGTCCTAGATAAGAATAGCATAATAGAAGCCATCTTAATATCCCTACTGTATTCCCAGAGACTAACATTTAGTTAACTTTCTATTTCTCTGTGCCTGCTTATCTTCCTGTACAGCATATTTTCAAGGCCTGCAGTCCAGGCTCTCCCACCCTTCTGCCTCTTGGCCTGTACTCCAGACTCCCCCAGCTGCAGACTTGTGTCCTTGGAACATACCCTGCCAAGGAGAACTTCTGCTACCCCGCCCTTCTGCTACCTGCCTTACTTAAGCCCTGTTGTACTTTCAATAAACGAGACTTGATCAGAATGCCATCTTGTCTCCGTCTCTCCCGTCTCTTGTCCCCCCATTCTCCATCCCTCCCCTAGAGTCCCCGTTGACTGACCCCGTGGGCCAGGGCACACATTCAAAGGGAAGGTTATCAGACCACAGCTCAATGAAAAAGTGGCCAAGGATTTGCAGTCATGCTCATTCGTCTCCAACAAGCTACTGTACGAATAGCTCGGCTCAGTTCAGATGTCTCCACAGGACTCCATTTTCCACAGCTATTTTTTGCCGCTTTCCTTTCACTATTTCATGGTGGCAATCTGCATATTCAAAAATTGTATTTCTTTCAATATTTTATGGCTCCTGCATAGTAATCTTTAACGCCTCAAATTTCTGGGTTAAATTGTTCAAAATATTTTAAGGTTCGAATTTGAAACTTAAGTTTGTCTTCCTGTCAAGTCATTTCCTTAACACAAATTTGAGGAATAATATACTCTCAGAGAACAGAATTGTGGTCCAAAATTAAAAATAAAAATAGACATTCAAAAGCCAATCAATTAAAATGTAAAAATTAGGCTGTGTGAATGTGGAAAGTTGTTACTGGGATTTTAGCTATGGTATTACTTAAGTGACAGGAATGTATATTTCCCTGATCTAAATGTTACTTTAATTTTCATTAATTTAAAAAGAGAAAAAATGAAGCAAATGGTAGATGGGGCCTTCGATCTGTTAACGGATGAACAGTAATTAGTTCAAAATTCTTGGTAGCCATTTTTAAACTAGAAGAAGAGGAAGGGAGGAAGGGGGCAAAGGAGGGGAAGGAAGGAGGGAGAGAGAGATTTGATTTGGTTTCACTGGCAAATATGAACAGTGAATCTGAGCCCTCTACATGTCAATATAATAAAGACATCTTGAATGGGCTAACCTCAGCATCAGGAAAGGGCAAACCTGATCTTTTACTCACCTTTTCTAATTCCAGCATTCCTTCAGACTGTGTTTTTTTTTTACTGTCTCTATTTCAGCTTTCAAACCTTGCAGTGTTTGAATTGTTTCTTGCAATTTTTGGCTTGTCTTTTCTTCCATTTCTTTAAAGATTTTCTCATTTCCTCTTTTAGGGTCTCTATCATCTTCATGAAGTTTTCTTCTGCTTCATCTGTGTTGGGATGTTCAGGTCTTGCTGGTGTACAGTCCCTAGACTCTGGTGGCGTCATATTGGTTTTTCTGTTGTTGAATGTGCTCTTATATTGTTGTCTTCCCATTCTTCCAGTGGGTACAGGTGGGGTCTCTTCCTTTCCTGGTGGGTACTGGTCCAAGGTTCTCTTCCAGTGAGTGCAAGCAGGTCCAATACTCTGATGGGTCTCAAGGTGGGTGCAGGCGGGTCTAAGGCACTCCCTCTCCCGGAGGATGGAAGCTGAAGCTGGATTAGCACAGTCGAGCAGGGGGCAAGTCTACCTGTCTGCAGTCCCCAGGCCAGGAGATCCCAGAGAGGACAAGCTGAAGGACATTGGGACCAAGGCGGGCCAGAACTCACCTCTGCCCTGAGTGGGGGCAGGAGTCGACCAGCACTCTCAGCAGGCTCCTGGTTGCTTGGTCCTCCAGGGGCGAGTTGACCTGGCTGCAGTCCCTAGGCCAGGAGATCCCAGAGTCCCATTCTTAATCAGCAGCTCTTTCCTGTTGTCATTTATAAATTGAAACATTCCTATTTCCTCCTGTTTCCCCAACCCTCATGTAGGCAGTGCTAATTCGCTTGCCACTTACATTTGCTGGCTGGAATCACAGCCATTTAAACTTCAGGGCTCCTTGATGGTTACTATGTAACCCACGGGGCACTCTGACCCTAGAATAATGTTCTGTTCCATTTTGTACTAACAATAACCACTTGTAGGATTTTTCTTTCCCTTGTAGTAAACATTGGGCGACTATCCCCAGTTGTAAAATGCTACAGATTACAGTGTAATTCAGAGTGTAAATGACGCATTCTTCTTTGCATGAGCGATTGTAACATGTAGTCTTCTTTGCCATGTTGAAAGCAAACTCCATAACGAGTTTCTTTGATGCCCATCTTACTCTCAGACATAATTGGTGTGCCAGGAGCAGACATTTCTCATTGTCAAGAAAAACCCTAAACCATTTAAAATGCCATTTTCTGAAGGTCTTTGAAAGGTTTGAAGACTATCTATCTCAAATATATCTCTGTATATCTAGAAAACTTAGCTAACCTAATTATAAATTCTATTATAAGTAACTGTCTATAATCTGTATTTAATTATGCATTACATTTTACAAGATCAGTATAAACACAATACTTAAACAAGAGGGGAAATATATATCACACAATTGATCTTAAATTTGTATCAATAGATGAAAATCCATTCCAAAACAAAGTATTCATTTCTATATCATATTCATTGACACCAGTTAGTTTTGTTTTAAGCTTAAATATCTTCTTTAGACTAAAAGGGGAATTGTAGGAAGAGACATTAGGACTGCGCATACGGATGTGGTAATAAAAGGTATTGAACTGCACCGCCGCTAACCATGCCCACTGTGGTAATGAAAGGTAATGCAGGAGAGAGAGGCACACTCTCTTTTGGGTTTCTGGTCCTGTAACAAAAACTGCTGACTTACCTTGGTTGCCAGTTTTCTCTTGTAAGTAATTTCTACAATAAATAGTTACCTATACCCTCATCAAGGGTGTCGTTTATCATGACAAGAAATACTCATTGTATGTGTATTTCATTTCTCTTATTACTTGTGATAAAACACCATGACTAGAAGGAACTTGAGGACGAGAGGGTTTATTTCATCTTACTCTTCCACATCACAATCCATCATTGATGAAAGTCAAGGCAAGAACTCCAGACAGGAACCTGGAGACAGGAACCGATGTAGAGGCTGTGGGTGAACGCAGCTTGCTGGATTGCTCCTCCTGACTTGTTTAGTTTGGTTTCTCATACACTCCAGGACCTCCTGTTTGGAGACAGCACCACTCACAAGAGTCTAGGCCCTCCTATGTCCGTCATTAATCGGGAAAATGCCCCCATGGGCTTGCTTGCCTATAGCCAAATCTTATGGAGATATTTTCTCAGTTGAGGTTCTCTCCTCACAGATAACTGTAGATTGTATCAAGTTGATAAAAATTTAGTCAGTGCAGCATGCTGAGCCTTCATGAGGCCCTGGGTTTCCTTCACATCAATAAAAGAATCCCTGCATCTGTGTGATATCTACGACTTCCCTCCTTCTCTTCTTCCTCCCCTTCCTCCTCCTCTTCTTCCTCCTCCTCTCTCTCTCTTTCTAATCTCAGAGAGATGTGTGCATTTTGTCAAAGTTGTTTTCGTTGACTTTGAACCATTATAAAATATGAGTAAAGGAAAGATGATCAGCAGATTCAGGAAGAGAGAAGAGCAGCATCAAATTGCTTTTTGGGGGAGCTAGCTCACTTGCATAAAATTGGAACTGTGTCATTTGGCTGGGAAAGAGAGTAGTGGGGATACAGTCATTTCTCTCATTATTTTTTGTTCACAGTTACTTGCTGTTTCATATGTCACCACCTAAGAGGCCCAAGCACAGAGCAGGACAGCTGTGTGTTGCCTGTTCTTTGTGACTTCCACTAGAGCCCAGAGTCGGGAGGCACGGCTTGAATCATTTTTGTCTTACTTTTGAGTCATGGCCTTAGCGTGCATCTATTGAGCAATCATTTGTCCATGAGACAGCACTCGACTATTCCTGTCTCTGCAGTGTAGCATGTTACTAAGTGGCTCTTGGTGGGTGGACATTGGTAAAAGACTGAAAACCAGGCAAAGAAAATTGGTGAAAAGTTCCAAGTTTGCTTTTCTCTTCGAGTTTACTTTAATATACATGCAACAAACTTATGTTGGTTTTCGCTTCATACAAGCACCTTTGGACCTGGTAATGATGTTTTAGCTTGCTCTTGTGCTTTCTTCCCTCTGTTGTGTGGGCACTATACTCTGTGTGTGTGTGTGTGTGTGTGTGTGTGTGTGTGTGTGTGTGTGTGTAAGGCAAAAGTCTTCTTCCTTTTGTCAGTCTTCACCTCTCTCTCTCTCATTGAGCCTAAAGCTCATTCATTTAGGCTACCTGGACAATGATCTCTGGGGATCCACCTGGACAATGATCTCTGGGGATCCACCTGGACAATGATCTCTGGGGATCCACCTGGACAATGATCTCTGGGGATCCACCTGTCTCCATGCTTTCTGGCTCTGAGGTTACAGACCCTTGACACTGTGCCCAGCTTTAAGTGGGTGCTAGGGACCTGAACTCAGGTCCTTGTGCATGTGCAGCAAACACTTTCCCAACTGAGCCATCTCTCCAGCTCCCTAGCTTTCTCATTCAGAGAATGTGGATATCTTTTTCTGGTCAACTGAAGCCCACCCTTGCAAACACACGGAGCTACTGGAAGTCCAGGAAATGCTGCAGTCTTGTCTGTGTTGGGCAGGATTTCCTGCAGAGGGTCATGAAAACATACTCTCCAATTGTGTTTGTTTAAATTGCAGAAAGTTCTTGTCTACAATTGGAGAAGCTGTTAGTTGCTGCTATGGTGACAAAGGAAGATGGGCAGACCACTCTTGGGCGCTGTTCACAAACTCCTAATGATCACTTTCTCAACTAAAGCCATTGAGAAGCCTACATGTTTCCAAATCTGTCCTATTGCTTGCCATACTGCTCCAGTTTACCTAGTAGATAAAATGGTGCGCCTGGAACGAGGAGAAGCAAGAAAAGATAAAGTGGCATGCTGGAGGTCTAGTCTGGTCACTAGTGTTCCTGCTCAAGACATCCTTACCATCTGTGTCCTTATGACTGATGAAAGGAGTGCTGGTGTCCAGCAAAAGCAGGAGGCAGAGTCAGAAGCAACGCTGTGTATCTCGAAGTGACAGTCTCACTATCTTGCCTGTCATAAAGAAAGTCCTAAGTGGGCTAGTAAGGGAGAACCAGCAGATGGACAACTGATGTAGAACGTAGTGTGCCTTGTTCAGGGTTGTACACTGAGCTGAGAGCAGTGAGAATAGCCATTGGAGCAGTGAGCCAAGGATCTTGATTCCAGAGACGAGAGAGCCCAAGCTCTATCCCCAGAAGCTGCTGGCCTCCCGGCTGCTGGTGTCTGCGACTTTACCATTGTTGTTGCGCCTAAGGCCGCCTGCTCCCTATAGCTCCTTTCAGGAGCTTGCCCTGTGGTGACTTCACAGGATTTGTTTGTGGCTTTTTGGAAGTGGAAATCCACGGTGAATACCCAGGGCCATTTTCTCAGTCAGTGTTTACCAGAATGGCTCCATTAGGAAGCTGTCTTTCAAAGTCTTCTTTCCCTGTGTCTCAGAACAACCCATTTGCTGTGGAGCCGAGTGCACAGTGAAGGTCAATTCCAACCAGAATACCAGGGATGAAGAAAGCTTCTAACAAGGCTGAAAGTGAAGGTAAGTGATATTGAAAACTATTCTCAGAAGAGAGGCATGCCACTTGCCTGGCTTTTAGAGCTAATAGTAGTCATCTGTTGAACAAACAAAAAAGAAATACAGTCGTCACCTGCATAAGTTTTGAATGGTGTTATGGTAGCTCAGAATCTCCTAGGCTAGGGGAGAAGGGACCTTCCTGCCACATGGCCACTGATAGGGTCCTTTGATCACATTGGTAGGATCCTCTATCAATCACTGATGTCACCAGAAAGATACTGTGTGGTTAGCTACCTTGAAGGGCAACAGTATGTCAATTCCAGTCTGGAGAAACTACATTAATATAATTAAGACAGGATCTTATGATTTCATTCATGCACTGTTTCAGAAATTTAGATATTAGTAAGTTGACACAGAAAAGTTGCACTCACTCACTCACTCTCTCTCATATACACACATACATATATACATACTCACACACACATACTCTCACACACACACTCTTACACACACTCTCACACTCATACACTTATTTTGAAATGTTGACTAGAGTAGAAAATTAAACCCTCATTTCAGCCAAGTTCTCGTTAAAGCCTTAAATCTGCAGGTCAACTGAATGGTCCAGATTTGTTAAGCTGAATGTATTTGGTCCCAGATACTGTTTCAGATCCCATTCTTCTCTGCCAGAAAGTTAATCGTGGAATTCAGTTTTGGTCTCTGAAGCCACACAAAACCTATGAAAAAAAAAACCCAACTACCCAGACAGCATGCTATAAACGCCTCAAGATAAAAGCATTGTGATTCCATTTGTGTAAGTGTGAAACAGTTAAAGCTGTGCTGCCACAAGGTGGGATAGTAGTGACCCTTATTGGGAGGTGAGAGCTAGTATTCTAAGAGACTTCTGGGATGCTGGCAGCATTAGCTTATTGACCTGGGTATTGGTTACAAAAGAATATTCAGTAGCACTAGTGTGAATTTGTGCATATAGTTTGCTTGCAAGTTACATGGCAATAATATTTTATTTAAGCTGATCAGCAATGCAGAACTGAGGTCAAAGGTACCCCATATCAGGGTATGGCCTTCTTTATGAAGTAAAGTTGAATCTGGGTTGAGATTGATGGGAGCCCTGTGAATCAGTGGTGCCCACTCATTCCTAGAGCCCAGAACAATTCTTGGCACACACCAGGCTCTCAATAAACAGTTGTCAAGAAAGTGAATGGATTGATGAGTTAAATATGCACATTTTCCAAACAAAGGATTCAATAACACAGTTGTGTAGATCAGACAGCAGGGTGATGCTTCCATCTTCTCATCTCCTAAACTTACCTCTCAGAACACACATTACAGTAAGTCAGCCTAACACTGCAATGAATTTGTTCAAGGCTTTAAAAGCTGTGTGATGTGTACATGCATATATGTCTGTGGGTGAGGCTTGCATCTTAAACATTCTCATAGGCTATGTGATAAGAGGTCTGGTCACTAGGCTAGACACATTTGGGAGGTGATAGGCCTTTAAGAGATGTGACCCTTGATGGGGATTGTGGGGCTGTAGATCCTTGTGCTCATTTTGGTTTTTTTCACAGCCATAGTGAACTAAGTAGTATTGGTTCACCACCCACTGTTGGCATGAGGATCTGTATGACCAGGCACCAAAGTAATGAAGCCAACTTATCATGAACTTAGACATCTGAAACTTAAATAATACAAATCTTCTCTCCTTTAAGTTGATGGTCTCAGATAGTCACTGTGGTAGAAAGTTGACCAACACGTGTCTACATGCCTGTCAGCACCCACTGTCTCTCAATTCAAACCCATCTTTATTTGGTGGATTCCACAAAGGGGCACACCTATGTACACACTTAGATGTGATTTTTGACATCTTAGAAGCAGATACTTGCTTACTTCTCAGACCTCTGTCTTTAACCTGCCTCTTTCACTCCAACCTCTATAATCAGGGTGACCCAAGTCCTACAAAGTATCAACCTTTGGCCCTGGGGTCTCCAACCCCTACATGAGTGTGTCTAGTGAACTCGTCAGCTCCCCTAGGGGGGCATGAGCTTCTGGAGGGACTTGAACCCCAGCATGGATCTAGACAGTGGCTATGTCAGTGCCAGTGTGTGTGGTGGTTATGGCGAACCAAAAGTCACTGTGCCCCTTGGATCTAGAGATGGACTCCAATACCTAGGCCATGCACACTCAGGAGAAGGAAAAGATCAAGACCCTCAACAAGAAGGTCACCTCCTTCACCCTCAGAGAGTAGTTCTTTTAGCAGCAGGACAAGATACTAGAAAGCAAGTGAGGCCTCCTGTAGCAGAGTAAAGATGCTTGGAGCAATACAGATAACAAGTGTAAAAGCTACATCAATAGCAGTTGGACACCTTGGGACAGAAGAAGCTGAGGATGGAGGTGGAGCTTGGTAACATAATGGCCTGGTAAAAACTGTAAGAACTAGTAGAAGGATGAGATCAATCACACAGAGATGGGGAATGAATGTGTCCCCATTGGAAAAGATAAGGATGAGGCCCACACAAGCAAAATGGAGCTGGAGTCAGGGCTCTAAGGGATAATGAGATCAGCTTCCTCTGGCAGATCCACGAAGAGGAGATCTACAGGCTGCAGTCCCAGATCTTGGAAATGGCTATGTTTCTGTCTGCTGACAATAGCTGCTACCTGAACATGGATGACATCATGGGCAAAGTCCATGCCCAGGGTGAGGAGATCCCAAAAATAAGTAGCTAGCCTGAGGCTGAGAGCGTGTACCAGGTCTAATACGAGGATTGACAGATACTGGCTGGGAAGCACAGGGGTGACTTAAGAATTCTCTACAATGGATCATTGGTCACTTGCAGGCAGAGATCAAGGACCTCCAAGGCCATGTCTGAAGGCTTCCATTATTGATGCTAAGCAGGATGTGGGGAGCTGGTCATTAAAGATGGCAAAGCAAGCCGGACCAAGTTAGATGCTACCTGACAATAGACCAAGCAGGTCATTGCCCAGAAGCTGCATGAGTACTATGAGCTCTTGAACTTCAAGCTGGTTACAGACCCTGAGATCACCACCTATTGCAAACTGCTGGAGGCTAAGAGAGCTGGGAGTACAGGAATTGGGATTCCATATGAAGGTCATTGATGGTTACTCAAGAGGATCAACTCTGTCTACAGGGGCCTCAGGAGAGCAGGTTCCATCGATGGTGCGAGTTCTGTCCATCCTAGCTTCAGTTCTGCTGGAAGTTCTGTCATACCAAGGCCATGGTTATGGAGATGATTGAGAGAGAGACAGACAGAGAGAGAGACAGAGACAGACAGACAGAGACAGAGACAGAGAGACAGAGAGAGACAACAGGCACCTAATCTTTGATGTCCTCTCCAAGGGAAGGGTCATGGCAGACCCTCTATGCCTGTTTTCACCTGAATTTTTCCTCAAGCCCTGGAGCCTGTGGAGGAGACAGCTCTTTGGATGAGTGCAGAATACAAAGGGCTTACCTGAGGCTTCAGCACACCTTTGGGCAGAGTCTCCTGCCTGGGATACCCCTCTGGATCATGACTTCACCAAATCCCAATTTGACTGTCTCTTCTAAAATAAAGCCACCCCATCTCCCAAAGTCATGGCAGTATTTATACTTATATTCCCCATGTTTGGGAAACTATGACAGAAAAATGGTCAATTTGAAGCCAGTTTGTGCTATATAACAAATTCCAGATTAGTTTGGGCTAGTGAAACTCTGTCACAAACAAACAAGTGAATCTTTTAAGGATTATAGTCTTATTTTTGTTTGTGAATGTATAGAGTGTGTGTGTGTGTGTGTGTGCGTGTGTGCGCGCGCGCGTGTACACATGGGTACCTGCCACAGCACAGGCATGAAGGTTGGAGAGGCTCAGACCTGTCTTTGTCTTCTCTCTTGTTTGAGGAGGGGTATCTTTGTTGTTTTCTCCTGAATATGACAGTTTATCTAGCTCCAGAGCTCCTGGGGACTCTCCTATCTCCATCTCTTGCTTCCCCATAGGTGGGCTTGGATTTCAGATGTCTCTCTATGTGCACAGCTTTCTATATGGATTCTGGGGATCCAAGCTCAAACTCTAATGCTTGCACAGTGAGTCTTTTACCTACTGAGCTGTCATCCCCAGGCCAAAAACATGATATTTGGAGACATGTGTTGGCTTAAAATGAGGACAGTACACCAATTATTTCATTCTTTTAATTTCTAATCAAAATTTTCTGGAATGATTAAATTAGCATGAGAATGTTGATTGATGAGTATAGTCAGAGTTAAGGGAGTGAGATGATCTTGGATATGCATTTAGATTTTATCAACACCTTCTGTGTATAGAACAATGTGATAGAGTGAGCCCAGATAGCTTCTAACCTCTAATATTTGTCATTATTTTGTGAAATTCATATTAATATTTTCATGCTACAGATGAGTTATCCAAGGTTCAAAGGGGGTAACCGATAATGCTGACACCATGGATGGGAGTAAATACACAAGTTACCAGTGCTTACATAATCAATGTATAAGTTAATAATTCATATAGATCTGAACTCAGGCACACTGGTTCCAAATTCATCAATCTGGAGTTTTGACGTTATAGGTAAGACTTACTCAGCAGGTCAAGGACCTTTCCCTGCCTGGTGGTAGAGATAAGTGGACAAGTTATTTTTCCCATGCAAGCACTAATTCATTTTGTCAACAAAATTAATAAGCATATATCATCAATCTTGTACTGCTTATTAATTACACTGAGATTTATATAGGTGGTATGCAAGGCAGAATAAAGATTTCTGCCTTTTCTTGTTTGTTTGTTTTATTGTTTTTGAGACAGGGTTTCTCTGTGTAACCGTCCTGGCTGTCCTGGAACTTGCACTGTAGACCAGGCTGACCTTGAACTCAGAGATCCGCCTGCCTCTGCCTCCCAAATGCTGGGATTAAAGGTACGTGTCACCACCACCCTGGCCGAGGAATTTCTACCTTACATGGTTATTATGAGAAGCCACTGACTCTGGTAGGGACACAAGAATTCAGTTTACTGGAGAAAGGACAGGAAGACAAATGAATACAGTAGGATTGCTTAGGAATTCATGGGTAAGCCTTAGAAAAATATTATTTTAAAAAATCTCACCTTTCAGATAATTTTGATATTGATTTTCCTTTAAAAATTGTGCCTAGGGGCTGAGGATATGGTCCAGTTGGCAAAGTTCTCATTGTGCAAGCATGAGTTTCTGAGTTTGCTCAATAAAATCTGGGCATGGTGGTGCCCATCTGTAACCCTGTGTATTGAGGGCATGAGGAAGCAGAGGCAGGAGAATTCCTGGGGCTCACTGGCTAGCCACCCTGCTGAATCTCTGAAGCAGACTCGTCAAGAGACTCAAAATTAAAATGGAGATTGATTGAGGAACATGTGCACCCACCCACACAAACACATGCATACACCATGCACAAACATATACCACATGCACACAAAATAAAAATTAAAAATAGCATCATTTCACTTCAGATGTGCAGGTGGTAAGGGAGGCAATTCTATGTGGTCACGGAAGGCAAGACCACTCATCATTAGCATGGTTTAGGAAAAAATTCATCCTCTGCAGACAGTAATGAAGGGAAGGGAAGCTTAGCATCTACTTTTCTATAGGTCTATATATAGCTGGGAAACTGCCATGAACAAAACTAAGGAGTCTGTGTCTTTGTCTCTGCATTTATGAGCATCATCTGCTACAAAGCCACGGTGTTCTCTTGTAGCCCAGACCCTCCCAGTAGAAACAGGAATCTGACAAAACCATTCGTCTTCTCAGCGTGTCAGGCAAGGTAGATGTTTCTGGTTGGAACGTTACCAAAACACAGCTTTGCTTCAAAACACACACACACACACACACACACACACACACACACACACACACACACACTTTGTTTTTGTACATCTCTCAAAGCTGCTTATAATATTCCTAAGGAAAGGGATCCACACACAATGTTGAAACCACATGTCTTGGAAATGAGTCAAAAGATTTATAGCTGGGATTGGAGAAAAAGTATTAAAATAGCGTTTCTATCAACCATAGCCATCCACTCCAAGATCACACATGCTCTTTCAGTCCATGGGTGAAGGTCATGCAGGGGTTGGCTAACAAGCCATTTTCCTTGCAGATAATTATGGAGACCTTTTAATGCATCTAGCTTAGGTTTTTACTCATCACATGCACACTGATACTATCAGAAATTCCTACTTCATAAATCCCTTTTGGAAAGATCAAAGGCCTTGGACATCTCCAAAAACACAGTAAACTATACTAATCAGATATCTGACATAGGTACAAACCCATAACTGATGTATGATGTACATGCTACATTTAGCTTTGATATATCTGGTTTATTTTCTTGGTAAATAAAATGCCACAGTATATCATCATGTTCAACTACTCTTGACACCAGCTCATGCTCATCTCTGGGATTTGACCAACAATTTTGAAATCATGTCCATTGCTGCTTACCATGTGTTAATTTCATCAACACCAGAACTTTGAACTATCCATTAACTAGCTACGGGACTTTTTATTAAGGGCACAAAAGAGAGTATGATATTTTTTTATTCATCCTCTTGAGTATGGTGACTTTCTACTTGGTAAGTTTAAAGTTTGAACTTCAACAGAAAGCATTTGGGGATAGGGAGATGGCTCAGTTGGTAAAGTACTTGCATGCATCAGGCCCTGAATTCAACCCGCAGACCCAAGTAAAAAGCTGGGCATAGTAGCACCAGCTTGTAATCCCAGTATTGGGAAGGTAGAGACAGGTGGATCCCTGGACAGTCTACTTAGCGAAGTCCAGGTCATTAAAAAAACCATGTCTCAAAAAAATATGGACAACATCTGAGGAATGAATGATACCTGAGGTTGTCCTCTGGCCTCCACAAGCATGCACACATATGTGCACCACTTACACTCATGAACATGTGTACCAACACACATACACTCATGCTCACAAAGGAAAACACTTTGTTGTTATATTCCAAAGGCATTGAGAAAAAAAGAAAGTTTTATACCAGAACATGGCACTATGCTAAGCACAGCTCTGCTGTGACAAAACACCTGAGACATTTGGCTTAAGAAGAAAGGTCTGTTTTGATTCATAGTTTCAAAGGTTCATACACTGACACTATCAGGAATTCCCCACTTCATAAACTCCTTTTGGAAACCTCAAAGGCCATGAGCATCCCCCAAATCATAGAGTCTACCAGTCATATGTCTGACATGGGCACAGATATTTTATTCTATTATAATGTTGTCAGTCTTTCCATTCACAGTCTGATTATTATGATCATGGGTGTTGTCATTCTGAAAGAAGAGGGTAGTCAGTTGGGTAAATATATTCTACTTAGTAGGTTGAAGTTAAAAGTGCCAAACCTGATTTAAATCTTTGAAGGAAAACAATTTCTTGTATGGTTGGCAACAGCCAAACTCCTAACATCCCTGCATATTCATTTCATAGATACTTAATTCAGCATATAGTCATACTCATTTGTGTTGATTTGTACTAGCTTTCATTTCTTTCTTGTTTAATTTTTTTGTGTTTTTGTGGGCATGTTCACACGCCTGTGTGGGTGTGTATACATGTGCAAATGTGCGTGAAGAACAGAGGTCAGCCTTGGGTGTCATCCCTTAGAATGATTCTCCTTTTTACATTTTGTAAATCTATTTGTCTGTGCGTGCACATGCAGTTGTCATGGTATGAGTGTGGAGGTTGGACTATTTGTGGGAGTCAGTTCTCTTCTTCCACCATGTGGACTTTAGGAGGTGAACCGAAGACACAGCCTCGGCAGCAAGCACCCTTACCTACTGAGCAAGCTCACTGACCCCAGCCCTTCTCTTTTGAGACCGGGTGTCCTAGCGTGCTTTCTGTCCTTGTGATACAACTTTGACAAAAACAGCTTGGGAGGAAAGGACCTATTTCAGTTTGCAGTGTACAGCCCATCATCAGAGGAAGCCAAGGCAGGAACTCAAGGCAGAAACCAAAGCAGAGACCACAGAGGAGCACTGCTTACTGACTTGCTTCCTCTGCTCACTCTCATCTAGTTTTATTATACAATCCAAGATCACCTGTCTGGGGTGGCATTGCCCATAGTGCGGTTGACACTCCCACAACAATCATTAATCAAGCTAATGTCCCCACAGATACACACACAGGACAATCTGATGGAGGCAATGTTTCAGTTGAAACTTTCTCTTCACAGGTATATCAAATTGAGAACCAAGATTATCTACCACAAGTGCAAACAATGGCTCTTCCAGCTCAGGGTTCCCAAATCTTCCATCTCCTTCCCACAAAACAGTCAAAAGCATAATAGCCCATGGTCAGATTCATCACAGCCACAACTCAAAAGCAACAAAAGCAACACATGGAAGAAATAGTTATTCAGGCTTAGGGTTCTGGAGAGAGCTCAGAAGCTTCAGAGAGGCATGGCAGCAGACGGCCATAGCAGGAATCTAAGAGATCACGTCTCCAACTGCAAATGGATGCAGAGAAACAAAACTACCAGCAGGGGAAATCAATGAACTCTCAAAGACCACCTCCAGCAAGGCCTCACTTTCTAAAGGTTCTATGATGTATCAGATGAGAGACACAGAGCCAAGAGGAGGAAGAAGATGAGCTGTCCACCAAAGCACTGGCAGGCTGCAGGCTGAGGTGGCTGACTTTAGCTAAGGGCATCTGAATTCTCCGGGACGGACATTGTCTCATGACTCAACATCATGGGAAATTCCTAACTGCTTTAAGGTTGTCGAAATTAAACCTGACCCTCAGTTAGGGGTAGAATTGGCCTAGAGTCACTGAGATTAAGATTTAGGATCTTCAAGCTAGTGAGAGATCACTGACTCAGATCTGACAAATGGGGAATCTGCGTAAGACCAAACCAGATTCCCTTAATATAGGTGACAATGGTGTGACTGGGACAATATGTGAGGCCACTGGCAGTGTGTCCAAGTCCTAACATTAATGTACAAACTGACTTAGTGGAGCACATTCTATATGGAGAGATACCATGCCTAGCCTGGACACAGGGGTGTGGAGGTGGAGAGGTGCCTTGGTCCCGCCTCAATGAGATGATGGGACAGATTTAGCAGACTTCCTGGGGGAGGCCTTACCCTCTCTGTGGAGCAGATGGGAGTGAAGGGAGTGGTTGGAAAGGAGGAAGGGGGAACTGGGATTGGAATGTAAAACATAAATTAATTTAAAAAAAGATTTAGGGTAAGGATTTCAGAGATACAATTTTTAAAAGTAAGATACAATTTTTTTCTAGATGTGAGGTAAATATTTTTAAATCTTTATATGTGACTGAAAGGTTTTTACATTTAGTCTGGCTTTACAGCTAGCTTCCTTCCTTTTATCATCACCAAGGAACAGTCAGCCTTAACTTGGGACCAAGAACTTATTACCTGGGGTCGTCTCCATTCTCAGCTTCTTGCTGTTGTCCTTTAGTTTCTTGTGAGAACAATAAATGATCAAAAATGGAGATGCTAAAATTCAGGTTTTCATATTACTGTTGGCTAATTTATTAAATGTAAAAGAATATTACCATACTCATACTCATTAGATTCTAAAAGTTAGTAATAAAAACCTAAGGTATAAAATATACTCTTTTTTTTGAGACAAGGTTTTGTTATACAGCCTAGGCTAGCCTTGGAGTCATGAGCCTCAGCCTCACCTTTCCAAGCAGACTGAGGGACTCTCGGGGAGCAAGACTGAAGTGCTACACAGTCTGTTTCACTCCCTTTTCAGGCTTTCCTCTCATTCTTCCACCTTGCTTTGAATTTCAGAGGATTTTCCCATTATCTGTGTGTCCTAGAGTCAGAGCCACTGATTCCAAATACAGTCCTCAGGGATCAGAAGTAACAGGTACTGAGAGTGGACGCCACTTACTGCCTCCAAGACAAATGACCACTTAAGACACATTTATTAACTTCCTGTTGTGAAAGATGGCAGCCTGGGGTGCGTCTTGCTGGGCTAATGTCTCAGTGTCCAAAGGCTGAGTTTATTCCTGGCGTTTGAAAGCTTTCTTGCTGCCCTTTTATGGTTTTGAGAGGTCTCTGCATCCCTTGCTCATGGCCCCCTTCCTCCATTTTCAAAGTCAAACTTGTATTGGGGTTCTCTCTGTTCCATCCTTTTGTCTATCGTTTCCCACCCCTCTCTTGCTCTTTTTCAGCCTCTCTTCTCAGTTCTAAGAATTCTCATGATTATTCTGCCAGGCCACCTTGATATTCAGTCCATGACAAGACTGTCACATCTACAGTCTCTCTTGCCATATAAGGTCACGTGATCAGGGGAGTTTAGGATGCAGAGACATTATTAGTTCTGTTTGTCAAAATATCCTTAGGACTGTGTAAAAGGTAATGTTTCTATGCTTGGGATGGTAGAAAACTTAGACAGTAGGTCCTTAGTTTGATCCCCAGTGTCCCAAAACAGTAGCAGTGTTCTTCAGGGCATGGCGAATTCTTCGTGTTGTAAAAATGGTGTTTTGTCAGTTACAGGAAGCAAATGAATTTCCCCTCCAAACTGTGCCCAGAATATTGAGTAGACAGACACAGCAACCAACAGTAGAAGCACCTACTTCCCTGGCCGTGACCTTCCTGACAAACCTGACCATGAAAAGGACAGGGAATCCACAGCCCATGAGTAATCTGTGTTTCCCAGAATCCCCACTACTCTATTTAGGTTCTGTGAGGTATTTAGCATTAGTCCTGTAAGAGTCACTGTTACATTTGGAAGGTTTTATTTTTAAGAATATTTGATCCTTAGGGAAGAAATGTATGTCCTAAATTTGCTACACTTGAAAAGAACCAAAGGGCAGCCAAGACTTCTTTCCATTTGGCATTATTCTAGTCTTTCCTCCCAAGAGGCAGACATTTCATGGACCCACATTTTAGATTTTATTAACCATTTTTTCCCAATGATCATTGGTGTTAGATCTCAGCAAGCAGAACACTTAGAAATCATGCTTTAAAAACAACAAGCCCTCTAGCCCTTGTAATACATCTTCTCCAAATCTCCTCTTTCTCTCGTTCTTTTCTTCCTTCTCCTCCTCCCCCCCCCCTTTTTGTTTTTTGGCAGTTACAAGAGCTTGAACCTAGGACATCGTGCATACTAGGCCACAGAGCAGTACCCCCAGCCTGAAATTCCTGTTTTCTTATTTGCATAATTTATGATTGGCATTATGTAGAATTGGGATGGTTACAAACTCTGACAGTGTGGGCTGTGTTCCCTAATTTAATACCTTTGTAAGATTCACCCTGTTTTGATCAAAAGGAAAACTAGATGTGAACAAAATAGCTACCATTACCAAGGGCATGTGTTTAATTGGTCAGAAGCTTCTGTTAAACAAGACATTCCACATGTGAATTTAATATACCTGAAAATGCTACCTGGCATTCCAAACTTGAAATGAGAGGAAAAAGTATCCTTTCGGGTTCCTTAGATAGGAGCCAAGCCTCCAGTGAGTAAAGGAAGATTTATTTCTCTGCTGGGTGAATGGCACAGAATTCCTTTTGATGGTAGAACTTCTGCCAACACAGAAAGAGACCCAGTGTCCGCAAACTCTGCCCTTGATCATGGATGCATTCAAAGTCACAGTAAGGATAAATGCAGGACATGTGCAGCCCATATTTCCCTCTCTCTCAAAGCATCTTGGAGAAATGAGAAGGAAAGACACAGTAGTTTTTTAAGCCCTACAGGTGGTTCTAGTTACTCAATATGTGTGTCTAATTGCTCAGAAGTTACCTGAGCGGTATGGTAAAATCTCTTCATCTCCCTCCCCCCAGGCTGCCTTCACCTTCTCTGCAGCATATGGCCCCTTTTCTGCATGCAAAAGCCGAGGCGTGCCCTGTTCGTGTCTCACCCTTTGCCACGCAGTCTCAAGAAGCCTGGGCTGACAAGCATAGCAGTGACGGGGTGGGGGCAGGAGGGGGATCACCACCAGCTGTGGCTAATAAAACAACTGCAGCCCCTGCCTCAGTAGCTTCCCCTGGCTTCACATCCCTGTGGTGTTGGCAGTCACTGGGAGGGGAGCTAAGGGAGCATTCCTCTCTCCGGGGAGACAGTAAGAATATTAATATTAATGTGATTTTCTGTTCTCTCAGATGGGAAAGGATAGGATAAAATGTTTTAAAGGAGGCTGATCAATCATTCCAATTCTGGCAAGAAAATGATTCCTTTGCGTTTAAGGAAGAAAAAAAAAACATCTGCATGGAATCAGGGGTAGTTGTTGTTGTTGTTGTTGTTGTTGTTTGTTTGTTTTCCAAAAAGATGTGTGTGTATCAATCCCAAAGTCACCTCTATGATAGAATAAGCTTTTGGCCCTTGGAGACCTTTGGCCCCACCCACGGGGGAGAAAGTAGAACTTTGCAATATATTCCTTGAAAAAATCAGTGCTTGTGTTTCCGAACGCCTTCTCTGTTCAGCTGCCTCTCTGAGTTATTACCCGAGCCCATGAGGCGTCTGGAGTGGTCAGTGGGTGGTCAGACACCGAGGACAGAGTGGATGCTCTGAGACCCTTTCTGACCCTGTGAACCCACATCTGCCCCAGCCAAGCACTTTCTGATTTCTGGGCAGCTTGGGAAGTGTCTGTAACCACAAGCTCTTGGGAGCCTGTAGGACACAGAGCCCCGCCTTTCGATGTCTGAGAGGTTGCTGCTGGCCTGTGCTCAGGGCACCAGCGAGGCTACACAAAAGACTTTGGAGGTGGGCAGATAGACATGGGTTTCTCAAGACTTGAAAGGTTTCAAGGTTTTGTTCCTGGAAGTACAAGTGGAGCCTTGTGTGGGAGACAAAGATGTGTGGGCTTGGGGAGGGGGTAGGGACAGTCTGATCCCTTTTCTGTCCTCTCGCTGAATAGTGACGGGCCCAGCATGGAGACATTTGTGACCTCCATCCCCCTTGCCAGATGCCAGACGGCCATTAGTTAACCGGAGAATCGACCTTTCCAGTGACATTCTGCCACCCGTTCACTCCCCCTGAGGAGGCTTTGGGCGGCAGAGCTGGAGTCACAGCCTGAGCGAGGTGCAGCCCAGGGGGCCACAATAAGCTCGCAGAACAAGTTCGGGAAAGAGCAGGAAGGCAGAAACACCAACTCTAAGGCAGAATGAGGAAGAGGCACACATTCAAAGAGGCTTTCTGTCTAGTGGGAGTTTTCAAAGAGCATCGTGAGAGCCCAAGGGGATGGCTCATTTTTCCTGAAGAGCATTCACGCACATGCTGTCCATCCCCCAGTTTTTATATTTTGATGTGATTCCTTAATTCTGATTCTGATACTTCAACGGTGAGACTCATCCTGGCCTTCCCAACCTGGTTTCCCTCTCCTTCTCCATGTCCATCGCCCACTGCCTCTGTCCTTTATCCCCACCCTGGGATTTTTTTTTCGTGTTCTATTCTTGAGTAAAATTTAAATCGGCATTAACCTCATTGAGAAGGCCTTGCACTAAGTGGTGCGACATCTCTGTCATTTAGAGGGACTTTTATTTTCTCCTTCAGAATGTCACCGCCATACTGCCTCTGAAGCCTCACCTGAACTGGTCTGGCATATCAAAAGTTTCTGATAAGTTTTCAACTTAATGGGTGAGCAGGGAGAGCTCCATTGTTCATCTACTAAGGTCACAGATCCCAAGAAGATCATACAGTGCCCCAAGACAGGAAGCTGGCCTCATCGAAGAGGACAGATAAATACCTGCTGCGTGTCTAAGACTCATTACCATGGTTCCGTTTCTGAACCACACGCAGGTGAGGTGCCTCAGAGCCCCTCCTGGGAACACGCATCCCTACACGTGGTTTCTAAAGAAACCCTATTCTACTCTTTAGTACATTATGTTATTGCTATGGAAACGACGATATTTTAAAGAAGAACACTGGAACTTTCCAAATACAGTATTTATTCTTCTGCTGCTAGCAAAATAATGTGTTTCGCCTAAGAACTTGTTAGGTGGCCTGCAGCTAAATATAAAAAGACAGATTCTTGTTGTGTATGGGAGAATTTGGACCACCAGCTTTTCAGGATACATGTGAAAATAAACTCCCTGCAAAAATTATAGACGTAATTGGGGCCTTCAATGAAGCACTTAATATGTTAGATTTTCTTTTGAGTTAGAGAGGCAATTTAAATGTGGACCCTGGAAACACCCTCTGCAGGTTCCAAGCTGGTGGTGGCCCTGGGGTTTCAGAGGATCAGTGTTGCTTATTACTTTCAAGTGTCTGGTTCAGTGGCCCCAGCTTTCCTGGGCTGATGTCTTAGTTAATCAAGCTGTTAGGGGCAACATATGAATTCTTAGGCTAAAAGGAACAGAACAGGACTCCTTGAGAGTCGCCAAGTGGCCGCTCAACTCTTATGTGCACACTTCACTTTCAACATTAGCAGATAACATCCACCAACAGCCTTGCCCTCCTTAGTGGTGTGAGTTTGTGTGTTTGTGGTGCTGGGGACTGAGCCCAGGGACTGTCAAATAGGTGAGCCACACCCCCAACCTCCCGACCTTTGTGGCACACTTTGGAATTAAATATCTCATCTGACTTGAGTCTTGAATGCCCTCACCCTCTGCCAAGGCCCCTGCACTGGGGCTTGGGCCTCAGCTTGGCCTTCTGGGAGATGGTGGCTGTTGATGTGGGGCCTAGAAGGATACCTTTAGGTCAGGTGAAGGCATGTCCTCAGGAGAATTGTAGGACCCTGCTGTTTTCCTCTTTCCTCTCTCATTGGAGGTGTGGCTCCTCGACTCTCCAGCTTCACCCCTATCTCCATCCTTTTGAAAATTTTGTCTTAATTTTTATTATGATGATTATGGGGGTGGGGCTGGAGGTTATATGACAACTTTCAGGATTCTGGGACTCAAACTCAGGTTCCTTGGGTTTTTGCTGCAAGCCCCTCTACCTGCTGAGCCATCTTGCCAGCCTGAGTTGCCCATGTTTTAGGACTGCCTGGAGGATTAAGTGAGAATGCATACAGGCCTAAAACAGGCTTAGTAAAGATGACTTTCTCCTTTTCTCTGCTGCTATAAAATAGCCGTCACGCCTCCCCTTGTCCTTTCTAAAGTGCAGGGTGGGTTTGTTTGTTTGTTTGCTTGTTTATGCTCAGCAGCAGGAAGCGGTGTCTAACCATGTTTCCATGGACATAGTTCACTTCAGCAGATTGTTTCTCCCACTAGTTTGGGTATAGCGTAAGAACTCATTTGACAAAACCTGTCAGCTGTTCACGCTCCTGCAGTTGAGGAGAGTCAGGAGTGGTGACCCAAGCCTGTGAAGGTTTACATTCTGGAGCATTCTGAACTTTCAGATTAGAAGTGATCTGACAACGCACTGATTTACATGATGTTGCATGCTACCCTGATGGCGTAACTGAGAAAATAACAGACCTTCTGGTTGGCTGTGTGGCATGTAGACCCATAGTCTCCTCTGGCTTTGCCTGTGGACCCAAGTCCATCACAGCAGTGTCTCCTGTTGATCCCCAGAGTTTTTCTACCCATGGCACTCTAGGTGGCCTCCATCGGGCAAAAGGAGTTGGTCTATTGGTTTAAATCTGTTCATCTTCCCAGAGTTAGATGATTTCCCCAAGTTTTTATTTCATTTAAGATACATTTATGTTTACACAGGAGAACAAAAAAGGTTTCTTTGGATACTTTCACATTCACTTTAAAAAAGTCAGTGGAAATATACTTTAATTGGGCCAGACATAATTAAATTCCCAGTACAATGAGTCTAGAGGAAATCATATCCATGTAATTCTCCAAAGCTTTGCTCAAACCACCACGAGGCCCATCCCTTTCAGCTACTGTATTTTGCCACCCATCTTCCCTCTGTGCCCTTCAGCAAGCTTCCTCTTCCTCCATCCTATGGTCTCTGTTTCCCAGATCTTTTCTTGGCTGGATTCTCCGAGGCAGTCCTCACCCTGACTGGCTCCAGTATACATTCATAATCTGGTTTAAGCTGCTCTGTGATCTGTCCCCACCCCCAGAGCTGGCCCTTCACCCATCCTCTCATCCTTCCCCAGCATCTCACCCAGCCTCTGAGTCTTCGTCTCATCCCTCCGGCTTCTTTAACCTGTCCCGGAGAATTCAGATGCCCTTAGCTAAAGTCAGCCACCTCAGCCTACAGCCTGCCAGAGCTTCGGTGGACAGCTCATCTTCTTCCTCCTCTTGCCTCTGTGTCTCTCATCTGATACATCTGTGTTATTTTCCTGCCCCCTCTCCTAACACACCCTTAGGACCTATTTTGAATGAATTCAAAAATTTAATTTATAGATGGAAATGAGATCAAGAGTATGACAATGCCAGACTTGGTGGTACACTCCCATAATCCCAATATTGGAAGGTAGAGGCTGGACGATTAGGAGTTCAAGGCCAGCCTCAGTTACATGTGGAGTTTGAGAGCAACCTAGGCTCCCAGAGACCCTGCCTCAAGAAGCAAACAAACAGAGGCAACACAGATCACAGCTCCCAGAAACCAGCGAGGGAGGCAACAAGCAGCCGGTCGGGAAGGCAGCAGGGGGCCTTCCAAAGACCCTGGAGGGTCAGGTTCAACGCTTTGCTTCACCCTCTCCTGTGTGCCTTCGCTCTTACTCAGTCTGTCCGGGGTATACTATTTCTGTAACTCCAAATCCTGCCCTCATTTTAAGACCCAAGCCGAACAAATTTCCCTCCTGATAATCCAAACATAAGCAGTCCTCGGTCTGGTAGCATCCGTACACCCTTCTCGCCTTTCCTCTGTGTGTTTTAAGTCTGAGTACAGCCTGTCTCATTGTTTCTGGAAATTGAGGAAGGTTGGAATCTGTGTCAGGTGCATGCAGTTGTGGAAGCTGGCTGTCTGCAGGCGTGGCTATTTTGCTGGAGTGGCAAAATTGTGTCACAAAAGGCTCCATGATGTTTCTAAACCACAAAGCCTTTAATGTCAACTTCACCATTCATTTGAATGTCCTTTTAACTCCTGTACACAATCCTATATTCTCTAGATTCGTTTTGTTGTTGTTTTTGTTTTTTGCAGTTCCATCGCAATAGCATTTGTATGGTCTGCAGCAAGTCTTTGGGTACCTGCTTTCTGAGGCATTTTAAGCACATGTATCTCATGATGTATAGTAGGAGCTAAATCAGCTGACTGAACGAGTGATTACATTTTGGCTGATGCTATTAAGAAAGCTTGGTTTTGTTAGGGGAAAAATCTGAAGATTTTGCTAAGTGTGGTGGCACACAATCACAAGCCCAGTCCTCAGGAGGCTGACATATTCAGGAACAAGTTCTAATCCATCCTGGGTTACTTGTAGCAAATTCCAGGACACCCTAGGTTACACACACACACACACACACACACACACACACACACACACACACACAAAAATCCTGTTTTACATACACACACACAGAATGAAGGTAAAAGAGGAGGAAAGAGAAAGGGGAGGAGGTGGGGGAGGAGAGGGGAACAGGGTGAGGAGGAGGAGAGTTTTAAGTGTTTTGGCTAGAAGAAACACTTGTTTTTTAGTTCTGGGGATGGAGCTCAGGGCTCCATTCATGCCAGGCAAATGCGTTTTTATCGAACTAAAGCCCCAGCCCACATAAGTCAGCTCACTGCCAGCATTGCAGTTCCTACAACCCAGCATGCACTGCTCTAGACCTCAGGAATGAAGACCTGTGAAGAGTAGAGGTTTCTTACACCAACCATGTGGCTCCACAATCCTATTCTCCCTGTGGTCTCTGTCTCTGTCTCTGTCTCTGTCTCTGTCTCTCTGTCCCTGTCTCTGTTTCTTCTCTCTGTGTGTGTGTGTGTGTTTGTGTCTGTATGTGTGTGTGCACGTGCGCACATGCATGATTAAATAGGGAGTACATGTGTGCACATGTGTGTGGAAACCAAAGATCAACCTTGAGTCTCCTGTTTTTTTTTTTGTTTCGTTTTGTTTTTTTGAGCAGGTGTCTCTCACTGGTCAGAACTCAGGGATTTGTCAAGCTGGCCAGCCTGAGAGCCTCAGGGAGCCTCCTATCTCTGCCTTCCCAGCCCCGGGATTATAAGTGTGTATTTTTGTGTGGATTCTGTGGTGATCGCAGGCAGTCACATCTCAAGGCAAGCACGGCCTTGCTGTCCCAGCCCTACCACATTCTCTTTGTTGTGCTTTATTTTCGTGTTCAGGATTTTGGCAAATTAACATATTTTTTAGAATATAGTATAAACATTTGTTCTCAAATTCTAGCTGCCAAGTTCTGATTCTCATGGTCAAAGTTAAACCTTTTTTTCCAGTCATAAGAAGCTACTAGAAGTTTTCTTTGTGTTTCCAAGGTTTTATCCCAGCAAGCATCTCATTGAGCCAGAGGATTAAGTCCAGACAATTAAGGAAAACTGGTCAGAAACACTCCTCCATCATTTCCCTTTGTTTAGGATGACATGGAATATATAAACTCCATTATGTATCCAGTTGGGGACAGTTCTACTGCAGAGGGTTTAATTTGTTTTCTTAGTCTTTATGAGATATGCAATAATTGATGCTTACTTCAGTTTTATTTAATTTGACAATGATAAGCTGGGCGTTGGTGGCGCACGCCTTTAATTCCAGCATTCGGGAGGCAGAGGCAGGCAGATCTCTGTGAGTTCAAGGCCAGTCTGGTCTACAGAGTTCCAAGACAGCCTCCAAAGCAATACAGAGAAACCCTGTCTTGAAAAAAAAAGACAATGATAGGATGATGCACAAATCTCCAGGTACCATAGGTGTCTTCAGGTCAATGCACAACCCCTGGGTAACAAGTGGCTTGAAAGTGTCGAGGGATGTGCACTTGGTCATCTCAGGGCACACTGTGGTTCTTAATACAGCTGGAGAAAACAGTCACTTGGACCCAGAAGAGTCTACTACCCAGGAATGTGGGACTGTTGTGTACCTTAAAGGGGCTTAGTAGCCACCACAGATTATCACACTCAAACAAGGAAAGGAAGGCATTAGCCTCCTGCAGACTTTTTCAGGAAACCCCAATGGAGCTGTGAACACATGAAGGCAGACTTAAAGATGTACAGGATGATGCAGCACATCTAAATGCACAGGTAAAGCTGGATGTGTTTGGACTTTGTTCCTGTCTCAGTTAGGGTTCTGCTGCTGTGATAAAAACACTGACCAAATAGCGTGGGGAGGAGTGTGGCATGTACACCCCTGTGACAGCCCGCCATTGAAGGATGTCATGGAAGCATTTCAAATGGAAACAGAGGGAGGAATCTTTGAGGAAGGCTGCTTGCTCCTCATGCTTGCTCATGCTTCCTCACAACCCAGGACCACCTTCCCAGGGTTGGCACCGCCCACAGTGGACTGTGACCTCTCACACCAGTCAGTAATTAAGGAAGTGCTCCACAGATGTGCCCACAGACCCATCTGATGGAGGCTGTTCTTCAACTGAGGTTCCCTCTTCCCATGTGGTCCTTTCTGATGGAGACAATAATTCAGTTGAGATTCCCTCTTCCCAGGTGACCTGGTTCATTGTCAAGTTAACAATAACCAACACAGTATTTATGCAAAGGAGCCATGAGACGGAATACAAAGGTTAAAATACATCCCAACTGCTTTAGTCAAGTGAACAGACTTTGTATCTAACAGGGGTCTGCACACATCACTGAGGGAGGGTTGTGCATGGAAATGAGGAGCCAGTGACAATGCTGGTTTGCAGCTACCTAACACAACTTGTCTCCCCAGAATGGATATTTTAATCTCTAATTTATTAAAAGATGAAATGTTGGAATGTTGGAGAGATTGAAATCATTTGTCAGATCACGAAGTCCTCAAAACATTTCTCAGCCTTAATAACACATCTGCTCTTAGAATGTGGTCTCTTGGTAATAGCTGTCTGAAAGTGTCTGAATTTAGGGATTATTTGAGACAACAGATTTCCTTCTATTTGGAATTGAATGAGGCATCTGCTCCCTCCCCTGTTAGCTTTGTGCGATAGTCTCAAGGCATTCATAAAAGGCCAGATCATTTTGAGCATTATGAGAAAGAAAAAAAAGACCCCTGTCGATGGTGCAGAATCAGAAAGAGAAGTTAAGAAGCTTTAAAGGTAGTGGTTAATGTTTAGAGATCTTATTCTGGAGTTTGTTTTATAATCTGGGGGGGCCTATTGTAGTTCCTACCAAAGAAGGGATGTGGTATTCCAAAACCAACAGTTGAGGGAAATTTTTTATAGAAACCTCAGTAGACATATACATTTTATCTCATTTGATCCCCCACAACCAACAGAACTCAGTGGAAATGGGCCTCTCTGATCATTCCAAAGACCATATGCTAAATTAATGCCCAACTGAAAGATGAGACTATATGCAGTGAAAAACCACACTTACAAATTGTGCTCTCGAGCTCACTTCCCAGAGAGCATCTCCTAAAAGAGAACCATCACCAGCTTCCAGAATCTCTAAGAACAAATGTAATGAACACAGAACAATGCAAGGCAGAGCTCGGGCACATTTACAGGTGCTTAATTGATGGGAAAGTCTGGTGTAGCTTGTTAGCTACAGTTACTTGTTCAAGATCACCATTTAAAGACCCGGGGAAATGTTCCATTGGTAAAGTGCTTCCTGCTCACAAGCATGAGGAACTGAGCTTGATTTTCCAACACCCATGTAAGAAGCTGTGCTTGGTAGCCATGCTTATAAACCCAGCAGTGAGAAGGTAGAGGCAGGCAGATCCCTGGCCAGCCTTGTCCTGTCGGCAAGACCCTGATCCTCCTGAAGGCACCCTGACTCACAGAACAATGACAGTTCCTAAGAAACAGCAGCCGGGATTGGATTCAGGAAGAGAGGAGTTGAAGCACGGCCAAGAGACTACCATGTGGCAGATCTGAAGGACCAAGGCAGAGAGGTCCCCAAGGGGAAGCTGATCACTGGCCAGCGGCAAACGTATAATAGAAGGCCAGCAAGTAAGGACACCATGGAAAAACAGAAGGCAACTGGACGGGTGTTCCACACCTGGTTATTCTAAAACAACTACTGCTGTCCCGTATGGGCAGTGACCAGCCAGCTGTGTCGTCTTTAGGCAGGACCCATCGTTACCCTTCATTATTATACTCATGTTTGTAAAGTGCTACCATCTGAGAGGCTAGCTCATTACCATGCATGTTGTGCATGTATATTTGTACATGTACATGGACTGATTTATAGGAAGAGTGGTTTTACAAGCAACAAAGTTGCCGTCTGTGAAGCTATCTGCAAGATGACAAGATGCAAAATTTCAAAATTCAAAATGAGTTTGTCCAATGATAATGTTCTTGTGTGTGTGTGTACATGGGCTTATGTTCATGTCGGGGTGGGTGTGCATGTATATTCATGGGAAGGTCAGATATCAACCTTGAGTGTTGTTTCTTAAGAGCTGCCTTCTTTGTTTTGTGAGACAGTGTGTCTCACAAGGGCTGATCTGGGCTGGGATGTCTCACTAGGATCTGGACAGGGTGTCTCACTAGGATCTGGACAGGATGTCTCACTAGGATCTGGGCTAGGGTGTCTCACTAGGATCTGGACAGGGTGTCTCATTAGGATCTGGGCAGGGTGTCTCACTAGGATCTGGGCAGGGTGTCTCACTAGGATCTGGACAGGATGTCTCACTAGGATCTGGGCTAGGGTGTCTCATTAGGATCTGGACAGGGTGTCTCATTAGGATCTGGACAGGGTGTCTCATTAGGATCTGGGCAGGATGTCTCATTAGGATCTGGACAGGGTGTCTTACTAGGATCTGGACAGGGTGTCTCACTAGGGTCTGGGCAGGATGTCTCATTAGGATCTGGACAGGGTGTCTCACTAGGATCTGGGCAGGATGTCTCATTAGGATCTGGGCTAGGGTGTCTCACTAGGATCTGGACAGGGTGTCTCACTAGGATCTGGGCTAGGGTGTCTCACTAGGATCTGGACAGGGTGTCTCATTAGGATCTGGGCTAGGGTGTCTCATTAGGATCTGGGCAGGGTGTCTCACTAGGATCTGGGCTAGGGTATCTCACTAGGATCTGGGCAGGATGTCTCACTAGGATCTGGGCAGGGTGTCTCACTAGGATCTGGACAGGGTGTCTCACTAGGGTCTGGGGCTTGCACTAGGATATCCACAGCCACATCAGGGCAGTTTGGCTCTAAATGTGGCCTTTTCCAGTTCTCTCTATGGCTGGAAAGTACCACTGGCATTTAGTGGGGAGCAGAGGGAGGAGGAGGTGGGGAGAGGAGCAAGAGCCGAAACTGTTCTGTGGGAACACAGATGGATGCCTGCTATAGCAAAATGCAGGCAGCACCTTAACCCTGAGAAACCATCTTGAGCCCCTTGCTTCCGCTGGCGTGAGTCTCCCCCCCCCCACATCTGTCTTATCTCCTCCTTTAGTGCTCTCCTGACCCCTCATGCTGGTTGCTACCCAAGGACTTCTGATGGGCGGTTCCCTCCGCCATCCACCCAGAAACCTGGCAGCTGCCATCTTCTGCTCGTCCTTCCTTCTTGATGCACCCGAGTGCTCAGGCTCTGTAGTTCTGCTCACCGACAGCGTCTTTGTACCTGGTTTCTTTGTCAGGATCCCGGTTGGTCCTTGGCAGATACCTTTGGTACCTCATGTCTATCCTGATGGGCTTCCCCACAAAACGCCTCCCTTTACAATCCACCTTTTTCTCCGTGGAACATCCCCCTTCCTGGGAATCCACGTCGCAAATGCTGCCGATTGGTTGTCATTGTGACCCTATCCTTCCCCCAATCCACTTTTCATGCAATTGAGGATTTTGTCTGTTGTTTGTTTTGCGCCAGTGTTTTTGACACAGGTCTCACTATCCCAAGGCTGGTATCTGCTGTGGGATGTCTTTCTGTACACTGTGATTATGTGCTGCTCTCAGTGGTTGGTAAATAAAGTGGCTTTGGCATATAGCAAGGCAGGATGGAGCAAGGTGGGAAGTCCAAGCAGAGATACGGGAGAAGTGCGGAGTCTGGGAGCTGCCAGCCAGCCACTGAAGCAAGACATAAAGAAAATGAGGTAACAAGTCACGAACCACGTGACAAAGCACAGATAAGAAATACGGGTTAATTTAAATGAAAGAGCAAGTTAGTAATAAGCCTGAGCTATTGACCAACCATTTACAATTAATATAAGCCTCTGGATGATTACTTGGAAGTGGCTGCAGGACTGAGCAGGCCAGAGAAAAGCCGGTTTCCAGGTACCTAACTATAACCATGCTGCTTCAACCTCCCCAGTTCTGGGATTACAAATAACACAAATAGCCAAAAGAGCCAGGCAGACAGACAGACAGACAGACAGACAGACAGACAGAGACAAAGAGACAGATAGACTGATGGATGGATAGAGGGAGGGAGGAAAGGAGAGAGAGAGAATATTTATTTTTAAAAGGTAGGAACATTGCTTCCTATTCTTTTCTTATTTTACTTTTGCTTTTCCTGAGATGGGAGAGGCATCTCGCTATGTAGCTCAGTGTGCCCTGGAACTTTCCCTACCCTTGCCTCTGTATTTTCAGGGCTGGCATTAGAGGCATGAGCCTCCATGCCCAGCTACCTTCATCTTTCAGCATCCCATTCTCTAAACCTTCTGTCCCAACCTGGCCCATCTCCCAACAGAATTGTCTGAATTTGCATATTTTGTTAATATCTTCCCAGTCACCTCTGCCATCAACTCCATAGTCTTTTCCTCCCACTCGCAGACTTTCAGGGGAGCCTGGGGGAAAAAGAAAAATCAGAATATTAATTGTATCTTTCTTTAACACTGTGGCATTTAACTCATTCAAATAATCCTTTTCTTGATGCCTGAGTGTTTAGTACCCTCTCTGAGTTTGCCTGGGAGCCCGTGGTTCCTGCCTCTTCTGCTCTCCTCTGTGACTTCCCCGCCTTGAGCTCTGCTCTTCCAGAGAGGAGCTGCTGGAGACTCCATGTGGACCACACCCTTGAAATCCATTTCCAGCACCGGCCTCACACTAGTCTGCTGTTGAGTGTCCTGTGGGGTCTTTGCCCCAGGATCTCTCTGGCCCCTGCAGGTTTGTGGTGTTTGCTCCTCTCCAGAACCAGGACTTGGATGCTGCTTTCTTCATTGGAGGGAAAGGGGCCCTCTATCCCCTGGATGCTCAATAAAGATCCACGGTAATTCCAGAACACAGGTGCTGGGTGGGTCTAAGCCTAACTAAGGCATCAAGAGTCAATAACAACCTGCCAATGTTAGAGACATGGAGACACAACCCAAATATCCTTACATCGTTACACTCGTAGTTTAGTTTTGCTTTGGATGTAGCTGAGACTGTAGCTGAGCACTTCCTTACCAAGCATGGAAATCATCTGCAAATAAACCCTAGCTATGCAAAGATCTGGGAAGTACATAGATAGGAAGGTCAAAGGGCATTGGGCTGTTCAACAGAGGCTTGGTGGTAAGTCTGGGCAGTGCTTGGCTTGGGCTGAACAGCCAGCTTTACCGCTGCCATTCATCGATGTGGAGGACACGCTCTGTCCACACAGCCTGCCCTTTCACAGTGAGAAAGAATAGGTACCGTTCCTCCCCCCTTAGTGTGAAGCACACAGCTATCAGATAACAAGGTTCAGTATTCCTGAAGCATGTGGCAGAATAAATTAGTTTCATCTTGTTACAGGATGGAAATACACTGTAAAAGACAGACAGATGTGAACCCAAAGGCAACTCTTCGGGGGCTGAACAGGACCTGCTGATACCGTCTGGAAAGCCAGCAGGTCAAGCATTTGGACCCATGGACTTCAGGCTTCTGGAAGTTCTGGTCTCTGCTACTCCCTGGCAGCACTGGACTGAGTTCTGCTGTCCAGAGAGTGGGCAGCTGGGAATCTGGGTCAAAGCTGCTTCCTTTCTCCTCTGAGTCCTTTTCTCTCTCCTTCCTCACTCCCCTCCCCTCCAGCCGCTGCCTTTTCCTTTCCCACCAAATCCCTGCCTTACCCGTAAGATGAACAACAGCCTCCATAGCATGAGAGTAAATAAGAAGCAACATTTTTGTGGCAATAAATTGTTCCTCTGTGTGAATACTCTGCTAGATGGTTTCTGTATATATGTGATTTTTTGTTGTTTTTGTGTGTGTGTGTGTGTTTGTGTACAGAGCAAGCACACACTTTATACATAGGCTGTTCTTCTAACATGCATTAATCTCTCTGAGATTTGATTACTTTTAACACTAAATGGGTCAATAAGAAATATGTTTTCAGTATATCATGGATCTTGAATGTCCCAGAAGCCCATTTGTTCAAGGTCTGATCCCCAGTGTGATGCTCTCTAGAGGTGACAGAACCTTTAGAACTTGGGGCTCAGTGGGAGGCCATTGGGTGATTGAGGATGTGTCCATGAAGGGACTGTGGGGCCCCAGGCCATTCCTGTTTCTTCTAGGTCTCTCTTTCTTTCTGGCCATCATGAAAGATGGGCCCTCTCACACATGCCCCAGCCAAGCTTTACTGTGAAGCCAGAGGACAAAGGAACAGGGCCAAGAAACCAGACCCTAAAACCAAGACCCAAAACAAATCTTTCCATCCTCAAAGCTGGTTCTGCAGGTGTTTTTCCTTCTCTCTTTCTCTCTCTCTCTCTTTCTTTCTTTCTTTCTTTTTCTTTCTTTCCTTCCTCTTCCTCCTTCCTTCCCTCCTCCCTCCTCCCTCCTCTCTCTCTCTCTCTCTCTCTCTCTCTCTCTCTCTCTCTCTCTCTCTCTCTCTTTCCCTTTCTTTGTCACAGGGATAGAAAGCTAATGAATACACATTTTCATATTTTCAGCAAGAGAAAAGTATAGTAGTCTTTCCATCTGAGTGTCCTTCTGGGATTCACTCAACCACCCTGTTCTGACGGGAAGATTACAGGTGATGACAGGGTGATCAAGGACCTGGGGGGGATGGGTTGGCATCGGACAGCAAGTGCTGCTCTTACAGAGTACCCAACTTTGGTCTCCAGCATCCATTTCAGGCAGCTCACAACCACCCAAGACTCCAACTCCAGGGGACTCTAATGTCTCTATCTTCCCCTGGCTTTCTCTCTCTCTCTCTCTCTCTCTCTCTCTCTCTCTCTCTCTCTCTCTCTCTCTCTCACACACACACACACACACACTGCTGCAAATTCATAGGTTATACCCTCTTTCCTCTTAGTCACCAACATATGCCCAGCACCTGCCATAACCCTTGGCATACAGGAACCACTTCATTGGTGTGTGTTAAATGGATAATCATAGTCAATGCTTGGATACTTCATTGTGTAGAGCACTTTCTTGAGTGCTTTATATTCGTTAATCCTCTTAGGGGAATTAGGAGGAAGGGAAACAGAGAGAAGAAAAATGAGAAAAAGAGAAGTATGGGAAGACAGACGAACAAATGGCTCCACTTTTCTAAGAGGTATAATGAGATAAAGGAAAGATGACAAATTGTAACCCTGATGCTTATTCCATATGAAGATTGTGAATGAATTATTAAACAGACATAGGGTGTGAATAATGTCAGATCACTTCAAGCTTGGCACATATCTTGAATTTAGGCTCCCCTACACCTGTCGTGAGTATACGAGCAGAATGGGAAACAAAACAAGAGTGAAACGCTCAAGCCCCGAGCTGCTGCAGGTTTAATATGGGTTGGCATTGTGCTGCACAGGGGAAATGTCACCACCGCATGCTCCCGTTGTGGAAGCAGAGCACACCAGTTGTGGGAAGAATAGAAATCACAGAGAATATGAGGCAGCAGAAGGAACATGGGTCCTTTGACATTGATGATATGAGCCAATGACTTGAAATGTCAAAGCTGTTTGTTTGTTTGTTTTGCTTTGTTTTTTGCTTCACCACCTAAATGCATGCCTAGCCTTGGAGTTACTATTGTAATAAAGTAAAGGAAGGATGAAGGGCCCCGACCATGCTGTGCTCTATACGGTGCATATGCCTCTCCTTTTCCAATGGGAGAGCAGCAAATTTAACACTGGACACTATGCTCCCAGCAGACAGGACAAACTGTAGAAACTGGCAGAGGAAGGGCATTAATTACCCTGATGAATTAGCTAAAAACTGCCTTTTGGTTTGTTTTGTGTTTTTTCTTTGATTTTAAAAATTTTTTCTTTTTTATTTAAATTAGAAACAAACTTGTTTTACATATCAATCCCAGTTCCCTCTCCCTCTTCTCCCCTGTCCCCCACCAACACCCATCCCATCCCTTTCTGCTCCATAGAAAGGGTGAGGCCTTCCATGAGGGATCATCAAAGTCTGTCTCATCATTTGGGGGCAGAGTCTAGGCCCTCTCCTATGTATCTAGGCTGAGAGAATATCTCTCTATGTAGAATGGACTCCCAAAGTCCATTCATATACTAGGATAAATTCTGATCCACTACCAGAGGCCCCATAGATTTCTCAGGCCTCCTAACTGACACCCATGTTCAGGGGGCTTGGTTTGGTCCTATGCTGGTTTCCCAGTATAGGTCCAAGAGCTCCCCATTGTTCAGGTCAGTTGTTTCTGTGGATTTCTCCAGCCTGGTCTTGACCCTTTTGCTCATCATTCCTCCCTCTCTGCAACTGGATTCCAGGAGTTCAGCTTAATGTTTAGCTGTGGGTGTCTGCTTCTACTTCCATCAGCTGCTGGATGAAGGCTCTAGGATGACATATAAGGTAGTCATCAATCTCATTATTGGAGAAGGGCATTTAAGGCAGCCTCTCCACTATTGCTTAGATTGTTAGTTGGGGTCATCTTTGTAGATCGCTGGACATTTCCCTAGTGCCAGATTTCTTTTTAAACCTATAATGGCTCCTTCTATAATGGTATCTCTTTTCTTGTTTTCCTCTAGTCCTCCCCTGACTCAATCTTCCTGTCTTCTCATGTCCTCCTCTTCCCTCCTCTTCTCCCTTTCTTTTCTCCTAACTCCCTCTCCCCTCCCTCCATGCTCCCAATTAGCTCAGGAGATCTTGTACCTTTCCCCATCTCTGGGGGACCATGTATGTGTCTCTTAGGGTCCTCCTTGTTTCCTAGCTTCTCTGGTGGTGTGGATTGTAGGTAACCCTTTGCTTTATGTCTAAAATCCATATATGAGTGAGTACATGCCATATTTGTCTTTTTGTGACTGGGTCACCTCACTCAGGATGCTTTCTTCCAGTGCCATTCATTTGCCTGCGAATTTCAAGATTCCATTGTTTTTTTTCCCACTGAGTGGTACTCCATTGTGAGAATGTACCACATTTTCTTTATCCATTCTTCAGTGGAGGGGCATCTAGGTTGCTTCCAGGTTCTGGCTATTACAAATAATGCTGCTATGAACATAGATGGACAGATGTCCTTGTTGTATGAATGTGCATCTTTTGGGTATATGCCTAAGAGTGGAATTGCTGGATCTTGTGGTAGACTGGTTCCCAGTTTCCTGGGGGACTACCATACTGTTTTGCAAAGTGGCTGTGTAAGTTTGCACTCCTATCAGCAGTGGAGGAGTGTTCCCCTTTCTCTACATCCTCTCAAGCATAAACTGTCATTGGTGTTCTTGATTTTAGCCATCTGACGGGAACAAGATGGTATCTCAGAGTTGTTTTGATTTGCATTTTCCTGATGGCTAAGGATGTTGATCCTAGTGTCTTTCAGCCATTTTAGATTCCTCTATTGAGAATTCTCTATTTAGTTCTGTACCCCACTGTATCTCAGAGTTGTTTTGATTTGCATTGCCCTGACGGCTAAGGATGTTGAGCCTAAGTGTCTTTCAGCCATTTTAGATTCCTCTATTGAGAATTCTCTATTTAGTTCTGTAGCCCACTTTTTAAATGGATTATTTGGTGTTTTGGTGACTAGCTTCTTGAGTGTTTTGTATATTCTGGGAATCAATCCTCTGTCAGATGTGGGGTTGGTGAAGATCTTTTTCCATTCTGTGGGCTGCCATTTTGTCTTGCTGACTGTGTCCTTTGCCTTACAGAAGCTTCTCAGTTTCAGGAGGTCTCGTTTATTAATTGTCCATCTCAGTGTCTGTGCTACTGGTGTTATGTTCAGGAAGCAGTCTCCTGGACCAATTCGTTCAAGGGTACCTTCCAATTTCTCTTCTAAGAGGTTCAGTGTGGCTGGATTTATGTTGAGGTCTTTTATCCATTTAGATTTAAGTTTTGTGCATGGTGGTAGACATGGATCTATATGCAGTTTTCTACATACCAGCATCCAGTTATGTCAGCACCATTTGTTGAAGATGCTTTCTTTTTTTCCCTTGCATAATTTTAGTTTCTTTGTCAAAAATCAAGTGTTCATACGTGTGTGGGTTAATATAAGGGTTTTCAATTTGTCTATTTTTGTGCCAATACCAAGCTGTTTTAAGGACTATAGCTCTATAATAGAGTTTGAAGTCAAGGATGATGATGCCTATGGAAGTTCCTTTATTGTACAGGGTTTTTTGGCTATATTGTGTCTTTTGTTTTTCCATATAAAGTTGCATATTGTTCTTTCCAGGTCTGTGAAGAATTGTGTTTATATGTTGATGGGGATTGCATTGAATCTGTAGATTGCTTTTGGCAAGATTGCCATTTTTATTATGTTGATCCTACCTATCCAAGAGCATGGGAGATCTTTCCATTTTCTGGTATCTTCTTTAATTTCTTTCTTTAAAGATTCAAAGTTTTTTTTACAGGTCTTTCACTTGTTTAGTTAGTGTTACCCCAAGATATTTTATATTGTTTGGGGCTATTGTAAAGAGTGATGTATCTCTGATTTCTTTCTCAACCCATTTATCTTTTGTATATAGTAGGGCTACTGATTTTTTTTGAGTTAATCTTGTATTCTGCTACTTTGCTGAAGATGTTTATCAGCTGTAGGAGTTCCCTGGTGGAGTTTTGGGTCACGTATGTAAACTAAACTATCATATCATTTGCAAAAAGGAAAGTTTAACCTCTTCCTTTCCAATTTGTATTCCCTTGATCTCCTTTTGTTGTCTTGCTGCTCTAGCTAGAACTTCAAGTGCAATATTGAAGAGATATGGAGAGAGTGGACAGCCTTGTCTTGTTCCTGATTTTAGAGGAATCAAGTTGAGCTTATCTCTATTTAGTTTGATGTTGGCTGTCAGTTTGCTGTATATTGCCTTTATTATGTTTAGGTATGTTCTGTCATCCCTGATCTCTCCAAGACCTTTATCATGAAGGGGTGTTGGATTTTGTCAAAGGCTTTCTCAGGATCTAGTGAGATGATCGTGTGGTTTTTCTTTTGCAGCTTGTTGATATGGTGGTGTATTGCAGTGATGGATTTTCATATGTTGAACCATCCCTGAATCCCTGGGATTAAGCCTACTTGATCATGGTGGATGAATTTTCTGATGTGTTCTTGGATTCAATTTGCCAGTATTTTATTGAGTATTTTTGCATCAATGTTCATGAGGGATATTGGTCTGTGTGTTTTATTTGTGGCTTGGATTCTGAGGTAATTGTAACCTCATAAAAAGAGTTTGTCAATGACCCCATCTGCTTTTGTTGTGTGGAACACTTTTAGGAGAATTGGTATTAGCTGTTCTTTGAATTTCTGGTAGAATTCTGCACTGAAGCCTTCTGGCCCTGGACTTTTTTTTGGGGGGGGACTTTTGATGACTGCTTCTATTTCATTAGGGGTTATAGGTATTTTTAAATTGCTTATCTGTTCTTGTTTGGTTTTGGTAAGTTATATCTAGCCACAAAATTGTGTTTTTTCCATTTCCATGAGTTTGTGGGGTTTCTGCAATTTATGGTGTTGTTGAATTCTAACTTTAAAGCAGGGTGGTCTGATAAGATACAGGGGGTTATTCCAATTTTTTGTACCTATGGTGGTTTGTTATATTGCCAAGTATGTGATTAATTTTTATTAGGTCATAACTTCTGTTAGGTCCTTTGTTTCTTTGTTAAGTTTCTGTCTGGTGGTCCTGTCTAGTGGTGAGAGTGGGGTATTATGTGTGATTTGAGTTTTAGTAATGTTTCTTTTATGAATGTGGGTGCCTTTGTACTTGGGGCATAGATGTTCAAAACTTAGACTTCATTTTGATGGATTTCTCCTTTGATGAATATGAAATGACTTTCTTCATCTCTTTTGATTGATTTTAGTTTAAAGCTTAATTTGTTAGATAATAGGATTGGTACACCCGTCTATTTGATTGGAAAATCTTATCCCAACCTTTTACTCTGAGGTAATGTCTGTCTTTGAAGTTGAGGTGTGTTTCTTGTATGCAGCAGAAGGATGGATTCTGTCTTCGTATCCATTCTGTTACCTGTGTTTTTTAATAGGTGATTTGAGACCATTAATATTGAGGGATATTAATGACCATTGATTATTAATTCTTGTTTGTTTTGGATTTGGTGGTGGTGGTGGTGATATTACATGTGGATTCCCTCCCCCCCTTTTTTCTTTTGGCTGTTGGTAAAGTGAGATTATCTATTGCTTAGGTTTTTGTGGGTGCAGTTAACTTCCTTAGGTTGGAGTTTTCCTTCCAGAACTTTCTATAGAACTGGATTAGTGGATATGTATTGTGTAAATATGGTTTTGTCATGGAATCTCTTGTTTTCTCCATATATAGTGACTGAAAACTTTGCTGGGTATAGTAGTCTGGGCTGGCATCCGTTGTCTCTTATTGTTGTTAGAATATCTATTCAGGATCTTCTGACTTTCATAGAAGTCAGGTATAATTCTGATAGGTTTGCCTTTATATGCTACTTGGCCTTTTTCCTTTGCTGCTCTTAATATTCTTTCTTTATTCTATATGTTTGCTGTTTTGGTTATTATGTGGCAAGGGAACGTTTTTTGTGGTCCACTCTATTTGGTGTCCTGTAAGCTTCTTGTAGTTTCATTGGCATTTTTTTCTTTAGATTGTGAAAGTTTTCTTCTATGATTTTGTTGAATATGCTTTCTGCATGCACCTTTGAGGTGGGTTACTTCATATTCTTCTACACCTATTAGTCTTAGGTTTGGTCTTTGGAGAGTGTCCCATATTTCCTGGATATTTTGTGCTAGAGATTTGTTGGACTTAATATTTTCTTTGGTTGATGAATCTATTTCTCCTAGTGTATCTTCAATGCCTGAGATTCTCTCTTCCATCTCTTGTATTCTCTTGGTTATGCTTGCAGATGCAGCTTTTTCTATTTCCATCATTCCCTCAGAGTATTTTTTATTGTTTCTATTTCAGCTTTCAAACCTTGCACTGTTTGAATTGTTTCTTGCAATATTTGGCTTGTCTTTTCCTCCATTTCTTGAATTTCTTGTTGTTGTTTTTTTCTTCTATTTCTTTAAAGGCATTTCTCATTTCCTCTTTGAGGATTTCTATTATCTTCATAAAGTTGTTTTTAGGGTCATTCTCTTTTGCTTCATCTGCATTGGGATGTTAAGATCTTGTTGGTGTGGAGTCCCTAGACTCTGGTGGTATCATATTGATCTTTCTGTTGTTGACTGTGTTCTTATGCTGTCCTCTTCCTGCCCCTTCTTCCAGTAGGTACCGGTGGGGTCTTTCCTCTGCTAGTGGGTATGGGACCAAGGATTGCTTCTGGTGGGTGCCAGCAGGTCCAATACTCTGATGGCTCTCCTCTTCCCATGGATTGAGGCGGGACTAGTACCGCGATGTTGGCAGACTCTGGATGGGCTGTTTTTCCAGGCCAGTTCCCCCATGTGCATTCACCAGGCCTCAGGAGGCTCTAAGCAGGGCACTGGAAGGCAGGCTGGAAACAGGCCTACGCTTACCTTGAAACTGTGTTTTATAAGGATACTATCTTTTTGTTGTCAGCAATATTTTTAGTAATTATTTGAGAATTTCATAGTGCATACAAAGTATTTTAACCACGTCCACTCGCCATAACTCCTTCCAAATCTACTACCCCAACCTTCACCAGTCTTACTGTAGATGAATGTCAGCATGCTGTCTTACATATGATCTACACCATGATCAAGGGACTCACTGAAGGTGACAAAAATCAGAGGTAAGACACAAACATATACTAACTGAGCGTTCAATCTAGAAACTTTTTCGTTGCTAGTGAAGCCTCTCTTACAAGCAGCAGTAGAAGGTTCTGGGAAGTGTCTTTATGGGGATGCCTAAAGAATGATACAGCAACTGTCAGAAAACTTTCATTAGGCTATCCTGAACTAAAGGAAACAGAATGCTTCCTGCAGGTATGGACCAGGAATGCTGAATGACAGCTACAGGCAGACAAACTTTGGCTCAACTAGGGGGTGGGGATGGGGGTGGGGTGGGGCGACTCTGGAGCCCTTGGAGGAAAGCTGTCAGAGGAAGACTGACTAGAGGACTAGTAAGTATTCAGGAATAAGAAGAGGTGTCTGTCCTGGCACATCCATGAAACTCGGTTCATTCGTTCATTCCAAAGTTGAGCACTTAATTATTGAAGCAAATGCCACACGAGGCATTGAGCAGGATGAGCAGCTTCTGAAGATGCTGTCTCTGGGATGGAAATCACCTCGGATGCCCTCCACAACTTTAGAAATCATGAGTGTTTGACATTTTTATTTAAACAGATTTGAAGACATTTGGGAAAAGACAATTGGCATCAACAGCAGAGACCTTCACTACTGACAGATCAATGCGTATGCTCACCTAAATGTTGCCTCCCTTTGTGAGACTCAACGGACATAAAAAAGAGGGCACAGCTCTGATAGCCTTGTGTTCATCTTCCCAAACTCGAAGCAGATGATGGGGCAGGGTGATGGCGTTTTCTCTTTTCCTATCTCCTTTCTGAGAGAAATCTTACTCCCTTTATTCTCACACAATCTAGAATGTCAGCTGAAATTCTGAGAGAGATTGGGTCAGTTCAGTTCCCATGCCTTTGAAATTTTGAAAAGGTAGCCATGTGCTCATCCAAGGCCTCTCAATATTTGCATTTCTGAGCCATATAAATTATAAGCATTTGTTTTATGAAACTTGGAAAGATTACTGTTTGTCTCAAATTACACTGGTTCTGCCGGCATTCCACCAGAACACAGAATGGTGGAGCATATGAGAGAGAAACCTGACACTCAGTTCTCTGCGATGTGTTAAACAGAGAGGAAAAATGTACTGCTGTACAAAAAGCTGGATAATCAGTCTCAAGCAGCAAATTAAAAGATTAAATCAGTCAAAAGGACAGGAACGATATGAAAGGTTCCTGTAAGTCTGAACCTCTGAGAGAGTCCAGGAGCAGCAGGCAGCGGGTACAGTGTAAAACCAAATGATTTTAACACAACCTGAGGTTACTTATTTGTTTTCATTTTATTTATTTAGCAGTGGGAATTAATTCTCAGGCTTGGTGTAGACCATACTAGTGCATTACTACTGAGTTACAACCAAGATATTGAATTTGTAATCTGGATTCAAAGTGGGATTTGTGCAGATCCATAGCTCGAGTCAAATTCTCCTAATGTTTTGAAGTATGTTTGAGGTATTGGGTAATTGATGCTTTTTATTGTTGACTTAAAAAAATAAAGCTATTGCAGTCCCTATCACGTAGAACAGTGTTTTCCATGATTGAAAGTAAAGGAAAAAAAAGAAAATGATGGTCTTTTCCAGTACATTAGTTTCACCACGAACACAATTTTCATCTCCCAGTGTTTTCTCAGGTCAGTCCATATATTTAAATGTCAAAATCATGATGCCTCTAATAGCAGTAGGCCACGAGAACCTTAAGGAGCCACCAATGAGACCACAAGAACCAAAGAGAAATTCTGCAGATCAGCCTCCCAAGTCTTACCCAAACTCCCACTTCCTACAAATGCCTTGTTTTAACCTGACTTACTAGAGGTGATATCCCCAGACTCCCATGTCTCCCCACAGAACTCAAACACAATGTATCTCTAGCTAGAGCATGATCTTTAACTCTTGATGAAACTGTTGTATGCATAAAGATACTCCTTGATTACTAGCAAACTACTTTAAGAAGCAAAATTTAAAAAGCTTCCTTATTTCCCAAACCTAATCTCCTAACCCTGAAAACAGAAGTGAGTTACCAATGTAAGAGCCATTGAGTGACTGAAGATTTGATGTGGACCAGTGACAAAGATGCTTGATGATCCAAGTTTAATCACTGAGACCCACATGATGGGAGGAGAGGACTGACCCTTGTACGTTGTCTTCTGACTTCCGTGTACATGCTATGGCGAGTGCATATGCTCACACACACACACACACACACACACACACACACAGAGAGAGAGAGAGAGAGAGAGAGAGAGAGAGAGAGAGAGAGAGAGAGAGAGAGAGAGAGCGCTAATTAAAAAAAGTAACTTCTCTCTAGAGGCAATGAAAATTGTTTACCCCAATGGTTTCTTAGAGTTTGTACTTTGGGACTAGAAAAGAAACTGTTCTTAATTAGTAGATGGGAAACCCAGAGACTTCCTACTTGTTCTCAGTCTTCCCTGGCAACGATTCGACTCCGAACTGTGCACTTCAAGTTGAGAATAATGGAATGAGATCCACTTTTGATGCCCAGATGTTTGCAAATGTGTGGCTCCCATGAGCTCAAACAGTTTATTCTTACAGGATCATAATGTCAGGGGACAATTTACAAAGGGTGATAATTATGCAGTCTTAGAGGGATGGAGTCTTGAACCTTTCTGCTCCACTTCTGTTCAAAGGAAAACCTTCCCGTTTTATAAAAAGAACTTCTGCAAGATGGTCTCACAGTTCTCTACGTAGGAAAAAAAATTGAACATTGAACCATAATCTTTCAGAATCCTGATGAGATCACCTACTGGAATAGCTCACGGGTAGTACGTGACCACCTTCTGGATAGCACGGTTCTAAGAACAGAACCAATTAGCCCTCAGCCCTTTCTTCCCCATGTCTTCCTCGACCCCCACCCTCCTGCACAAATGCTCCCATTAGGATCTGAGTTCAGAGGTTGGGGAGATGGCTCTGTGGGTAAGAGGGCTTGCTGCACGTGCATGAGGACTTGTGTTCAAATCTTCAGCACCCACTTAATGTGGCAGCAAGTACCCATGACCTCAGTGCTGTAGGGACCAGAGACAGAGGGGTTGCTGAGGAGTGCTGACTGCTAGCCTGGCTCCAAGTTCAGTGAGAGACCCGGTCTCAGGGAATAAGGAGAGTGTTAAAGCAAGGTATCCTATGTCCTCTGGCCTACATGCTCACACATGAACATACACACACACACACACACACACACACACACACACACACACACATACACGATAATATATTTTTAAAAGAATCTGGATTTAATGTTGCTATGTGTCACATGGGGATCAGAGGCACCGTTTTAGGTGCCACAGCTCTGGCCCCTCATCTAGCCGTGACTTTTTTGGACATGCGATCAGGAACCAGTTGCTTCCTATGGCAGAAACTCCTGACACCTCCCCCAGAAATCTGTTGAGAAAGCTGGCCATGGTGGCACACACCTGCAATCCCAGCACCCAGCACCCTAGGAAATAGAGACAGGAGGCTTCTGAATTTACTGGCAGCCTGCGCTACATACTAAAGTCCTGTCTGAAAGAAGAAATAGTTGATAAAATTCAGTTTGACAATGCACAGAAAACAGTTCACCGTCTGTGCAGTCAACCCTTGATACATGTTAGATAATACCCATAGATTTAGACATTTAGCTGTGATCAATGTGGGGAATAACCATTGGTAGTCCAGAGAGCTGGCTTTTTTCAATGCGCCCTCAAAGTCACGTGATATCTAAGGTTCTATCTGATGCTGGTTCATGTGAGGCCTGATTGGTTTCATTCGGTGCCTGTATCATTTCCTGTAATATATAATCCCCAGCAGTGCCCTGGTGCCTTGGCAAGGTTCACAAGGACAAAGGGAGAAATGACCTGAGGGCTTTAGGAGGAGAACCCAAGGCAGAGCCCGGCACGACAGGTGACAGGAAAAGGCTGCGGTGGTAAGGGCATGGGTGCCACGAGGGAGCCCCAGAAGGTGATACTGATGTATGGGAAGCTGCTTGACTTGTAGCTGGTCCTGACATGGACACCCTGAAATGTGGCATCATCAGTGGAGGAGGAGCAGAGCTGGGCACCTCAGGAGCATATTATATTCACAGGCAGCCTTTGTGCTGAGGAGGGTTTGTTCAACGCCATTTTAGGAGGCTTCATGGTATGCTCAGGTGTGTTGGGCAGGAGTCGGGGAACACACTCCCCTGCTATTTCTCTACTTTCCAAAGTGCTAAGGATCAGAGGACATTCTAAAAGGACTTTCTAGGTTACATCATTTAACGGGCACAATGTTCTCAGTGTGCTAGGAAAGTACCTAGTTTCCCATATGGCTGGAGTTTCTGCATAATCAGCTGCAGTAGTCGGAATGGAGAGGCCAAGACACAGCTACCGAGCTAGCAAGCATGCATCTCTGCCTCTCCTGACTTTGTCCTTGCCTCGGACTCCCCATCATCCCCCCCTCCTGCAGAGACCTTGCAGTTTTACTCTTTTTTCTAGATTTTCACAGTTTCACAAGCAGATTTGAAATATATGCCCAGGACAAAAACCCACCAACACAAAATTTTGAATGAGGTATTTATTGGAACAAAATAGAAGTGAGTTTCCTCATTATATTTTTAAATAATACAGTCCATGTGTATGTAAGACATCAAGAGAGAAGCCTGATCGGCTTAGCTCCTATCAACATTATATTATTTTTGTGTGTGAAATATCTTTTCTTATAACCATTGAGAGACCCATAAAGAATCAGACAGATGCCTTTTGGCTAGGCTACAGGGCAGCAGGGGAGGGTGGGGGGGGTCTTCCAGCATCTTTTGATGTGTATGCGTTTTTTAAATTCACTAAGCCATTGGGAAGGAGAGACCTATGTAGGAGAACAAGAGTCTAGATGGGTTCGGGCCAAAAGAAAAGCATGCAGAAACAAATAGAGTTGAAATGCTGCCGGAATAAACACCAAGAACTGTGTGCCCACATCAATGAGGAAGGGTGATGAGTTTCCTTATGGAAGATGCACTCTGATCTTCTCAAGTTTAGTTTCTTTTTGTAAAACATTTAAAATAACAATTTACTACCTATTTATTTATAGAGATAAGCCTCATTATATTGTCCAGGCTGGTCTCCATTCTCGGACTGAAAGGATCCTCCTGCTTCAGTCTCTGCAGTAACTGGGAGTGCTGGTATGTGCTGCCACACCCATTTCTCTTTGTTCTGGAAAAGTCTTGGTTTCCACCACCACCTCATCACCACCCCCCCCACCTCACCACCAAAGTTCCTGATAAGATTATCTCATTGTTCAGATGCCAGCGGCTGCTATAACACGTAGTATGTCTCTTCCCCTAGTAGGTGCTGAGGAGCAGCTATCCAGTGGCTTGGGTGGCATGCAACTCTTTGCTAAAGAACCTAGCACCTGTGTGAGACCCTGTGATCAGTTTGCACAAAGCCAGGGGGCATCTTGCTGGGTTTTCTCCAGCGCACACCATCTCAGAGCCCCCAGGACCTCAGGAAACCCACTCGGGTCTCACGTCTAATTGCAGCTGGTTTTCCTTCCTTTTTTTTCACCCACCTTGTAAAGAATCTTTCCAGCTCTCCCTGAGAACAACACAGTTTGACGTTCAGATCTTTCTCTCCCACCTGGGCACAAAGCAGTGTAGTGACAGTAAGAATGAGCTCTTCCTTCCAACTAGCCAGCATTCTTTCCAAACTGAGTCCAACCACGGAGGGAGAAGACACACAAGCTAGGTCTCGCTGAGGTGCGAGTCTCACAGCCTCATGTCTGAATACACACAGCTGCCTGCCGTGGCCCAGAGGCTCTCCAAGACAACCGCTTCCAAGCTCCGCCAGCTTCCAGAAAGTTCCACACACTGGCCTGGAGGGCGAGTTTTGCCCTCAGAGAACAATCCTCATTTTTAGCCAAATTTTCATTTGCAATTTCCTCATGAAGAACACTACTCACACCTACAAAAATCCAAAACCATTTCTCCTCACACAAAAAAGAAATATTCACCAGAAAGAACACACATCTCTCAGCTCATCAAGTATTTGAGTTCCCTCAGGCCTTTGCAAGCCCAACACCACAAGTGGCCTGTGTGGAAAGTGTCCCCAGGTGACAAAGCAACCTGAGAGTTACAGAGGGACCACACCCTCTTGTGAGGAGTTTTCCTATGGAAACTGTAAGAGGAGAAGGACATCACACTTTATTCACTAGAAGTAGGATTCTGGGCACAGATTTATCATATAAAACCCCCGTCAGATGACGGACGCCTGCTTCCCGTCTTTTGTTTTTAAGACAGAGTTTTTGGGTTGAGAACGTGTCATTTTGAAGTATGGACTTTCAACAGTGATTGCTGCTATTACTACTATTAATTTGAAGTCCAGGACTCTGTGCTTCCACAGTATTTACTCAGAGTGGCTTAAGCATGGACTAGCCTTGAAAAACATGGCTCCATTTCACTGTTTGTCTGAACTAAAGTGCCCAGAATTCAGTATCAACAAGCACCAAATGACCTTTCTAAACACACCTAATTTACTGCATCTATTTAGTTTATGATAATAAATAAAACCTCTGCAATGCTTCATAATAGCAGCAATGCCTTTCAAACGACCCTGCACTTAATGGCCAATTTCAGAGCATTAAATGTTGCTAACAACCCATTGAGTGGATATCACTGAGCTTCCGTTTATAAATATCAAATTATGTAGGTCACAGTGTTACCTTTGCTGGTTAGTTGCAGAATTTATACCGATGTTCTGTAGAATAATTACTAGACACTTGATCATAGTGATTTTTTTTATTAGAAGTGAGAAAACTCCTGACTTTCTGAAGGTCCCAGGCTCCCCCTCAGATACTCTCTCTAACTTTCCCCCCTCAGGATCAGGTAATTAAACGGGTATTGATGCAGAGGGAAGCGAAGCACCACATGGCTTGGCAAAGTGTTTCCCTAAAGTTCTGTCCTGTAGCTGTGGATGCAAACTCAAGCTGGTCATGTGCAGAATTCCAGCATGTCAGCCCACTACCCCTCGGCACAGCCAAATGTTTCAGCAGCTGCCCTTTTGTCCTGTTTCTTAAATAAACAAAGAACAGATACAAATTAATGACCTAAATTTATGGCAAAACACACTGCCTTCCCAGAGCAAACAGCCTTAAAAGAACAGATGCTAAAGTAACGTTTCTTACCCACAGACCCCCAGAGATCATTCCGGAGAGCACCCCTAGTCCATAGAAGTGAAACTAATTGTGTGTTAAAATGTAACGGTTTTGTGCAATGTCACGTTCACAAGCCAGTTTCACAAGCTTCCGGGTGTGGCCAGTGGGTACCCACTGTTTATTTGGTGGTTTGAATGCCACTCTTCTGCTCCAAGTGTCCTAACAGCTTTATTTTACCTTCACGTTTTATTCCCCTCCCCAGGAAAGACCAAAAGGCCATTTTTTCTAGGATTCTAAATAATACGGTTGGATTTGGTTGATAGTATCCTTGCTGTGATTTCTAAGATTGTCAGGATGGTAGAAAACCTTTGTTTTAGGGTCTTAATGGTGAAATGAGATATTTTTTCAAGAAGATGGGTTATGTCTATGGAACTCAGTTCAGAACTTGTTTTCTGCATTTCCCTTGCTTTCTGTTTTCCCCACTGCCAGGCACACATCACGCCCCCTTCCCCAGAAATGACGGAACCCGAAAGCCTCACTGCTAACTCTGCATCCAGGGATAGAGCTAGGTCACCTCCAAGCAGACATCAGAGTGAAAAGGAACAGCGTGTTCATTGGCCACACGCCGTGCACTCTCTTTATCCCACACTGTACAACATTCCCAATCTTATTCAATAATTTAATATACATTTTCTTGTCAAGCTTCTTGGCAGCCGGCTATGCAGCTTGCAAGATGGACCGAGAATGCTACAGGTGGGCTGATTAGCGGGTGGCATTTCTGAATTCGAGCAAGCTGTTAGCATTATGTCTGTTTGCTTTAGGTACAGATGTGAAATGATTTGACAGTAGATTTCAAAAGTGTGTGAGTACATTTTTTGTATGTCAAACTATGGAAATCTGTGGGTTTTTTTTTAATTTCACACATTGATAGTATGTATTGTATTTATTAATTTCAGAAAGTATATGCCACTGGCATGGCATAAAAATTAAAAAAGCAGTATCCATAATGTATAAAATGAACAGATTGGATAAACATCCCACCCCCAGTTAATCAGAAAGTCTTATCTCGTGCTTCAGAAAAAGTCAGAGGTTGGAATATCATAGCCAGAAATGAGAATCTTTGCAAAGTTTGTTTTAATTGGTTTTATAGTGTGATGGTGATTTAAAAAAAAAGAAAAGAAAAAAGGGAAAAAAGAAGCAAAAGAAATAACAACGACCACACACAACAAATGGCGTGTGGAACATTTGCCAGTCACATTAAGTGACATCTGCCCTTGTCTAAAATTTCAAAGGTGATTTCAGGATTTATAAGGGAAAGTCTGCTTGACATATAAAAAGAAAAGTTAAAATAAATCCTAGGAATTTACATTTCCATGTATGCCTAGGCTACAAGATGAACGTGAGAGCTGAGATGCCGGAGCTGGTGAACAGCCTGGGTGGCTTCTATGGCAATTCCAGGTGACTTGGGGGCCGGGTCTCTTGGCTGAGGGCTCAGGAAAGGCACAGGAGGAGTTCAAGGGAATATTCATGATTAAGGCTGGTGGGCACAAGTTCACTTTGAAGCTACAAACTGTTAGGATGGCCTATTGTTCTCTAATGTAACTCCCGCCTTAGTCTACGGAGAGTTCATTGTTAATACACCCAGCCTCATCTCTCCTGATAGAAAACTCTGTAGAAGCAGTAGATGGCAGAAAGCCTCCATTCTTCCCACTGCTCTGGTCCTAGTCCAGTGTATCCAGGGGAGACCTGAGTCTGGTAGAAGCTATACTAATCCATTATATATACAGGTTTGTGTGCACAGGAACACAGGAAGTAGGGAGGACCACGAGAAACACAAGCTAGAGCCCTAACCCCCGTAGGGTGAAGAAAGTGGAGACCTCTGGGTAAAAATGCCACTCGCCCCATCACTTGTCATTACAGCTAGTGCCAGGCAACAGGGGAGAGGCTCTCATTCTGTCTCCATCATTACCACAGTGTAAACAGCACTAGGCAGCCTTGAAGAATAGCTAACATGATGCTCCGATTTTACAGATGAAGACCCATGGCTTGGAAAGGGAACGTGTCAAGGCATTTTACAAACAGATTCCGTTTGTTCATCTCAGCAGATTTTGTGGCAGGCTGAAAAAGCCCGCTTCCCCAGGGATAGAACAGATGTGAGGAGAGCCATTTGCTCATGGGCACACAGGTGGACTTTCAGGCTCCAAGTTTTGCTTAAGACATAGTTTTCAAGATCAGATCCATTCAACATTATTTTCTGTGCATTCACTTTGTGTCACACGCCATTCTATGTGCTGAGAACAAGCAGAAAATAAACTAGAGCACTCCCTCTGCCCATAGGGCCCTTCTTTCTGGTGGGAGAGACCAACAGTTCACACAGACCGTGTCTAGGGTGGTGACAAGAAAAGGCTACAGTGTAAAGGAAGTGACCAAAGGTGATATCAGAGGTGTGGTAGGCTGTGCCCAGTAAAAGTCAGCCACCTTGGTCGGGGACTCGGACCAAAGGCACGGGGCTAAATATAAAGCCCTGAGAGGGAAACAGCTTGCTGAGACCATGAAACAGTGAGTTGGCTACAGCATGAGCTGGGAGACCAGAGGATGCGTGAGATGGAACGCAGGGTTCGGAGGCCGTGTTAGAGAGGGAGAAGGCACTCTCAGGGTTATCACAGAAGCCCCCACATTGTAAATATTCCTCACAGTCATGAGGCAAAGCATCCCAAATTCTGCACAGCAGGTTTCCCAGCCAGCATTTGGAGCCCAGCTCATCGAAAACTGGGTGTAATTACGCACCAGGTCAGAACTTGCTGAGTCCTCTGCACACAACATTGGAATATTGCTTTCAATGCCTGCTCTGGTTTTCCTGGGCACTCATCTCCACCTCTTACCCTGTGTACATCCAACATTTCCATCCATTTGGGCAGTCAGTAATTTGAAAAAAAAGTAATCATTTTAGCCCCTAGACCTTCATTGAAACTGTTTTCCTGTTTATTCTTATAACAGGTCTCCAGTTAGTATATACATGTGTTTATATATTCTTTAAGTATGTAAATTAATTGATTATATATTCTTTAATTATATATTACTCAATATATAGTAAGTAGTATTAATATATGATAATCAAAATAAGTAGCAATAAGGAAAAGGGCATATAATATGGAATCCATATGGAAATCTTTAAGGATACAACCCACACGAGGGTCTGTATCGTCACCCTTTGCCCTTCATACCTGGCATACTGTAGGCACCTAAGCAAAATCTGATGAATGTTACAGGGCATTTTAATCAGAAGAGAAAGTGGACAGCTAAGAGAATTTCTTTCACATTTTACCTTTCTGATATGATTGGAATGTGAGTTATTTTCTCCCCCATCAAAACCTACTTCTAAAACTAGCGCATGCTAGAGGAAAGCTCCATCCTGGATGTGGAGCTGGAATGTTCTCCTTGAACGGCATCTTGGGTGTGCGGAGCGTCCCGAACAGACACTGCCCTGGACGTCCTTCCTGGGTGTAGGGTGATGGCACCCACGGTTCAGAGACGAATAGGAAGAAGTCAGAGTCCACAAACACTTCTTGACCTCTTGCATTTGTCCAGCTGCTGCGGCTGTGCCAGCACCCCCCCCCTCCCCAAGCCCAGCTGCTCCGTGCTGCCTTTGTGTGTCTAACATCCCTCATCTGCACCATCAGGTCTTAGGAGCGGCAAGCATTCCCTGAACTTGATACTTACCCTCTTCATCAACAACATCCCATAGACACCACCTGTGTGTGCACATGCATATGCCATTCTAAAACTCCACGCCATGAAACCATTACCAGTCATGTTTATTTTCAGGACGAGAAAAAGAGTCTTCTTTAAAAAAAAACCCAACACAACAACTTGAAAAATAACAAACTTCGTTGCAGTGTGTGCGCCCCTGCTAGGAAGGGGATGCTGCTGCTGGCTTGTCATGATGAGGGCCAGCGCCTGAGTGATGCACACAGAGAGATGATGGATTTGAGCTGATCCGTCTCCACTCCCAGGTTGCCCAGTCCCCCCTGTGACCAATGGCAAGCATTTGTGAGACAGCTGGCAGGGTGAGGGGTGCAGGCCAGGCTATGCTCCCAGCTCACTGGCCTCTGCACAGAGCAAAGGCTCATTAGCATTTCCTCTCACCAAATCAACTCATTGGCTCCAATGATCTGTACTGCTTAAAACCTTGCGACAGCTGTAAAATTTGTCAACCAGGCAGGGTTAGGATTTGGGTTTTGACACTTCAGTACCCAATCCCTATACTACATGTGTTATATATGTGGCGATGCAAGGGTTTTTTTGTTTGTTTGCAAGGACATCTTTTTAAAAAATATATTTCCCAAAGTAACAAAATACGGGTTGGTTGTACATTTGACCTGGCAGCGAGCTACTCAAGCAGGGACTTCAGAATCTATGGAAAGATGTACGAGGTTGAGGTAACTGCAGACAATGTTACTCACGCTTCCTAGGCTACGCAGCATTACTGCCCATGGGGGGCTCATCAGGCAACATCAAAGTGGAAAATGTGGAAGGAATCACCTTCCAATCCCAATTCACTTTTTTTCTAGCAGTTATTTGTGTATTTACATATTTATTGATTGATTTATTTATGTTGGATACAGGGTCTTATTATGTTGCCCAAGCTGTGTAACAGGTTTTCTCTTTGGGCTTCCAGCTCATAGAAAGTGACATGCCTTATTGTTAACCATGAAAGTCAGCTTTATTTTAGGCTTGCTCCTAACTAGTTACTATAACTTAAATTAACCCGTATTTCTTAATGTATTTTTTTTACATGGCTCAGTTACCTTTACCCTGCATTGCCTGTCCCCTTCCTACATGTCAAGCTGGCGACTCCTTTCTTCTTCCCAGAGTTCTCTCTGTCCAGAAGGCCCGCCTATACCTCCTGTCTAGCGGTGGACCAATTAGCTTTTTATTAAGCCAATCATAGGGACATATCTTTACACAGTGTACAAAATATTCCAAAACATTTCCCTCTTTTGGTCTAAATAAAAAGGAAAGGTTTCAACTCTAACATAATAAAACTATAAACAATAAGAATCATTATCTGGTAAGGATTACATTCATAATGACCAGTTCATTTGCATTTAGCAAATTCAGAGGAAAAACTCCTGTGTTCAGGGGACCCTCCTGCCTTAGCTCACAAGCTGTTGGGATAGGGAGGCCTGTGTCAGCAATCCACTTGGAATTCAAACCCATCCGCTCACTGCCCATGTATCAGCAAGTTCACTTCTGTGCCCCACCCCCCACGAAGTTACCAGACAGAAAACGAGTTACCACATCCAGATATACGTCCTTTGTATAAACTCTGGAATGATTTTTTTAAACTCAGAGTGCGTTTTCCAAATGCCAATGGTCTAATTCAAAGTCCACGAGACTCTGTCCCTCGAAGGCACTGGCGCAGGAGCGGGCGCTTTCCGTTCGTCTGTTCACTGGAGACACTCAGGTTCTCTGCGTAGGGTGTGCGGTCTTTTGAAACAGGAAGCACATGGAACTCTGTGCCGTTCATTCTCCTTTGAGAACCTTCTAGTTCCCTTTTTGGCGTGGCCTGGAAGGGAAGGAAGACAGCAGCTGGCTGTCCACACAGGAGCTTTGCGCATCCCGCTTCCCAGGAGGCCCCACATGATGCTGACCGTGGAGCGGGCACTACTGGAACGAGGCTGAGAGGGCTGCGCCGTTCTCAACCTCAGTGTCCCGCCTCTGTTGTCCAGTTCGCTGAGCTGTCTACCCTGAGCCTGCCGCTGCTTAGACTTGTGATGTCAAATAATGTAGTGAGATAGCCCTAGAATGAAATCATGAAAATTGTATAGACATCTCTTTTTAAGGCTTAAAATAAAAAAAAAACCCACCTCATGGTGTGTGGAGTGCAAGCAAGAAACAGCTGTTGAGAGAATGGGATAATGGATAACGAGTCTGGCGAGCAGCTAGGTGGAGATGGCTCTGTGGTCCTAGGCAGGGGTGAGGATGCTTCTGGCAGGGAGAAGGGAGGACGCTGGTATAATCAATCAAGTCAGGAATGCCAAACATTGCATTTTACAGTGAGGACTTGCCTCTCAGTGGGTTGCATTTTCTCACTCATAATTCTCTTCAGTGGGACAGAGGGGGGGAGGGAGGCAGGGAGATGGAGAGAGGGCAGAGGGAGGGAGGGAGAGAGGAAGGGAGGGAGGAAGAGAGGGAGGCAGGGAGGGAAGGAGGGGGAGGGACGAAAGAGAGCCTATTTTATAGGCAACTTTAAGGAGGGGCCTTCTTGCTGTTCTTTGCTAAGCATGAAGTAAGGCATGCAAAGTCCCAGTCACACTGCCTTGGGGTGTGTGGGCCTACAGTTCCTGTAACTTAAAAATGGCTTTGAACCTGTGGTCCCAGCTACTGAGAAAGCAGAATTAGGAGGACTGCTTGAGCCCAGGGTTCAGAAGCCAGCCAGGACAGCATATCAAGGCTCCATCTTTTCTGGGAAAAATAAAAGGGCTGGAGGATCAGTGTGGTGGCCAAGCAAACTCGGGAGGAGGGGACCATTGCTCAGCACTACTCTCCACCCAGAGGAGATGGAGGAAATGCACACACCAGACATTTCAGTGTCTTCTGAGCCTGGTTTGGTCTCCATCGTGACATCTCTTTCCTGTTCTATAATGATCCCTTGCATAGTGTTTTTATAGGAATCAAATAGTATATCTACTATTTAATGTCTGTTCACATTTTTAACAGTTTGACGTCTTTAAGTGGCATATCTATCTAGAGGCCAGCCATCCTTATTTATACAAGGCTAAATTGTTCTCAGAGTAATACACCAGTGCATGACTTAAATGATGCTAACAAAATGTGTCAGGGATCTTAGCAGCGTGCCTTCACATCCAGATTGAACATATTGTTAGCACTGGGTAGGTTTTTTTTTAATCCTATGCATTTTACTAAAAATAGTTTACCAAAAGAAAATCTGCTTTAATTTAATTGTGCTTTAAAAAATCCATCATCTGCCAGGAATTAGTTACATTAACATTAGAGTTTGAAACTATATAGTCAGCAAAAGGAAACTCCACATAAAAGAAATTGCATCGGTGCTCAAGATGTATCTGGATGGAAGCAAGCAACGAGGCCAGGAGTTCCACTTCCAGCACCAAAATCAGAGTAGGGATGTACAAATGTGTTCGTGCATTTACCTGTCTATCGACCTTCATTCTATGGGAGACAGAGCTGGGAAAACCTGGAACTCCGTTAGGTGGGGTAGAAGGTTTTGCTGGGCACACGGGATGGCCACATCCTCTTGATGCTAATCCAGACAGAAGGGCCACAGCTGTGCCAGGGCAGTCACAGCAGGGACAGCAGCCTCCCCACAGGCACAAGATGCTCAACTTGGTGTCAAAGGTAACAACGGACAGAGCCACAGAGAGCCATAAGACTTCCCTTATCAGTCGCACTCTGCTCCCAGATGTGTAACAACGACAGAGCCATAGAGAGCCATAAGACTTCCCTTATCAGTAGCACTCTGCTCCCAGATGTGAGCAGCCTTCCCTCGCCCAGAAAATGCAGGGACCTGACAGTTTTCCTCCATCTTACAAGCTTGTCCTAACCCATCAGCAAGTTTGATGTGTGTTCTTTCCTCCCTTGCGGCCATGCTGAATCAGCAGATTAGCAAGCATAGCCAGAACTGGGGGTTCCCTTCCTGAGGGGCTTGCTAAGCATTTAGGAGCTGAAGTGGGAGAAGAGCAAGATGGATGAAGGCAGGAGGGGTGCAGAGAGAGAAAAAGGCCAAAACAATGGCAAAAACCAGACAAAAGGCCACATTGCCTTCCTGGGAGGGATTCTTGGTTTTGTGTGAAAAAAAATTTTTTGAAGGGATCTTTTTTCTTTTAATTCGAAGGAAACAATCCTACAATTGAGGATGCACCTGGTTGTTCTAGATAACTATGGAAGGAATGACAACAAATTTTAAGGGTCACAAAAGTCAGAAGAACAACCAGACCCCATAAGAAAAGGCAATCTTGATGTCCAGTTGGATACTTGAGATTCATGGGACACTAGAAAGACAACAAAAGGAATATGTGTCAATAAATCTGGATTATTTGGCCATATCATCTTTGGCACACTTGAACTTCTAAATAAGTCAAAGTTAGTCTGGAAGCCTCAGACTGCCCAGATGAATGTAACGAATGCTTTTTTTTAAATTACCTTTCTTCCTCCTTTCCTTCCTTCCTTCCTTCCTTCTTTCCTTTATTTACCTGTGTGCATAGGTACACACATGCCATCACACACATGTAGAGGTCAGAGGACAACCTGGGGGGTCAGTTGTCAGTTCTTTCCAATGTACCAAATAGACTCCACAGATTGAACTTGGGAGTTTTGGCAACAAGTCCCTTTACCTGCTGAGACACCTTGCCAGACTGAACTGTTCCAACTGAGTTGTCCCCCTAGGCCTTGAACGCTTTTCGTAAAGTCCCCAGCTCTTCCCTGTCACTAGAAACTTCCTATCTGTAGTAGAAAGTAGTGCTGAAGGACAGACTGTGGGTTCTGGGACCATACAACCTGGGTCCAGATATGGGCTTTGTCTTCGAGAAAGTTGCTTAAAATTCACCTGCACAGGGAACAATAGTAACGGGGTCTTAGCCATGGGGTTGCCATGAAGCTAGCCGAGGCAGTGGTGTAAGTCACTTAGCACAGTCTGCCATATAATTGCTTCTCACCAAGACTTAGTTGTGCCATTGCTATCATTTCTGAGGAGACGGGAAGCAAGCACTCATCAGTGTGGACACATTTCCCATGCCACAGTTATGGTTAGAGTGCTTTCTTGGCCTCTACTCTCTCTGCCTTGAATACAGAATGTATTAGGAGATGGGGCTAGACAGAGCAGCAGGGCAGGGAATTTGACCAGTTGAGGATCCCAGGCAGATAGGATTAACGTTCCCCATGTTGTCTCTGGTGTGGTAAATTATAATGTGTTTCACCTCAAAGTCACACTTAGAAACTTCCTGACACTGTAGTAACAGTAAAATGGAAGTCTCTATTTTCCTACCTCCAGGACTGGGGTTCTAATTCTCTTTATAATAATGCCAGGTGATTGTGTATTCATCTATTTATTTATTCTGTGTGTGCACATATGCATGTCTCTCTCTCTCTCTCTCTCTCTCTGTGTGTGTGTGTGTGTGTGTGTGTGTATGTGTGTGTGTGTGCATAGATCAGAAGACTTGTGGGAGTCAGTCCTTACCTTCCATATTGTGAATTCTGGGAGTTGAACTCAGGTCATCAGGCTTGGGGGCAAGCACCTTTATCAACTGATCCCTTTCACCGGCTCCTTCAAGTCATTTTGAAAACATTGTTGAGCCTTAAATTTTGTTCTAAAACTAGAGGAAAACAATAAAGAAAAAGCATTGAAGAGAGGATGACTGCAGCAGCTTCAGAAAAATTGGTTTCACAAGATTCTGCAGTTCCTGAGAAGGACACCAGTGTGCTCAAGAAAGTCCACAAAACCCCAAGCCTGAGTGCAGACAATGGTGATCAATCCTGGTGGTGTGAGCTGACTCTTAGGGGTCTCGGTATGAACACATGAGCAGGGAGGGTCTCAGAAAACAGAGATGCTTGTACACTTTGTTTGGTCTTTCCGATATGAAGTTTACCGTCTCAGAGTCTGCTCACCCAATGCAAGGAGGGCATTCCTCAGAGCCCCTCAGGTACATCTTCCCAAGAACTGACCTTACCCAGTGTTGATGTGCTGACAGAAGTCAAAGCCCAAGATGGAGGCAGGCAGCTTGACTAATCTCAGTTATCACAGCAGATGGAAAACTAGACAAAACTTTCCATAGAACCAGTCTACCACAAAACTGTTTGATGCGACAGAAGGATGCTAAGAATTGCCCCTTACTTGATGTAATAAAATTGCTGGGTTTCTACTCACCCCTTCTGATAATTTTCACAGATTTCTCTCCGGTGGTGTACATTTTCAATTCAGACCCCTCCATCACATGTAAAACTCACTGCATCCTACTAGGATGTGTGACAATTCCTGGTGCATGGATTGGCAGGCTCCTCTTGAAACACATGCCCCTGCTGTCACCCTGACAAATGACCTCTCACGGGTACCGCTCAGCAGCCATTTTCCAATGGGTACACACACTTGGGCTTGCACTGCCGAGAAAGCATGTTTTACACCCACCGCCAGAATGCTTTTTGATCATTTCAGTTGTTTTGTTTCATCTCTGCTTTTTGTTTAATTTCGTTTACAGTACAAATAGCCTCAGCAGAAGCCGACCATTAATTCTGGGAAACAGAGCCAACATCTCATTCTAGTCCTTCCCTCCCCCATGAGCCATCTCTTCATGGACTAGGAGGGGCCTTACTCACGCTCCTTCCACTATTGCTGGAAGGAGGAAGAGCCCCATGTCCCCTCACGTCTGTTGCAGGACAGGGGCCCATGAGGAACTCAGCACTCTGGCTGTGAGACAGAGGGAGGTGATCAGAGCCAAGGCTGCAAGAAGCAAGAAAAAGCTCCTTTTTCAGATTCAAAGAGCCTTCCAGTGCTAGGTAAGGGTGCCAGTCAGTGCTGGAGCCTTCAAACACTACTGTGGTCTTCCCCTCCCCTTCCCCATACTATGGGAGCCCCCTCCAGCAACTTTGCTTAATTAACCTGTTCTGAGAGACTAGAAAATCCCCTCAGCTGAACAGCCCACAAATTGAGCCTGAACAGCTAGCAGATTCCTGTCATGTATGCTGTTCAGAGTATTAATTATACTACCAAGCCCTCTGTGTGCCCACCCTGCCATTAAAAGACCAGAATTAAGAGGAGCATCCATTTGCTAAGGAAGTCCATGCACAGGAACTGTGTCCATGGGAGGCTTGGCATGGGGGTAACCAATGCATACCTATACACTCAAGTTTCAAAGGACAAAAGTCGGGCTGAGACAGTTCAGTAGGTAAGAGAATGAGCCTGAGTTCAAATCCCCAACACTAGTGAAAAACAACAAGCTGGGTAGAGATGCAGGTGCCTGTAGACCCATGTGTCTCAAGGGAACCAGGTAGAGAGCAATAGATTGGGACAGACAATTACCTCTGCACAGATGTATGTACACACAAGCAAACACACACACACATGGTGTGTGTTACCCAGTAGATGAAGACACTGCAGAAGACACCAAATCTCAGGTATGATGTTCATGATTGTATCTACAACTATAGAAAAAGTAATTTGCAAATTAGGACTGGAAAAATATTAATTCAACATAGATACAACAATTGGAACACATGCCATAATTAAAAGTTATGTCTATGTGAATGTACTCTTTCTTTCTCATTCCCCAAATACCTTAACAAGACATACCCATCCTTCCTCTGGTGATGGGAGATGATACAATAACTATGTGAAAAGATGGGCGCTAAATGACGAATGTGCCATGCCATGGCAGTAAGTTACTACCACATCATTACCTAAGGATGTGACTATGACAGTTGACTTGATAACAAAGATGGCTTCCCAGTGACTAGCAGGTGGGTGGTGTGTAGTGTGGGCAGTCTGAGGCAAAGAAAGACATTCATGTCTAGAGAGTTTATCATGCTACTCAAAATCGTATGCCATTTAAGGCTTATGAATTTTGATTTCTGGAACTTCCCATTTAATTTTTTTTCCTGTGGCTGGCTGTGGGTAACTGAAACCACAGAAAGTGAAACTGTGGATAAAGAGTGGCTACTGGCTTTCACTCCAAACGGTCCTACAGGATGGCTGAAAGGTCAAGGCCAGAGCACACTGGTCTAGGAGTTTGAGGAAGTTCCTATCCTTGTCTTCGTTGGTCACCCGCCTATCTCTCTGAGATCTGTCACTCGTTCATAAAATTCCAGGGAGGAATTTCTGGGGATGTTACAAGGACCTGTGACATAGCAACGCAAGTGAAAGCATTGGGCTAGCCAAACACAAGGGGCAGAGGCACCCCTTTCATCTCAGGCTACCCCTTCTGGGACTCATGTGATACAGTTGTCTGCTAATCTGCTTCCATCAGTAGCGAGACTATTGACTCCATGGGTAAGTCAGGCAGTGTAGACTTCATATGAAATGGAGAACTATGAACTGGTTTAAATTAAATAATTAAATTAAATGGGAATTTTGGATCAGAGATGGAGTTCAGAACCTTTTCCTCTTTTTGTCCCTTGCCATGCAACACTAGATACGTTATTGATCCTGACAACCGCCTTTGCTGTCTTACTTTGCTTTCCATTGCTGTGATAAAAGCCTAGGGAGGAAAGGGTTTTATTTGGTTTACACTTCCACATAAAAGTCAAAGCAGGAACCTGGAGGCAGGAATGGGATCAGAGACCACGGAGAAACTCTGCTTACTGGTTTTCTCCTCATGGCTTGCTCACCCTCTTTTGTTATACAACACAGGACTCTCTGAGTCTACAGATCGAGTTCCAGGACAGTTAGCTGGTCATATTACATCCAAAATCAAGGACAGGGTTATATGAATGCATAGGTACTCAGTTGCTCTCTTCTTTGTGCCCAATTTGATTTCTCCACTCTTATACAGTTCAGGATCCCTCATCTAGGGAATTGTACCACCCACAGTGGGCTGGGTATCCCTACATCAATCATAACGACAACCCCTCCCACAGACACGCCCTGACACTCTAGGTTGTGTAAAACTGACAATGAAAACTAACAAAAAATCACAAAATATAATGATCAGTTGGCAAAACTGTGAGAAGCTTGAAGAAACATAACCTGACATTTCTTGCTTAGAATAATTACTCATTCCTCATTGAGTTCAATGTTTACAGCAAGTTACCAAGCATAGTGATCACTTGACACAAGAATTACCTGTAATTCTTCTTGAATGAGGTTAACAAAACATGGCTTATTAATTTTCGTATTCTTCCATTTTCTTTCGGGCTTCTGGTCTGGTATCTGAAAGCTGCTGACTCACCTGGGTTGCCAATTTCTCTTGTAGGTACTTTCCACAATAAATAGTTACCTATACCCTCATCAAGTGTGCTGTTTATTTTTACAGTTAGCCAACTAAAAGGTCTGCATTTTACAGGCAATTCTGGATGGGGAGAGATTTGATTCAGAGTCTGTCTGAAATGAAGCATTTGTTAAATGTTATCTGGGATAAAGGTCCTGGTGAGCAATGGTACCCATCACTCAGGAGAGGGCTGGCAAACTTCTGTAATAAGTAATTGCTTTGTGTTTAATGCAGTTGGGTTTGCTGGATTCCAGATTAAGAGCACCCTAGAGTCTACACAATATAGAAAGGAATGAAGTGTTTTTGTTGGTTACTAACAGGCTGATGGCAAAGACCATACTACTGTCTCACAGGTGAGTGACAGCTGTGTGTAGTTTTCTAAATATAAATATAAATATCATCCATTCTCTATTGGCTGAGTCCAAAAATCTTCTACTCAGACTCACCATGGCCCCCCTTAGGAGGAAAGTAATTGTACTTAACCACTTTATTCAAGGTACTTGAAGAACAGCACATACACTGAATATATTGGGGCTGAGAAAATGACTCAACAGGTATATCATCTGCCCAGCAAGCACAAGTACCAGAGTTCAAATCCCAGAAGCCGCATAAAGCTATTATGATAGCATACATCTGTAGTCCTAGTGCATCCCTATGATGAAAGAGAGGGGAGACTGGGGGTAGGGAGGATTGGAGTGCGGACAGACATAGGAAAATCCTTGAAAGCTTCTAGATCAACTAACCTGGCACATGTGGGGAGTGGAGGATGGTGGGGGGAGAGGATTAACAAGAGACCTTGTCTCGAACAAGACGGGAAGAGGCGATCAACACCCGTGGTTGCCTCTGACCTCTACACTTGCTATACTGTACATGCACACCCACATTTACACACATGAATGCCTTGCACACATACATAGCTACACACTTAAAAATCATAGGTATAGCTAAAGGGGTCAAAAGGAGAGACAGCTGGCACCTGGACACGATGGTTCTTCCCCTCCCGTTTCCCATTATCTACCCCCACCCACTCTTGACCCTCCTTTCACAGTCAGACAAGATTCTTCAAGGGGACCTTCTTCAAAAGCAGCCAATCCAGGCTGCTAAATAAACAAATATGGCTGAGGCATCCCTGCCCTAAGACGGCGAAGCTTAGATCTGTTCCACAACCTGATAAGGCAGACACAACAGCAAAACAGGTAGTGGGGGAATTGCTGGTGTGTCCTGACAACCCGTGCAATGTCTACACCACGTTTCTCTGAGAAAGAATGTCTACACCTCAGCCCTTGGTCACAGTTCTTTGGGTTTGCCTAGGAAAAGTCATATATGAATGGAAAGACTTACGGACAAGGGGGCTCCAGGAGAAGGGAGCAGAAGTCTTCAGGGACCAGGAGGGAGGGAAGAGCAAGTGTGCAGAGCTGTAGAGAACCCTCACCCGTGAGGGTGCAGAATGTGAAGGTGATTGTGGGAGGGGCAGAGAGGATAGAGCCCAGATTGCTCGGTGAAGCCCAGTGAAAGCCTGGCCACTGAGGGTGAAGGGATGTGTGAGCCTGGAGACAAAGGAGATCCACTGGATGACTCCCAGCAGGAGATCACAGCACTTAGAACAGCAGTGAGGAGAATAAAAGCATCAGAGAGAAAGCCAGGGGCCCAGAGGCTCAACCATGAGGAGGCTTGACCTCTACAGGCAACAGGGAGAAAAGGTGGGTCACCCGGCTGGGGCTGCGATCCTGGGAACTGAGCGGAGGATGGGGCAGGGTGCTCAGGGAGACGGGAGACTTGAAGACTGGGTTTGGAGCACAGTGGCTGGGAGGTAGAGGTGTGTGGTGAGCGAGGTGGAAGGAAGGGCTTGGCGTGCGGTGTTTAAGATGCTGGAAGCAATTGGAAATTGGCAGAGTCTCCATATGACTTCATCTGAATTGCATTTCAGATATTAACTCACCAACTGTTCCGACTTTGTTTCTTTGTTACCTACTAGTGTTTCCCAAAAAGAGTGTGCACGGGCCTGGTTTCTCAGACCAGGCCTGGCCAAGTGGAGTTGAGTCTATCACTGACAAAGTGCTTGTTAGAAAAAGTGTTTCTCAACAAAGGCTGCATGAGGATTAAATCCTTAGACTCTGGGCTGCTGATGCTCCCTGAAAAATCTTGATCTGGTCTTTTTTTTTTTTTTTAACCCCATCCTTCCTTCAGTCTCATCACTTTCACATACATGCTCTCTCTCTCTCTCTCTCTCTCTCTCTCTCTCTCTCTCTCTCTCTCTCTCTCTCTCTCTCTCTCTCTCTCTCTCTCTCTCATCTCTATTATACCAAGCCCAGACACCATCAACTGTAAAAGACAGATACACAGGTGAATAATCACACATGTCTTTTAAGAACTTACAGATCTGTGGAGGACTCCCGTGACTAGCTGAGCAGTCAGCATGCCTAAAACAGTGAGTTAGGCAGCACAGAAATAGGCACCTTCGTTGTGGTTTGTTTTCTCAAGACGGGGTTTCTCCGTGAAACAGACCTGGCTGTCCTGGAACTCACTCTGTAGAACAGGCTGGCCTCAAACTCACAGAGATCTGCCTGCCTCTGCCTCCCAAGTGCTGGGATTAAAGGAGTGTGCCACCACCGCCCAGTAAATATGCACGCTTAACTGCTGAGCCCCAGATTGGTCTTTCTTGTCTTTGTAACCAAACACCTGACAGAAAGAATCTAAGGGATATTTTGGGCTCATGGTCTTAAAGGCTGCAGCCCATGGCTGCTTGGTCCTGTTCTATTGGGTAGAACATCGGGGTAGCAGAAGTGTGTGGTAGAAGAGAGTCTTCCCTTGGAAGCAGGAAGAGGGAGATAGAAAGGGGCCGGGAACAAGATACCCCTCACTCCAAGGAGCCAGATCAATGAGCCAAGTCCCGCCACCTAAATTTTCCAGAAGATTCCCAAATAGCACCAAGAATAACAAGTCCGGCAGCAGAATTCAAGTTTGTTGCACTGTTATTAACATTGAGAATTTTGATTAAATTATTAAAGGTCCTGATGCCTCAATATTCTTATCTGTAAAATGGTAGCAAAAACCATGCTCCATAGGGCTTACAAAAATTCAGTGGTAACTCCGACCTAATCTAAGTGGTACTGGGCAACCAATTATGTTCCCAGTATGTGTTAAGCAGTCAGCACGTCTTGGTTTTTATTAACTGGCAGTGCATTCAAATGTGCTGTCATTTAATCCTTGTTACAGTTGGGGGGGGAGAAAACATTATTACTTTCTCCACTCATAAATGAAGACTTCAAGACCCCGAGAAAAGAGCCAATCTGTCCCAAGTGGTCGACAGTGCCATGTGTTTTGTTTCAGGGCAGAGTAAATTAAGGAAGGATGCTGTGACTCCCAGCCTGACCTCTAACTTCAAAACTGGAGGCAGTGTAAAACTGGCCAATCAGCAAATAATCAGCAATGATGGGAGCTGCTGCTAGCATCCCCTAGTTTAAGCTTATCCCACAGATAGCCAGTTAGCATTATTTGATTGTGATAATAAATTAGATTGGCCAGGTATTTTCTTCTTTGATTCTGGGAACTGTCCTCGGAGGCCAGGCTTATTGAAAAAAATTAGTTTCTAATTTCCCACAATTGAAACGAGTTTGCTATAATTAATAAGTGAATTGATGGTGTTTTAGACAATGTCACCTTACAGTCAGAAGGCTCCGTGAAAATACTAACAGGAAGTGTGTGCACACAGAGATGCTTGAGGGCAGTCAGAAGACTACAAATAGAAACTTTAAGCTGCACAGAAATGGATGGCTTCCTAGGGTTCCCCCCCCCCCACAAACACCAACAAGTCCTGGTGGAGATACACACACACACACACACACAAGTCACAGTGGAGATATCTTCTCCAGGCTCGCTCTCCTTAAGCATTTTCTTATTCCTCCTTGAAGAGACTTTGCCTTCTTTTTCTATCTTTCTTTTTTTAGACAGGTCTCACTACTACATAGTTCAGGTTGGCCTGAAGCTTGTTACATAGCCCAGGCTAGCCTTGAACTCAGAGAGGTTCTCCTGTTTCTTCCTCCTGAGTGCTGAGGTTAAAAGTGTGCAACACCATGCCCAATTCTGAAGTCTTTTTGAAACAAGATTTTATTTTTATTTGATGAATATGAGTGTTTTGCCTGCAGGGCTTGCGGAGGCTGGAATAGGGTCTTGGATCCCCCTGGACTTGGAGTTACAGATGGTTGTGAGCTGCCATCTAGGTGCTGGGACCAAACCCGGTCCTCTGGAAACACAGCAAGTGCTCTTAACCCTGAGCCATCATGCTAACCCCCAAAGTGTCTCTTAAATCTCCAGTGTCTTTGCCTTCTAGTTGACCTGTCACAATGAATTAGGGGCCAGATTCCCTCTCAGGACAAATCACATCTTTAACTCTGGCTCAACATGAAAGCCGCTGGTCACTACAGAAAGAGTTGCATCAGGCACAGAGATACAGACACAACAGTGAGGCCGCAAATAGTGAAACTGCATGTGGGATGAAAAGGATGATGGGGCTGAAAAGACTGTTCAGTGGTTAAGACCACTTACTGCTCTTGCAGAGCCCTGCCTGTGTCTGACTCCAGGAGATTTAACACCCTCCAAAGTTACAGCCCACATGTGCCCACGTCTGACCTCCAAAGGCACTGCTCACATGTGGCCCACATAAACTCACATATGCACATACATGCGGGCACACAGATGTGGCTGGGGGCTGGGAAGACGTCTCAGAGCCTAAAATGCCTGTTGCATAGCACAAGGACCTGCATTTATATTCCCAGTACCCACATTGGAAAGTCAGGCGTGCCTGCTGAGGTCTGTGATACCAGGCCTAGAGGGGCAGAGATGCGGATCCCTGGAGCTACTGGTCAGTCAACCTGCCTCATCTGCATCCATGAGAAACCCCACCTCAAAAGTAAGTTAGAGAGCAATGAGAAAGACACCCAGTGCTCCAGGAAGGAGACCACTGAGCAGTAGACGGTACACTACTCATGGAGAATGCAGGCGCATCCCAGGCCTGTTCCTATAGGTGCTCACTGGATCTGATAGGAGCAGAGCACTTGGTGTGTGTCCTCTCTCTAATAAATGAAGCCTTTGCTATAGCTTGACATTTTGTGCTCCTCATAGGGTCTGACATATGGCAGAAACTCAGCAAATATCTGTTAAATGGGTTAAGTGATGAGGGATGTTAGAATGCTGGAAATGTATTGCTCTAACCTCACTCCGTAGTAACTACCTTGTCAGGGGTGAGACATTTGGTATGTGGCCAAAACTGTGCTAAGAATAACGCATGGATATATATGTGTGAATATGTCTAACTGATCCTCACAAACATTATTCTAAGGGAGATTCTCTCAGTCCATTTTTGTAAGAGAGTAAATTAAGACATAGGGAAATTTTCTATTCTAAAGACCAAGTCACTACTGAGTATCAGAAATCACAGTCTATCTGTTCCCCTGGTCAACAAGTTGGACCATTCAATAAATTATACTGTTCGAGAAGCATGATTATGCTTGAACCTGAATTGGACTCCAAAAGTTGTGTCAAGAGACTTCCCTGTACCCTCTGGGGATCTTCTACCAAATTGAGGTCATTGTCCTTTTGGAAAGGGGCAGGGAGGGACTGAGGCGGGGTCTCATATAGCCCAGGCTGGCCTTGAACTTGTTATGTAGCTGAGGATGGCCTTGACTTCCTGATCTTCCAGTCTTCACCTCCTAAGTGGTAAGATTGCAGGTGTGAGTCACCACACCCAGCCTCATTGCCCTTGCTGTGCACTCTTTGGGCATGTCTCCACCAGCACACTCAATACATTGTCAAATAATTAATTATCTGGTTAGCTGGGCAACCTGACAGCAGGGACTCTTGTTCACTTATGTTCTCCCATTGTGAATAGCAAATGTCTGGAATACTGTAAGTGCTAAATAAATGTTTGTGGAGTTGATTAATTATCAAACTCTGAATAAACAATCGTTATTTAGACGACACGTTGGCTGGAGACAATTTTGACTTTGATCCAAGGATTCCTTCATGCAAGACCTGAATGGTCCAAGTGATAAGATAATACAATGGTTTCTCCACATCTCAGCAGTTCATGTGGGACTGGATTTATTGCCCTCTGGAGTGCAATGCTGCTCAACTTTGCTGCTTGGTCAACCAGTGGTGAATTTAAGTGTGGGGCTGTTGACTACCATACAAGCTGACCTTGGGAGCCTGAAGCTCTTACTGGAGTGGAGGATTTGTTATGAGGTGTTAACAGGATCTCTGAGTCCTCAAGGAGAGTGAACAGAAGAGGCTAGTAGGAATCTGGGAACACACATGATCGCTCCACTTTAAAAGTTTTAATGGCAAAATAAAGGGTGACTTTGTAAACTAAAAATGCAAAAGCTTTAGTAAAACACAAGCTACAACATTTTAGAGCAGTGGGTAACAGCCCAGGCTTGGGAGCTCAACAAACTCATTTCAGTTCTGACAGTGACCCTCTGTTATCCTGTCTGTCATACAGGAAAAGTTACTCTCCATTTTCTTGTCTGCAAATGGTCTTGTTGATATCTACTGTAAATAATCTATTCCTTTTTCACTGCTATAACAAATATCTGAAATGAAGCCGTTTTGCAAGACAAAAGGTTTATTTTGGCTCACAATTTGTGGGGCTCAGTCTGTAGTTTTGCTTTTGGGCTTGTCGATAGCATCACCTCATGGCTAGAGCATGAAAGACAAAAAGGAAGCAACCACTGTTCCATAATCTCCTTCAAGGCACATCCCTAAAGACCCGTCACCGCCCATTAGTTCCCACTTCCTAGAGGGTCCAACCCCTCCCAGGGATAGCATGCTGGGGACCCAGCTTTTAACACATGGGCATTTAAAGGTACATTCAGTTCTAAACTGCAACATACAACAACACAGATACTGCATGTGAAGTTGTTAAGGTTAGGCCAATTGTATGGCAAAGGCTCAGTAAAAGATACTTGCATTCAAGCAATGGAAGATACAGTTAGGTCTAGAGAGATGGTTCAGTAGTTAAGAGCAGGCCCAAGTTTGGTTCCCAGAAATCATACTGACAGCATACAACGTCCTATAACTCTGATTCCAGGGAATTCAATGCCTTTTTCTGACCTCTGCAAGCACCTGCACTCATGTGCTAGAGTCCCCCCTCCCCACACACACACACCTGAAAATAGTAAAATAAATCCTCTAAAATATCGGGGCTGAAGAAATGGTTCAGCAGTTGAAGGAGAGTACTATTCTTGCAGCGGATCTGGTTTCAGCTCCCAGAACCCACACTGGAGGTCTGCCTCACAACCTCCTGGGACTCCAGCTGCAGGGGGTCCAATGCCTCTGGGTCATGTGCTATGCTGCCCACTTCTCCATAGAAAGGTAAGCAAGCACATACAGGTTCTATACTCCCACTGAACTTGGAAAGTGAGCCACAGGCTCTTCTCACAACACCCACATCCCACTTTCCCTGTCAAAGCCCCCACTCCACACACACCCCTCTGACCAGGAACTCAGCTATCACCCTGACTCTGATCAACACAACGTGTACAGACTTGAAGCTTGCTGCATGTTGTCCTGTCTGGCTGCTCACAAAGCCACCAAGGCCACATGAGAAAGGCAAGCTAGCCCCATGGCCTGATTGCCACTGTCTCATTGGCCAATAACCATCAACTTAAAAAAAAAACCAAGCAAGATTATTTTAGTTAAGATCACTGTAGGGCATGGTGGCACACACCTTTAGTCCTAGCACTCCTGGAGACAAGAGGAAGGCAGATCTCTGTGAAATTGAGGCCAGCCTGATCTATATAGTGAGTTCCAGGTCATCTATGTTACACAGAGAGACCCTGTCTCAAAAGAAGAAAAAAATTACTGCTACTTAATCTACCGGACACATCAGAGATCCTATAGAAACTGGTTAACTAGGCCTAGATCTGAAAATATATCAAACCAACTTATAGGATTGTAAACTCCAAAAACTGTACTTGTTCTAAACAATTAAGTATTGGGGGAAGTTTCTTACACAGCCACAGCTAACAGATACAAGCTTTCAGCCTACACTGGGACTAATAAGCTTTTTCTGTAAAGAACCAGATGGTAACAATTGTAGCTTTGTAAGCCATGAGACCTTTGTTGAAACCATTAACTCTGCTGCCATCACCAACAAGGAGCTGCAGACAACTTGGAGAAGGATAGTCATGGCTGAATTTGGCCAGAAAGCTGTTGTTTGCTGACCCCTGTTCTAACACCACAAAATGGGTAATAACCACACAAGAATGTGTACCAGAAAACTGCCCTTGTATCTGAGCAGCTGAGTCCTGTGTTCTATTAGAAGGAATCATTGGAGAACCCACCACAGTGTGGCATCTTGGATGAGATGAGGTATTTAAGTGCACCCTCCCCCACTCCAAACAGACCCCAAGATACAGACATTGGTTCAAGCAAACTCTTGGCAGGTAATGTGGATTTGGGAGTATGGGAAGAGTGGAGATGTGAGATAGGAAAATCAGTATGGAGTCAGTCAGTGAGCAGGGTAGCACAGGCAAGTGAGGTCTGTTCCACTGGGACCCCAGGAGATGGCTAAGGCCATAGGAGGGGCAAGGAAGCTGGGTCATATGTCTCCCAACTCCACTGTCATAACAGAGCTGCTTCTGGCAGCATCAAATCTACAGCATTCTGGCCTGACCCTAACCTACTTACTGCAGCCAGAGAAAGTTCTGGAACAGTGGGTAGTAGCTTACAAAGAGAAGCTGGCCTGGGAATGAGGGGGCTGAGAGGGAGGGATGCCAGTATCCTCTGATACAGAAGGCTTCCCTGTGGGGAAGGTCTGGGTGGATTTACAAGTGAGAGGAGCTACCACTGGAGGGCAGGTGACGGAGGTCACCTAGAGAGAAAGGTGTCCACAGAAGCATTAGGTGCAGCAGCTTGACTGACATGTCCCCTACAGGCTCAAGTGCTGAAGCCTTGGCCCCATTTAGTGGCACCATATTGTGAGGTACTGGAAAACTGGGGAGGTGGGGTCTAGTTGGAAGATACAGGTCACTGGGGGCATGTCCTTGGGCCTTACCTTGGCTCCTTTCTCTACCCCTCTCTGGCTCTATGATGCAATCCCTCACCACTGTTCAGAAACTGAACCCTCTGACGCTGTAAGTCAAAACGAACCCTTCAGAAACCAACATAATCTATGAAAATCCACATCCAAAGGCAGCTGATCCTGGGAGGAGAATAAACTCAAGGCTGCTTTAACAAATTGCCACAAACATGGGGGCTTACATGGCAGAAATTTACTCTCCTACAGTTACAGAGGCAAGGAGTCTGAAGTCCAGGTGTGACCACGAGTGTGTTTTCCCTAAACACTCTGGACAGGACCCTGCTTTGCCGCTACCTGGTTTCAGGTGGCTCCTGGCCACTGACATTCCTTGTCTTGTGGATGTCCCACTAGTTACTGCCTCCATCATCCCCTCCCACAAATATCCCTCTTCTTATAGATATTAGATTAAGATGTGACCTGGCGTGATCCCATTTTAATTAGGTTATATCTGCAAAAGCTTCCATTTCCAAACAAGTTTGTATTTTTGGGTAGCAGGAGTTAGGACTCAAATCTGTTGTTTTAGGAATGCAGCCCAAACCATAAGAGAGAATGAGGATGTACAGTCACAGGAGATGAAAAAGCAAGTGACTGTGTTGTCTCGTGTACCCCAAGAACTCACCCACTGACACCATTTGAGAAGTTTAACTGTCATAAATAAGAGGAAGGTAGAAATATGCCTGTGAAACTCAGAGGCATGGGCAACATGGTTCTTCTAAGAGATGAAATAGAAAGAAAGGAAGGAAGGAAGAAAACAGAGAAAGACCAGGGATAACAGTAATAGAGACGAGATGGACAAGGACAGACACGAGGTCCTGGAGACAGTGCAGATTCAGCCTCATCAAGATGCTGAGCCCTGCACCCGGGAGGCAGAGGCAGGCGGATCTCTGTGAGTTCAAGACCAGCCTCGACTACCAAGTGAGTTCCAGGAAAGCCTCCAAAGCCACAGAGAAACCCTGTCTCGAAAAACCAAAAAAAAAAAAAAAAAAAAAAGATGCTGAGCCCTAAAAGGAGGAAGTAGACCGAGGCATAGCTTGATGCAGTCGAGGAAGATTTTTGATTGTTTCGTTTTGTTTGCTTTGTTTAAGATAAGACTGAGCACATCAGGAGAAAGGACAGTTTCGAGGGGTTTTAAATATGGAGGTGATGAGCCCAGAGCCAGGTGTTGTGACACGATGTTGGATGGAGTACCAGGTTCTGGCTTCTCTGAAGGATGAAGGAGGGAGGAGCCTATGAGCACAAGTTCTGGAATCCTCTCCTTAGTGTTTTATGCCCCAGCTTGCTACATGAATGATCCCATATGCCATCATTACAACAACCCTTTTTGCAACAATAAAACCCTTCCCCCAGGATGTACATTTTCCTAGAATTGCCCTTTTGTGGCCCTTTTACTAAAACTTATCAATAGATGCTTTCTCTGCCTATCATGGACACTGTCTCCTATGCATTAAGAGGAGGGAGCATCAGGCTGCAAGGCTGGTAGTATAGGCCTTACTCTGCTGGCCTTGACTGCAACCCCTTGAGGAGGCTAGACAGGATAAGTATCTCATCCTACACATAGCAAAGCAACCTAGTCTCCAGAGGGGAAAGCGCTCTAGATACCACGGGGATCCACAGCCATAGCTTCAGAAGCCTGATTGATGCCAAAGCTGTTCCCCTCATCATGTGGTAGTCACGGCACTTCTAAGGCTCCATAAAAATAGGAATTTTCTTTTCTTCAAAGGGAACCCAGAGGGAAATGGGTCACTCTTTTCAAGATTTATTGAGTAACAAGTAATATGCAAGGCCTCGCTGTCCTAGAAGGAATAAAGGGTGTAAGTTAGTGGCTTAGGACTAACTTTGCCTCCCTCAAGAAGGCCGTACAACTGAAGAACACGGAGAAAGATGGAACAAGAACATTTCCCCATCATATGTGAGCATTCTCTGTCCAGCAAACATTTTTCTAAGCTCCACTATATGCCGGGAATTATTCTCAAGACTGCAGGATGAAAATAAATAAGACATTATTTTTTCTGTGTCCAAAGATCTCAGTGCCATAGTTTATATCTAGACCCCAGCATTAAGGGATTGTTCCCTAGCTAGGCACTATTGAGTGGTGAGAACTTTAGGAGGGGGCTCTGGTTGGAGGTAGGGATTGAAGGGCCTCTCTCCTCCTGCTGCAGTGATGGGAATAGGCTTTATAGCACACACTTCCCCAAAAGCAATGAGCCCAGCCAATAATGGACAGAAGCCTCTAAATCCAAGAGCTCAAAGAAACTGCCCCCCCTTTAAGCTATCACTGGTGTTTAATAGTCGAAAGCTGACCAATGTACCCAGGATCTGAATAGGCAAATACCACATGATACAGATTGGTCACACTGGTCACTGGGGTCAAAGAGTACATATGTTTGAGGAATATTGACATGTCAGGTAAGCTGGTGGGACACAGAGTCTTTAAGAAAAATGCAGAGAGGGAAATAAGGAGGGAGTCCTAAGAGGGGAAGAAGAGGAATGAGTCAAAATGGTGATAGTAATAACAATAACATACAACCTTTATGTGGTGTTTATGGCTTACAACACATTTTTGCATTTAGTCTTTATAACAGCCCTTTGAGAAGCAAACAGAAAAGTACCTTCCCCAAGACGATTAGGTCTGTGAAATGACTGCTCCCTAAGCAGCAACATAGTCAAAAAGAATAACATGAGATCTCCACCATTATTACATGACGTGGTCATCAGACATAGCTTCCTACACCCCATTTGTCAGCTTCTGTCTAGCTTGGGTATATGCTAATGGATCATAGTTAGCCCAAGCAGGGCTTCCCTGATCACTTTGCTGCAAAGTTTCCCACCACCCCAGCCAATCTCTGCTTCCTCAGCCAGATGTGCATCCTTCCTGCCTTTTTGTTGACTGCCACCAGTGAAGGACTAAGAATGAACAGCCCCCCCGGAAAAGTCATTTAGGTGGAGTCCCAAGTCATCTCCCAAGGATGAACTTCCTTCTTGACAAAATGACTCATCCACCCACCCGTTCATTCAGCAAACTATGGAATGCCCTGTGTATACAAGACTTGGGGATAGATTTTTGTAGAGGACTCGAAAAGTTCATGCATCTTTTTGTTTCTTCAGCAGTTATGAGGAAGGGATAAGCCCAGGGTGTATACATGTTATCTGCTTGACTCCTCCCAGCCTGGCGACAGACACTCATACCTTCACATCATAGAAGTCAAAGCTCACCTGTCTACCTCTTGACCCAAGAGGTTTCATAGGAGGAGTTTTCGATTTTGTTCAGCTTTCTGCCTTTGTTTAATTTTACTTCCTGGTGGTGATCAAGCTGAACTTTGAATCAACTTTTAACACTGGAGAGGGTGTAATCTAAGGCCCGTGCAAGTCTCCAAGCTAACAGTAGTCCTCACCAAGGTCCTAGGAGGGATCACAGATGAGTTTACACCTGTGAGTTCTTTTGTGAGGTCTTCCCAAATAATACATTTTTTGCATTCTTTTGCTCAAAGACACTGTCCTAAATCAAGTAACCCCCAGAACTCATGTGATCAGGATACATCCATGCCTTGTTGGAGTAGGTGTGGTCATATTGGAGAAAATGTGTCACTATGGAGGTGGGCTTTGAGGTCTCATATATGCTCAAGCCATGGCATCTGAGACAGACCACTTCCTGTTGCCTGCAAGCCAAGATATAGGACACCTGGCTACTTCTCCAGCACCAAGTTTGCCTGCATGCCACCATGCTGCACCATGATGATAATGAACTAAGCTGAAAATGTTTAAGCCACGCCAATTAAGTGTTTTTTCTTTGTAGGAGCTGCCTTGGCCATGGTGTCTCTTCACAGCAGTAGAGCTCCTACTGAGAAAGCTAGAACACTGTTAGTGACCCCAATACTATTTTCACTTGCATAAGTAATGCAGGCTCATTAGAGAGTATCCGGAAAGCCCAGAATCTAAGAATCACAAAGGAAAATCACCCATCTCCCTTACTGATGACCAAGTGTTGGTGCCTGTGTCTGGTGCCAGGCAGGACGTATTCCTAAGCAGGCAGATACATTACCAGCTTTGGCGATGGACAGAGCGCAATCCATTACTCTTTGGTGATCTTGGGCATGCCATCTCACTCCTGGAGTCTTTCTTCTTCTGTATGACAGTTCCTGCGAACCACCAAGTTCCCAAAGCTGATGTGAGGATTTAAGAGTCACCGTCAAATGTCTGATTCACAGTAGGTCTCCCAGTCCCAAAGTGAGAACAGACACTCAGGTCACAGGCAGTGAACCCCATGGTGTGTAGGAAAGGTCATCCAGAGGGGGCGGGGGGGGGGGGCTGGGAAGGACAGCCGGGGGTCTCTCCAGGCCTAGCCTGGGAGAGCAGTGACCTCCACCCTCCGAGGCTCCTATCTCCCGTCTCACTCCCTTCCCTCCAGGTCACAGTGCTGGCAGGATCAGGCTGTGGGTGGTGTAGAAGGTGTGGAAGCTGTGACAGTAATACCAACAGTAGCTGTAGTAATAGCTGGCGCCTTCCCGGAGGATCGCTGTGTGCCAGGCACAGAGCCAAACCCCTTCTCACCTCCCCCTCAACTCAGAGAAAGGGGGATGGAGAGGTGGGGGGGGTTTCTGCTACAGCACCCAGGCCTGTGAGTTCCCTCCTGGAGTTTGGGAGCCTGCATGGAAGATGCCTGATCCCCACCACCAGGCCCACCTCCTTGAGACCCGTGAGACCATGTCAGTGGAAAATACGTAGAGCGTGATCCGAAGTCCAGACGGGCTCCAGAAAGTAGGAGGCGGTTTCCTTCTTAGATCCGAACCTGCTCCATGAACCTCAAATCCATATTCCCAGGGAAAGCAAGTACCCCAGCCCTAGTTCAGGATGTCAATTAAATGTAAACTGAGTTCTCAACACAAAGAGGAGATGCAATAGGGCTGAGGCCACTGGCCACATTTTGTTCATGTGGATCCGGGGAAGTCTGGCTCCACATGAAGGCATGAGGATCCTAGGGCACACACCCAGTCAGAATAATTACACTGTAGTTTTCTCCATCAAACATGAAGTGGATGTGAACATTTTCCTGAGCCATGGGTGATGTTGGGTGCAACCATCCCCCTCACCACTCTGAGTAGCACCAAGAGACAGGAAGCACCTCTCTGAGCCGCAGTTTCCTTACCTGTGCAAACAGAGATTTGACTAAATTGAAACCCTGCTTTGTGGCTTCCAAGATCCTCTTCGGGCATTTCAATCTGAATTTCTGGACCATCGAATCAAGGTGAAATTTGGTTGGTTCAAAGCTTCTTCTAGATACTGCATCAAACATCCTGGCAAAGATTTATACGATAACTTATCATACAAATATGATAAGTTAGCATATTTGTGAGATTATGGGGGAAAGTCAGTCAGTTAAGAACTATATGGTAGAGCTGGGGCTGGAAAGATGCTTCAGTGGTTAAGAGCCCTGGCTGCTCTTCCAGAGGACCCAGGGTTCAATTCCCAGCATCCACATGGCAGCTCACAACTGTCTGTAACTCCAGTTCCACGGGATCTGTCCCTTATGCCAATGCAATAAAATAATAATAATAATATTTTTTAAAAGAACTATAGAGTAGGGACATTAAGGCAATGTAGTAGGGAATGTATTACTGAGGAGAGTAGGCTACAAAGAAGAATGAGTGAAATTCATCAAGAAGGATCCATAGCTCAGCTTGCCTAGACGGTGCCAGCCCCCTTGAAATGCTTGCTGGGTGAGTGATGTACAAAGGAGAGAGAATAAAGCCACCATCACAGGGACAAGCTAAGCAAGCACTCAAGGTTCAGGTGCTCAGACCACCCACCCCACAGTCTGTTGCCTTTACAGCTGGCCATACCAGTTACCAGACACCAAAAGAGGCATTTGCTGCAGGTTCCAGGTCAGTGGAGAGGGGTCCTCTGAGGCCAGGTCCCAGGAGACAGAGGCTGCCGGTGGAGTGGGAAAGAGAAGTAAGAGCTGGGGACAGCTGGGCCCTGGGGAAGTACCAGCCGGAAAGGGGACAGGACAGGCAAGAGGAAGGAGGGGGGCTAGCACATCTGGGGGCTCACAAGGTGCCAAGTCATTTGGACCCATACCCTACTCGCATTATCATTTAATTCTTTCAGGGATCTGAGAAGTGGAAGGACGCTCTGGGACTTGAACCCAGACATTGCCATCCTTCTTCCTATCTCCCAGGGCAGTTTCCTGGGGAAAAGCAGTATGGGGATTCAGATGAGAATGGAACATTCTGTCCACAGTTCCCGCACCTCCACCATGCCAGCCACCCTACTGTCCCACCACCCCAGGTCTGTTGACTGAGTTTACCTATGATCTTAGTGCTTTTGTCCATCCCTTGGTGAGATCTTAGCCAGCTCCCTGCTCTCTGCCCTGGGCCGGATCAGTGATCTCCAGCAGTGCAGATACCCTGTATACAGTAGATACTGTCTACTCCCACAAGATAACTAGTATATCTGTTGGAATGTACGTGGAAATGATTCTGCTTTCCTGGCTCCAGAGACCCTAAGAGCTGGCCCTGTCCAACAACCCAGAACACACTCCCTATTCCCCCCTTTGTTGTGGGTTGGGCAGTAGCTCACTAAAAGATACATCTTCATTTTAGCACCCAGATCCTGTGAATGTTTGAGGCCAACCTGGGGTACATGAGACCCTGCTTTCAAGCAAAGCAAAACACCCATGCTTCCTACTGCACCCCTCTTTTCCTACCTTCCCACACCCCAAGCTCCTTTCCTAGAGGAGGACCTCGGAGTAACTTCCTTGTAAAATCTTCACTGTTCTGACTTTTAGAACTTTCTAGCTCTACTTCTACTTCTAGAAGGCCTAAATTAAGACCATACTAACTTATGCATGGTCCCCAAGCTGGCCTAAGCACAGATCCCCTTCCCAGGTCACCTGGGAGCACCGTCTAAGGGAAGGCTACATAGCTCTCCATTAGAAGTTAAACACAGGGGCTGGGTGGTGGTGAGGCCAGCCTGGTCTACAGAGTGAATTCTAGGACAGCCTCCAAAGCCACAGAGAAACCCTGTCTCGAAAAACAAAAACAAACAAACAAACAAAAGAAGAAAAACGCTGCCATCCCCTCCCTGTTGAGGTCACCAGCTGAGGTAGGACCGTCTTCGTCCAGGTTTGATTATCTCATCATAAAAAGAGAGTCTATTTTCATCTGGAATTATGCGAATAAACCCAAGAAATGTGGGAAAAGGAGAATGATGAGAGGAATGCCATCATCCAAATCGTCTACATCACTCCCTATACCTGGTTACCACCAAGACCATCATCACCTCTGGACTCCACAGTTACATGAGTTATTAATTCCAGTTCTTTTCTGAATCTGGTCTGAGTCTGTCTTCTGTCACCCGAGACCGTAAGCGTCTTGGCTGAGACAATACTTCCACTATTTAGGCAGTGTCAACTCACCAGTTCTCGTTCAAAGAGCGTTGCTGAAATTTCTGTTTTAACACAGAAGCCAGACTTGCAATGCTGCAGGCAGTGCTTCTCCATCTTGACCTTCAGGGCTCACCTTTTGCATCTTTGGAGACAGGACTGCTGTGGTTTGAAGGAAAATGGCCGCTATATGTTCATATGGAGTAGCACTATTAGGAGGTGTGGCCTTGTTGGAGTGGGTGTGGCTTGTGGAGGAAGTGAGTCACGGGGTGGGGCGGGGCGCTTTGAGATCTCAGACATTAAAGTCCAGCCCACTGTGGCACTTTCTTCCTGTTGTCTGCCAATCTGGATGTAGCACTCTCAGCGACCTCTCCAGCATCCTTCCTGCCATGACAAGAGACTGAACCACTAAACTATAAGCCAGCCCAAATTAAATGTTTTCCTTTATAAGAGTTACTGTAGTCATCGTTTCTCTTCACAGCAATAGAAACCCTAAGTCCGGACCAAGAACATCTGTCTTCCAATTTCTGTGGCTCTCTCTCATGGCCACTAGACAGCAGGGCGCCCCGAGGCTTGGACACTCTTTCCAGGAGGCACACAGTCGTAGTAACTAACACCCTGACTGTGGTCGGTGTGCTGTGTTCTCAGACTCCGGGGACTTCGTTCATACTAACTCAACATCAGTACTTCCTGCTCCTCCATGGGTCCCGGCGTCCCTGGGTGGAGAACATACCTTTCTCACCGGTGCCAGGGCAGAGCCCTTCGTGGACAAACAGCCTCTCTTCCAGGCCCCAAACAAGTAGAGAGGACGAGCCTTCTCAGGTCTCAGCCCTGATTGTCTGACTACCCACTGCTGGGCTCACAAGGCACGTGGGTCAGTATTCAGTAAAGGAGATCAGTGTGTGTGCAGTTGGGCTCCATGGACTCTGCAGAATGAGCCAGGTAAGGGCGTCGCAAACATGCACCTGGAAGTGCTCCAAGATTGTGAAATGATAAGGGAGGGAGTTGACATGAAAATTAATTTTTCACAGTGCTTTATCAAACATACATTATTTCACTTAGCGCTTGACCGTGGGTTAGAAATTAACTGCTGTTACACCACAAGGGAGAACATGTTATTCCCACTTCCAAATAAATATCTTTTCATAGTTTCCCTTTAAATTCGGTCCAGAAACATGATGGGCCCCTATTGTTTTGTCAGACTAGCATCGGCCTCATTTCTGGGAACCGTGTCCCTGGCTCCTGGGAACTATTCCTCTGCCCCCGGCCCCCCGAACATGCGTATGGCACCACGGGAGTCTGCCTGTTGGCACAATTGGATGCACTCTTGGCTCTGGCCATTGGTGGAGAGGTGGGCACCTGATTCAAGCTGACCAATCAGAGCCCTCCCCCAAGATTTGGGAATTGCAACTGACAAAAAGAAGTCAGTCTCCCCCTGAGTGTCTGAAAATGAAGACATGTAAATGCAGAAGCAGTTGGCAGCCCTGTTCCACCATGTGGACTGAGGAATAGAAAATGCCAATCAGCAGAAAGAGAAGCAGAGGCGAGGGAAGGAGAAGGAACCCAGACAGCCACTGAGCTGTGCGGTCTAGCTGCTCCCCAGGCCCAGCCATATTCCTCTTTTGGATCCCACCGAATCCACGTAGCCTTATGACAAAAATTCTTTTTTGGCTTCAACTAACTTAAGTTGGATGTCTCTCCTTTGCAACCCCAAGAGTTTTGACTCGTATGAGAATGTAGCCCCATTTCAATCTTGTTTCCCTGTCAAGCTTGAATTTCTCAATCATTTTACTTTGTGACTTCAGAATGGAAAAGGGAAAAATGAAAATATTTTAATTAGACCCCCCCACACACAAATTAATCTGCATTCATTCTCCTGGATGGGTTCTACACAGAAAATTCTTCCATCTGGAGTAGATTAAGAACTCACTAGAAGTACAGGTGTGTCATGAGATTCTTCACTAAGAATTTAGTCTTCTTAGGATCGGGTTGGAGAGATGGCTCAGTGAATAATGCATGTACTGCAGAACCACTGCAGAACCGCGAGGACCTGAGTTTAATTATCAGAATTCACATAGAAAGTCCATCGTGATAGCAAACTCTGCTCCTAGCGAGAGACCCCGCCCCCAACAAAATGAGAATGGGGCGTAGTGACTCAGGTTTGTAATCCTAGCCTTTTCAAGATTGACTAGCTACAGGTTTGAGGCCAGCCAGCATGGGCTATGTAGTCAGTTCCAGGAGAGCCTGGCTCACAAAACAATAGCAACAACAAAGGAAACAAAAGCAAGGTAGATGGCTCTTAAGAAATAACACCCAGGTTGATATAAAGCATGCACAAATATACATATAACATACACAGAGAGAGAGAGAGAGAGAGAGAGAGAGAGGATGAGAATCTGCTCTTCTCTAATTTTAGAGCTTATCTGCAAGAACAGCACACTATTTTTTGACAGTCTCCCCGACTTGATGTGACCTCTGACCTCTAGATCTACAGGAACCCCTTCGGCCACTTGTTGAAGTCCCTCAAACCGAATCAGAGGGACAGGAGTCTGTTGCCTGATTTCCTTGACAGCTGCTTAAGGATCAGAATTAGCCTTTTTTTTTTTATAAGGAAGGCTCATGATGCAAGGTGGTTGAGAGCTGTCCAAAGAAAGCACTGTGGAGAAACTGAGATAGAAAATCCCCTTTCAGAACAAACAGGGAGAGCTGCTTAGCTAAGCAAACTCTCTGTGTTCTGTGATCCTTAAAATAACCAATAAGGAAATGTACAACATGGCCGATTCTGTCTCCATCCACCTTCTTAAGTGTGGATGCTTAGTGTCAACAAAATAAAACAAACCACGAAGTAAGTTCTTGCTATGTATTTATTTAGAATCTCTAGGGTTTTGCCTGTTAAAAAATAAAAGTTAACCCTAAACCCACTGGACTTGACCACAGACAAGAAAGCATATGTTTAGCACATGGCTGACACATGTGAACGTGAGTACTGTCAGATATTAAAACCCCACAAGCCAGGGGAAGCCCTCCCAGCCCTACCCCTGCCCGCCCTTATCGGAGCAAGCATGCCTTTGATCACACGAGCCTCAGAAGCCTAGCCGTGTATTAGTCACCATTTCTACTCTAATTGGAAAATATTTCCCTGTTCAAGTTCAATCAGCATTTCAGTTAAATAGGTAAAAGATGCCCGAGAGTTTAGAGGCGGGAAGAACCTCAGAGGCGTCTCTGGCTCAAAAGGTTTATTTTAAAGATGAAACGATAAAGTCACTTGTTCAAGACAACACGGCTTAGTCAGCAGAGAACAAGAGGGCAGATTTCCTCCCTCCTGGTTTCCGGTTTTTAGAAGCAAGACCTTTCCAGAAAGCTTCCAAGCCCTCTCTCTTCAGCTCCTGGTCAGTGCCGCCTGAGGGGAGGCTGTGAAGGCTCTAGAAATCAAGGACATCCCTCCAGAGAAAGTTGCAGGCCGCTGAGGGCCAGTGCTGCGGGGTTGTAAAGGCAAGCCTCAGGAGTTCCGCCTTCAGGGATGCGGTCCTCGCATCCACTCTGCACAGCTGTCCTCGCATCCCCTCTGCACAGGCAAGCCTCACACGGCCGCAGTCCCGCCACGCGACAGCGTTGCTGCGGGAGGGTTCCAGGAGCCCTGGGGGATACATTTAAAAGATACCCAGGGAAGCAGAGCAGAGGATGCCACCCCATCGGAAAGAAAGGCAGCCCGCTGCAGGTCAGGGGGATGGATGCAGGGGCCCTGCCGTCCTGTGCGTGCCCTGCCAGCTTCCTCCCACATCCGTCGTTGGTTGTGGTGGGACACTAGGAAACAACCCAGCGGCATGGCGCACAGCCACACGTAGAACAGAGGGCCCAGTTGCTCGGCAGCTTGAGTGGGAATGTGAGAAAAATCATGGGGATTTCACAGCGCAGGTGGAGTTCGGCACAAACAACCTAGCGTGTCTTGCTAATCATTAGAGATGGCACCTCTGTACAGTGTCAAGAAGTGGCATTTCGGGGGCATTTCCTCCTTTTTGAAAAAGACACGGTGCCGATAATATAAATTGTTTAAGTTCAAGAAGTACAACAGACCAACGCCAGCTTCCCAGGTAAGGGCTTGGGGTGGGAATTTGGCACCACAGCTCCTCGTGGCATCACACCCTCATTCCTCTATGATTCACACACACACACACACACACACACTTACACGCACACACGCACACACGCATGCACACACACTCACACACACGCGCTCTTTGCTCCCTCTTCTTTTGAACAATAGGCATGCCCAGGACATGTGGGTTTCAGAGCGTGTGGACAGGGTTCCCTCATCTGTGCCATCTCACTGTCTGTGTATGGTTTTCACATCAGTTACCTGAACAGAGGTGTCGGTTCCACATCGGCTGGCCCTGAGAAGAAAACAGTTCTCAGGCAGCTCCTATAAATTACCCCTCTTCTCACTTTAATATCAAGTATGATATGTATTAGAGTGCAGGCTTTGGGCTAGACTCAAGTTGGAAGGCTGTCAAATAAAATACAAAATAGAAAAATAAATCCGAAGTGAAATTTATGACATGATTTTTACTCCCATTACATTCCACTTAACAAATGCATATGTTTTACAATATCTTTAATAATAATTATTAAACATAGTAAAATACTTCCAAACTTGGCTCATTGCATAATTGTACTTCAAGTGAAAAAAAATTATCTGAGGCCTTGTCAGAGTGCCACTTCCTCCTCCCCCAGCTTTTAACAGAAGCAGCCTCCAGTGGGATAATCCAAGCTGTGTTCAAGAAGTTGGCAAGTAGGTCCAATTAAATGTGGTTTTACTGTATTCTGGCGTTTGCATATCTAGTTTGCCAAGAAGTAATCTTTCACAAAAAAAAAAGAAGAAAGAAAGAAGAAAAGAAAGACAGAAAAAAAATCTGTACTGGCCCAGTATCAGACTGGATGGTACAATGTATCCTATAACTTTACCCCATGACTAAGATAATCTCTTTTTTCTTAAATAGCTATGGAAAATGTATCATCTATCCATCATATTCCTGTATGAATCACAAATCGCCATCCTGTGTGGGACGTCTTACATTTATACATGACAAAACTGGAACTCGTCTCAATACTTCTGTTTATTTTAATTATTAAACTCCAAGGGGTTAGTGCCCAGCCACCTGAGCTCGATGTATTTATTCAGGTGTACTCCAGTCGGATTATCTGAATGAGGCTGTAAATGATCCCATTGACTATTAAATACCCACTTGTCCAAGCAGGAACTGCATACATTCACAGACCTGGGTACCTGGAACTGGGAGGGACGCCTCTCTGGTTTTGCCGCTGAAATGCTAGGCAGCTCCTTTGCTGGTGTTTGACTGCCCCAGGCCTTCATGGAGGAGCTGACTCGAGCAGTCCTTTCCAGCTAACCCAGGCTCTCCATGAACGGCCGGCCGCATCCAAAGTCCAGATGGAAAGCTGTCAACAAAGAGACTCCTTCCGCTCTGCCTACTGCATGATTCATCCCTGGCATGAAGACAGGCCCGGAGATGGTCCCACCACCTTGACTCCCATAGGTGAGCCAGGCAAGGAGCACAGGTGCTCACTCTGCAGGTCAGCGGGAAGGGATCAGGTCCTAAAAAATAGGCTGCAAACCCCACAACCTGGCCTTTGTTATGAACCGTCATGAGCTCATTAAAAATACATGCAGAAATGGTTAAACAAAACCCTGTAAAACCTTTTACAAAATCGCCAGTCTATTAGGGGAGACAGAGCCCGCAGCGAACTCTCCCTCCAATGTGTGCAACGGAGCAGCTAATGTCCTTTGGACTCTTGTCTATGGCATCAATCAGGGGAAGGTTGTTTTTTCTTCTTTTTTTTCCGGAGGGGGGGGTGCTTGTTTATTTTGGTTGTTGTTGTTGGTTTTGTTTTCTTTTTAAAAACCAAATGATTAAATATAGCAACAAAGAACTGTTTTTCACCAAATTTGTATTGTTATGCTCATTACCTTTTACAAAAACTGATGAAAATAATAAGATTAAAAAGGAAGATTGTGTCATGATAACAAGGGGGAAAGAAAAAAAGAAAGAAAGAAAGAAAAAATAGATGACTGTGGCCCGATTGCTTTTATGAAGTGGCATGGCATCAAAGAGGGAAATGGGCAGACTGAATAGGGGCTCTGAAGCCATCCAGTACTTGGCCCTGCTACACACACACACACACACACACACACACACACACACACACACACATGCACACTCACACGCAGATGCACATGCACACTCACACACACACACACACTCACACACAAAGTTGGAGCATATCTTAGTATTGAGAAGTGTCTGGATAAACACAACGTTGTATTCCACTACTCTGTGGATTTCATGCAGACACATTGCCCTCCCAGTGGATGGACTCACAACGGTTTGCATGGCACACAGGGCAGGTTGGTGACACAAGGCCTGGCACTGAGACGCTCTGGGCTCTGACCTAGCATGTGCCACCTTCTCCTGGTTACAGGGAGTTGTGTGCTGGTCTGCCGTCATTCTGTGTATTCATCATACTGGTTTTTATACTTAGCGATACTCCAGTGAACCTCAGTCATAGCTTTCCCATCTCGTTCCTTCAGCCTTGGGGGGGGTATGTCTGTATCCAGTGCAGACTTGCCATAGTAGATTTTCTCTGAGAAGTCGTCAGTGCTGTCCCTCCATCTTCCTCTTACCTCCCAAAAGAAGTGATATGGATGTGGCACCCTGGATTCATCAAAATGGCCACAGAGAAGTTTGTCAGAAGGAACCAGAAGTGTGACATCAACGAGAGAAGAATTGCACATGTGTTTGCATCCACAGGCCTGCCTGAGTGTGTAAGTCTCTCACAAGTATGACCCTTTCACACAGCCTGTAGAAATTGTTTTCCATGACGGCATGATGAAAATAAAGTTGAAACTATTAGTCCTTGATGGACTTAAATTTTTAAAAAGAAAAGTGGTGGTGGAGCACACCTTTAACCCCAGCACTCTGTGAGTTTGAGACAAGCCTGCTCTACAAAGCAAATTCCAGGACAGCCAGGGCTATCCAGAGAAACCCTGTCGGGAAAACCCCAAATTAAAATGGTAATGATAATAATAATAATGATAATAATAATAATGATGATAATAATAATGATGATGATAATAATAATAATAATAATAATAATAATAAATACTAGAAAAAAGGAAAAATCTGCATTCAAAAAAATCCACATTGCTGGGAAGGCTTTGTGACAGAAAAACCTTTCATATTAGTTTAAAACTAATTTTTCTTATTGTAGCATTGTTCCCTAAAATTTGCATAGCATCTTTCCTCTGAGAGCTTAGTGATGTGTAAATTCCTGTTCACACTGTGCCAAGGAAGAAGTGGCATTGCCATTCTTCACTAGAAATGAAGAATGAGTGTGGTAGAGTAGGACCCCTCCTGTGTGTCATGAATGTGTCTTTCTGACTCTCCTTCGAAGCTTCTCTCCAATAGATGATGGTGAGAAATATTCTAAGAAAATGGGGTCAGTAAGGGGAAACACAGAGTCTCCCACTTGGGCAGCAGAGTTGTTCTGAGGCTCCCGAAGGCTGGCTCCTCAGCCCTGACCATGCTTCTCCTCTGACTACCCATGTCCAGAAGCCTTCTGGCCATTCTCTGCCTGTGTCTCCCGGCACTGAGCACTGCCTCGCTGTGGCTGAACAAATGATACAGTTCTTTTTGTTGTTGTTTATTTTGTTTTTCTGGAAACCCAAGAAACCCATTCCAAGCTAGGAACATGAAGAGAAAGTGTGAGGTGTGGGGGTGTTGTCAGGTTTCTTTAGTTCTTGATGAAGGAGAGGTCAAACCACCTAGTCCCCGGAGTACCCTGCTGCACGGAGATGGTGACTGGGCCAAAGGGGTGGGAAGGACAGCATTCCAGCCTAGATTCCCATAGGAAGTGTTTGTAGCAGACCATGGGTAAGGTAACACTGACACCTATTACAATGAGAGCTTGATCACAGAGGTATGATCAGGATGGAGAAGCAGATTCAGCATTAATCCAAGATGACCTAAAGCAAGGGATTTGATTTGATCATCCTGTGCCTCTAAAGAGAGAAGACATCTATCTTTAAAATGATAGCCACCCAAGGTGCAGGGAATGTGTGAGATATTTGCAGAGACCCGAAGCTACTTCTCTCTCTGACACCTCAAACATCTGGGCCTGTTTCTCACCAGAGTGAATGACTTGGAAGTCACTTTCTGGGCCTGCCAGCTTCAAGTATTCGTGATGCTAGGTTAGCCCCTATGTGGGAGAACACGCATGGCAGCAACCTGTGAGGAGAGACTATCAGACAATCACCACAGACCTTGACACAGAGGAGAATTCCGGAGCTACTCAGTCCTAAGATCTTCAGAATTTGGACAACAAAACTAATTTATTATTTTAAAGACAATCAGTTAAGAATGCAAATATTCAGACTAGAGATGCAGATTTAAGTTTTGACTTGTGTCTTGCTTATAAAGCTTAACTGTTATTTTTGGAGAGATTAAAAATGTATGTATTATTAAATAAAAACATGAGGGTTGATAGCCTCCTTCTTTGAGGGTGTTATTTGACTGACTTTTAAACAATAACACATCAGTCATGTAAAACCCCCCCACACTGGTCAAGCCTACAGAATGCCTGTCATATTTTCACTACAGTATTATTTTTACTGCAGGGTAAGCACCTTCACATAGCAAACTGAATAAATGATGACAAACCTCCCCTCCCTCCCCCTTTGCACAGAAGTGGTTCTAGCACGGCTTCAAGGCATCCCTCAAGGAAAATAACATATAAATAGAACGTGAGAAACCACCACGTTCTCTAGACTTCACACTTACTATGAAAAGCAAAAGTTCTTTGTGCCTCAACATATCCTCTAATTTCTCTGCCTTTTGCTGAAGGATTTCATCCAGTTTGATGTCATTTATTGTAAGGAGCCCCAGAAATGCCTCAGCTCCTTTATCTTCCAGCTCAGGCCCCCTGCCTGGGCATATTAACACGTAGCTAGCTGATACCCAGGGTGGTAAATAGGCCAATCTAAATTGGAGTTCTCATTTCAAATTTGTTTCCTTCTCGCCCCCCCCCCAATGTAGAAAGACATGAAAACAACTTGGCTGGAAAATTCAGTTGTGCCATGGTGTCAAAATCACTTGATGAATAAACTTTACCCTCTTGTTGTAAATAAAAGGACCCAGAGAAAACTAGAAAGCAGAATACCAGGTAAGAATTTAGTTTGTGCTTCGGCAACAGTCAGCCCCAAGGAGACACTCACCCAGTAGTTCTCTTAGATTATTCACTTACAAAATCTTGGAGCTTTGGAAGAGATTTTTAAATTTTACATAAAAGACTCTTGTCCTATGATTTTATGTTGGCTATAAACCTGTGTCATTTCTCCCTCCTTCCATACGGAATCTAGAAACTTCTTTGTCAAAACTAACTTTAAAAACCTGATTTTCTTGAGATATGATTCTTTTTCTTCTTTCTTTCTTTCTTTCTTTCTTTCTTTCTTTCTTCCTTCCTTCCTTCCTTCCTTCCTTTCTTTCTCTCATCCTCCCAATTTCTTCTATTTAAAAATGATTTTAAGTGAGGGAAAAACTGTTTTAAGTTAGAAAATGGGATTTTTTTTCACTAAAGACACATAGATGTCACTTACATGTATGGTTGCAGTCACTCCAATATTCTAATTATTGTACTAGTGTGTTTCTCCCCAAATGGTCCACACCAACCTGCTTAGGAGGCATGGCTGTGTAGTCAACATGCAAATGTTTCAGTATTACCAATATGTGCTACAGTTTCAAACACAAGGTTTACAGAAAAGACACGTATATTTTCAACTTCTTAAAATATTTTTAAAGAGATTTCAAAGAAAAGCTTAAATGCTTTTACTGTGATCAAAGTTCATCTGGAGTCATCCTCTCAGATTTTAAAGTGACCCACATTAAGCATATTTTTCTTCAATGAAATGTACATATTCTTTTTTATAGGTTTAAGTAAATATATTCGTACATGCATGACTGATACATATCGTCTAAGTTCTACACATCAAAGTTAGCTCTGGTCTTGCGTGACACATAAATAAAATCATGTTCCTTTTTCAGGTTCCATGGCATCTGCACGTTTGCTATGTTAAAGCAGATTTAATCTACTCACACTCGTCTACCAATATTAAAACGCTTTCTTTCATGCAGCACTTCCTATGAACTACAAATACGCTTTTGACAGACTTGCATATTTGGGACAATAACTTTTAAAAATTTCTAGAGAGTCACATTAAACATGCACATTGACACTTAACAAAAGCCACCTGATTTAATGATTAACTGCAAAGATCACAGCAATCTGTAGGCGGTTGGTTTCAGTGAGTGGATTCTCTGAGTGACACAGGGACTCTCAAAGCCACCCTGCACACACTCAGTGAAGCTGTTCTTGACTCAATGTGCTACATTTTTAAAACCAAATGGTTTTTGTGTTATTTTGCTTTTCCCTCTCCCTCCCCAAAGAGACAGTTTCCTAGAACCTAATAGCAAACCCAGTCCTAAAGCTCAGAAAACATACCTTACTGTGAGAATGACCACAAACTCACGACAATGTTTGGTTTTTAAAAGATACTGTTAAAGCTACCCTTGCAACTTTAAAAAAAATGTATAATTCCACATAAAGCAAGAAATTGAAATGAAATGAGTAAACATCAGAATAGAATTAGGAAAGGTAACTGGGCACTCCAGCTTTCTGTTTGAGCCTTTCTCCCAGGCGAAAAGAAAAAAAAAGGCTGATCTCTTCCAAGGTTGATCTCTTTCAAGGGCTTGAATGTCCTAGGAGAAGAAAACTATTCTACATGTCTGCATTACCTGGATAATTAGTTACAACTTATTTAGCATAAGCAGAGACGTGATAAAGAATTGGGATATTTAAAGAAAAAAAGAACTGTTCAAACTATTGCTATTCGTTGATTCATTTCTACACAGCCAACCTTTCTCTTCACAGTGTTGCACATTTGGGGTTCAGTTTCTTCCACAAGAAGTCACAGAAGTCAGCAGGTGAGGATTTTTATTTTAAAGATACTGGTTTGAAAAAATGCCAAAATCTTAATTTCTGAAAGCTCTCAATTTTGTCCCTAAGATGTCGCTCCTCTGCTGCCATTCTATAAGGCTGATGAGCAGGATGGAGAGGGCTAGAGACAGAAAATGTCTTTGACAGAGCTAAGATGATTTGAAGTCCGATAAGTGACTGCCTGTCTAGACCAAGGGATCACAGAGATTTTGCCAGGATTCTGCAGGCAAAAGGTAGAAAAAATATTCTAACATAAGGGATAAAATTCTGTCAGTGTAATAAAGTTGGATGTTGGCCAAAATGAAATTCCTAAAAGCCATTTGCTTTTAAAAAATAAAACCAGTGCTTTATTTTTAAGATGACATTATCTCCAGTTTTAATGGCAGAGGACGACTGTAATGAGAATGACACAGCTTTTCTGTCCTGAACTTAAAAACTCATACTTACTTCATCTGCTATACCTTATCAGCAACTTCAAACATTGCAATAATTATAATCAAAATTTAAGAAAGTATCTACAATTAAAAATTTTCTACCCAGAGGTATGTGCAATTTCCATTACTATGCTAGAACTCAAAGATTCTAAATTTTATAGAAATGAAATAATCAAACAGTGCAGGAAATTTTGAAATCTTAAGATATTTAAATAATTTGTATCGGATTTTTTAAAATGGAGTTTCTCAAGGTTTTTTTTTAATGTGTGTTTTATCTGTAAAACCAGGAAATTCAAGACTTTTCAAGTAGAATTGCTTCTTAGGTTTAAAAAAAAAACCAGCTATTTCCCATATAGTATTTCAAACAAAAATATACTTGTGAAAACAAGCATTTTAAACACTTACTAATTTAATGTGAGCTCATACATACTTTTAATATAATGTCCACCTTTTTCTAAGCCTGTTTTTAGAGACTCATGTAAAGCCTGTTAAGGGTGCACTCTACTTGATTCGCCTATTAATCCGATAGTGTAATTAACTAGGAAGGAAATCCCCAACCTGCATCCTTAGCGACTTGTACTTGTCGGCTATTCCCCAGGGTACACCTAGCACACAATGCTGGACCCACAGCAATCCAGGGCATAATTGATTATCTGAAAGAAACAGATGTTTTCAAAAGTAAGTGAAACCATATTTTTACCACGCATTTAGGAATCAGCCAGATGTCAAAGGAGGGCCTGATTTTGCAGGTTTCCAACTGGATTTGATGACAACTTTCCTTCTTCAATGCAGTGAATAAACAAGATTCTTGCATGTCACATGACAAATGTGACTATTTGTGTAATAATATGCTATGCCTGTTATACAATATTTTAGTTATTGCCAAGTCACAATCAGCATCCTGTAAAGCCTACTAGGGTGGCTCACTTAAAATTGAGACAGTCAATGGGACCGATACGTCAACCCTCAACATCTTTGGGAAGCTTTGACGTACAGGAAAATGGAAGGTATCTCTGTTTCACTCGATAACTACTCAAGGAATTGTGTAGAGGCCAAGTGTGAAATGTTCAGTTGTCTAAAACCTATCATTGAATTGTTACATTGTGTGTTCAGTTAAAAAAATGAATGTTGTCAACTCCAAACTACAAATTTTTGCTTGTATTTCATGATAAAAAATTTTGTGGGTTTCTAGCGAAAGTCATCAGAGTCCTAGAAGGTGCGTTTCACACTCTGGATCCCCCCAAAATATTAACCTTACTGTGGGCTTTTGTCATATCTTAGACAGTAGTTATGTAAAACTATTATTTCCATTTGTCCTTAGGATTGGGAATTACAATTAAAGATTCAGTATTTATACAACCTCAGAAATCTTCAGCCAGTGTGACAATATATATGTGTTCTGTTAATTCTGCAGGCCGACCAGCCCTTACCAGACACATACCCAACCAAACAGAAAAGAAATTGGGGCAGAGACAATGACAAAGAGGAGGGAATAGTTCTTTCTAATGATGCATTGCTTAAATATGTTTTAAAATTAGAACATAAACACTAAGATCTTTTGAGTACTGGTAAGAAAAAAACGGACATACACAGCTAATCTTGAACAACCGAATGCCTGCTAATTCGATTGCCTAGACTTCCACTCATTAGCCAAGCAGTGTTCCAAATTAAGACATCCGGTCTCCTTCAATTTTCCACTTAACCCAGAACATGGGAGAATGGCTTTGACCAATCAACTTAGGATAAGACCATGCATGGAAAGTGACTTGCATTGTATATGGGTTAACAGTTGCGTGACGTGAGATGAAAAACCTACCTTGCCACTTGAAGCTCTTTGTATTCAGTTTTCTAGGGAATTGCCTCAACAGTGTGATCTACACTGTAGAAATGGGCCATATTTTTAAATGTGCATTTAGTGTCTTCTTCAATGATGAGAACATGCACATTTCCGTTTGGGTGACCCTAAAGCATTCTAATAACTTCATAACCTCAATAAAACTGATATTAAAATGAAGATGCCATGCACTATACAAACTTCAAAATCTGTTATGCGATCATAATACAAACACCACACAGAGAATTCTCAGTTCATATAATTTATTGCAGTTAGCACACAGTTTAAAAATTCACCAACACACCAATAGTACAAAACTAAACAGCATTATAAGTTATTCCCCCTCAGGAAATAAAACATACTATGATTGTCAAAGCTAGATGTCAGTCTAAGATTTAGAACAAAGGAAGAATGTGAAACTAAGAAAAAGAAAAAGCAATCACTCACAATGACCACAAAAAAAATCCAAAAAAAGTCCGTTCTCTCACAGACATTGATTGTCTTCTCTAAATTAATAAAGATTATTTAAACATAAACTGTATTAAAAAAACAAAAAAAAACTAGAAACTCTTCAAGTAACTAAAGATAATGCTCCAAGGCCATTTTCACAGCTTTTTTTGTTTGTTTGCTTTAAATGCCATTACAGCCAAATTAACATACATTTGACCAAATATTTCCAAAACAGTCCAGCAACACACAATGGAGTTTTCCATTCAGTATCTTAAGCACAAAAATAGGCTATGTTTACAGTAGTTAAGGCGATCAAATTTTAAACAAAAGCAATTAAAAAAGAAAAAGGGAAAAACAACAAACATTTTCCATGCTACTCCCATAGACCTTATTTGTAAGTGCAAGACAGGAAAACAAACACTGTGCAAAATGCTTCTCCCCTGCGTGCTGGCCATTAAAACCACACGCTGGGCTGCAGCCTCTGCTGCGATACACATAGTCTACTAACCCCTTCCCCACGTCAATCAAGGCAGTTCAGTCCTTTCAGCCTGGGGCTTTTTCAGTCCATAGAATCTTTTCATGAGTTAGGGGGCAGGGGGAAGGAAAGGAAATAGGGGAGAAAAAGAAAAGGGAAGCAAAAAGGAGAGAGAGAGAGAGAATGACCTATGACCTATTGTCAATTTGTGCAGTAGTTATTCTAAAAATGCTCAGCTGGGTACATGTGTACACACCTTAACTCTGAGCTGGCATGGGTTCTGTGCAATTACAAGTGTGTTATAAATGCACACTGCACATGCAAATCTTTAAGCCGTTTGTAAACATTTATATGTTCCTTGTAATGTAGCGAAGTTATCAATTTGCAGCTTAAGTTTTTATTCAGCTTAACAGTTTCAACTTAAAGACAGTGGGTAAAGTCAATTTAAATTATATAAAATAAAAATAAAAACAGTGCATTTACGCTCTTCGTAACACCAGTTTTTTTTCCCAAATGGTGCTATTTTTCTAAGGAAATTAAATAATTTTAAACTCACTCGTTAAAGTTATACAATGCAAACAAAGACAAAAAATATATTGAAACTCATGCATTTCTGTAGCGTTAATATTTACTTTTCAAGACTCAACTAAGAGCATCAACACAACCTGTCAAGTTCTTTGACACCCCCCCCAGCCCGTGTAATCAATTACAGTATACAAGAACAGTAATTCACATTTTAAACACACAGTTCAACACTGCTGAAGCTGCAATACCCTTTTTCATCTCAAGCAAACCTTCACAGAGACAGTCCCAGTGACCCAGTGTACTGTCACAATTTCTCTCACTGGGAACTGTCAGAAAACCAGAAGTTGCCACAGAAAGTTTTAAGTCAACTGCTTGTTTAAAAATAGATAATCCAGCATTTCAGAAATTTTCCATTTGGGTCTAAAAGCATTCAGGTTTCCAACAGCCAGAAAATATTCATGCAATTTGAGACATATAAAGAGGCTAATAAACTGGAGGGAATTTCTACTTTGAAAACAAAACAAAACAAAACAGTGGGGCACAAGAAAAGCGCTCGAGACAATGCAGTGTTTACAAAATGAAGCCATATGAAAGCATTGGGTGACAGAACCATTTGCTGAGAAGGATTTATTGGCTAACTTGGCCTACCCTTCAAAGGAAAGACACCTCTCTACTTCTGACTTGCTCTAAAGTTTCTTTTATCAGAATGCTAAATTAGTGAGATTCTCATGCTATTATTCTAAAGTGCAAAAACAAGGTAAGATCCCAACTTTTCAGTTCCAGGAAACAAGACTGCTTTTAGACCGTACCACAACTATATAGAGATCTATGTATATATATGTATATATATATATTATTTATATATATATATAAAATTATTTCCAAAGTTCTTGAGAGCTATCTTCTAAGGTCCAGTCTCTGACAGTGGGCAAGCTCAGTGCTTCGCTTTTGACCGACAAGGAGTTCACCAACTCACAGTGGAACTTGCGGATGTGTCTGTACAGGTCTCCCGACTGCGTGAACCTGCGCTCGCACCACTTGCAGGCGTGGGGCTTCTCACGGGTGTGTACCACGGCGTGGCGGCTCAGGTTGTGTGAGTACTGGAAACTCTTGCCGCACTGGGTGCACGTGTAGGGCTTCTCCCCCGAGTGAGTCCTCTCGTGGCGCTTGAGGGTGTACATGCAGGAGAAAGTCTTCCCACACAGGGAGCACGTGGGCACATTGACATCGGCGGCAGGCTTGCTGCGGATGCCATCCTGCTCTCGGAAGTGCGTGCTCAGGTGGATCTGCAGGATGTGGGGGCTGGGGAAGACTTTGTTGCACAGGGGGCACATGAAGATCTGGCCTGCAGGGCTCAGGATATTGGAGACATAGGGAAGCAGACTGCTCTCCATGCCCCCTTCCACCTGGACCCGATCGCTCTCTGGGGTCATCATCTCATCATCGCTGGCTTTGTCCTCCCGATCCAGCTCCCTCAAGACCGAGTCCTCCCTCAGAGGAGCCAGGTGGGCCGGCTCATACTGTACCCTGTTGTTAGTGCTCACACTCTCTTTCACAGTGCTATGTTCCATGTCATAATCATTAGTGCCAACATCACTCTCATCACAGGACGCCTCTTTCTCCACCTTCACCTGCACCAGGCTGCTTCTCAGCACGTCCTGTGAAGAGAAATAAGAGCTGTTCAGATTTTCAACTCCCGAAAGGCTGGACTTGACAGACAGGTCCAGCACACAGTCAACATCTGCCGAATCCCTCACGGAGGTGACAGACCTCTGGGACAAAGACTCTGTTGAGCTGCAGGGGCTGGCTACTGTTTTTCCAGCTGCTGTGGCGTGTGGCTCGGCCTCTCCGCCAGCCTGGGGGATGCCTGCTGAGTCTGAGGGCAATCGCATCCACATGTTCCCAGGCTCAGCTGCCAAGTCCCTTTTGCTGGGGAGAATGTTCAATTTCTCATCTTCGCCTTCATCTTCATCACTGGGCAGGTCACCTGCCATGTGGCTGCTGCCGTCTGAGAGGCTCTCGACTTTGTCGGAACAACTTGAAGCGTCTTCTTCTTTTTTGGTGCTGTCTGCCTCGGTGGTAGCTTTCTCTTTCAGCTTCTTTTTGCAGACTTTGACAATGTCATACATGTGGAGGTAACTGGCAGCTGCTAGCACGTCCTCAATGGGCAAGTCTTTGAACTGGAGTTTCCCTTCATACATGAATTCAAGCAGGAGAGCGAAAGCGGGGGCTGTCACAATGTCGCTGTTCAGATGAACAATGTCTCTTTTGTCCAGCTGGTCCTTGTAAAAGAGGTGGAAATACATGCTGCATGAAGCCAGCACAGCTCGGTGCGCCCGGAACTGGGCATCTCCCACCAGAACAGTGCAGTCACAAAGAAAGCCCTGGTGTCTCTGCTCGCTCAGACACTGCAGCAAATGTCTGCTGTGGTCTGGAAACTCCATGCTGTCTTCATAACCTGGGGAAAGAGGAGGTTCTCATTAGAGCCTGCTTATGAGTTTAGCCTCTAGTTCTCAGTTAAAAAAAAAAAACGCCTTAGTGGTGGAGAGTTTCATGTCTATGAATTTTAAATCAGGATCACACCCCAAAGGACTCCCAAGTCACACATGCCTAAATGCACTTGCCAAGGACTCTCACCCTTCTCAGAACTCCTGATCAAGTTAAAGACTTCCTTTAGCTACAGCGTATTACTGAGAACAAGAATTCAGACCTCTTCCACAAGAGATTTAACCAACTACTCACCAAGTGACATCCCGCAAAACCTACAAGACAGCTTTAACTTCAAAAGGAAGATCCCACAATAACAAGGCAAAGTCCCACACAAATTTTGGAAGAGTCGAGGAAACTTGCCCAACCATTCTTTTTATTTTTATCACTTTTCATACCTGACGACTAGAAAGAGTAGACTGAACACACACATTTGGTTGAATTTGGGGGGGATGAAATTGCATAATTAGTCCAGAAATCAGCAAACAACTTACTTTTAAAGTCAGAGTGTTACAACAACAAAAGCCCTGTGTATAAGAACAGATGTTGGTGCGTAAGATTTGCAGGTACTGCACACGCAGGAGATCAGACGGAACTGCACCGACAGATGGGAAAGATCATCTTTACTATGAACAAATCCAAACATTTTTAAAATGAATGGGGGGGCTGTTTCTTTGTAGAACAGTATTATTAGCAACCAGAGAGGCTGTTAACTCTGAAAATTCTCATCTAAACTTTGATCTTCTACAGGGTAAAACAAACTCCATATTAAAATTAATCAAACTTTCACCACTATAAAATGAGGTGTAAAAACTTGATAGGTTCGATGTTTAGTATTTTGAAAAGCCTTCCCAGAAAAACAAAACACTCTTCCCCCTGGCTCTGCCTTACCTCACCAACAGAAATACTTTGTTTCAATAAAAACTTGATATATCTTGTTTTCCCAGTAGTTCTGTTCTTTCAATTATGCATCTTTGCCTTGTTTTCTGGCAAGGGAGGGTGGTGAAGGAGGGAAGGCAAGATTGGGTCAAAATCCAACTATAGTGGAGAAAGATAAAAGAGAGCCCATTTCCCACCCTGTGAACAGAAACAGGGCTCCCATCCACCCACCACACTAAGTGCAGCTGAGGGTGGCTTTGGAGTTAACATTCAGAACCAGCTTCCCTCCTTGTCCTCACGATGCTGAAACAGTGAAACTCTCCTCCTAACCCCAGATACCTTCTGAAAGACACCACCAATAGAATGAACGAAGATTTACAATACAATCACTTTAAGTGCCCCACAGCTAACATCAATCCTAATCCTGGAGAGGGCTAAAAATAAAGATTGGAGGCCAGCTCACAAGGTAGCCATGATCAAATTAGGAGGCTGAGAGGACAGAGAGGGACGAAGAAGGAAGCTTATAAACATCTGATCCAGCTGACTGTGGCCATATGGCAGCTGCTGCCCAGATAAAGAGATTAAGAATAGAGGAGTGCGATTACAGCTGTCTGGCCAATTCAGGCAGCTCGAATCTACAAGTTCTAAATTAGTCGCTAACACAGAAACTCCTGCAAATAATGATTGTTATGCTGAAATAAAAGGTCTCTCAAATATATATTTGAAAGAGAAATGAGGAAACTGGTCGAACTATTCTCCTAGGAACAAAAGTTGTCTTTCTTTTTCTCCCCCCACCTAAAAAAAAAAAAAAAGAAACCCAACAACAAAACCCTCCGGTTTCAAAAGCACTACAGCTGTATGCTGCTTTCAGTAACGCTTGCCGAATGTTTTGGAGAATAAAGTTTCACAGTGGAATTAATTACACAACAACCTAGCTTCTTAACCAGAATAATCTTCTCATATAAGTTTGAAAGCTGGATTCCAGACAGTTTACTGTGTCTGCCCCCCTAAAGCAAAAGGAATCTACACAGCAGTGAACAATAAAAAGCATCTTAATCCAAAGTGATCTCAAAAAGCCATATTCCAAAGCCTTTCTTACCATCTGAAAACTTGAAATGTTTCTGTGTATTAAAGTTATTTACTTGCTCAAAGAAATAAAAATTTAAACCAAGCAAACCCAAGACTTCCAACTCCTGTAAGACCATCACCTCATGCTCAATTTCACATATTATTCATAAAGTGGATTACAAAAGTAATGTGATTTTTTTAAAAAAATTAAATAAAACACCCAAACAGAAAGATGCTCAATCTAATCTCTTGCTACTCCTACCTTTAGGACACATAAACTTGATTAAGTCCTTCCCTCGGAGTCTTGCTGGCTCCAGGTCTGTTACATCGGTGGAAAAAAAGCAGACTAAGAGACAGATGCAAAGTGGAGATGATGTTGGAGAGGAATGAGATACCTTCTCCACCACAGATCCGCACACACTAACTCCCTGTCTGTGTGTTAGAATAAAAGGCTGAGGGATGGCAGGCTGTCAGCTGCTCTGACATCATGTTCAGATGGAAATGCTACCTCCAGCTGTGCTCCTTTAATGCCATATGCTACTCCTCTACACTCCTGCCACCAGCTTTTTCTTAGGAGAACTTTTCTCCTCTGTTAGTATAAACAAAATACTTCAAAGTCTTCCTTTTTCCCCCCCAAACTTTCTAACAGAAGAAATGGAAAAACTCAGCATATGGAGTCCTACTGTATTTATGGAATCGCAACACTTCTGCCTCGAGTTGGTGGCCTGGCTTACATATGACAGCACACTCAAGCTCGGCGCTATTCAGGAAACCCACATTCACTTTTATTCAACTCCAACGTCTACTTTCAAAGGCAGCTTAGGGATATTTTTAAACCTACCCATTTGACATCTCCAGTCCCACTTCAACATATTACAGCATGGTTTTTTTTCCCTCCCCCCGCGGAGGTAATGGTAGACATCTCCAAAATGTTGGCAGACTTATTAAGAGCTATTACTTCAGCGTGGTTCACCTTATTATTTCACTCTTACTTAGCAACTTATCTGCAACTACCTCCCAGGAAAACAATTCACACTGCCACCATGAATGCAGATTTCCATTCTCAGCGTCAACAAACTGAAACTGCACTTTCTGAAATCCTGGAAAGTATTTCGGTTCAATAAAGGCAAATTAATAAGCTGACACAACCTGCTGCAGTCACTTGGAATGACTGTTTGGCCACATCTCGTGTTTCTGCTCAGAAAAAGGCGTCACTTTGTCTTGCCCTTCTTCCCTATCACTTTGGGCTAAAGGGTTGTGATCAGCGGGAGGGGTGGGAAGCCAAGTGTAGACTCTGGGAACTTTCTTGGCTAGAGTTTGTGGGTCTTTTCTAATGGCTGATGAAATGCTAAGGTAACCGGGGCTGGGCCGCCTGGTTCCCCGCAAGGTGCTGCGACATCTATGAATGTCAGACGCGTCTATCTCTACAGACTCTTGGGAGGTTGAGGAGTAGAAAAAAGAAACTGAGGCGCAAACGTCCCAACCCGAGCGACAACCACTTGGGCTCGCCTTAGAAAACCGAGGCAGGGAGCTAGAGAACAAAACCCCAACTCTGTCCTGCCCTCGCTCACGAGTCACAAACCTAACTTTCTTTAACTTCGCGGTGAATGACATAATTCTGAACTCGTTCTGGAGGCACATTGTGCAGATACGTTACTTCCCTGCTACACACACCCTCTTCTCCGCAGATGCCCTCGCCCTGTTCCAATATATCCGACATTAATCACCCCGTTTACCCAGTGGGGTGATGGTGGGGGTGAGTGACAGTTTAATGAGCCCCAAGGACCGCAATGGCCCGGAGACATCCCGTCCAAGTCCGCGGACCCTCGGAGGTTCTGTGAGGTTTGGGGTTTTGTTTCTCAGAGGTGGGGGCAGGGTGCCCCGGGTGTGTTTGAGGTTTGGGGTGTGGGGGGGGGAGATGCAAATCTTCGCGCAGTTCGCCGTGCATAAAGCACTTGGGGAAAGAGGAAGGGTGAAACCACTGGGAAGGAGGTGCAGGGCAGAGAGCCGGTGCAGCAGGAAAACACCTTCCACAACGGCCGAGAAAACAGACCCGGTCGCGGCAACAACAAAAGAAAAGTCGCAAGAAGCGGCGCGGCGACCGCTCCCCCGCCGCCGCCGCCGCGCGCCAGCCCCCGGGGCCTCCCGGCAACCGCAACCCGGGCGCCGCGCCCTCCCCCTCCCCCGGCCCTGCAGCTGCACCGGCCCCGGAGCCGCGGCCGTCCCGGGCGCTGCAGCTGCGGCGGCCCGGACCCCTCCCCCGCCCGCCCGCCCGCCCTCCGCACCGGGAGGCGCCGCCGCAGCTGCACCGAGTCCGCCCCGCGCCGCAGCTGCACCGGCCGGGGAGCGCGGCCAGGCGAGGCGAGGCGAGCCCGCACCGCCCGCCCGCCCTCCGCCGCACTAACTAACTCCGCCCGGCGGGAGCCCACGGCCGGCAGCGGGGCAGGGCGGGCGCGGGGACTCACACGGAGCGGCCCGAGTCGCCGCGTCCCCGCCGCGTCCTCCTCCTCCTCCTCCTCCTCCTCTGCCGCCGCCGCTGGACTTGTGGGCGTCCTCCGCCGGCCCCCGCCCGCCCGCCGGCCCCGGCCCGGGCCCCGCGCGCCCCCGCCGCCCCCCGCCCGCGCTGGCAGCCTGAGGCGCGCGGCCGAGCCACAGGGCCCCACTCTTTCAACGGCTCCCCATGGCAGCAGCCCAGCGGCGGCCGCAGCCTGCCAGACGTACGGGCGGGAGCGGGCGGGCGGGCGGGCGAGCGCGGCGCCGGGCCGGGGGGCGGGGCGGGCGGGGCGCGGGCGGGGGGGCGGACGACGCACACGCACGCACGCGGCGGCGCGGCCCAGATGTGGCCCCGCCCGGCCGGGCCGCCCCGCGCCGGCCGCTTGGCGATTGAGCGAAAGCGGCGGGCCCCGGTCCCTGGCCCGCCCTCGCTCGCAGCATTGCCCAATAGCAGAGCGGTGTTACGGAGTGGGCGGAGGGGCGGCGGGACTGACGGGGAAGCTCCACCAATGGTAGTGGCGGGTAGGAGCTGCCGCCTGCGCGCGCCAATCGCAGGAGGCGACTGTTGGGTGGGCGTGGTCTCTTCGAGGGGGAGGCGGAGTCCGCGGGCCGCGGCGGCGGCGGCGGCGGCGGCGGCAGCGGCGCCCCTCTGGGTGACTTGGCCGTGAGAAAGTGAAAGGAGCCCGCAGGCGGCGGCGACAGCTGCGCGGGGAGGGGCCTGTTTCCAGGCTGGAGACGAGCGCGTTCTGGGGGTGTGGAGGGAGGGAGTCTGCGTGCACCGCGACGGCCATAAGTATACTTTTACACGGGGCAGGTGTCCCGGGGAGGCAGAGCGCGCGGGGCCGCAGCTGGCCGGGGCCGGCCTGGGGCGGCTGGGTCTGGCCCTCCTGCGGTGCTCGCTTGGGCCGCGTCCGCGGGGACGCGCCGCCTCCGGCCTGTGGTGTCAGCCGCCAGGTGCACGGGGGCTGCGAGCTCCGAGCGGCTGCGAGAGGCGCCTTTTCCCAGCGTCCTCCGTGCAAGTTGCAGCTGCGTTTCTCTTCCCGATCCCCGCGTCCAGTCTGCACTCACGGTGACAAGCAAAGACATTGCCCAGAGACCAGTTTTAGAGCTCTCCAGTGAGACTGATACTTGTAGAGGCTTTAGACTGTTTCTTAATCGGTGCTTAACGAGCCACGGCTTCACATTACAGAGGGGAGAGGCGTTATTTTGTGTGGCGCTCCCCTCCCTTCAGATAAACTTCCTCCGTCCGTACCTGTTCTTAGTGGCTGTGTTGATCACTGCCACAGCAAGGAGGAAATGTAGAAAGTTTCTGCTCTCAAGACAATGGGAGGAAAGAATAACACAAGTAAAAAGTTGAGTAATGAAGGGGGGGGGAGATGATTCAAGACAATACAACAGAAAACTGCATAGCGAGGAAATCAACACACTAGTAATTGTCTAAATGAAATGTGTTTACTGTTTGCTAAGTGAACCCAAACTGCCAAGCCCTGTTGCTAACCAACTCGCCAGGAGACCTTGCCGCTGGGCAAAACCTTTCCCTTTCTTCAGGGTCAAACTGGTAAAGAAGTTGAAAGTAATTGTGTGGGCAAATCAGACATAGTGAATTGCTAATGAAGAAACACGAGCACACAAAATTTTTAGAAATTTGATATTCTGTTAGAAATGGTAATGCTTTCCACTCCTTCAACCCTCTTGTGTCCTGTTTCAGATCTGACCAGATAGATTTCTTACTCCATACTTCCCAGAAGAAATGAAACCCAATCTCAGTCGGTTTCGAACTAGATGAGTTTACAAGTGGTTTTTGGTTTGGTTTGGTGTTTTGAGACAGGGTCTCTCTACTGTCCTTAAACTTACTATGTAGATCAGACAGACGAGCCTCGAACTCGAAGAGATCTGCCTGCCTCTGCCTCCCAAGTGCTGGGATTAAAGGTATGGGCCACCACACCGGGTTACAGGTATTCTTGATGAATGAAACACAATTTAAAAACATGAAAAGGAACATATATATATATATATATATATATATAGTTTCATGGAGAGTTCATGAGGATAAAAGGAAAAAGGCGTTTGTATTCATAAAGTCATTTCTCACCAATTAAAAGTTAACAGTAAGCAAATACGTAAAGTAATTGATAATGCCAGGATATCAACCATACATTTATAAGAAAATTGGGACATTCAGATCATCCACCAAAGCTTACACTCAGTTTTATGGCCCCCGAGGGAAATCACAGCTCTGACAACGGGTTATAGAATGTACCGGCAAGTGGAGCTGCCGAATCCCAGAGATGGACAGAAGACACTGGTGGGTCGAAAGTCATAAATATCGCTTGCTTTATTTGGGGGCTGTTTTCCTTCTAAGCCATAATTAGTATCCATTTTGAGAACTGAAAAATATGTTCAGGAAATACAGACTAAATGGATATTTAAGGAAGCCAGTCTGTCACCCCTTATTGCTGTGACAGTCTTATCCAAGGTCCCTGGTACAATTGTATTTTCTCTGCCTCCCCCCACCCCAGCTTCATTTTAAATGTCTTAAAAACTTATTGTCCAAATGGTATTTTAAGTTCTGGTTGAAAAATCATCAACATACAAAATACATAGTATGACTAGCACCAGAGGTACCTATACAGAAGGCTACTGTATTGCATCCATTGGGTCCAGAAAGATAAAAAGTCAAGCGCCCCAAATGACTCCCCTTGGGTATGTTTCTGAAGCTGAGGTCTGCCCCACAGAGACGTGATGACAGACAGAGTTCACTGTTTTAAAACTAGTAGACTACCCCCAACACCCACCACACACAGTGAAGACAAATAGGCAAAAAAATACCCAACACTAATCTATTGGGGAAAATAGACCATTCATTGCTTTATCTCTGAAGGCGTGGCATTGCTGCATAATTCTGATTCACTTGAGCTTTTCTGGGAGCTCTGAAATTAAAAAAAATTCTCGATAGGAAACAAGCTTTACATTTTTATGACATAAATGCCAAACAGTAAAAATCTTAACAGAATAAACGTTGACAGATCCATAAAGTGAATGTCTGGTTTTTAGATGTGAATCACAAGTTAGAGCTTTGAAAAACCATCATTGATTCTATTGCAGGTAACATAGTCAAGTTAAAAGTTATGAAAGTAAATTTTAAATATTGTGTTTATAAACTTATCTATTTCATGCATAGTTAGAATTTTTCCTAAAAAATGTGGAATTAGAGGCAAACAATAGAAGATCAGATAACCTGAGGTGTGAGATTTATAACAACTGTTACAGGTGTCAAAGTATGACTAGAATTTAACCTGTTCAGTTATGATTTATCCATTTATTTTAGATAAGCACTCCCTGTATTGCCTACATTGCCCTTGAACATCTAGAGTCAAATGACTGACCTGCTTCCACATCCCAAACAGCTGTCATGCTTAGCTCTGATTTTAATCTGTACATGTACAGGGAAAAGGCATACTAAAGTAAAAAGTTTGTTCAAACTCCTAGTAAACTCACTACTTTCCATACGTTGTATGAAGGAGACTCTGCTAGCTATTTATTTTTGAGACAGATTTGTAACCCTGCCTCAGCCTCCCAGGTGCTGCAGTTATAAGCAGGTGCCACGATGACACCCCCTCCCCAACCCCTCACCCCAAAACTCTTTTGTGGCTCTTAGGAAACTGCAGGTTGATACTGTCTGAAGGGAGGAACAGGCACAGAAGCACAGCTGCAACAATGATTTTAAGAAGTAAATGAACTGGAATTCACACCACAAACAGCGAACAGGGAGTGTATTCCCTAATGCGTCTCTGTCTGTCTATGGTGTGTGTGTGTGTGTGTGTGTGTGTGTGTGTGTGTGTGTGTGTGTGTATGTTTCTATGCAAAATACGCTAGGGACCAGTGAGGAGACTCATCAGGTAACAGCCCTGGCTGCATAAGCCTAAAGACCCACATTTTTTTAAAAGCCTGATGAGGATATAGGGTGGAGGGCATCTGTAGCTCCCTATAGTGAGAGGCTAGAGAATCACCCAGCTTCAGGGCAGACTAGCCTGGAGTAGGCTGTACCTCAACAACATGGAAGGTGAGAGCCTACTCCTGAAAGTTATTCTCTAACCTCCACATGTAGGTATGGCATGCACTCACCTGCATTCACACACATACAAAACAGATAAAAGTGTTTCTTTTAAAAGATAGGGTCTCACTATATAGCCTTTGCTAGTCTGGAACTTGCTATATAGACCAGGTTGGCCTTTAACTCACAGAGAACACCTGCCCCTGCCTACTAAGTGCCAGGATTAAAGGCTGTAACACCATATTTAACCAGTGAGAATATTTTGAAACACTTAAATACATATGCACACATAATTCTGTAGAGCACATTATATACCAAATCATTTCCCAGATTGTGTGGTTAGGAACCTACACATTAAATTCTCAAATTGTGATTGCCCAGCATTGGAGATAATTCCTTTAGATTGACAGCCCTGAGCCAGAAACAGTGTTAGAAACTTGAGGAAGGAACCTTGCATGGGGTGCCGGGGCAGTGGGATCCTCTGTACTGAATGCAGAGGGAGCCACACCAGTAACTCAAGAGATGCAAGTAATGTCACCATCCCACGATGGCTTTTCCTGTGCAGCAAGTTCCCAGCTGCCCACTGTAAACTGGAGCTCTGATAGTAGTGGCTGAAGGAGGCCTATAGTTCAGGCTTGCTTGGGACCAGAACAGGTTACTTCACGGGCTTTAGGAAGAAAGAAAATACGTTTCAGTAGCTTTTCAACCCACAGTTCCTTTTCTCAGTTTCTCTCACTTTCACAAAGTATTTTGTGCCTTGTGGCATATGGAAGTTCAGAAAGGCATACAGTGGTGCTTTAATAGTCAGCCTGTTCTTGCTTTATGTGTACCCATCATTTGCTTCATATATAATCTGAGGCCACTCCCCCAACCCCCTCGTTACCCAGGGCCTTGTGTATGCCACAACACCCGTCCACATCCCTAGCTCCACCCTAAGCTGACTGCCTTTCTTGCTCAACAAAAAGCCTGCCTACTATCTCTTAATGGGAGTTCAATCAGCATCTGTGTCAACCTAAACAAAAGAAGCTGGTAGAGGCAAAGCTACCATCCTTGAAGATCACATACAGCCTCCTGAACCCAGTGTTGAAATACTGAAAGCACATTGTTTGGGTCACTAGACGGTGCATTCACTTCATCCGTCGGTTTTTCTAACCAGGACTGAATTATTGGTAATCTTACTTACATAACTTTTCCAAATGAGTACGTTCTAGCAATAAAGATCTAATATGACCTTAGAGATTAAAGACATCAACTTTTTCTGGAATCCCACAACGTATGTAATAAATAAAAGTGATTTGTTTTATTTTGAAAAAATAAAAATTCTTAGGTGTAAATGCTTATGTTGGGTTGTGTGAAATAGAGGGCAAATGGACACAGAAGAAGCCAGTGATGTCTTTTCTTCACTGTAAAGGGAGGGAAGCCATGGGAGGGGGGGCAGGAGTGAGGGGAATGGGGCATGGGGTTGAGTATGGAGGGGGATGGACTACACACTTGTTATACTTCAGGTGCTGAATACAAGACTGACACAGTGTCTACCCACCTGCATTCCAAACAGGGTAGGAAGGCTCTCTCTGGTCTGCTTTATTTCTATCCTTCATGGACTCAAGCAGGCAGAGAAGAAAAGAGATAAAGATACATTCCAGAGTTATTGATTGAGCACTTGCAATGTGTCAGAGAAACACATACAGACCCACATTCTCATGGGTCCTGTAGAATTTCTGCCGTGTGCTAGGTGCCAACAACACGTGAATTAGTATTTCCTACCCCTTTTATTTATTATGTATAAATGTCATGATTCTTATTTCAGTGGCTAATGTATTGATGTATAAGTGTGTACCAATCCCAGCCATCATAAAAAAAACCTTTAATTAAAATCTTTGGGGATAAAGAAATTCTAAACATTTAACACAGAAGTCTTCATACATACCAAATTCAAACTAGTCTCTGTAATAAGAGCAGACAGAAGGTTAAGTCTCACTCCAGAATTTACTTTGCCCTTAGCGATCACATGTAATTCAGGAAGTTACTTCCTTTACAAAGAACCAGCATTTATGCTTAAGACTAAAATGATTATTTTTAAAGAACCCATTTTACAATGCAAATGTGTATCTAAATTAAACTCAGTAAAAAAAATAAGCATCTTAAATTGAATCTACAGTAATGACTTTATGGGAGACAATAGGAAAAGTGGTTCTGCAGTATCAACTAAGAGAAAACATTTTAAATCCCTCTTTAGGGACTCCTCCCCCATGTATGTTAATGTCTATAGCACAGCTTGCACTGAGAATCCATTGCTCAGAAGTTACTTTGTAGCATTGAGGCTGTTCAACCAGATCATATCCAAAAGGAAACATTGGGTAAAAAATAACAAGCAATCAGGTTTGGTGGGGCAAGCCACCACTCCCAGCACTCAGAAGACAGACAGGAGAGAATCAAAGTTCAAGGCTACCAAGGTCTACATAGTGAGCTCCAAATCAGTCAGGATTAAGTAGAGACTTTGTCTCAACAACAAAACAAACCCAGCTGACAACCAGTCTACAATGCCAAGCCATACTTTAGCACTTGGAATAGGGGACAGTTGCAGAGACACCAGCTCCCTAAGACAGAATAGCCAACAAGAGACCAGGGAACAACAACACACTCATAATAGGATATTTTAGACAGAGACAAATGCAGGCTGAAAAGAGCAGTATAAGAGGCAATAGCCTCGCCAAGGGTCAGGGAGGGCTTAACAAAGACCAAGAAGATGGCGGCTATAGGTTAGCTGAAGACATGGAGAAATGGCAAGACACCAAGGGGAGGTGCTCCATGCATGGTGGAGAAGGAGCACAGAGAAGCAATGGCCACAGCAACATAAAGCAGACATCGACAGACCTTCCAGGGCTCTGCTGGTCACCTCCACTACTTTTTCTGAACCCTTGTCTGTCAGTTGCCTTTAAATAATGCTGTGTGAAGAAGTTGCTATCCCCCTCCCCCACTACTTTTCCTAGGCACAAAGTGGGTCTGTGTTGGTTCGCACACACTTGTATGCCTTGCTCATTTGTTAAGTTGATTTTTCTGATGAAACATGATTAGTACAATCTAGATTTTCTTAAGATAGGCTCAGGGATTGTTGACTTAACACACACTGATTATTGCTTTAGATTGACCCTACAGGGAAATTGTGGGCCCGTGTTGACGTTTCAATAAGGAATATCAACTTTTTTGTTTTTCAAAACAGGGTTTTTTCTGTGAGACAGCCCTAGCTGTCCTGGGACTGTCTTTGTAGAGCAGGCTAGACTCAAACTCATAGAGATCCATCTACCTCTGCCTCCCAAGTGCTGGGAATAAAGGCATGTGCCACCATGCCCAATTGAACTGTTTTTTTTTTAAAGATGACTAATCTTATTTTAAAATTGATTAATTCTGGCAGTCACTGAATCCCTATGATACAGGGCCTGGGACTAGGAGTATTGATACAATTGTTCAATGTCAGTTACTGAATATAAGACAGACACAGTGTCTACCCACCTGCATTCCAAACAGGGTAGAAAGGCTCTCTCTGGTCTGCTTTATTTCTTTCCTTCATGGACTCAAGCAGGCAGAGAAGAAAAGAGATAAAGATACATTCCAGAGTTATTGATTGAGCACTTAAAATTCATCAAAGAAACAAATATGGTCCCATATTCTCATGTAGAATTTCTGCTGTGTGATAGGCAGAACATTTGACACAAGGGTTCATACTGGATGCATAAATTAACTTTGGAAAGAAGTTTGTAGGGGTTAGAACAGTGGTTCTCAACCTGTGAGCCATGACCCTTTGGGGGGGTTGAATGACCTTTTTAGAGGAGTCACCTAAGACCATCGGAAAATATAGATATTTACATTACGATTTATAACACTAGCAAAATCACAATTATAAAGTAAAAATTAAGATAATGTTATGATTGGGTGTCACCACAACATGAGGAAGTATATTAGAGGGTCACAGCATTGGAAAGTCTGAGAACCACTGGGCTAGAGAGAGGGCTTAGCAGGTAAGACCTTTTATTGCCCTTCCAGAGGACTGCAACTCCAGCTCCACACAATCTAATGTTCTCTTCTTGCCTCTGAGGTCACCCCTTCCGCATACACACAAACACATTATCAAAAGTATCAAATAAATCTAAGTATTAAAAAAATAAAGAATGTTGAACTACTTTGATAACACAATCCAGGAAATTTTGTATAGTCTAAGATAGTTTTCCATCTTTTATTTTCAGTTTGTTTTGTTTTGGCACTAGGACTTGTGCAAGCTACGATGTGCTTTACCTGGAATCACATCCACACCCAGTGGCCAGTTTTCTTCCCTGTCTTTCCTATGGTCGGAACATTTGTGCCCTGAGCATGCAGGATGTTACTTGACATGAAACAAGCAAGAAATATTTTCAAGAAGAAAGGGAAAAAACACATGGAAAGTAAACCTTTTCATTTTTCTGGAGGCTTCAGGGAAGAGCAGTGTTTTACACAGCTGGAACTTCCTTCAAACTACAGAACTTGGGACAGTGTGAGAAGTAGAATTTACTTTGTAATACATGTATCTTTTCCTCCCTCCTTCCTTCCCTCCTTCTCTCCCTTTCTTCCTTTCTCTTGCTTTCCTCGGGGTCTCACTCTGTCTCCAAGGGTGGCCTCAGTCTCCCAAGTACTAAAATTATAGGAATTCTTGGCCTCACCCAGTCAAATTTCATTCTTAAAAAAAACCTGAATTCTGGAGGGGTGATTGGGGACAGGAGTGGTTAGAGGGAAAGGGAGGAATGTAAATCATGTATGAAATACTCAAATTAAAAAAAACTATTATTGTGTGAATGATGTATGTGCTTGCTATGGGAGTGTGCATGCCACAGGACAACTTCATAAAGTAGGCTCTCTTCCTTTTTTTCAGACAGAGTTTCTTTGTATAGCCTTGGCTGTCATGGAACTTGCTTGGCAGATCAGACTGGCCTCAAACTCACAGAGATCTGCCTGGGATTAAGGTATGTGTCACCACCACTGGCTTCTTCCAATAAGCATTCTGGAGATTGAATTTAGGCTACCAGGTTATACAGCAAGCACCTTTAGTCACTGAAGACCCTCCAATTTACTTTCGTGGGTGTAGTGTGATCCAACAGAGAAACCTCCTGGTTGTGTGTGCGTGCCTGAGTGTGTGTGTGTGTGCGTGTGTGTGTGTGTGTGTGTGTGTATGTGTGTGTGTGTGTGTGTGTGTGTGTGTGTGTGTGTGTGTGTGATGTATAGGATCAGAGCATCTCTGCGTACTTAGGAACTGACTTCCAGAGATTTGGGAGGCCCAGGAGTTAGAGGTCAGTGTAGGCAAATAGTAAGACTCTTGGGGGTTGGGGGAATCCTTCATCTTTATAGAGAAGCTAGCGCTCAAAACTTGGAGGTGTAGGGGTAATTCTTTTTATCACCTGGAGATGGTCCAAAGGGAATGGTTACATGACTTTCCAAGATCCTAAGTCAAATTGGTGAGTCTAAGAACTAGCTCATCATTGTCACTGAGTCATTACATGTAGGACACTCGGAAATTAAAATAAAACCCCATCAGATAGCCCACACCTGTAGTCCCAGCCACCACAGTGAAGGCCAATGCAGGAGGCTTATCATGGCCAACAGAGTGAGACTCTTTCTTTACAAATACAAAACGACAAGCACATAAAAAAGCCTTTATTATTTTTAAGACCAGAATTTGCTTTACTTTATAAAGAAATCATCTACCAAACTCTTAAATTTAAGGGAAAAGCTCACAATCTCCATTGAACCAGACAGACAGGCTAAAAATATAATAGAATAGACAATTCCTGACTTCTCGGCTGAAAACATAAGATGGCAATGGACTGGACTGAAGTGAAGAGGTTTTCCTCTCCGTAGGCACTGCTGAGACCAGGGTGAGGGGGGTGGGGGGCTGAGAAAAGAGAATGCAACACTGCAGAGGACTGGCTAAAAAAAACTGGGTGTATCTTGTGCCTACGAGAGATAAAAGATTATATTTTCATTTGCATGGTTTGCTGGCTTTTATTTGGCAGATATAATAACACAGGCTATGCAGAGCCCATAAAACAAAGTGAGAACAGCAGCTCATTCGGTGGCAGAATGGAACGGTTATGGCTAAAGGGCTTACATAATTCATTTCAAACCCTTGTGCCTGTATTTATTGTTGTTTAAATGAAAATTAAACTCTCACATCCATAAGGAGGGATCTGGTCAGAAATGTGATTGAGACGCTTTCTTCTTTTCGTAACTTCTGAGATTATTGGTCAGTGACACTTAAAAACAGTCATGAATCTAAAAGAAATGCACTCAGTTAAGTATTCTAGTCACCCACTCCTCCCATTCCATGTTGCTAATCAACTCTAGAACTTCTACAGCAGCATTAAAACAAGGCACAAGAGAGGTCCTATACACTAGCTGTTGTGGAGTTAGACTGAAAGCAATTGGAAATTGTGACTAAGAAGCAATGTTTAACATCCACACAAAATTTAGCATAGGGGCTGGGCGGTGGTGGCGCACGCCTTTAATCCCAGCACTCGGGAGGCAGACGCAGGTGGATCTCTGTGAGTTCCAGGCTGGGCTGGACCGACAGCCTCAAAAACAATACAGAGAAACCCTGTCTCGTAAAAACCAAAAAAAAAAAAATTAGCATAGGTTAATACTTTAGGGGAATGGTAGGATAATGCTAAAGAAAGGATGAGGCAAAAGATACGGGCCCAATCATTTCATAGAAGAGTGTATAATATTATTAAAAGCATTCCTATCACATCATATCTATAAAATATTTTTAAATTCATGACTTTAAATCACTTTATTTTTGTAAGAGAGTAAACATTTTAACCTTGATGGTGAGTGCTTAAGATCATGGATTTGCCGTTAAGGAAGAATTTGGGGTTTTAAAGAAATGAACTTTAAATATAAAATTTTAAATGAAAGTCTACCTTTCCCCCTCAGTTGTAGGCATTGAACACAGGGCTTCTCACATACTAGACCAGAGCTCTAGATAAGATTTGAAAATATCAATACTCCATTTCAACAGTTTGGCTTGCAACAAGCATTTAAAATAACATTATAGTTTTACTTTCTTCATATTTCATGGAGGTAATCTATAATACTACCATTCAAAGATACAATTTATAATAGTTAAAATTGCATGCCATTCAGTGTGCTAAAAAGTTTAATATTTTTGGACTGTTATAATACCTATAATCAAAGTAGTCTTGAGAATATTAATTCTTCATTTTTATATTTTATTTATTTATTTGTCTTTTTGAGACAAAATCTCATTATGTAGCCCTTATTTGCCTGGAACTTGCTATGTAGGCCTGACTGGCCTTGAACTCTCAAAACTCCAACTGCCTCTCCTTTGCAAGCATAGAGATTAGTTATATGCCACATCTGACCCTGTAACATGTACTCTTCCTGCCCGCCACCTGGTTCTTGTTGCTGTTTTCAGCCCTCAAATAACACACAGGACACTATATTAATTATGAAGCTGTTGGCTGTTTGCTTGGTTTCTTATCGGCTAGTTCTGATTTGATTATTAACCCATAATTACTAATATATATTTTATAAGAACTTATCTTTTTGAGGACACACTCCTGAGTGCCTGTCTCTCCCGGGAGATCACGTGGTGAGAGCTCTCCTCACTACAATCCTCAGAATCCTCCTAGACTCCTATAGTCCCACCTATCTTGTTTCCCTATTGGTCAACAGTGTTTTATTCAAACCAATTAGACACATATTTACAGAATGGTGTCTCCCAACATGACCCAAATCTTAATTTTTTATTTGAGACAGAGTTTCTCTTTGTAGGCCTGGCTGTCCTGGAACTCACTTTGTAGACCAGGCTTGGCCTTGAATTCACAGATATCTGCCTGTCTGTCTGCTTTTATCTCTTGAGTGCTGGGATTAAAGGCATATTTCTTCTTGCCTGACTTCTTAATTACTTTTAAGGACCATATTCTTTGTCTGTCAAGTTGAGATAAAGTCATAATAGTTTATTTACTTATGAAAGTCACCAAATAATATGGCCTGAGTTTATTCACCATGAGCCAGTGCACAATGGCTGTTTTGAAGCTAGATTATTTGACTGAAGAGCTGCTGTGTTATTTTTAGGTAAGTCAGTACCTCTGTGAAAGTCATTAGCTTAAACTTTCCAAATTTGAAGGTTTTATGCCATGTGGGCAGTTGCTATCTACATCCATAAACCAATTTAGAGAGAATGATAAATACAAAAGAGAAAGTTATTTTAAGTCACTATTAAGTATAAATAAATAATTCATTTTCTCATTACTTAATGAGATAATTGACAGATTTCATTGTCCTTTGGTAGTAAGCCCAAGCAGCAGTGTGTGTGTGTGTGTGTGTGTGTGTGTGTGTGTGTGTGCAGAGCTTTAATTGTACATTCCTCTAGTTTAATAGGACTCAACTAAGAGGAAAGAAAACAAACACAGGAAATATTAAAAGCAAAAAGAATATTTTGCATCTGAGACCAAACTGTTATTACTGCCATACATATATCGTAGCCCCATGCATTTACTCTTCTTAGGAAGATGTTTCTTTGGTAATTCATATTCAATCAGCTGACCTTGATGGCCTTCCGGTGGCTACAAGAAAATCTGAGAAGTAGACAGATAATGTAACCCTGGTTAGAGGAGAATTTCAGAAAGGAAAGGTCAAAAGGAGGAAAAGCAGATGGAGAGAACCAAATAAGATTAGGTAACATTTTAGAAACAGCAGTTTTACCAGTTTTCAGTTACTTTATTCTCACCAATACACATACATATGTATACGTGTTACATTTGAGGGGAAAGAACTGAAGGCCTTGTGTATACCACACAAGTGCTCTACCTAAAACAAAGCTACAGTTACAGTCCCTACAATCTTTTTTAAATGGAAGATAATGTGTTTTAACACATTACTTTTAGAAAATCTCCCTTCACTAAACTAAAAACAAGGGGCCTACTATGGGCAAACAAGAGCATTCAATTCCTGCCATCTTGATCATAAGCTGAAAGGCGCTATGCTAGTATTTGGGGTCACCACTCCGCTACGAAGCTCGCTCACTTTTGAAACAGGAAGATCTTTTGAAACAAGAGAATCTTGTGAGAAAACAGTTTTATTTTCTTTAAAAGATGCTGGAGCTGGAAGAAGCATCCCTTTGGCCAGGGCATCTCATCAAGGAGAGTAGATGTTCATTTGCCCAGAGTGAACACCCAGATCCCGTTCACCCGAATGGTTTGCATGTTTCCTGCCTCGGTGCCAGGTGCCTCAGACCTCACCTCTACCCCAAATGGTTTTCTTCGTGCTGTTTTTTTACGTTGCAGTTCTCAAAGCATAGTATTATTATTTTTAGGGTTGCAATCTCCCATAGTCCTTATTTTCACTCAAAATTACAATACAGGGGACTATGGCCAATGCTATGCAGATGGCCAAATAGATAATAAAGACTCAGTTCATGAATAATGCCCACTCAGAAAGAGGACAAAAGCAACAGGAAAAGAGAGCCCAAATTGGACAAAATGTGCATGCTATATTTAAAAAAAAACACACAGGCGATCATTGTCAGAGAGCATTAAGGGTGCCCTGTAGTTTTAATTATATGCCAGTGGCACCAATTTGATATGACTGTTTGCTCCTATAGTCAATAAAAAAGTCATAACTGCCATCAAATTTAAATTTAATTTATTTTCTGCACAGCCCTTTCTGTTTTCCTTGTTTTTTTCTTTTATAGCATTAACACTTTTTTGTTAAAAAATGTGTGAAAGATTAATTTGTAGAATGAGGGGAGCTGTGGGTACTCAGCAAAGGACAGATGGAGTGGGTGGGGCATGACAGTTTTTGTCTGTGGCATCATTTTGTTGTCGCTATTGCAAGGGGAATGAAGCTACTGCTACCACGAACCTTTGGGGGGGCAGGCAGGGAGCTCAGAGGTGTGTTACTGTCACCTCATGCTGACCCTGCTGTCTAAGTCCACAGACTCCCTAGCCCCTGTGTCACCACCCTGTTCATGAGCATTGCTTGGCCAAGAGCACTTTCATTGCACAGCTGAGATCTGCATAGAATCCCACCCGACTTTTATACAAAGCAGAGTGAAGAGTCGTTGTAAGGTGACTACGCTGAAATAAATTCATGATTTATCTCCTCTGAATGCTGTATGCAAATCCAAGTGCACATAGGTCTGGTGGGAGGGGGGTTGTTTTTTAAATGTAAATGTTTTGGGCAGAAGTCAAGAATCTTAATGTTGAAGGGGGGGTCATTTTTTAATGTCAAAAATCACAATGTAAAACTTTCAACTTGATTTTTGCCTTAAAACCGCTCTAATTTATAGGTAAGTGTTGTGGGAGTTCACTATTGTAAAGTTTCTTATTGAAGAATGCAATTACCAGGGAAAAATCACTGTCATACGGCACACACAGACATTCTGAGAAAAAGTAAAACTTGGAGAAGGAGGAAGAGGGGAATTCAGGACAGCTTGTGGGAGGGGAGATGGGAGTTCTTTTTATGCACAAAGAGATCCATTAACAAAATCTTTATCTGTTTCCTTCCCCTTGTGAACTGAACCCACTTGCAGTGCCCAGAATATGCGAACGTGATTGCAAATAAATGACTCGGGTGGCTCGGAGGAAATGAGCGAGTACATACCGATAAAGGCTGGCGTTCGGTTCCGTGGCAAGATAAAATTTACATGGAGGAAAACTTCCCCAACATCTTTGCCTCAAAGGTTCCCATCTGCCTTTTCGAAGGAAGGCAGGGCAAGGTAGTCACCAACGGATGTCAGCGGTGCCAATTGAACACCCCAGTGCTAATTCTGCACTCCCCAGGTCACTTCAGCTGGGGATTCCTGCTCCTACGAACAGGGAACTTGAGATTCAGGTCATTGTGTATTCTTAGGCTATTTTTCTAACTAGACAGTAGGCTGTGCAGGAGAGGACTGTCTCTTCAAGCAGGTTATTAGTGTAAATAAAGTGGTGGTGTTCTACAACTGTGCCTGGTTGACATGATCCCTCTGCTCAGATCATGGGATGATATGAGGCCATAGGAGAGCAGTCTGGGGCAGACCACCTGCATCTAACGTCAGGCTAGCTGCCTCACTACCCCCCAATGGCCAGTACACCCACTCTGTGTCTGTTTTTGTAAAGTCGGTCATGACACTAACAGCATGCGTTTTCAGTGGGAATTTAGACCCTATCTGGCAGGGAGTTCTTTGGCTCCAGCTTGCTAAGATTCAGCTGGGCTTTGGATGTCCCTAACACCTGATCCCTGAAGGCACTCAAGCCCCCAGATCTTTAGTACGAAACACATAATCTGTGCCATTGGGAAAAATACGGTGCTAAGAATAAGATACATTCAAAAGTATATAGCAGTATGTAGGTGGAGTGAAACTAATATTGTAGGAAATGGGGGGGGTGAGTCTGGGGTATATGCTCTGCATGAGTAAATTATAGTCCACAGATGAATAAATGAATGAATGAATGAATTAATTAATTAATGTGTCTATTACTTAACTAATCTAAAGAGAGTTCTCTGTATTTGCTTTCCCACACTTTTTCCTTGATTCTGCATGGTAGCTGGCATTACAGATATGGAAAATACAGCATGTTTTTGTGCATACCAACACATGCACAGATACAAACAGGCTCAAAATAGAGTAACTACTAACAAATTAGTACAGCAATCTCAATACTAGCCTTGCTGATATTGAGACAATTGCAGTCTGTTGTTATATGCCTAGATTGTGCCTATGTATGCATGCAATTTTATCTCTCCGTGGTGGTGAACAAAATGTAAAGTGGCCTCCTACCTCCTTTACTATATGATGCGTGTAAGTCTGTGCTGCACATTGGAGGATGGTTAATTCACTGACTACAGACGGGTTCTGATGAGCTGAGAATCAGATAGAAGTGCATTCCGTCTTATTTCTTTTATGGTCCTGAGGATGGAAGCTAGATCTTCATTCACACTAAGCCCAGAGCTCTGCCACCGAGCTACACCTGCATCCCGTTTATTTTCTAAAATTAAAACAAGAAAATGTCCATATGTATATTATACAGATACATATCTAAAATAGCCCTTTACAAGCTGACTTTTCTGTACAATGATACATTTTCAGTGATTAACCTGAATACATTTTTCTAGTTATGATCCTCTCGGGAGTTCTCTCTTCCTTAGCGATAAAGCTCAAGCACACTATGCCTTCAAATAAACTGTTTCCCAGCTTCCTTTGCAGCTAGATATCCACATGGGAAGCTCTGTGTCTGTGAGTGGAGGCATTTTGTGTCCTCATTAAAAATAGTCAGTATGCCTTTTGATGTCTTTAGTTTTATTTCTACATAGTGTCTGAAATATGTGTTATGGATGGAGCTTGGACTGATATAATGGCCCCCAGTGATGAGATGTCTGTATCTATGATGGTTTATATTGAATGTAGGTAGGTGGGATATAAACTCACCTAGGAGAAAGCTTCTTGGCATACCTGTGAGGGATTATCTAGATTAGATTAGCTGAGGTGGAAAGAGCCAGCTATTGTAGATAGCAACCTTCTATGGGCTGAGGTCCTGACTAAATAAAAAGAAGACATTACACTGAAATTAAGGACTCATCTCTCTGCTTTGACTATGAATGCAATGCAGCCAGCTGCCTCAAGTTCCTGCTGTCACGACTCCTCTATCATGGTGGATTATACCCTCAGACAGAGGACCAGAATAAGCCCTTCCTTTCTTAATTACCTTCAGAAAAACCGACCATCTCCTTTGAAACAAAGCCCCTCATTGGACTGGAGCTCTCACCAATTAGGCTAGACTAACTGAGCAGCAAGCCCAGGGATCCTCCTCTGTTGCCTCCCCAGTGTGGAGATTACAAGCACACGCCACCATGGCTCAAACTCAAGTTCTCATGATGGTGCAGTAAGCCCTTTATCATCTGAACTGCCTCTCCAGCTCCCAGTACTGTTATACACTTGAGACTTGCTAAAAGAGTAGATCTTAAGTGCTCTCAACACACACACACACACACACACACCTACTCACATATATAAGCGCATTTACACACACACATATACCCTTATATACACACATGCATACATCCATACACATACATTTATACCTATAACTGTAAGAATAACTTGACTATGATAATAACTTCACTATAGAACATATATAAACTTCACATTATACTCCTTAAACATATACAATATTTACTTTGAAATTAAATAACAAAGAAGTTAAATAAAAACAAACATGTGAACTTAGCTCTAGGTGGATAGAGTATGGCCACATTTGTTTTGTTTGTACTTTTATGTACTGTAAAATAAAAATTAAAGTTGTTGATCTTAAAAAGAAAGAAATCATAGGTATCTCACTGAAGGTCTTGTTATTTGACATTTCTTCACTTGCAGCCCAAGGTATCTCTAGCCGAGGTTTTGTATATAACTTCTACAACACAAGGGATGGCAGGGTAATTATCACCACAAGAGTTGGATGTAAATAAATCAGCCTAACAAAATGGACATTTACAGAGAAAAATCTAATATTCTTTTGAAAATATGTATGTAGAAAACAACAACAACAAACCTGATGTGGGATAACGTTCTTGTTCACTGCAAAGATTTGTCACTAGTATTGGTCTAGTAAAATGCCAATTGTGGGGCTACCAGTCTAGGAGAATTCTGGGAAGGAGAAGGGCAGAGAGTGAGTCCACAACCAGATGCAGAGGAAGCAAGATGAGAATGTCTTACTGAGAAAAGATACCAAGCCATGTGGCTAAACATAGATAAGAATTATGGGTTAATTTATGTTGTAAGAGCTAGTTAGTAATAAGCCTGAGCAATAGGCCAAACAGTTTATAATCAATATAAGCCTCGCTGTGTTTATTTGGGACCAAAGGGCTTTCAGGACAGGGCAGGACAAACACTTATGTTCATGAAAACCAGCTAAGGTAAGTGTGTTAGTGAACTTTCCATTGCCATGACCAAACACCCAGCATAACCAACTTACAAAGAACAAAGGTTTGCTCTAGTTTCAGTACAAGCTTTACTTCTTACCTTTTTGGCAAGGCAGCACACCATAATAGGGATTGAGAACATAGTGGGGAGGCTGGCAGCCGGGAAGCAAACAGAGAGGGTAAGGGGCTGGAATCCAGATATTCCTTCAAAGGCACATCCCCCAATGGCCTGCCCCTCCCACCAGGCCACACATCTCAGAGGCACTGTCAGCTTCCTATATAGTGCCTTCAGCTGGGTGGCCTAGTTTCCAACACATGAACCTTAGGGGGACATTTAAGATCCAAATTGCAACAGTGAGTAACCTTGGTGCTGCAATAGGCCACGGCTAGGTTCTGAAGTAGCTGTCTGATGCAGGAGTCTCTGTTCCAGGCAGGTATTTGGGGACTAAGACTCTATCTTCACATTCAGATAATTGTCCACATATGCCCCCCACAAGACCTCACAAAATAAAATGAAAAAAAATGTAGAGAATCATATACAAGCAGTTTGAATTGGGCGAGGCCTAGAATGGCATCTTACATGCCTGCCAACCTTCCATGAGACGGAACTCAGCCACCGGACCCAAAACTCACTGTATGAGAACCTGAGAAACATAGTTGCAATGTGTTCCCAGAAGAAAGGGAGGAAAGAGAACATAAACTGTAACTATGTCTTAGCAAAGAAGTGGCAAGTAGCTTGCAGTAGCTGTTTTTAATTCTCTCTCTCCCTCCCTCCCTCCCTCCCTCCCTCTCTCTCTCTCTCTCTCTCTCTCTCTCTCTCTCTCTCTCTCTCTCTCTCTCTCTCTTTGTCCCTCCCTTCCCCCTCTCTCGTTTTCTTTCTCCTATGACTTAGTGAGCCTACAGGATCCACCCGTTGCTACCCCTTCCCTGCAGTGCTGGCGTTACAGGTACAAGCCAACACCCTTGGCTTTTTACATGGGTGCACTCAGGTCCCCATGCTTACGCAGCAGGCACTTTACCCATGGAACCATCTCCGCAGTCCATCTAGCTTCATTTCCAAAAGACCATGTGCTCAAAGATAGAGCATTATATTGTGACAAGATATTCTTGAAGGTCATCTTGACACTGAAACGTCTCAGACTCAAACATTTCTCCCTTTAGAAGTAAAAGCTTACTGTTTCTCAAAATGAGCTACATAGATGGGTGTGGCTTCAGCTATGTGACTAGGCAATGCCCTTTCCCTCCCTGGTGCTGCTCCATCATCTCCTTGTTCATACGCTTTTCCTGTGATGAGGGAGAATTTTTTTTAGCTTCTATCCATATAAGTTTAGACTTTAAGTAAGTAAGCTTCCATGGCTTTGTGTTGTTAAAAATACATCTAAGTAGGGATTATTGGAGATAGTAATTCCTCATCAAGGCAGATAGGATGCTTAAATTTTCTCTTATTATCAGTGTTCGGTGCTAAACAGGCTATTGTGACTAAGTGATTTCTGATGGCAATACGAAATAAGATCAGTTAGGCTATTTTAGTAATGTCAGAAATTCCAAAAAAATGGAAGGAATGGAGAGAGGGAGAAAGGGAAGAAAGAGGGAGAGAAGACAGAAGGAGGGGAGAGGGAGAAGACAGGGAGGGAGGAAACAAACAGGCAGATGGGAGGATGGATGGTTGGACAAATAGTTGGATGAATTAACCTCTATATTCCTTGAAAAATGAATCATGTTTTGTTGAATCACTATTTCCACCCAATATAGGACAATTATCAGAGTCCATTTAAGAATATGTGATTTAAACAACAACAACAAAAATCACAGACAAAACACCAAGCAAATTCAAGAGGAATGGAACCTAAGATTCCATTTCAACTTTCTAACTCTGTGACTTGCATCATCAAAATCATTATAATCCATCATCTTCTATCACTAGGTGTGCTGTAGTTTGGATACAGATTGTTCCCCCAAAAGGTTGCATGTTGCAGCCCCGGTCCCTAGCTACCAGGAGTGGTAAAATCTCCAGGAGGGGAGTCTAGTTGGAGGAAGCAAATTTTCCAGGGTACAGTAATCCCAACCTCTCTCCGTTTTCTGCTTCTGGGATGCTGTAGGTGAGCAGTTTCCTCGCTGTGCCCTCCCTGCTGTGATATGTTATCTCAGCCAAAAGCTGGAACCAAATGATAGTGAATTGAAGTCATGAACCAAAATAGATTCTTCCTTTCAAAGTTGATTGTCTCAGGTATTTTCTTTTCACAGCAGCAGAAAGCTGACAAGGCTCCTGAACTTTTATAACAATTGATCCCTATGTTCAGAACTATCCAGAAGATTTTATTTCTCTTAGCAGTGTGACTTTTTGAAGCTCAACTCTTCTCTAGAGGGTTGAAGTTTATGAAATAATGGTATCTGATTGGTTTGTTGATTGCCTAAACAAGTTTTAAAGTTAGTTTTAATACTTTGGTCCCCTGCTTTTGGAATTACAAAATGAATTTAAAGTATTTGTGTTAACTAGAGGAATCTAAATTATTACTGTTTATATAAGGCACAAGATGCACTGTACAAAAATACTTCCATAAAACCAGAAAGAGTTCCAGGCTAAAAATAAAACACTTCCATTATATTTGTGTATATTTCAAAGGAGCCCATTTTTGGATTATGGGGACCACCTGTATAACAAGGCTGGCATACAATGAAGACTCAATCACTTTTGAATTCTGAGTATGACTGACTAGGACCCCAGAGGAATGGAAGATGGGCAGGAAAGAGTCTTGGGTGGTGTTTGTTCTCAGTTAGCGGTGAGAGAATATTTGCTCTTACCTGGTCTCACAGGCACAAGAAGAAGTCCACCTGGTCAAAGGGATGTCCTGCATCTCTAAGAGGATGGAGAGAAAGCTTCTGACACAAGATGGTGTGAGTATTCCACTCCTCATACTACAAGGAAACCACCCAGTGCCTTGCTAGCTTCATGGTGGAAGAGGAGGTAGTAGCTGGTGGGAAGGAGAAGGGGGAAGAGGAAAAGGGAAGGAGGAAGAGATGGGGATGAGGAGGAGGACCATAGCTCCGATCTATAGAAAAACCACGGGGAATTCTCTAGTCTCCTCCTGGTGTGGTGTGGAACCAGAACTAGCCCAGTCACTTCTTCAATGATATGTTCAGACTTGGAGATATGGCAAGGGACCTATGTCACTTAGATCATTAGCTCACAGCCTAGAATGTTTAGCAGAACCATCTGGGTGCTGTCTACCTCACCTCAGACTTAAGTGAATCCAAATTAACTGAACTCAGGGAAAGGATTGAGACAGGGTCTAACGGTGTGTGCCTTCAAATGCCTCTCTGCTGAGTCTGTTACTCACTAATAATCAAGAAACCCTGTCCTGGAATGGTTTGCCATGGTAGTTGAACAAAATGCATTGTAGTTGCATTGAATGCTGCTATCGAAGTCCTTAGTCACTAGCTCAATATGCAATGATTTGGAGCTTAAATGTCCCATAAAGACTATTGTTAGGAGATGGTGGAACCCTTAGGAGATGGGGGCCTAGTGGGAAAAAGTGTAGTCACTGGGGAGATACTCTTGCAAAGGATTCTGGGATCCTAATAGTTTTCCTTCTTGTCCCCACATCTTTTCCGCCAAACACCCTTGTCATGCTGTACTGTGCCGCCTCGGGTCCAAAGCAATGGGGCCAAATGGCCACAGGCTGAAGCCTTTGAAATAATTTTGGGTGCCAAAATAAGCCTTTTGTCCTTTTAAGTTGATGACTCAAGTATTTTGTTACAGCATTAAAAAGCTGTCTAATAGAATATGAAAGGACTCAGACAATGTTCTCACTTGCCAGTGGCTGAGTGATCTCAAGTAAAAACTACTTTACAGAAGTCTGTCCTCACCATGCAATAGGACGGACTCTCCTGGTATCTTTAAGATGTGCCATCATATTTAACAACACAACCAATTCCTAAGCATTTGGACCGAGTTTCTGTGAACATATGAGCACTTAGGAAAAGAAAGATTGAATAATTGCTGGTGGACGATTAACGATCAGAAAATGGTATCCAACATCAGGATACTTACATAACACCATGAAAAGGATTAATGCATTTCCTAGTAAATAAGGGATTAGAGTAAGGTGGAACAGGATTACTTTTTCTTTTCACTTAGGAAACTCAAAAAGTAGATCATATTCAGTTAGGAACAACCTAGTCTAAACCCAAAGATGTTTGTAAAGAGGAAAGTATCAAATCAAATGCGGGATTGCAGTTCTGAGGATATTAGACAATGAGAAATGGGATTGTCATGTTTTAAACTCCTTTCTTACAACTAGTGCTCTGAAGTCTGCAGATGTGCATATGGAGTGCTTCTTGGGATTAATGTTCTATGGCATTTTTTATTTGGCCTGCTGCCTTTCTACAATAATGATTTCCATCTACTGAGTCTTACAATACAAATCAGTCAAACTGGAATGAACAGAGCTTTTCCATCTAGTTTGCTTTATCTTAATAGCCTGCATGGAGTGTGCTTTTTTCCCCTTCAGGAGTTTATAAATAGCCTAAATAAAGCCAACCACTACCTTTTCATACACACTCGACTCATTATTGAAAAATTATATTCCCTTGCACCTCCAGGCCTTGCCACAGCTAAATGTAAGTTTTTGCACTTCAATATTCATGGCAGGAAAAATCAGCAAATACTAATGTTCAAACCCCAAGGGGGCAGCCTGCACACAGATGAAAATATGACCGAGCATGCACCAAGTTTTTGTTAGTTTTTGTTGCATGGCACCAGGCCCAGGGAAGATAACCAAAGCCAAAAGATTTACCCTGAGAAGTAAAAGAAATGAATCCTTCCCCCATATTTCAATTAGTAGGTAACTAATGTCTAAAGAGCCTACAGGAATCCTGACATTGTCTCTGGCCTTAGCAGAGGATTAACAGCACAGCAAACACACATTTTTAGCTTGATCCCCATTTCCTTAGTAATACATATCACCCACTTTGCTGTCTGATGTCCCAGTAACAGGCAAAACAAGTTATTTTTAGGAGTCTGGCCAAACAGCATTTTCTCATTCATGATGGTGTGTTCTAAGAAACCCAAAGCCAAAAACACCAAGAAAGGCCATTGCTAGGACTATGGTTGCAGAACCAAGACACCTTGCAAGGGAAGCGCCATCGCTGGAGACCCAGAAGAGGGATGGTGTGTGGATACCACGGGTCTGTTAGGATTATGGGAGAAATCAGCAGACGCATGCAAATCATCTCATCCAGATGGTGGCCAGAGGATTTTACATTCAAAGGGCTGTTTATCCATTGGTTTGACTGAGGGTTAGATCAGGGAACCTAACAGGTAAAACTCACATCTGAAGACAAGTTTTCTTAGGAAAGAGATGCAGGTAGGGAGACAGCCTGAATTCTGCTGAAGACAGAATGGCTCCTTCCTCGATCCCCAGTGTTTCCAAACTGCTCCCAGAGAGCCGTGAGACTGCAGCTCCCTGTGCTCATCAAAATGAACTGCTGCCCGTCAGCAGAGCCGTAGGAGCTGCAGACTGCCTTTCTAGTGTGGTATGCTGGGAGAAGCTAGCCACGAGAACGGCCTGGGAACTTGCAGACACGGGATGACTCCTTAGCCCCTCCCACTGTTCAGTGAGACTCTGTTGCACCCTCCCCTGTTCTGGGCTGTGCCAGGTACCATGCTCACCAGGGCATATTCTACACTGTCCCAAGGAGCTTACATTCAGGTCATTTGTACACAGTAAAAATGCCAACAAATCTTGCAGTTGGAGTCTAATCCCTTGGGTTTTCTGGAAGAGAAAGGATAGGAACCTATTCGCTATGGGATCAGTGGTCCTCACTATAGGGTGACAGTGTTGTTCCCTGCATTTTATCCTTGGGGGAGTCATGTGAGTCTCACAGGTTGAGAGGAAGGTAAGGCAGCTTGGCCTCTTCAGCTGTCTTCTCCATCACCAAGGTAGTTAAAGGCAAGAGCAGCTTTGCTGGTGGAGTTACAGTAGGAAGACAGACAGGTAGCATGGGAACCCAACTTTCCTCAGACCTCCCCAAAATGAGAAGCAGGCCACTGTGGTGTGAAATCACAGAGATTTGGTACCCCCTTTAAACCACAGTATAACAGCCTATGCTGTTTGATACCATTAATGAATATCTGCTTCACTTGAGACTTTTACAAACTGCGGAGACAATGGCCACCCAGGCAGGTAGAGCTGCAGGCAGAAGGGGATCAACGTCTGCCCATCGTGCCTTTTCCTCTCAGTCTGTGCAGTTGTCACACTGCCTTTCCCAAGATGCCGGGTACCACGTCAGTCCTGGCTCTTGCAACACCCACCACCTGGAAGGATGCTAAGCATTTCCCAGGTCAGTGCAGACAGCAGTGGGATCCTCTGAACAAGCTTTTGATACTAAGAAGGGGAGATAAAAATACAAGTATATAGGGAGGGGCTAGAGAGAAGGCTCCATAGTTAAGAGCAAGCATTGCTTTCCAGGAGGGTCTGAGTGGTCTCCCAGCACATAGCGGGTGGATCGCACCACCTGTGACTCAGCTTCAGGGCGGTGGTCTGTCTCCTCTGGCCTCCACAGTTTGACTCTTGCATCCTGAATCCATCCCGTTGGAGTCTACCTGGAAGCAGAAGGGGAGATGTGAAGAGGCTCATGTCTTGACCAGATGCTGGTTTTGTTCATCCACCCAGAATGGTGCCTCGCAAGCTCCTTCTTTTCTATGGAGCGACCATTCTCCCCGTGAACAATATAACTCTTCAAGAGCAATATTCTCATTAGCAATTAATTTGTGATTTTAGAGTGTGTTGTGTGTTCCTTGTGAGCTGCAGGCGCATGAACAATGCCACTCATCACCATATTTTAAGTCTATTCATGCACAGGAAAAGAGTGAGGAAGTGCTTTATAATGGAAATTATTCCTAAATTCTAGACATTCAGTTTACCCTGATAAACATTACTTAATTTCAAATTCTCCTATTAAAATATGGAATTGTTGGAGCAACAAGCTCCCTACGTAATTGTCAATTCCTTGAAGCAAACACTCCACAGCGTCTTTTCGTTAAGTGAAAGGAAAGTGACCGCAGACAGGAAGTTTATACTTTCAAGGCACAGGTTAGCCATCTGGAAGAAGTTGGCTCTATTTCATTTGCCCTATTTTATTTCATTACTTGTTTTTTAAAAATTGAAGTGATTCCCTTTTTCTTTCTTTCTTCCTTTCTTTCTGTCTGTCTGTCTGTCTCTCTGTCTCTGTCTCTGTCTCTGTCTCTGTCTCTCTCTCTCTCTCTCTCTGTGTGTGTGTGTGTGTGTTGACCTCTAGCCTCTGTCTCTTCCTCTATAATTCTCCATCTTGTTTTTGAGACAGGGTCTCCACTGAACCCAGAACTCATGGATTGGCTAGGTTGTCTGGCTAGTGAGCTCCAGGAATCTTCCTGTTCCCCTCAGCATGGGGTTACAGACCTGTGTGCTGTTTCCTCCTGCCAGCTATTCCATGGATAGAGGGGATCTGAACTCAGGTCCCCATGTTTGAGCCTTCTCCCCAATTCCACAGTGCTTTTCGTGTGTGCTGTGTTTTTAGTGGCCACAAAGCCACAGTTTCATATGGAAACATAGTGTAAAGGGTAGGCCGTAGACTCAGAAGTTACTGGGTTTGAATTCCTTCTCTGCCTCTGAACGAGTTCTGTGAACCTGCACAACTTCCTTCACGCTCCCAGGGGGCCTCACCTTGCCCATAAAAGAAAAGAGTATGTTCCTATCCCAACTCAGGATCTGGTATAGCATAAGCAATTGCAATGACTACTGAACAAAAATGGAATTCTAATGTAGCTCCGAAGCAGAAGTCTGGGCATACCAAGGCTCAAGACTTCAAAGTAGGATGGGGAAAAGTCACGTTTCCTTGGCCAGTAAAGGGCACAGAGACTGACTGGCCTTTCAGAGAGATGAAGCTGGGCACAGCACCACCTGGCCTCCTGGGTGACACTACCTCACCCACAGCAGCTCTTCAGGAGAAGCTCAGGAGTCTGAGCCAGCAAGGGCACACATCTGCGGGCACACCTCAGGCAATCATGAGACAGGCCTGCCTTCAGGTCTCTACAGGCCTCTGACGGGGAATGTGACCAATGTCTTCCTCAGTGAACTTCATTTTAGTGACACTGCACTGTTCCCAGCAGCAGGGGTGAGTGTGGCGGGGGAGAGGAGCAGTGTTTAAGTCACACCAGGCATCTCAACTACTCCGAGGAAGAGCAAGAGATGAAATTGACTAGACACTGTCTCCACTGTTATAATTTACTCAACGTCTGTCTTCTTTGGGGGTGATTGGGGCCACCATCTTCACTGATAAAACTCTGCTGTGGATAGATGTGAGGGGGAGGCTCGCCTCAGAGAGAAGCCTGGATCACAGTGCTACTGGAGTAAGAGGCAGAAAGGGAAGTTAAACCCTTAACCCATTCATGTTTTTGTTTGTTTCAAACCAATCACAATTAGAAGATTAATCTATCAGCTCTGTTTTGAGCTATCATTTTAGTCATCAAGCTGTATGCCCAGCACGCCTCCAGGATAATAGCTGGGCTCAAGAACCGTGTGTTGCTGAGATCCTGGAGAAAAATGGCTTTTCTTCTCCATAAAGCCAACTGTCGTCACTTGAATGATAAAAACAGCAGTGTTTGTGGGTAAGGATCTTATTTAATGAACACTATATGGGATATATATTTAAATTTGAATTTCTGATATTTTTGTACACATATATTGCCCAACACACTTGAAATGCTAGGGACATACATAAAACAATTACTAAACATTCTTTTGCTATGTTAAATTCAGATTCTAGCCTGGCGGTGGTGGCACACGCCTTTAATCCCAGCACTCGGGAGGCAGAGGCAGGCAGATCTCTGTGAGTTCGAGGCCAGGGTGGACCGATAGCCTCCAAAACAATACAGAGAAACCCTGTCTCGAAAAACAAACAAACAAAAAAAAACAAACAAAAAAATTCAGATTCTAAGTAGGTTTCTGACATTTTATCTGGCATCTTAAATCACATGGTATTTTTACTTATGGATGCTAGTATATATTTTTTCTAAAGTAGCATTAATAGAAGAGGAAAATAAGCATGTGTATTGCCTAGTTTTGTGTGTCAATTTGACACAAGCTAGAGTCATCAGAGGAAGGAGCCTCAGTTGAGGAAATGTCTCCATGAGATTCAGCTATAAGGCATTTTCTCATTTAGTGCTCAATGGGGGAGGGTCCAGCTCATTATGGCGGGTGTGGCCATCCCTGGGTCCTGAGTTCTATAAGAAGGTGGGTTGAGCAAGCCACAGAAAGTAAGCCAGTCAGCAGCACCCTCCATGGCCTCTGCTTCAGCTCCTGCCTCCAGGTTCCTGCCCTATTTGAGTTCCTGTCCCGACTTCCTTCATTGAGGAACAGCAATGCTGAAGTGTAAGCCAAATAAACCCTTTCCTCCCCAACTTGTCTTTGGTCATGGTCTTTCATCACAGCATAGAAACCCTAAGTAAGACAGCACATAACACAGATACAGCTGTTGTAATTTGAAAAAGCAGCATGCCAGAGACAGACACCATGTGACAGAGCTTGAGTAGAAGGGCTTTTTTAATTGGGGAAAAGTGAATGGGAAAAGGAGGGAGGGGAGACCAGCCTTGGGGGCAGGAGCAGCAGAAGATCAGAGAGAAGCAGAGAGAGAAAGAGAGAGAAGAGGCAGGCAGGGCCCTTTTAAAAGGGAACGTAGTGAATGTGCACAGGTGGTGCTCTTTGTGGCTGCAGCTGAGGACGTATCCTGTTAGAACCCCAAGTGCAGGCCAGTGCGGATGCCTGAACAGTAGCAACAGACTCTTTAGTTATCATCTCAGGGTGGTAGTTTGGGACTTAGAGAATGGAGCTCACAAGAACCTGGCCCGGGCATGATACCAAATATACAGCAAGGCAGAATCCAGCCCAGGTCCCTGGGAATCCAAAGGCAGTTCTCCCTCCCCACCCTGTGTACAGGGTCTCAGACATCCTGTAACTAACACAGGCAACCATTGTTTTAAGAAGTATATGATAAAATACATATAATATTAAATTTACTATGTTAACTACTCACCCTGTGTCTCTTCAGCCCTTGGTAACTGCTGTTTTATTTGCTGTCTGTAAATTTGAGCACTTAATACGTCATACAGATGATATCATACATACAGTGTCTGTCTTTTTGGATCTGTCTCATTTCACTTAGCTTAGTGTCTTGAGGTTCAGGCCTCATCTACATTGTGCCATGAGCCTAGTCTCCTTTCTTCTCAAGGCCAAATTGTATAATATAAGATGTGTAATTATTTGCACCATTGTACTTTCATTTACCCACCAATGGACACTTGGATTACATTCAAGTTTTGTCTACTATGAGTAATGTTGCTTAAACAAATATCTGTTCAAGATCCCATTTTCAATTATTTGGGGCTTATACCTAAAAGTATAATTGTTCAATCATACAGTAATTACAGCTTTCAAAACTTTGCAGTTCTAGGGCTTAAGGCAGAACCTTCAGCACACCAGGGAAACACCCTATACCTGAGCTGCTTCTGTAATTATAGACCTTGTTTTTAATATTTTGAGAGACTACCACACTGGTTTTCAACATGAATGCAGCACTTTATATTTCTACCAATATTATATTTCCTTGCCAATGTTTGTACTTACTATTTTTCTGAAGTATCCTCCCTAATGGATGTGAAGGAACTTTTTTTTAAATTTCCATGACAAAATCAAAATAAACATTATAGTTAATCTAAAAAATTGACTTTTTTGGAATCTGAAGAGATAATTTTATAGATCTGTATATACCTTTTTTCTTTTTTCTGAGGGTGTGTGTGTGTGTGTGAGAGAGAGAGAGAGAGAGAGAGAGAGAGAGAGAGAGAGAGAGATCTGTATATGTCCAGAGAGGCCAGAAGAGGGCATTGGAGCCCCTGGACTGGTGTTACAGGTTGTTGTGGGCTGCCAGATACAGGTTCCAAGAACAGAACCAAGTCTGCTGGAAGTCTACCAGGCTTTTTTAATCACTGAGCTCTCTCTCCAGCCCCTGGATCTATATATTTAAAATCATTTTCACATTGATAACTATATAGTTGTTTTAGCCATTTAGAAAAAAAGTGACAGGAAAAAAATTATACAGACACAAGTTTTTAAAAGTGCTTTCCATTTTTGGTTAGTTTATCTTTGCATATGGGACCCACAACTGGCCAACAAAATTTCATTTTTTTAATGGCCAAATACAATTCCTTTATATTGGCATACTACAGTTTATCTATTCAGATATGATGGACATTTGGATTGCATCCACCTTTGTTATAAATGTTCGTGTGTGACATTTTATGTGGCCATGTTTTTCCATGTCTCTTGGAATGCTTAGTTTCCTGGGTTGCTGTGACAAAAATCTCATAAACTGGGTGTCTGTGGAAAAGTGAAATTTATTTCCCCAAGTTCTAGAGGCGAGGAAGCCCTAGATTATTGACTATCTGATGGAGTCTCATTCTTCACAGAGCTCTGTGAGGCTTCATTGGTGGTGCTCTCATGACCAATAGCCTCCTGAAACCACCACCTCCGAGTCACGTTGCGCTTTGACCAGTTTAATGTATAAGCGGTCAGTGTGAGGCACACACTTAGGGTAACTCAGAGCAGCCAGGCTGCTTTCCAATGCCTCTGAACATAGTTCATCCTAACCAGAAACACATGAGTAAAACAAAAGGTTCTTCAGTGTGGCTCAGAAGACGTAATCCTGATCCGTACCCACCATTCCAGTTTTCTCTCCTTGGAGATAATACCCTGACCATTATCAATACTCCCACCATATCATATTGTAGAGAATTAAGCAAGTGCTGAATAGGAAGCTTCAACTCTACGAGCCAGCTCTCTCTCTCTCTCTCTCTCTCTCTCTCTCTCTCTCTCTCTCTCTCTCTCTCTCTCTCTGTGTCTCTCTCTGTCTCTCTCTCTCTCTCTCTCTCTCTCTCTCTCACACACACACACACACACACACCTTGGAATGCCATATACACTACTGCAGGAGAAAAGTAACCATCAGGCTTCTCAGCTTCAGAGCCTGTGGACTGTGTGAATGATTGTGCTAGCAACATGTGCCCACTGGTGCGCTAGTGGTCCAAGTGTTATGGGAGTAACCAACCACTTCCTGATTGGATATAAAGCCCACTCCACAGGGGGAAATGCACATCCGGTACTGTAAATCTGGTCAAGAACTCATGGTTGGAAAATCTCATAGGTCCCAAGGATGACTATTTTACTGTTATTTTGCTAAATGGACATGGAATCAAACTGCCTCCTAAATTCATACTCTGATCTCATCAGAGAAGTTTCTTTGTGCAATGGACATCAGTAAATGCAGAAACTCACCACTGATCAAAGTGCAGGGAGTAAGCTTCTGTGGAGTGCTCAGCCAGCCACAAACAGCCATCTAGATCACCCCCTCTCCCCAAGTTTCACCATTATAGAAGAGGGAGTAGAAATGTAAAAGCCAGAGATCAGGAAAGGCTGGCCTGAATGGCTGATTCTGGACACAGCAGGACTACTGCATTCATGAGTTCACAGCAGCTATGGTTGCCTGCACAGTTCTGGACAAGATCAAGCTGGCCAGCATTCCAGCACGGAGTGCAAGGGTTTCAAATGCAAAGGGTTTCATGAGCCTTCACCCTTAGTTGAAGAGCTATTGACAATTAATAGATTTTTGGTTGGTTGTGAAGGCACACAGCCATAATCCCAGCACTCCTGAGGCTGAGGAGGTAAATCTACTTAGTGCATGTATTAAGACTGCACTCTCTCCCTCTCTCCCTCTCTCTCTCTCTCTCTCTCTCTCTCTCTCTCTCTCTCTCTCTCTCTCTCTCTCTCTCTCACACACACACACACACACACACAAGAAATAAAATAAAATAATTTCAGCAAACACTGCTTTCCTCCACAGGTGCAATGTAGTTTACCTTTAAACGGCAAAGCCCCAGTGCTAAATTATTTTCTCCTTCAAGGGGGATATAATCTCATATTTAACCAACACAGCACTTTCAGGCTTACAATTAAGTCTGTAGAAGCAATTATTATCACCCTTATGGTTGCAGTCTCCCCCACCTAGCAAAAACCCAAGGATGAAATGCAAAGCCCCGCCTAGAAAGAAGGGAAGCTGGCTGCTAGAGTGAGCCCTGCGTATCCTTGCCATGCTGGGCGTTAATGAGCGGGCGGCACGCACGCACTCAGAAGGGCATTTCTATGTGTCTTGGACTTGGGCTTTTGAATCTGATTACATTCAGAGTTCAGTTTTGCCTCGTAATCTCTGTTGGCGTTCACACTGAACTTGGCTTTTCCTGTTTGGCTCCATCAAACAGTAGAGTAACCATTTGAAAAGTCCAGCAACAGGAGTGGGGTTTAGAACTGCAGCAGCCAAGCTGATTCCCAGGGTTGGCCTCCTTCCCAGGGAGGGAGATGCTGTGGGTTGTGTGAGCAGAATGGAGAGCCTGGTATGGAATGTCTACGAGAGTGGTGACTTCTGGGCTAGAGAGAGCCTTGAATTAAGTTGGTACATTCAAAGTTGCCATAGAAACCCTGCTGGAATGCCCTAACTTTCTGTAGAGTGGATTTCATGTTTAAATGTTAGTCTTTTACATTTAATGGTATACGGAATAGAAGGTTAACATGAAAGAAATAAAACACACCCCAAGGTCTGAGTCATCTAAAATAAGGAATAATCTTCGGATATTAAGTCACTCTGTCCGGTGGATGCACGAAGAGGTGGGTTGCTGCCACTGGGGGCTGTCCAGGAGATTCTGCATGCCTTTGCGTCAACGCTGCACTCTGAAAGGCGCCGCTGTAATTCAGCGAACCCAGCTTGCACTTGAAGCCAAATGAAATGCAAAGATCCTTTTAGCAGCAAACCTCACGGAGAGGAAAATGCCGGTTAGCAATTGTGGGAAGTTCCAGCTACTGTATTTCCCCCCACCGCAGACTGAATTCCCCCTCAACACCCGTGAGAAAAACATCGGGAGGCTCTTTTAAAAATGGTTACATTATCAATTAATCTATAGTATGTTTCAAATAAATATTTCCAGTAAATGGAACAAAACCCAACATTTATATGGCTTGCACCTAAATTATCATCATCTCGGAGCAGATGCGGAATGCAAGACAAGGCGAACAATCCACACTGTAATTTGCCCAGTAACATTGTCTTAGATCTAATTAGTGCTTATGCAGATCCTTTACAAAAATGTGAAAACGGCACCAGGATGTAATTGTTTAATGAATTTAGTGCAAAGCACATCTGCATAAATTCCATTTTAGCTGAAAAAACTAAGTTCACCCGCTATTTGCTCTAGAGCCAAAACATTGTGAATTGTGCCCACTGTGCTGTTCCCTTGCTCTGCTGGCTTGGAGATTTCAAATAAATACTAGAGTTAAAGCCTCCAGCTGCAAACCAGCCCATCTGTAGATGTTCGTTATATTTGGCAGTATTCTAGAATGATTGTGCCTTACTGCTCAGGAGAGGGGGCAGGAGGTAGCCCAAAGTTTTGTCAAGAAAAAAAATGGGGAGATTTGAAATATTCACTACCCAGAAAAGGTAAAAAAATTTGAGACTGAATCTTACCTACTTAGTAAATTTTAAGCATCTATTTTTATTGAGCCTTGTATGAAAATTGGAATGATGTTTTGTCCAACAGTTAGTTTTGGTGAAAAATCACAGAAAGTTGAATTTGGCCATAAGATTACTAAAATTGGAGTTCGAACCTACCCGTCTGCTTTTCTGAGATTTTACTTGACCCATGATCAGAGTTTCATATGAAATTCATTAACTTCTATAAAAAAGAGATGAATCAGCCATGCACATTTATGCTGTGATTAACTAGGGATATCTCTGGGGTTGTTTTTGTTGTTTCTGTCTTCTTTTTGTTGTTGTTTTTAGATTCTTCTTTCTTTCTTTTTCTTTTCTTTCTTTTTTTTTTTTTTTTTTGATGCAGCGGAAATGAACTGTTAAACCAAAACGTTTTTTTCCCTTGTCTGGCTTTGCTACAGATGGAGTGGGTGGGGGTAGGGTTTGTGCATATGTAATACAGAGATGTTGGGGCCTGAGTCAGCGGAATTCCATAAAATGATGAACTGAATTTGTCTTTATTCATGGCAGTGATCCTGTTTAGGTTTATTCAGCCTGGAAGCAGAATGTCCTGGCGTCCTGACTGAACCAAGTGCTGTTGCTTGGTCTTCATTGGGTTTCTATGGTAGATCAAGTTTCAGGCAAAGGTTCCCTGGAAACACTCTGAGGCAGAGAGATGTCTGCAGCACACTTACAGTGAAGTACCTTGGAGGGGTGGAGCCTAGGACTGTGCAGAAAAAATAATGTTTCTCAGAGCAGCCACGGATGCCTTAGTGACTGACCATGGGTACCAAGGACTGGGAATGTCACTTCACGACGGAACTGAATTGAGACAAAAGGGGTGGACCATAACGCCTCCTGTTCCCCCATCGATCACATGTTGGATGCACAAGGGAGAGGCGTAGGTTTGTTTGGGCTCTTTGTGGGAGGGGGCACAGTTCCCTGTGGCTAAGGGACATCTGTGAGCTGACTGCCCCACACATCCTAGAGGATGGGTTCTGAGTGAAGGCCTTGGCAGTGAGTTATCACTCCTGCTGTAGTCACAAATTTCAATCCATTTATTTATTTCATATAATAATGTTGCCTCATCTGGAAACCATGCCTGCAAGATTCTTGCCGTTCCTTCTCCTGGAGAAACAGAGAGGAAGGCCAGTGGGAGGAACTGTAGGAGCCAGGCTTGGGCATACAACTCCTACTCACCCTCCATCTCTCCCACCCATCCCACATGGCCCTGCCCTCAGCTGGCACCTCCGCTGACACAGCTTACCTGTCCTTCAGCCTTTGTCACCCTGTGCTCCCAAGGCTGTGCAAGTTGTACTTGTCTGTTATCAAGATTTGCCAGGGGAAGACCAACAGATCCTAACAAGGTCACCAGGACAGTAGGCACACAGTCCTTTGCCCCATTGTTTACCAATAGCCCTACCTCCTCCTGATGATCAGAACCAATTACTCCTATTGAGTAATTACTCCCTTGCACAGGGTTCCAAAAGGACTGTTAGCACTTAGGTCTTGAGGTATGAGGTGACTCTTGCTCTGCCCCCTGGTGAAACATTCTCATTGGGGCCAAACTTCTAATCTTACAAAGGGGATTAGTAGTGGGTAGGAAGGACAGACTCCCCAGGCAGGTCCTCAAGAGTAGGGGTGGGACTATGCCTCCCTCGTGTTTAGGTTACCAGGCCCTCATATTCCACATGTTGAGGACATAGTGTCATGAAATGGTTGCTAATTTAAGGTCCTAGAGGTTGGTGTCCCACGCTAGCAGCCTATCATCACCAAGATGCTGCATGAACTCCTTGACGAACCTGCCCCCTTTTCCATCAGATGCTGCAGTCTATGAAAGGTCTGTTACTGATCACGGTCAAATGCTTCCCGTCATATCTCTGCTGCTATGAAGTAAGTAGACTGCCTATTTCTGTGTTCTGTGTGGCCCTGTGTCAGTGTCACAAATACCCAGTGGGACTCCAAAAAGTAGTTTAGAGCCTATATGAAGGAAAGCAAAACCTGTATCTGGAATAAACATCAGTTCTAATCAAGACAAATCATTTCTCTTTCTGAGAGTGTGACCAACTCCTGTTAAATGGTTGCTTCTTTTTTTTCTGAAAGATGATGTTCCATATAAAAATCAGTGTTTGTTTCTGGCCTGTAGGTTAAGACATTATCAGGGTAATGACCAAATCAGCTTCAATGAGCCTGAGTCCACCAGTTTGAACACCGGCAGAGTCTCCGATCTTATGGAAGTGCCCACCATGTTCATGTACCAGTTGTATCATCACTTAGGTGGCCAATGACGTAAGTTGGTTAATACTGCCCAGTAAATCATCTTGTCTGTTTGGTTGGTTTTCTGTTCTGTAGTGGATACTCTACTCTCCTAGAGAGAGCACAGTGGAGTGCTTGCCTAGCATGCATGAAGCCCTGTGTTTCATTCTAGAGCTGGTTTCAAACTCATGAAAATCCTCCTGTCTCAGCCTCTCAACTTCTGAAATTACAGGCAAAAGATGCCCGGTTAATGTTTCTGGTATTTATTATCTTGCTCCTTCCAAGCTCCTATCCTAGGCTTCTGCCACTGCCCATGAATCCCCACATGGGACACTTTTCCTTTTCTCAAAAGTTCCTACTCTAAAGTGCTTCCTGCTAGGAGGACTTCCCCGTGCCTGTCTTTAAAGTCACTCCTAGGAGGGATTACTATGCAGTCAGTGTATAGCTCATGCTTGCACTCACAAACTCCTGCAGAAACTAAGCCTGGTCTTTTTTCCAATCCCCAACTGTGATGGTGTGATCCTTGTTATTCTGCAAGAAACCATTATATATATGAGCTGAGGAAGAGAAGCTGATATGAAGATGATGGGTAACACGGGGACCTGAAACTTTTTTGTGCCGACTTGCCCTGCTTTTGTCCAAAAGGGGTGTACCATTTCTGTCTAGTGATGGATGCTCCCAGGCCCACCTGACCTTTTGAGTTGATGGGTTGGATAGAACTCAGATTATCATGGACAGTTTGGCCACATGGTCACTTGATATCCCCTGTTAAGCACTTCATCTCAACTGGGGCCTACTGGCATGCCAAGAGCTATTCTTTTGAATGGTATATAATTCTCTGCTGCAGATGGCATGGCCTTGCTCCAGAACCCCAGAGGTCTTCACTCTGAGTCTCTTATTGCCATAAACTCCACATGGCATATTTTCCCACCACAGATACCTTGAATCACAGAGTCTGCTTGTCATGGGGTCCAACCAAGGTTTCTGATAGTATACCACATCTCGTCAATCTGAACCTGTTAACAAGATGCAGTAGGTCAGTAAATCAGTGTGTTTTCCTTAAACAAACAGACTAGTCCTTTTGGACTGAAGAACTATGGACAGCAGAAGAATTAGCACTGGCTTGGGTAAGAGGTAAATGTGTAGTAGTATCTACTTCATGTCAATGCAGACTGCTGGGCTTGCTCCTGGAAAGAATGGAAAAGGCCGACTTCTCTGAACCCAGGCTCATTTTTCTGTGCTCTGCAAAACAATTGCACACTATATCTATAGTAACAGCAGTCATTAGAACAAGTACTTGCCTAAGTTTGGTTTATAGTACGTATCATCCTTCAGAGTCCACCCAGCTTCTGTGGGGCCAAAACTGATAAAACACACCAAGGCTATGATTGGCATGACTCTCCCTGGATACCTTAACTATTTCTGCATGGGATTAATCAGCACTATCCTTGGGATGCAATGCTGCTTTCATTGTCATTCAGTCTTTGGGCCAGGGGAAAGAGTTCCTTCAAAGTATTCTCATTGAACTCCTTTCACAAATTCACAAACCAAAAATCATCAATGGGTTCTGCTAAAGCCAATCACGGTCATTCCAGGGCAAGTGCCCCTTTGTGGGATCAAGGTCCAGTGAGTCTGTTATAAATCATTCTGGGTTTCTACTTAATACCTGGCTCCCGTAGGCCCTGTTCCAACAAAAGAAACATGAAGATTCTCCAGATTCTGGGTTAAATAAAAAAAAACTGAGAACCTATGTCCAACAGTCCCAGAACCCTGTGGGCATGCTCTTGTCCCTCTGTGTGATGACCTGAGTCATGACAGAGGTCACTTGGGGAAATACTATTTAAGCCATTGTCATATGTGGTTGCTATGGTGACTCAGGACCTTTCCTCCTAAGGGCTCGAGTTCTTTTTTAATGAATAAATGCCAACTCTGAAAACTGGTTCAGGTATAGACACTGGATAAGGGCTTATGATGTTATTGGACAGATGCCTGTGGTCTAGTATCTTATCTATTCATGGTTTTAAAAAAGATTTATTCTTTAATTCCAGCACTTGTGAGTTCAAGACCAGCCTGGTCTACAAAGCGAGTTCCAGGACAGCCAGGAAATACACAGAGAAACCTTGTGTCAAAAACAAAACAGAAGAATATTATTTTTACTCTCTCTCTCTCTCTCTCTCTCTCTCTCTCTCTCTCTCTCTCTGTGTGTGTGTGTGTGTGTGTGTGTGTGTGTGTGTACATGAGTACATGATCCTCCTAGAGATATAGGTAGTTGAGTTGCTTGACTGTGGGTGCTGAGAGCTGAACTTGGCTCCTCTGCAAGAGCAGCTGTCAATCTTAACCACTGAATCATCTCTTCAGCCTAATTTCTTTTGCTGTACACATAGAGAGCAGTACCCTTGTTGGGTTCATCTTGTCTGCTTCTAGGAGTACTGAGCACTGTTAACACACCTTGATTTTGACTGGCTAAACCCAACATTTAACCTCTATTACATTGGGTCCTACCCTGTTTACTGTTGTTAGGGAGTGGGATTCTGTATCATCATGTCCATCATCAGTAGGTCCCACAGAGGACAGCCAATCCCAAGTTACTTGATACTGAGACCTTTTCCATCACTGTTTTCCATGCTCACTGGGGGCAATGTCTTCACATGCCTGGAGTACTGGATCCATTTTTATTCAGTGATGTGGATCTAGATGGCGATGGAATTTCTTTTTCACCTTTCAGCTCATCTTCCAAGGCCTCCCATGTCGGCAGGTGGATTTTCCTAAGGTAGCTAGTCACACCTGCCCACTCGTCTGAGCCTTTTGAGCTCTTGCTCCACCAGTTTGCACAGGAATCACTCAATGGTTCTGTTTCAATTGGCGTAGATAATACCCTCCCCCATGTTTCTGGGAGTGAATCTGATAATACATCCCCAGGGTATAATCTCCCAGGGTCCTGGCAGGATATATAACTCTGTATCAACAAAGAAGAGATTGACAAGCTTTCTTCTTGAACTTCAGCATTCTATTCCCCTTAATCAAGTGCCCTCAGAGCCCTGCTCCATACATTCTCCCTCAGCCAGTTCCACAGCTTTGCTGGCAGGTAACCCCACTTCTCACTTGCCAAGGCAGACATGTCTTTAACTACACAATGTTCTGCCTTGATCATGCTCGTTTTATGATACCTGGGGTAGGTTCTGAGGTGGGAAAGGGCCACCTGTCCCTTTGAAAGGCAGAGATCTGCTCATCATCCCCATGGATTTAGAGGCACTTTTGATGGCTCAGGAATCTAAGAAATTTTAGATGTTCAGGGTTCTGGAATATATAACCCAGTTGTTCTTCACCCCACCTCCCCCAGGTCTAAGGTTCTCTGTACCTTAGAAGGTTTGTCAGTCTCTTCAAAGGGGACAGAACAGTGCAGATGGTCAGAGGCCACCATATGAGACTTAGGGAAAACCCTGTTTCTTACGGGCTTTTGGAGAAGGTCTTGCCAGAAATGGGCTCCAGAATAGTTAGATCACAGATTCTGGCCAGTGGTCTCCAAGGAGAGCTCCTGGAGACTTAGTTGCAGTCCTCCTGTAGGAAAAAGTCTCGTCTTCATGGGTCATACACCCTGTGACCATTGGCTCACAACTAAGACACCAACAGACTAGAGGGAGCCCCCATCAGGGCGTTGAGTCACTGGTATTGATGATCTCCAGAAACAGCTGGCTCCTGTCCCATCTGCTCTCTCGAGGAGATAATAGCCTTTTAAAAATACGCTTTAAAGTTTTATCTACATTGAGACTATAGAGTTCCTACACATCTCACTCAGCGTTCATTATTAGAGTGTTCTGTTAATGTGGTACATTTGTTACAATTCATAAGCTGACAATAATACAATCTTACCAGCTCTATAGTTCATCCAGATGTCTTTAGATTCACCTAGTGTCCTTTTTCTGTCCCAGGATGCCATCCTGCACACTATATTACATTTAGTACTCAAGTCCCCCTGAGCTACTCTGAGCTATGACACAGTCTCAGATTTCCCTCATTTTGAATGTTTTTGACAATTTTGATGGTTATTAGAAAGAATTTGAAGCATTAATCTAATTAATCATTATGAATTAAAAAATCGGGAGTCAGATATCAGGGTACAAACTTGAAAGATCAGAGAAGCAGGGAGCAGCCACCAGTTGCTTCCTACTTCTACCTTTCATCTGTCCAAAGGGGCAAAGATGCTCTCTCAGCCCTCCTTACTACTTCCTGTCTCCTCTCTGTCTACAGACCTCCAGACCTCTATGGTTAATTTTGGTCAGCTAGTATCTGGCTCTGTCCTCTGATTCCAAGCAAGTTGTATTTGTCAGAACACAATCAAAATAGCAACAGAATTTCTTAGGATATCTTTTCCCTGAGGTTAGACGGAGTTTTCTTATTATATAAGGCTTGGGAAAGAAAGAGCACAGGCAAAGTGTCATCTCATCATATTATATTAAGTTACTGTGTCATTCAGCCTTCTGTTACTGGAGCAAATGCCTGAGATAAATCAATATATAAAGAGTAAATTTTTATTTTTACTCATGGTTTTGGAGGTTTCAGTCTATGATCAATTGTTGTGGAAAACTCTTTTGGAACACTGTGAAGATATGTCTCTACCAAGGTACCTTCTGAATGGTTTAATAAACAGCTGAACATCCACTAGCTAGGCAGGAGAGAAGAGGCAGAACTTCCTGGAAGACATAGGACCTGTGGGAAGAAGAGAGGTGGGATTTACCAGTGAGACATGGAGCAAATCAGATGAACAGCATAGAAGAGAGGCAATGAGCCACGTGGTGGCAGAATGTAGATTAAAATAAATGTGTTAATTTAAGTTTTAAGAGCTAGTTGGGTATAAGCCTAAGCTAAGGCCAAGCTTCATAATAAGAAGTATCTGTGTCATTATTTGGGAGTTGGCAGTCCAAAGAAAGTCTGACTACAATTGGTGCTCAATGAGGGGCATCAAATGATGCATTTATATAAGTTTGCTCTATTACCAATAAAGACTCAGGAGTCAAGTATCAGGGTGAAAACCTGGGAGATCAAAGCAGCAGCAAAAGGATGGCCTGTTGATCTTCTCTCCATACTTCCCAGATTGAAGAGTGTGCAAAATCTCTACTTCTTCCTGCGAGTCCTTTCTATCTGTACTTCTGGCTTCTCTATGGCTAATTCTGATCAGCGAATCACTGGCTCCATCCCCTGATTCAAGGCTAACTTTACTAACACAGTCTCAAAGTGTCACCGTGTAACCAAATATCCCACATCAATAAATTAGCCCTGTCATTTTGGGACCCATCACAAGTCAGCATATGATGGCTAAAACCCAAAAAGAGTAAGAGTAAGGATGCAGAGTACCACACCAGCCTTTGCAAAAGTCATCCCAATAACCTAAAGATCTCCCACTAGGCCCCAGCACTTCCCAGTGGTTCCTCACTGGACATCAAACTTCTAACATGTGGGCATTTAGGGGACACACAAGAGTCGGACCATAGCTGGTTCACACTTAGAGCATTGTTTTTTTCGCTGTTGGTACTGGCTTTGATCTCCAGAGTACAGACCTGTCTGGCATGGTTTTCACTGTGAATTTACATTCTATATAAACGCTGCCCTTTTGAAATGGTAGTTACTATGTGCAGCCCACACATGAGGAGCACTGAGTTGTGTCTCACCCCCTGAAGGTGACCACTGACAAAGTGTCTGGAATTCTTCTGCAAAGAATTATCGTTACCTCCTAATTCATTTATTCAATCATCTATTTGTATCATTATGAATTCATGAATATTTGTTTTATGATGTAGTAGGACTTTCTTTGGAGTTTTAGCTCCCGAATACTGCCATGGAGACTTCTTACTAAGTCTGAAAGCGTGGCCTTGTCTTAGACTTGTTCAAAGCTAGCTCTTACAACTTAAATGAACCCATTTATATTAATCTAATTCTGCCACATAACTCGTTACCTCGCCTCCATACTGTACATCCTACGTCCTGCATGTCCTCACTGATCTCCACCTCTTGCATCCTATTCTGCCCCTGCATTCCTCTCTCTCCCTGGAAGGTCCACCTGTCCTCTTCTGCCTAGTTCGGGCTGTTCAGCTCTTCATTAAAATCAGTCAGAAGGTGCCTTGTCAGAGACATATCCTCACAGTGTACAAAAAGATTATCTCACAACATTATGCTTTATATTATAACCCTACCCTATTTTATTTTGCTTTTAAAATTGTTCCAACTTTAAT